>NC_088849.1:25602301-26257301 GCF_904066995.2 Poecilia reticulata | reverse complement strand
AGACAGACCGATTAAAGCAGCTCAACAGCTGTGACCTCTGACCCCCTGTGGACTGGGGTGAGTAATGAAAGCTCAAAGTTCAGCAGTGAGACATGGCGCCCCCACCTGACTGGCCAGAGCAGCTGCAGCCTGTGTGTGTTTGAAGGAGACGCAGTCCATGGGGTTGTAGCGTGGCCGCTGGCCCTTTAAGAGCCGGTCGAAGCTCTCCTTGTACTTCACCTGCAGGACAGAGAGGTGAGCGCCCCCTGCAGGTGAGGCAGGTCCGGTGTAGGCGGCTGTGTGTTACCTGGCTGGCCAGCCTGGAGGCCTGTTTGGCCTGCAGGATGTCGGTTCTGTCCAGGATGGATCCATCGCTGTAGACCGGCTGCTTGGCGCTGCGCTTATAGGCAACCTGTGGATCACAGCAGGTTCTGACCCGGTTCTGGTTCCCTCCAGCCAGACAGACTCTGCTGTTTTAATCTATCTACAGGATTCCAGAGGGTCTGCTTCAGACTGATTCTGTTTGATTCCAGTAGGATCAATATGAGACGATCGATATCAGACTCTACAGATCTGATGTCTGACGGCTTGGAAAGGAAATATATTCATGAAATATAAATAAATTAATTAATATCTGTTATTATAACACAAAAACAGAAGAATCAGTTTTCTTTCCATCTTGTTCTGCTCCAGTTGGTTAAACCCCTCCATCAGCTTCAGGTCCCTGAACACCTGAACACCTGAACACCTGAACACCTGAGGACCTGAGGAACTGAACACCTGAACACCTGAGGACCTGAACACCTGAGGACCCGAACACCTGAGGACCCGAACACCTGAGGACCTGAACACCTGAGGACCTGAACACCTGAGGACCTGAACACCTGAGGACCCGAACACCTGAGGACCCGAACACCTGAGGACCCGAACACCTGAGGACCTGAACACCTGAGGACCCGAACACCTGAACACCTGAGGACCTGAACACCTGAGGACCTGAACACCTGAGGACCTAAACACCTGAGGACCCGAACACCTGAGGACCTGAACACCTGAGGACCCGAACACCTGAGGACCTGAACACCTGAGGACCCGAACACCTGAACACCTGAGGACCTGAACACCTGAGGACCTGAACACCTGAGGACCCGAACACCTGAACACCTGAGGACCTGAACACCTGAGGACCTGAACACCTGAGGACCCGAACACCTGAGGACCCGAACACCTGAGGACCTGAACACCTGAACACCTGAGGACCTGAGGAACTGAACACCTGAACACCTGAGGACCCGAACACCTGAGGACCTGAACACCTGAGGACCTGAACACCTGAACACCTCAGGACCTGAACAGCTGAGGACCTGAGGAACTGAACACCTGAACACCTGAGGACCTGCACCCGGCTGACGGCTCAAACAAATCCTGAGTTAAAGCTGCTGAACTCACATCTGTCCTGTAAAACATTCATGGACTCATTTAGAGCGAACACGAGTTCGTCTTCAGCGTCTTCTATAATTAATCTTCACCCTCAGAGGACGGCTGTTGTCATGGAAACTGATGTGGAGCGTGATGGGACGTGTAGCGGACTCACGTCGCTGGCCAGCTTGGCTGCGTTGGCGGCGCTGATGATGTCGGGCCGGTCGGGCGCCGGGTTGTAGCGCTGCAGTTCCTCTCTGCCCGACCTGTAGCTGACCTACAGGCAGGTGGAGGCGGTAAAATAATCTGTGTGAACATCATCGAGCCTGTGTTTGTGTTTCCGTGGAAACGGCGCGTTTACATGGCTCTGCTTCCTGGCGACCTCCATGGCGTGCTCCACCTCCGGCAGGTTCTTCATGCTGCTGTAGTCGCTCCTCCCCTTCTCACGGTTGAACTTCTCCTTGTAGGATTTCTGCAGACGCAGAATGAGACGCAGTCACCGATTGGCTGATATTTGGCTCAAGTGGAGAGAGACGACACAGTTTAACCGCCTGGAGACGCAGACGGACGGAGGCTCTGATGCTACGCTCCAGTTGGTGAGGCATCGCTCAGTCAGGTGACCTGGAACCAGCAGAGCATCAGGCCTCCGCCCCAGTTCACCCAGTTCACCCAGTTCACCCACAGCAACCAGGCCGCCATCATGTGTGGAGCTGCAGCTCAGGTCAGTTTTAACAAGATTCACCTGGAACAACCAGAGCAACTAAAAGAATCACAGCAAAGAGTTTTACTGCTGCAGGAGAACCAGGAAAAAATGAAAAGAAGATTTTATGGTTTTAGATATTATGAGAAAAAATAAAGTCGTTTAGGAAAATTATTATTATTATTTAATGATATTCAGACTTTATCTGGATCCAGTGCAGCTAGTTAGTATTGTCTGTAGCTACGTCACATCTGCCTCAGTTTAATGAGATGTTCTGATGTCTTTCCCATTTTGAAGACTTGATAAATAAAATGTGTCACAGGAAGTAATAAATTATCACTTAAAATCTGATCAACTGATAAAATACTATTGTTTTATTTCATGTAGATTGGCAGAGAAGCCATCTGTTTTATTTTAAAGATGTGATTTTATTCCTCATCAAAACATTAATTAAATGTTTTGATTTTTCTATATTTTAAATAAATAATTTAGTGTCTTTTTTACGCTCAATAAAACTAAAACCTATCATTAATCTCTGAGCCTGAGGCCTCTGTGCCGGGTTTGGGGTCAGTAGGTCAGTCTGAGCCTGCAGGCAGCAGCAGCTGCTGCTGTTTTCAGGCTTCTGCACATAAAACACCACCAGAGCTCCATCACAGCCCCAGAGGGGCAAATAAAACCTCCATCTACATCCCCACATTTTACCACTGAGACTCTGTCAGCTCGCTTCCTGTCAGGTGATGCTGTTCCCCCAGGTGGCGCTAACGAGGCCTGGAGGTGGAGGAAGGGTGTAGCTCATGTTTAATTAGGAAAAGGTTCAGAAACCTTCAGGTTTGATGTGATCTGCTAACATCCAGTCATGTTGATGTGGAGAAGATCTGCTACATCAGACAGATCCTCTCAGATAACAGGAACTTGGTGAACAAACTGTGAAACTTATACTGGAGCCTAATGTCTCATTACAGTCCATAAACTAAGACTGGGATCAAAAAAAATTATGGAAGATGTCGGGATCAGAGACAAATGGATCTACAGAGACTTGAACTCAGATCGCTGGATTCAGAGTCCAGAGTGCTAATCAATAAACCAATAAATCAGGAATAATAATAATAATAATAATAATAATAATAATAATAACCAACAGAGAACTCTGTGTTTATCAAATCTGATCCAGCAAAGTGAATCCTGCTTTAATAATGTTCCTGGTTTCTGGTCTTACCTCGCTCAGCGTCCTGGTCGCCTCCTTGGCCAGAACGGTTTCGATGGTTTGGGGCATCTGGGCGTACAGACAGCGACCCGCCTCCTTCCTCCCCTCCTCCCTGTACGCTTTCTGCAACAAGACCAGGAGAAGCTAACTGAGCTGAAAGATGCAGGTTTAATTTTCTCCTCGTTGAAATAAGAGACGTTCGGCGGTGAATGATGACATCATGAGCTGGACGTACGTCGCTGCACAGCTGAGTTTGCTGCTTCGCATGCTGAGTTTCTTTGGTCTCAGGAAGCTGAGAGTACAGAGACTGAACCAGCTCCTTCCTACTGGCCTCCTTGTACTTATTCTGGAAAAATAAAATAAAAATAAAATTACCCCTGACATGTTTCATGTAGTTTCTGAGGTTACAGCAGCATCTGAAGTTTATTTACACTCTGTAATTATATCTCCTACCAACATAACCAGAATAAAGATCCTATCTTATAAAAACATTGTGTCTCGGTAAGATGAGCAGATTGTAAAACGTCTTTTCTTGGCTGTAATAACTCAGATTGTTCCTGAACTGGCCTCGCTGTGCGTCTCGGTCATTTCTTTAACAAACTGCGTCTGCAGAGTTTCAGGCAGCAGAGAGAACAGAGAGCAGGGCAGATCCTCCAGGTCCTTCTTATACTGAGGACGACAGAAACAAATAATACTTATGACTGAATGTACCGCTACTGTGAGCGACAGATTGATGAAAACTCAGTCTGTCTTACTTCACTGTGCATTTCTGAGAGCTGCTTGACGAACTCCGTCTCTTTGGTTTCAGGCATTTGGTGGAAAACGGAGCAGCTGATCTCCTGTCTGCCTTTCTGCTTGTATTTATTCTGCAGCAAAATGAAGTTACACTGATTATTAAACAAGTTTTAACATGTTTAAACTGTGAGCTGCTCTCCCGTCCCTCACCTCGCTCTGCAGCTCCATCACAGCTTTGGCGAACTTCATCTCATCGGTCTGCGGCAGCAGAGAGAACAGGCTGCAGCTCAGCTGCTTCCTGCCTGCTCTGTATTTCACCTGCAGATCAGAAACAGATCAACGTTCAGAAACTGTTTAAAATATATGCAAACCCCTTCGACCTCAATGTTTTCTTATTTTGGGTTTGCTGCCTGCCTGAGTTGGTTCCTGTGAATGAATCTGAACCGGATCAGAGGAGGAATCTGAAGAATCTCACAGGATCTGAACCGGATAAGAGGAGGAATCTGAAGAATCTCACAGGATCTGAACCGGATCAGAGGAGGAATCTGAGGAATCTCACAGGATCTGAACCGGATCAGAGGAGGAATCTGAGGAATCTCACAGGATCTGAACCGGATCAGAGGAGGAATCTGAAGAATCTCACAGGATCTGAACCGGATCAGAGGAGGAATCTGAAGAATCTCACAGGATCTGAACCGGATCAGAGGAGGAATCTGAAGAATCTCACAGGATCTGAACCGGATCAGAGGAGGAATCTGAGGAATCTCACAGGATCTGAACCGGATCAGAGGAGGAATCTGAAGAATCTCACAGGATCTGAACCGGATCAGAGGAGGAATCTGAGGAATCTCACAGGATCTGAACCGGATCAGAGGAGGAATCTGAGGAATCTCACAGGATCTGAACCGGATCAGAGGCAGCAGCTCATCAGCTAAACAACCAAACATCAGAACCATCCGAGGCGTTACGCCTCATCGGATGAGGAAAAGCTGCAGTTTGGTTCAGACACGGTTTAGATCAGAGGTCAAAATGGAGGGGAAACAACGACCTTTGACCTTTTCTCCTGACCAAACGGAAATTATGACCTCTGGATTCCAACAGTGCAGCTCTGAGCTGAATAAACGTTTTCAGGTTGATGACAGTGAATCCAGGAGGAAGAGGAGTTTGGTTCCAGATCAGAACCTCAGGAGGTTCGGCTCGTTTGGACCGGTACCGGTCCTCAGATCCGTACCTCCTGGGTTTTGGTTTGGACCGGTACCGGTCTCAGATCCGTACCTCGGTTTGGACCGGTACCGGTCCTCAGATCCGTACCTCGGTTTGGACCGGTACCGGTCTCAGATCCGTACCTCGGTTTGGACCGGTACCGGTCCTCAGATCCGTACCTCGGTTTGGACCGGTACCGGTCCTCAGATCCGTACCTCGGTTTGGACCGGTACCGGTCTCAGATCCGTACCTCGGTTTGGACCGGTACCGGTCCTAAGATCCGTACCTCGGTTTGGACCGGTACCGGTCCTCAGATCCGTACCTCGGTTTGGACCGGTACCGGTCCTCAGATCCGTACCTCAGTTTGGACCGGTACCGGTCCTCAGATCCGTACCTCGGTTTGGACCGGTACCGGTCCTCAGATCCGTACCTCAGTTTGGACCGGTACCGGTCCTCAGATCCGTACCTCGCTCTGCAGCTCCGTTGCTTCCTTGGCGTGCTGCGTCTCCAGAGTCTCAGGCAGCTCGTGGTACCGGCTGCGGCCCGCCTCCTTCCTGCTGGCCGCCCTGTATTTAGCCTGAACAAACCATCACCAGCCAAACGTTCAGACAGGAAGTGGGTTTGGACCGGTACCGGTCTGAGCTGTCCTCACCTCGCTCTGCAGCTCAGAGACAGTTTTGGCGAAGTTGATCTCTCTGGTTTCCGGCAGCTGGCAGTAGAGGCTGTGGCCGCGGCTCTGCATGCCGTCCTCTTTGTATTTGTTCTGCAGGAAAAGACGAAACGATGCAGAGCCAGGATGATCACAGGAACCTTTCCCACCCAGCAAACTGAAATGTGACCTTTCACCTCGCTCAGCAGGCCGGCCATCTTGGCGGCGAGCTCCGTCTCTGCAGTCTGGGGCAGCTGAGCGTAGAAACTAGACGACAGGCACTTTTTCCCGCTCTGCTTGTATTTATTCTGCAGCACAAACAGAAGGTCACCCGCCGAGTCCGTTAAGAACTGGACTTTAACGAAACACGTTAATGAGACTGAAACAGTTTGACATGGAGTTCCACAGGGAGCTGACCTCTGACCTCTGGGTTTAACTTTATACACAGCAGGATAAAATACTGGACATGATTCTCAGCTATAGTCTGTATTAAACCCAAATGATTCAGGATTTATTTGTTAATCCATGAAACTGCAGCGGCTTGCAGTGGGATTGTTCAGGTTGTTTCTCTGTTTGCCTCTGGTTTTTCTCCAGAATCAGATTTTTAATACATAAAAGCTCCAGATGTTCGGTTCTGGTTCAGTTCTTCTCACAAACTGTAGAGAAACTAAATGATTCTGACAGTAAAGTTTGTCTGCAGCTCCAGCTTCACCTAGAGAAATAAATCTGAACTTTGTTTCCAAACCAGAGAACAGCTGAGCTCTGCAGGACGACGGAACGAGCCGCTCTGATGTTTGATGCTGAAATATTCAGGGCTGAAAAGTGGTGAATAATTCATGTGTTCACCTCGCTCTGCAGCTCTGTAACGTCTTTAACGCGGCGCGTCTCCAGCGTGTCGGGCAGCTGGTGGAACAGAGCGCGGCCGCTGTCCGTCCTGCTGGCCTCCCGGTATTTAACCTGCAGAGACTCAGCGGTCAGACGGTCAGAGACCTTCAGCAGCTTCCAGAAAAACAGGAATAAAGGATTCAGAGAAAATATTCAGGCTCTACATGAAGTGAAACCAACATGAATACATGCAGCGTGACTTTACGAGTTATTCTGTAACTAAACTCTGTCTGGGGAACAAAAAGACACGAATCTAAAATGAACACATAAAGTAAAAATGTGAATAAAAACATTTCTCCCTCGCCTCGCTGTGCGTCTCGGCCATTTCTTTAACAAACTGCGTCTGCAGAGTTTCAGGCAGCAGAGAGAACAGAGAGCAGGGCAGATCCTCCAGGTCCTTCCTGTACTTTGACTAGGACACAGAAAAATAACAAAAATATATTTAATAAACCTCTGATATCGACTATATGAGGCTAAATGAAGATTCATTAACTATTAATGTTGAAAAACATTTTTTAATGTCAAAATTTAAAACATTTCATCCATCAACTTCTGTACGCTTTTTAAATCCAGATGTAAATATGAAAATGTGAACGAACAGACAGACAGACAGACAGACAGACAGACAGACAGACAGACAGACAGACAGACAGACAGACAGACAGACAGACAGACAGACAGACAGACGGATGCTGAGTGATGCATTCTGGGTCTTTCATCACCTGGCTCTGGATCTCGGCCACCTCTCTTGCCCGCTGCGTCTCCTCCGTCTCCGGGAGGCGGGAGTAAAGGCTCCTGCTCATCTCCTTCTGCCCCTCCTCTCTGTACTTCACCTGAGGGAATCAACCAATCACAGCTGACTGCAGCGTCTCCATGGCGACGCCACGGTGACCCGGCTGAGGGTTTACCTGGCTGTAAACGTCTCTCAGCTCCTTGGCCAGCTGCGTCTCCGTCGTCTCAGGCAGGCGGTGGAACAGAGAGACGCCGAGCGGCTGCTTGTACTTCACCTGGAAACATAAACTGATATCAGAGAGGAAGAGGAGCGATGAAGAGGAGCGATGAAGACGAGGGACGAAGATGCGTACCTGGCTCTGCAGCTGCGTAGCGTCTTTAGCATGCTGCGTCTCCAGAGTCTCAGGAAGCTTCGAGTACAAACTGCTGGATGTTTCTTTTTTTCCTGACTCTTTATATTTCACCTGAAACACGACAGCAGGATTTAAAGAGACAGACACACATTTCAGCTTCAGAGTTTGATCTCAGAAAACTTCTGGTTTTACCTCACTTTGGATTTCAGAGACGTTTTTAGCAAACTGGGTTTCGTTGGTTTCTGGGAGCTGAGAGTAAACGCTGAGTGTCTGGACCTTCTTCCCTCCTTCCTTATATTTGATCTGGAGATTTAAAACCAGAAAGAAAAATATTTTATCCATCAGCTGCTGAACATGTTTAAACTACATCACTGTTCAGGAAGTAACAAACGTCAAAATATGGACATTAGAGTCAGAAGGGCAACCCAGAGGCTCCTCAACCTAAAGCTCTTTCTGGGTCCTGAAGCCGGGTTCTGTTCACACCAGAACCCGGTTTCAGGACCGGTTCGGTTTGATCCGAACCAAAACTGAACTTTATTTCCTTCTTTTGCTCCAGTTTGCTTTCACATTGTGCTTTTTGGTAGTTTGTCATGCAGGTGATGATATTTTGTCCCATTAGACAGAAATGTTGGGTCAGAACAGAACAAAGACCCACAAACCAAACGAACATGGAAATATTTGGTGCTGCAGTTCACATTGGTGCCATTTCATAAGCGTCCGTCCGTCCGTCCGTCCGTCCGTCCGTCCGTCCGTCCGTCCGTCCGTCCGTCCGTCCGTCCGTCCGTCCGTCCGTTCATTCATTCATTCATTTTCTGGATATTTCAGTGGGTCAGGAGCTGCTGCCTCTCCAGCTAACGCTCCAGGTGAGAGGTGGGGTCACCTGGACAGGTCGCCAGTCTGTCGCAGAGCAACACACACAGAACTGGACCAGCAGACTGAGACCAGTCCTGGTTTTGGTTGCTTGGTTTGAACCAGGATTCGGGTCAGAATTTCCCATCTGGAGGAAAAGTTCAGACCAACGGAGGAAACAAACTCAGGTCCGTTTACAGAGAACCAAACATGTTTTCAGCCTCCGAGTCCAACGAGCTGCAGGAGGAACATTTCAGCCGTTTGGATCCAGAACCACAGATGGAGGTCAGAATGAATCCAGACCTTCAGCTTATCGGCTCGGCTCTACAGACGGGACCAGAACCATCAGAGATCCATCCATCTCTAGTGAGATCAGCCCACCTCTTCGGGCTGAAGGTCGTGACCTCCAGACCGGATCGAACCAAACTGAAACCTGATCAGCATGATGAAGGTCTGAACCGTACCTCACTCTGGATTTCTGTCACCTCTCTGGCAAACTGAGTTTCTGCCGTTTCAGCCAGCTGGGCGTACAGTGGGCAGCTCATCTCCTTCCTTCCTTCTTCTGAGTATTTGTTCTGTTGAGATGAAGGTCCAGAGCGACGCGGTCAGTCCTGGTGGAGTCAGACTGGAGGAACAGGAAGGGCAGAAACTCACCTGGCTCTGCAGCGCTGCAGCGTCTCTCGCGTGTCGCATCTCCAGGGTTTCAGGCAGCGAGGAGTAAAGAGGTGACGCCGTCTGCTCCTTCGCCGCCTGCTTGTATTTCACCTGAAAGGAGAGACGGACCAGTCAGCCTCCTTATCACCTCTGACCTCTATCTACTGCTGGAGCGTTCTCTGACTTCATTGGTCAGATTTATCAGCGGCAGACCAATCAGACGTCAGCATGTTTGGAGCTTTAAATGTATTTTTAAATCTTATCTGATGTTAAGCTGCAGGTTTTCACCTCGCTGTGCGTCTCGGCCATTTCTTTAACAAACTGTGTCTGCAGGGTTTCAGGCAGCAGAGAGAACAGAGAGCAGGGCAGATCCTCCAGGTCCTTCCTGTACTTCACCTGCAGGACAGGAGAAGCTGAGCAGAGAGGCAGAGAGCAGAGGGGCAAAGGGACAGAGAGGAAAAGAGGAGAGAGGTAGAGAGACAGAGAGCAGAGAGGCAGAGGGGCAGAGAGGTAGAGGGGCAGAGAGCAAAGGAGCAGAGGGGCAGAGAGGTAGAGGGGCAGAGAGCAGAGGGGCAGAGAGGTAGAGGGGCAGAGAGCAGAGGGGCAGAGAGCAAAGGAGCAGAGGGGCAGAGAGCAAAGGAGCAGAGGGGCAGAGAGGTAGAGGGGCAGAGAGTAAAGGAGCAGAGGGGCAGAGAGGTAGAGGGGCAGAGAGCAGAGGGGCAGAGAGCAAAGGAGCAGAGGGGCAGAGAGGTAGAGGGGCAGAGAGCAAAGGAGCAGAGGGGCAGAGAGGTAGAGGGGCAGAGAGCAAAGGAGCAGAGGGCAGAGAGGCAGAGGGGCACAGAGCTGCAGCAGGTTTCAGAGAGCCGAGTCGCACCTCGCTCTGGACCTCCATCACCTGCCGGCTCAGCTGCGTCTCCGGCGTCTCACAGAGCAGCTGGTACAGAGGCGACGAATCCGTCAGGCTGCCCTCCTTATACTTTACCTGCAGCAGCAACAGGATAACACTGAACTCATCTAATGAATGTCTCTAGCATTAAATAAATCATAAAAGCTGTGAGATTCTGTACATTTAACGGAAAAAAAAACATGTCATGAAAAACTCCAGATGAAACGATAATCTGTAAGTATTTATTTTAATGTACAGGAAGTAAAGCCTCGTTAAACCATGACAGCTGATTATGAGGAGAAATCACTGAACTAAAATAAATAAAGTTATTCTGGTGAATAGTTTCTCAGAACCAGAACAGAAAGTCCAGTATTAACCTGGTGCTGACATGTTTATATTTATAATAATGATCTGATAGTTTACAGTAAATAACTTTTAAATCTCTCCACAGGGTGTCGGTTTGCTGAGTCTTCATGCTTCCTGAACTCTAAACATTTTATGACGTCATGTGAATTTATCCTGGATATTAACTGTAGCTTCTTCTGCTGCTTTCTCACACTTTAACATATTTCTCTATTTAGATATGAAAATGAATAAACTGTCTTCAGCTACAAACATGAACATGATTAAAAAGGAAAAGTTGAAAAGATTAAAGAATCAGTTTGAGGTTGTTGGTGATAAATTCATCTGAACTTTAAAACATGATGAAGTCATTTCATCATCTGGTTTATCCAGATGATATTATCATATCTTTCTATTTTCACTCTCTGTTGTTTTACCTGCAGACAGACTCACCTGGCTCTGCAGGTCAGTCACTTCTTTGGCCCGTTGGGTCTGCAGCGTCTGAGGAAGGCTGGAGAACAAACTGGACTGCAGCTGCTTCAGGTCCGATTTATATTTGACCTGACAGACGACAAGCAGCCGGTAAGAAACAGCAGGAAACTCAGGCAGCAGCTGGTGCATCCAGCATCACGGCTGCTTTTAGAGTCACAGCTTGAAATTAAACATCTCGTTATGGAAGCTGGTAAAAATAATAAGTTATAGTAAGACAGCTGAGTCAGCAACAAATTACTGTAAAACCAGAACAAGAAGTTTCTCTCTTGTTATTATATGAGGGTGAGTTAGCCTCTCTAAGTGTGTGTGTGTGTGTGTGTGTGTGGGGGGGGGGGGGGGGTGTACCTGGCTCTGCATCTCAGAAACCTGCTTGGCATGTTGAGTCTCCAGAGTTTCTGGCATCACAGAGAAGAAGCTGCTGCCGTCCTGCTGCCGGCCAGACGACCTGTACTTGACCTGAAACAGAGATGAACCGTCTGAACCTGCAGCAGCGTCAGCTCTTCATCATCAGCTCTTCATCAGTGTTGTGATGAAGAGGATCCAGAGGTTTCTGCTCTCACCTCGCTCTGCAGCTCTGAAGCAGCTTTAGCCGACTTGATGTCGCTGGTTTCTGGCAGCTGAGAGAAAACGCTCTGAGAGAGAAGCTGCTTCCCCTCGGCTGTGTATCTGTGCTGCAGTCAGAGAAACATTATTATTATTATTATTATTATTATTATTATTATTATTATTATTATTATTATTATTATTATTTGCAGGACCAGCTGTCATCCTGAAGATGTTTTCTCTCTCTTCCATCACATTTCCTGCCTCATTATTGTTTCTTACTTTAATTTCAGGCCCAATGAAGAAACTAAATGCTTAAACATAACAACTTCTGGATTTTTTATTTTTTTACCTTTTAGTCAGAAACAAAATAGTGAAGAAATGTTCCATAATTTTATGAAGAGCAGATAGTTTTTACCAGTTTGGATCAGTAAAAGATGCAACAGCAAATAGAAATATAAAATCAGAAGATACGTTTGCTGATCCATTTAACCTAAGACAGTTTCCACTGTGTATTAAAGCATATTTAGGTTTATTTGGTCTTTGTTCCTGAACAGATTCAGATTTTTACCAAAAGTTAAAGGTTGATTTAAATCTGTGTAATAACATTTATACTAAATGTTATCCATCTGGGATCCATGTTGAACTTTCCTGTGTTCCTGCTGGATGTTAGTTTGTCAGTAACAGGTGACTTTAAGCTCCTCCCCCTCTGTTTGCTCGTACCTGGCTCTGCATGTGGCCGGCCTCGCGGGCGAACTGCGTCTCCAGCGTTTCAGGAAGTTGGTGGTAAACCGGACACTGCAGCTCCTTCTTCACTCCTTCTTTATAAAGCAGCTAAAACAGACGAAGTTAGCCAACATGGCAGTGATCATCAAGCAGCTGGTCCCTTTAATTCATTTAATTCAACCCAAAGTTCTACAGAAAACCCAACGTCATCATCAGGAGCTGCAGACTGAGTCTCTGCCGTCGTACCTGGCTCTGCAGCCGCGTCGCCTCCTTGGCGTGTTGCGTCTCCAGAGTTTCAGGCAGTTGGTGGTACAGAGACGATGAACTCTGCTTCTTACTGGCCTCTTTGTATTTGGCCTGAAGAGTAAAAACTGTTTCAGTTCACCGGTTCTCCTCTGAACCATCTGGATCCTGTTGCCTCAGATTAAAGCAGAGCTGAGCCATCAGCATGTTTAACGCAGCTGCTTTCAGCTGTGAGAAACGATGAGTTTCCTCTGGATGTCGGTTCAGAGGAGGTGATGTTCCCACCTGGCTCTGAAGCTCCAGCAGCTCTTTGGCTCTCTGACTGTCCAGAGTCTCAGGAAGCAGAGAGAAAAGGCTGAGGCTCAGATCCTTCATCCCGTCTGATTTGTACTTCACCTGGTCAGGAAACAGAAAGACAGCAGAGAGAATCATTCATGAAGGTCAACCAGCAGCATCAGAGCAGAGAGAGCCACAGCTAAAAGACAGGAAGTGGAGAGAAGCAGACAGGAAGTGGAGGCAAGCAGACAGGAAGTAGAAGAGAGCAGACAGGAAGTGGAGGGGAGGAGACAGGAAGTAGAGGGTAGCAGACAGGAAGTGTAGGAGAGCAGACAGGAAGTGGAGGAGAGCAGACAGGAAGTGGAGGAGAGCAGACAGGAAGTGGAGGGGAGGAGACAGGAAGTAGAGGGTAGCAGACAGGAAGTGTAGGAGAGCAGACAGGAAGTGGAAGAGAGCAAACAGGAAGTGGAGGAGAGCAGACAGGAAGTGAAAGAGAGCAGACAGGAAGTGGAAGAGAGCAAACAGGAAGTGGAGGAGAGCAGACAGGAAGTGAAAGAGAGCAAACAGGAAGTGGAGGGGAGCAGACAGGAAGTGGAGGGGAGCAGACAGGAAGTGGAGGAGAGCAGACAGGAAGTGGAGGGGAGCAGACAGGAAGTGGAAGAGAGCAGACAGGAAGTGGAGGGGAGCAGACAGGAAGTGGAGGAGAGCAGACAGGAAGTGGAAGAGAGCAGACAGGAAGTGGAGGGGAGCAGACAGGAAGTGGTACCTCACTCAGCATCTCCGTCTGCTGCCGGACAAACTGCGTGTCGATGGTTTCTGGCATCAGGTGGTAAAGGCTGGATCCGACCGTCTGGTTCTGTTTGTACGTCAGCTGGAGGAGCAACACACACACACACACACGCACGCACGCACGCACGCACGCACGCACGCACACACACACACACCAACAGGCTGCAGTGAAACCAGACGTTTGTCCAGTAAATTCTCCAGAGTGAGGCCATCTGTCTGTCTGTCGATTCCCTCAAACTGGGTCATCAATGATCACAAACAGCAAACAAATGTTGCAAATGGTCCAGTCAAAGTTCAGACCTCGACCTTATTATAAATCTGTTGGGAACAGAATTTCTATAAATGGAAATTAAATAATGATGGAAATAAAAACCGACGACGATGGGAGACAGAAACAGTCAGACAGGAAGCAGCTTCTACAGCGCTTCCTGCTAAATGTGGTTCTATAAGTCGCTGGAGGTCAGAGGTCGTGTTCCCAGTGTTGGACCGGTTCCTGCGTTGTGCCAGAGGAGCAGGTTACCTGGCTCTGCAGCTGCGTCGCCTCCTTCGCGCGCTGCGTCTCCAGAGTCTCCGGTAGAGTCGAGTACAGAGAGGTCATCGATTCTTTCTTCCCTGATTCTTTATACTTCATCTGATTACGAACAAAAAGAATCAGTTCTCCATGTGATTCATCGTGTTCATCTGAAACACGTCTGTCATTCTGTTCCTCATTAATCTGAGCCAGTTGGATGTTTAATGTGATGACGGTGGAGCTGTGATCACCTGACTCTGCAGCTCAGAGACGGTTTTAGCAAACTGAGTCTCTGCTGTTTCTGGAAGCTGAGAGTAAAAACTCTGAGACTGATTCCTCTTCCCGTCCTCTTTGTATTTGTTCTGAAAACAACATGAAAAACACTGAAAATAAAAGTAAAAACTCATAAATCTATCGACACAAACCTGATGAGTCTATTTACTGTAAATAAAATGAATCTATAAACGACAAGCAAATCCAGCAGCAACAAATAATCCAGAGAAGCAGAGGAAAACGTAATCCCACGTTCTGTGATGCATTTTCATGAATTTTACCTCACTCAGTAGGTCAGTCATGTCTCTGGCGAAGCTGGTTTCCAGAGTGTCGGGGAGAGTCGAGTACAAAGAGCCACACATTTCCTTCTTCCCACTTTCTTTATATTTAATCTGTTAAAAGAAATAAGCATGTTAAATAATATAATTCTGTTAAAACACTGCAGCAAGCGTCACATTAATGACACTAAAACTCATTATTTAACAGCTGGTGTTCCACAAGGTTCACCACTCGGTACCATTACTTTCACTTTTGTCATAAATTTATATTCTTTTCATTTAAACACATTAAATGACAAAATCTTTTCAACATAATTCACATGCAGCAGTAAATATTGTTCTGTACTTTATAGTCAAACTCAATAATCCTTTTCTTTATAAGGTTTTTGACAGAAACGGCTCCTGCCACAGAAATAATTAAAGTAAACTAGGAGAAATGCAGCAGCTTTAACTCACCGTCAAAAGTATTTAAATAATTTTCGCATCTTTGCATAAATTATAATCACAAATCAATTCTTCGTCTCATCTCATGTTTATTAATTATTGATCTAAACGGGATCAGATCATTTCAGGGACGTATTTTTATAGTCAGAACTGATCATGAATGAATCGTCACCATCATCACCTTCACCATCCTCATCCTCACCTGGCTCAGCAGCTCTGCCGCTTCCTTCGCTCTCTGGGTCTCCATGGTGTCGGGAAGCTGAGAGTAAATGTTGGCCCTCATCTCCTTCCGTCCAGCTTCTCTGTATTTATTCTGGAAGTTTAAACCAGATTTTAATCATCTGTTTTCTTCAAGACTTTCCAGGCTCATTTACCAAAGTTCTGGAAAAGTTATTTATAGGATATGATCTGATTATTTTATAACTTTACAGACTGAAATAAAATGCAGTCATGTTCGTACGTCGCTCTGCAGCTGGGACAGATGTTTGGCCATCTGGGTTTCCGTAGTTTCAGCCAGCTGATGGTACAAACTGCTCTGAGTTTCCTTCACTCCTTCTTTATATTTCACCTGCAGGAAACGACGACACGTTACTACAAAACTAGATAAACTTTAGAAGGAGCTTCCGTTGTTTTACTTTAACATTAAAAGCTGAAAAACTGTTTAAAGAAAAATCTGAAAATAACTCAGTCAATTAATTATGAGGCACAACTGATCAACATGATCACCAAATGGAAAATGGAGTCATTATGAAATTTATTTCATTTAAAATATAATAAATGTAAGTAAAAATAGCCATGTTAGTTATTATCTAAAACAATGTTTTTTAATCAGTTTTGGGTTTTATTTGTGTTTCTGTTCTGGACTTTATTGTTTCCTGCTGTTTTATTCATTTACTCTGCAGTTTGATCAGCGTTACTCTGCTGTCCTAGTCAAAGTCTGTGTTAAAACAGTCCCGTACGTCACTCTGCAGCTCCGACGCCTCCTTGGCGTGTTGCGTGTCGATGGTTTCAGGCATCACAGAGTAAAGATTCACATTCATCTCCTTCTTACCGTCTTCTTTATATTTGACCTGAAAAACAATGAAATGAAAGGATGATGAGATTCACTTCTTCATCCTGCAGAGAGGAAAACACAGATTCAGGTTTCGGTGAGTCATTTCTGCTGAAACCTCGCTCAGCAGGTCGGACGCTTCCTTGGCATGGAGAGTCTCCAGCGTCTCAGGCAGCTGGTGGAAAAGGCTGCAGCTCAGATCTTTCTTCACAGAGTCTCTGTATTTCCTCTGGAGGGAGAAACAAACACAGGAAACTAAAAACATCAGTTAAATTAACTACGGTGTCCCACAGGGCTCAGTACTCAGCCCACTGTTTAAGCTACAGCTAGAATCTACTTTTATGGATGATTTGTAGAAAAATAGTTCACTTTTTGGGTTCTACTGATTTATTAGAATAAATGAAATGAGTGAACTTGTCCTGAGAAGTTTCAGCAGAAACGTTCGTTACCTCATTGATCAGGTCAGAAACCTCCTTGGCGTGAATCGTCTCCAGAGTCTCAGGCAGCGTGGAAAACAGCGAGCGACTCGCTTCCTTCCTGTCCTGCTTATATTTCATCTGCAGCCACAACAGCAAAGAATCAAAGAGCAAAACTCAGAAAATTAAAAAACAAAACATTCAAAAGGAGCTTTTAAAAGTTTATTTACTTTAATAATACATACGGACGAGCTGCTATGAACCTTTGATTTTGATATGAGTCAAAATATTCACACTTTTATGGGAATCTATATAATGCCAACATTTTTATGTGTAAATAATTTTTAAATAAAACTTCCATATATTCTAACCATATTTTCAGGATAGTTTCCAGTAAAACCTGTAAAATCATCAGATCTGTTGTGAAACATGAATTAAACTTTATCATGATTCGGCTCAGTGATTCGCTGCATTGAGTTTGGGTTTAAGTGTTTCTGTCCTGGTTCTGCAGCCCGACCCGGTTGGTTCTGCAGCCCAACCCGGTTGGTTCTGCAGCCCAACCCGGTTGGTTCTGAAGCTCTGGTTCTGCAGCCCAACCCGGTTGGTTCTGCAGCTCTGGTTCTGCAGCCCAACCCGGTTGGTTCTGCAGCCCGACCCGGTTGGTTCTGCAGCCCGACCCAGTTGGTTCTGCAGCTCTGGTTCTGCAGCCTGACCCGGTTGGTTCTGCTCACCTCGCTCTGCAGCTCAGAAACGTCCTGAACAAACTTCATCTGGGCCGTTTCTGGCAGGCGACTGTAGAGGCTCTGAGAGACGCTCTTCATCCCGTCCTCCTTATATTTAACCTTCAAACAGGAGATTAATAATCCAGATTATCATAACAAACATAAACGTCTTTCTGTTTGCTCTCTCTGCTCGTCCAGAACATTTTCTGGCGGATCGGGCCGGTGCTGAGCAGAACCTCATCAGCATTAAAAAGCTGTGACCCTTTGATCGTCTTTGTGATGCTAATTAGACCCGATGAGTCACAGAGACGTCAGACACGCTGCAGCTCTGCAGGACGTTACGCAGAGAGCCTCAGTTTTAAACACAACATGAAATAAATAGATGTGAGAGAAAGAGATGATCAGATTATTACCACTGATGAACAGAAGCAGCTCCAGATGGATCTGTTCTCTAATAATCTATCACCACTCAATATTTCACTGGCGACTGTTTTTATATGGAAAGTGGAAAAGATTGGAAATGACAGAAATTAGTTCATGAACTCTTTTAGACAACATGTTCAACTGATAACGATAAAAATGGTGATAAAATGTAAGAAACTGTTTTGACAGGATGTTAAGAACTGAAATCCAAATAAAGCATTAATGTAATTTATTCAGAATGAGGTCAGGCTGCTGATGCTAACAGTATTAGCATATGAAACTTTAGCTACAGCACTCAGATGAACGATACTGCACTCTGAAAATCCAGTTTAACCATTAAACCAAATGAAAGCTGAAGAGATGAAGAGTCTAACAGGAAGGTCAGAGGTTAAAGGCCTTCCTGTTCAGGAAGAGTTTCAGGTCGACATGGAGGATCTGATTGGGTCTGAGGGGTCACATGATGCTGCTTACCTCACTCTGCAGGTCGCTCATTTCTCTGGCGAAGCTGGTCTCTGGCGTCTCTGGCATGGTGGCATAATGGCTGCTGGACATTTCCTTCCTGCTGCTCTCCTGGTACTTCAGCTGCTCACAGGAAACAAACATGTTACTCTGATTACTCTGATCATTCAGAGTAATCTGATTACTCTGATTTCTCCCACCTGGCTCAGCTGCTCTGTCGTCTCTTTAGCGTGTTGCGTCTCCAGAGTCGCAGGCAGCAGAGAGTAAAGGCAGCTGCTGATCTGCTTCTTTCCTGCTTCTCTGTATTTAGTCTGAGCAACAGAAATACATTTAACTCATTTACAGAGATCACCCAGCCTGTTTTTATATTTTATGATCATTATTATCTTGTGTTTTCAGGATTTCTGCAGAAACGTTCACATTGATTAATCCAAGCATTCTGTGTATTTCTGCAGAACAGGATGTAAAACTTTCTGTTCTCTATAAAGGTTTTCCGTACGTCGCTCTGCAGCTCGGACAGATGTTTGGCCATCTGTGTTTCCGTAGTTTCAGGCATCTGATGGTACAAACTGCTCTGAATCTTCTCCTTCACACCTTCCTTATATTTCACCTGCAGGAAACGGTGATGAGACAAGAACCATAAAACAGGTTTTTCATTTAGAAACAGGAAGGTGTCAGCTCTCTGCTCTCACTCTGATCGTCTGTGTTTGAATGACAGTCATGCTTTAACGTCCATCCATGTTATCACACATTTAACTTTGAAACAGAGAAAATCTCAAAAACATGTTTAGTGAGAGTCTTTAAAAATCAGCACAGTTAGTAAATATTTCTGAAGTGACCCCAGGTCAAAGCCTTGAGGAATCCCATAAATAACTCAAAGTATCTGATGTTATCCGGTTATTATAAATTCAGTGTAAAACCATAAAATGTGACATGGTGGTGTTTCATAACCAGGCTGACGCTCGGCGCCGGACCTGGCTCTGCAAGCTGGTCGCCTCCTTCGCATGCTGCGTTTCCATGGTTTCCGGCAGAACAGCGTACAGGCTGACGCTCGCATCCTTCCTGCCTTCTTCTTTATACTTCAGCTGCAGATGGAACCCAGAGAGCAGAACGTAAAGGTCCAGAAGGTTCTGGATATGAGCAACCAGCTTAAAGAGACAGTAACACATTTCTATCCTGAGAGTCTCTCTGGTTCCCTGGTTCAGTGCGAACGCCGGCGGTGCTTTACCTCGCTGCACAGCTCAGAAACCTCTTTGGCTCGAGCCGTTTCTATCGTCTCCGGCAGCAGAGAGTACAGACTGCAGCTCACGCCTTTCCTCCCCGATTCCTTATATCTGGTCTGAAATGAAAGCGTTTTTTTGAGCCGGCAGCGTTTCCCCAGAACAGCTGCAGGTTTTCATGTTTGCCTCACCTGACTCTGCAGATCAGAAACACTTTTAGCAAACTGAGTTTCTGCCGTTTCTGGCAGCTGAGAGTAGAAACTCTGGGAGACGCTCTTCCT
This sequence comes from Poecilia reticulata, assembly GCF_904066995.2. Lineage (NCBI taxonomy): Eukaryota > Metazoa > Chordata > Actinopteri > Cyprinodontiformes > Poeciliidae > Poecilia > Poecilia reticulata. The sequence continues at coordinate 26,237,564 of NC_088849.1, read as the reverse complement.
GCCGCCCTCCTTGTATTTACTCTGAGAGGAAACACAAAAACATTACTTTAAATAGGCCAGAAGGAAGATTGATGCTGATTTATTTAGATGTGTTGATTTAAATAAAACATCTGATTTCATTTTAACCTTCTGATAGTAGTTCATTTTTGTCCTCTGTAGAGGACATTTCTAAACTTGAATACCTCCCACCCCCTGCATTCTACTGAATTTGGTATCTACAGAGGGCTTTTCAATGATCCCACATGTGAAGGGGTTTGACTTTTGTACGTATCTTTTTATAATTCATAAAAATGGCTTTTATCAGTAATAACACATTTTTTAGGAAGAGACAAACTAAGTGCATAAAACATTTTATTACCTTACAAAGACTGTGGGATTTAAAAAAATGGTGATTGGACAATATTTTTTTTCCTGGTAGTCAGGAGGATAAGATTTTAACCTTAAAATTCCTAAACATTTTGAATTAAATAATGTTATTATTCCAACTTTTCCAAGAGTTAAAAAGCAGCAAAGGTTTGAAGGAAACATCAGAAACTCTGGATGATCAGTGGAAAAATGTATAAATGTAAATTACTGAGTAATATTTAATAAACCAGGACTTTTTACAGAGGTCCTGCTGTGTGTGTGTGTGTGTGTGTGTGTGTGTGTGTGTGTGTGTGTGTGTGTGTGTGTGTGTGTGTGTGTGTGTGTGTGTGTGTGTGTGTGTGTGGTACCTCACTGTGCAGCTCCGTCATCTCCCGGGCGAACTGGATCTCTGTGGTGTCGGCCAGCTGGGAGTACAGACAGGAAGCAGCTCCTCTGCCCGGCAGCTTGGAGCGATAATTCACCTGGAAAGAGACGAAACGGGTCAGGAACCGAATCCGAACCGAAGGATGGAGGATCTGGGAGACGATGAGGGACGGTAACGGTTTTATGAAGACATGGTTTTAGATCTGGACCAGGACCGGACCAGGACCGGACCAGGACCAGGACCGGACCAGGCATAGACCAGGACCGGACCAGGACCGGACCAGGCATAGACCAGGACCGGACCAGATCCAGACCAGAACCAGACCAGGCATAGACCAGAACCAGACCAGGGCCAGACCAGGACCAGGACCAGACCAGGACCGGACCAGGACTGGACCAGGACCGGACCAGGACTGGACCAGGACTGGACCAGGACCGGACCGAGGCCCAGCTGCTCCAGGAGCAGACCAGGCCCAGACCAGGACCGGACCAGGACTGGACCAGGAGCGGACCAGGCCCAGACCAGGACCGGACCAGGACCGGACCAGGACCGGACCAGGACCAGGACCAGGACCAGGACCAGGACCAGGACCAGGACCAGGACCAGGACCGGACCAGGACCAGGACCGGACCAGGACCGGTGTGTTTGCGTACGTCGCTCTGCAGCTGGGAAACCTCCAGCGCGTGTTGGATCTCCGGTGTTTCTGGCAGCTGGGAGTACAGCGACACGGACGCCTTCCTCCTCCCGTCCTCTTGGTACTTTTTCTGAAACGGATCAGAAACAATCTGCACGTCTGAACGGAAACACCAGAAAGTCTGAACTGAAACTGTGAAACGGTGGGATGAAGGAAGATGAAGACGGGATCAGCTGCATAAAGTTACCAGCTGTCTGTATCCGAGATGTTTGGGTCGTAAACACGTTTAAACGGAAGAAGGTTTTCCACCACATGCTGTGGTTCATTCAGAGAGACCCAGAATTTCACCTGCTAACAGGAAGGCTGAAGGTTTTACATCCGATCTGCTCTAATTTAAGGATCTGCATTCAGCAGCCAACCCGACAGGGAGCCCCAGGTCTGTGGTTCTGGTCCGGTCCGGTACCTGGCTCTGGAGGTCCTGGACGGTCCGGGCCAGCTGCGTCTGGCTGGTTTCAGGAAGTTGAGAGAACAAACTGCTGCTCATCTCCTTCCTGCCTTCCTCCTTGTATTTGTTCTGCAGATCAGACGGAGGATTATTGGTGAATTATCAGTTACGTATGAACATTTGACCCAATCTGGACCGGAACCAGAACCAGGCGGACCTCGCTCTGCATCTCCGTCAGCTCTCTCACAAACTGGGTCTCTGTGGTTTCAGGCAGCAGAGAGTAGAGAGAGGAAGAAATCTCTGTCTTCACATTCCCTTTGTATTTGATCTAAAAACACAAGAAATAAAAATGATTCCGGCGCCGGGAACCGACATGATTCCCGACGCCGTCCAGGTTTCGTCCTGAGGATCTGCTGACCGATCAAAAGCTGCAGCTTCAGGTTCTGCAGGAGCTCATTAAACCGTCGGATCGATCGGCTTTGAAGCTTCAGGATCAAATGATTTTCATCTGAGAGAGAAAAACATCCAAACTATTAAACATAAAATCAGCAGGACGAAGAGCGGCCGGCACTTTAAAACACACGGCGTTGGATTAAGATGAAAGAAAAACACATCAAACAGGAATGATCTGGTTCCTGCCTGATTAACATGGTTTTATTATCTGGTGTTTAATAATCAATCAATCAATCAATCAATCAATCAATCAATCAATCAATCCATCCATCCATCCATCCATCCATCCATCCATCCATCCATCCATCCATCCATCCATCCATCCATCCATCCATCCATCCATCCATCCATCCATCCATCCATCCATCCATCCATCCCCATCCATCCATCCACCATCCATCCATCCATCCATCCATCCATCCATCCATCCATCCATCCATCCATCCATCCATCCATCCATCCATCCATCCATCCATCCATCCATCCATCATCCATCCATCCATCCATCCATCCATCCATCCATCCATCCATCCCATCCATCCATCCATCCATCCATCCATCCATCCATCCATCCATCCATCCATCCATCCATCCATCCATCCATCCATCCATCCATCCATCCATCCATCCATCCATCCATCCATCCATCCATCCATCCATCCATCCATCCATCCATCCATCCATCCATCCATCCATCTTATCCATCTTATCCAGGTCGGGTCTCGGGGTCAGCAGCCTCAGGAGGCCCAGACTTCCCTCCCAGCCTCTTCCAGCTCCTCCAGGAACCCCAAGGCGTTCCCAGGCCATAGAGAGACATCGTCCCTCCAGCGTGTCCTGGGTCTCCCCTCCTCCCGGTGGGACCTGAACTCCTCACCAGGGAGGCGTCCAGGAGGCATCCTGACCAGATGCCCGAGCCTCAACTGGCTCCTCTCGACGTGGAGGAGCAGCGGCTCTACTCTGAGTCCCTCCCGGATGACCGAGCTTCTCTCTCTAAGGGAGAGCCCAGCCACCCTGCGGAGGAGGAAACCCATTTCGGCCGCTTGTACCCGTGATCTGGTTCTTTCGGTCATGACCCAAAGCTCATGACCATAGATGAGGGTGGGAACGTAGATCGACCGGTAAATCGAGAGCTTCGCTTTTTGGCTCAGCTCTCTCTTCACCACGACGGACGTGGAATAATTCAGGGATGATTTAATAACAATAAAGTGATGCAGCTCAATGTTTCTCAGTTTTCTGGATTCTAATGAATCTTCTGTAACTTCAGGGTTCAAATGCAGTTTTATGAGTGGTTAGTGATATTATCTGATTGGTTATCTGGTTATCTGGGTCTTAGTGGAGACGTTGGACCTCGCTCTGCAGCTCTGAAGCCTCCTTGGCTCGCTGCGTCTCTGGAGTCTCAGGCAGGACGGAGTACAGGGACAGATTCGCCTCCTTCTTCCCGTCCTCCTTGTACTTGGACTGGAAACAGAGAGCGTCAGGCTAACAGGAAGCAGACGAGGTCATGTGACCTTCGATGGCGAGTTCAGACCTCAGAGATCACGGCGCTGATGTTCCTGGAGTGGATGAGTTCGGCTCCAGGGACAAACAGGCTCTGACCCTTCATCTTCTCAAAGTCCTCCTTATAGTGGACCTGCAGCACAGCAGAGCAGAGCTAGCGTTAGCGTTAGCACACAAACCTGCAGCTAGACAAGATAAAAGTCACCATTTATTACTATTAGTCTGATTATGTCCACTGGAAGCAAAAACGAGTTTATATAATAGAACAAAACCTCATCAACACCAGAACCGCTGCAACACTGACTGCTACTGGAGAACCATCCACTTTGGCTCTTAGAAGAGTTACAACAACATTTAATTTGCTTTCTGGGATAAATAAAGTAGATTTGAACTGAACTGGAGACAATTGTTGAGTTTTTCTCATAAAAAGGCTGAAATTACAGAAACACAACACAAGAGATTCCAAAAGGCAGATTTCCTCCTCCAGCTGTTTTTCCTGATGGAACATGAAACGACTGACGTTTCCATGGAAACGGCACTATTTTGGGGTTGAGTCTCCTTCAGGGTGGCTGTTAGCATGTTAGCATCAGATCCAGAGGATCCAGACATCAGGTTGATCCAGCAGAGAGGAGGAATCTGGTGAAGGAGGAGGAGAAACGGCCTATTTAAAGCACCTTTATCTGCTGAGCCTGAATCAACAGCAGCTCCTCCCACATCCTGCATCTCACTCAGCCGAGCTGAGAGAGAACATTTTACCATCTGAACCGAACCAACAGAACCAGAACCTCCTGACGATCCCTGCTGAGATTCTTCCTGCTAAATGATGAAGATCGTTTTAAAAACCTTTCAAACGTTGCAAACTCACATCACTGAGGATCAAACTGCATCTGCGGTTAAACTCTGGATCCGGCAGCCGAGGCTTCAGGTCGGCGGCAGCCTGGAGGGACAGGAGGAGAAAACCCATGAAGAAGAAACTGGAGCGTCGCACTGACGGCGACTTCATCAGGAAAACATATGAAGAATGAACGGATGAAATCAGAGCCTGAAAACGACACGATTCACCTGATCAGCTGCTGATCTGAGCGGCCAGGACAGGCAACGAACCACGCCAAGGTCAACGTGACACGCCAAGGTCAACATGACACGCCAAGGTCAACGTGACACGCCAAGGTCAACATGACACGCCAAGGTCAACGTGACACGCCAAGGTCAACATGACACGCCAAGGTCAACGAGACACGCCGAGGTCAACGCGACACGCCAAGGTCAACGAGACACGCCAAGGTCAACATGACACGCCAAGGTCAACGAGACACGCCAGGGTCAACGCGACACGCCAAGGTCAACATGACACGCCAAGGTCAACGTAATACGCCAAGGTCAACGAGACACGCAAAGGTCAACATGACACGCCGAAGTCAATGCAACACACCAAGGTCAACGCGACACGCCACGGTCAACGCGACACGCCAAGGTCAACGAGACACGCAAAGGTCAACGAGACACGCCAAGGTCAACGAGACACGCCAAGGTCAACGAGACACGCAAAGGTCAACATGACACGCCGAAGTCAATGCAACACACCAAGGTCAACGCGACACGCCACGGTCAACGCGACACGCCAAGGTCAACGAGACACGCAAAGGTCAACGAGACACGCCAAGGTCAACGAGACACGCCAAGGTCAACGAGACACGCCAAGGTCAACGAGACACGCCAAGGTCAACATGACACGCCAAGGTCAACGAGACACGCCAGGGTCAACGCGACACGCCAAGGTCAACATGACACGCCAAGGTCAACGTAATACGCCAAGGTCAACGAGACACGCAAAGGTCAACATGACACGCCGAAGTCAATGCAACACACCAAGGTCAACGCGACACGCCACGGTCAACGCAATACGCCATGGTCAACGCGACACGCCAAGGTCAACGAGACACGCAAAGGTCAACGAGACACGCCAAGGTCAACGAGACACGCCAAGGTCAACGCGACACGCCAAGGTCAGCGCGACACGCCAAGGTCAACGCGACACGCAAAGGTCAACAAGACACGCCAAGGTCAACGAGACACGCCAAGGTCAACGCGACACGCCAAAGTCAACGCCACACGCCAAGGTCAACGCGACACACCAAGGTCAACGCGATACGCCAAGGTCAGCGCGACACGCCAAGGTCAGCGCGACACGCCGAGGTCAACGTGACACGCCTAGGTCAACGCAATACGCCAAGGTCAACGCAATACGCCAAGGTTAACGCAATACGCCAAGGTCAACGAGACACGCCAAGGTCAATGAGACACGCCAAGGTCAATGTGACACACCAAGGTCAACGAGCCACGCTAAGGTCAACGGAATACGCCAAGGTCAACGCAATATGCCAAGGTCAACGAGACACACCAAGGTCAACGTGACACGCCAAGGTCAACGCAGCCGCAGTCAGTCTGTGTCGACCTTCCTGTTCTCTATCGGTGGAGATCAGGAAGGTCGATCCGATTGTTGGCAGTGTTCAGGAGAACCGGACCGCTGGAGGTTCTGCTGCCTGGTTCTGACTCTCCTATCAGCGATTCTGATTAAATTTAATATCTGTCTTAATTATAATAGACCATTTTAACCAAATTAACATATTTAAACCAAACTTACACATCGCTACTCAACCTTCAGTAAAAGTTAAAAGATTCTCACCTCAGATTCCCAAAGTCCCAAATGTTTCTTTGTATTTGTCTCTCCATCCTCCTCTTCATCTTTTCCATCCTCCTCTTCCTCCTCCGTCTCCTGGTGAATCTCTTCTTTCTCTCCCTCCCCTGTTTGCAGTTGTTCTTTCCCTCCGTCTGTCGCTGATGCAGTCGGGTCGTTTTCTGCCTCCATTCTGGTTTCTTCTGAGGAAAAACATCAGTTTATTATAAATCTGTTTATTTTTCTGTTTCTTCTAAACTCAATAAAAACTTAACGGTTGGTTCAGTGATGAAGAGGAGAACGCTGCCTGGTTATTTACAGATTATATATGATCCACAGGTTCACCTCTTAGAACAAAATGAAGTTTAATTAATAAAAACTGAATCATGTCATATAATATTTCTGCTGTTATTAAGATTTTCAAGGTCACAGTTTGACCTTGTTGGCCTCCATGTTGATTCCCATCAGGGATCGTTTTCCTCTAATTTTTCTCTTTTACCTGTAAAATCTCTTCCATCTGAACTGAATCTTGTTCCTGAACTGACCTTTGACCTCTGGATGTCCCTCCATGTCCAGCAGAGTCTTCCTCGCCTCCAGTCTTCCTCTCCGTTCTTCAGGAAACAATTTAAAGTCCCGACTTTTCCTCTGAGCTTTCCTGGATTCAAACCTCTGCAGATTCTTCAGGTTTTACCTTGAAGAAATGGATTCTTGGTTTTGATATTTAAAAACCTTCCAGGATGTTGATTCACCTCTAACTTCTCCCGACTGAGCCTGAACGCCTCGCAGCGAACTGCCTGACGGCTCGCAGCAAACCGTCTTATCACCGCCGGCTTCCACATTTAGCCCAACACTTCAGAGTTTATCGGCACCAGGCCTTCATCGGTGTGTGTGTGTGTGTGTGTGTGGGGGTGTGTGTGTCTGTGTGTGTGTGTGTGTGTGTGTGTGTGTGTGTGTGTGAAGTGCTGAAGCTCATCAGGTGGAAGGAATGTAACAAACTGTCTCTGCAGTGAGATTTGACCTGATAACTGAACAAAACTTGTTTAATTAAATAATAAAACTGTAAATATGTGATTTTGTTCACCTGGAGTTGGATGAAGTATAAAGTCCAAATCTTGGTTGAATTAAACCTTAGAACTTGTTTAAATCTGACATTATTCCATCATTAGATGTTCCCCGTCAGAGGAACCTGCAGCCATCATGTCTGACAGAAACGTTGCTGCAGATGGAGGATTTATTTCTGCTCCACCTTGGGGATCAGGGCGACTCCAGCAGGTATCCTGGCACCGGTACCGGTACCGGCCCGTCAGATGGTTCTGGTCGTAAACATGAAGGAGCGACCAGAGCCAGACGACCATCTGCTGCAGGAAAAGCCAAAACCCAAAAACAGAAAACTGACGTCGCTCTGAGTTCACGTCCAAACAGAGAAAATATATTTAACATGATTTAGAGCTCATCTCCATGGAAACGGTTTGAGCTTTAGAGGTGATGTCATCACTCACTCAGGTAGACACGGGGAACATCAAACAGATTTCTGGAAATAATCATAAGAAAAATGTAAAACTGAGATGTTTATGAAATGAGCTGCAGAGGAATAAAATGTTCATGATCAGAAGATTTTCCTGCTTTTCTAAATAAAAACGTTTCATCCTTCACTTTTATTCCTTATTGTAAAACATCAGGCAATAAAGTTTCAATAAATATGATAGAAAACAAGAACATAAAAACTTCTTTCTTCAGTAAAACTAAAAAAATCAATAAAAAATATCCGGCAGGATTAATTTAAAAACTTTAGAAACACCTGAGAATCCTGCAGTTTTATTTTCTCTGATGTTTAGAATAAAATCAGCTGTTTTATGTTTGATACAGAGCAATGTGTGTGAAATAAATAAAACTGTGAAATAAATAAAAAAATTAAAAATAAATAAATAAAAAAATAAATAAAATTAATTAATAAAATTAATATAAAATAAATAAATACTTCACCAGGATGTCGTCATCTGGACTGACGAGTGGAGCATCTGTCTGCATAAACACTCTTTGTCTCAAAACAAGAAACATCACACAGTAAAAACCTTTTTCTGTTTGTCGTCAGGAGACAAAAACATTATTTCAGTCTGAAAATCATATTTCAGTCACAAATTGTTGAATATTTAGAGGAAAATCCTGAAATAAAACAGTTTGTTGATCAGAAACATTAAAAGATGAAGCAGGAAGCTCCTGTACAGAGCTCACTGACCAAAATGCACCGCACCCGAACACACACACACACACACACACACACACACACACACACACACACACACACACACACACACACACACACACACACACAGTGTGTCTCCATACGTTACTGATCTGCTCCTGAGTCCGTCTGAGTCTCTGCATCTCTGGAGTGTCGGTCATCATGCTGACCCCGCGACCTTTACTCTCCTCAAAGTCCTTCTTATATTTCACCTGCAGAGAGAAAAAACACAGCAGCTCTGATTTAAAGTTTATTATCAACCACTTTAGTTTCTATTTCATATTAAACCGTTTTAACTGAAAAGGTCAGATCTAAAAACGCTCAGTGAGAAGAAAATCAGCTCCTGGTGTGTAAATATGATGGTGTTTTATTTTGACAGTCTGATGTCGCCATGGTGCATCGACCTGCAGGTGCAATTTGGAGGTGTGTGCTTGGAGTTTCCTTTATATCCCAGGCAGAACAGGGCAGCTCCAGTTGGGACGTGAAGGATGAAGGTTTGTTTTTACCGATCAGAGCAGAAATCTGTAAAAATCTGATCTTTTTTCTTTAGCAAAAAGAACAAATAAAAGAGAAACTGTGGGAGAGAAACAGTCACCCAGCTGGAGCGCAGCCAGCCTGGTGGGAGTGAGGAGGCTGTTCGCTTGGCAACAGGCCTGTTTTATATTCCTGATGACCAGCCCCCACACACACACACACACGCACACACACACACACACACACACACACACACACACACACACACACGCACACACACACACACACACACACACACACACACAATGCACACACACACACACACAATGCACACACACACACACACACACACACACACACGCACGCACGCACACACACTGAGCGTACTTCAGAGCCAGGTTGCCGACCCGCTCCACTAACCTGCGAGGTTTAAAAATCCTTCTCAACATTTGAGCTTTTCTGGTTTTCTGGGATAATCCTGGAGTTTCACTGTAAAAACTTAAAACTCAGCTGAGAAAAAATGTTTTTGTTGTTTTGTTGGATCTGGACCAAACAGTCAGTTTGTTTCTGTGTCGTTTCTGTGAATGCAGATGATTTATAGAACGTTGATCCTCTGGAGCTCAACATGACAGAAATGATTTAACTACAAAACATGTTTACATATTACAGTTTGATTAAATTACCAAAAACATCCAATTATAATGATGAATATTTTTGAATATTTTTATATTCCACTCCTTAACTTCTTCATCGGTAGTTTCAGAAAAATTATAGACATTTTTCCATCTACTTGCAAATGTAATAATCAGAATAAAACCAGGTTTATTGGCCAAGTTCTGGGAATTTGATATATTCAGAATATAGAAGCTAATTTTCCTTCACTGTCAGCATTTTAACCTCCAACAGTCAGATTATAATCTGGTTCCTTTTGCTGTCATTGAAAACATTTTAAATGAAAAAGAGAAAGTAAACCTAAATTGGGTGAATGTTTATTTACAGTATTTTAAAAAGGAGGAAGATAAAGTTGATAGATTAAATTTGATGATCTCTCAGAGAAACAGTCTGGGGGAAGAGTTTCTCTACAGCGCCGCCCTGAAGGTAAATGTCTAAACAGTTTGTGTCCAGCATGTGTGGGGTCTGCAGATATGTTAGCTGCCTTTCCCTGACCTTTGACCTGTAGACGCAGAGACAGAGGATGATTCAGGGCTCAGTTAAAGCCCCAGAACAGAGACGGGCGACGGTGACCTTCAGTTTGACCTTCAGGGGAAACGTAATGTCCCCGCTGGCGTCCATCAGTCACCAGTAACGGCCCATTAAGCCCAGCAGCAGACTGGGACCAGGCCGTAAACTAAACCCAGAACAGAACCAGGTTGAACAGAACCAGGTTGAACAGAACCAGGTTCACTGAACAGAACCTCAGCTGGTTCTGCTGCAGGTTCACTGAACAGAACCAGATTGAACAGAACCAGGTTGAACAGAACCAGGTTGAACAGAACCAGATTGAACAGAACCTGAGCTGGTTCTGCTGCAGGTTCACTGAACAGAACCAGGTTGAACAGAACCAGGTTGAACAGAATCAGGTTGAACAGAACCAGATTGAACAGAACCTGAGCTGGTTCTGCTGCAGGTTCACTGAACAGAACCAGGTTGAACAGAACCAGGTTGAACAGAATCAGGTTGAACAGAACCAGGTTGAACAGAACCAGATTGAACAGAACCAGGTTGAACAGACCCAGGTTGAACAGAACCAGGTTCACTGAACAGAACCTGAGCTGGTTCTGCTGCAGGTTCACTGAACAGAACCAGATTGAACAGAACCAGGTTGAACAGAACCAGGTTGAACAGAACCAGGTTCACTGAACAGAACCTCAGCTGGTTCTGATGTTTAAACTGAATCTGTTTCATGTTTTCATCATCTGGATTCTGTTTCTCTGAAGTGATGAAACACAAACGTCATCAGGTCACATGACCATGTGACATCATCGCTCAGAAGTGGGTCGCTGCTGAACAGACGTGTGTTTTCACACACACATCAGGTTTGGTCCTGCTGCCGTCGGCTCCTCCAGGAGAAAAGCTTTAATGTGAAGAGACAGAATAAAGACGTTCTGACGGGTCAGAGAGCGGACTTTAACTAGACCACAGCAAAGAACTACAACATGTAGATTTATAACACTTTGTACTGTCACTGGATTCAGAGGGAAAGAAGCAGCCATGTTTGCTGTATTATCAGAAATGATCTAACAGAAGCAAATGCTGCTGCTCAACTATCTGGGAAAGGTCATAAGGTCATCTCCAAATCACCTGAAGTCTTTTTTTTCTGCAGAAAGAAAAGGTTTTCCCAAAAGGAGAACATTATAGACCTGTAAGCTCAGAGAAATGTTGTTCGGTTTCCTAAATAGTCTTTTATGGCACCATATTTTATTTAGAATTTTCTTTATTTCCATGTTTTGTTTGCTGCTTGAATCAAAGTGACTGTTTGAAGCTGCAGGTCATTTCTGAGCAGGACAGACTCACAGCGTGTCCTGCTGAGTGGACATCTGTCCCCGTGTGTCAGCCTGCTGGCTGATGACGGCATACGGCCGCCGGGCGCAGCGCCCCCCTGAGGAGGCGGGGGGAACGGCAGCCTGGAGCAAAACGCCTTCCATCCACAGGTTCTGATCCAGGATGAAACTCGGCAGGAATGTAACCTGAACCAGAACCGAACTCTGTTCACCAGCTGGATGGTTTCATTCCTGCCTGATTATTTACCATACGGATGAAACGATTAATCATCAGGAATCGATTATCTGCAATTTATTTAGAAATCAATTAATCCTTATCTGAAGCAAACAGACTCTAAAGAGATATTAAGACAAAACGGCACAAAAAAAAATAAAAAATGCAGTGAAGACAAAAACCTTGATGTGAATCTGATCCACAGAATCATCAGTTTGAGCTTCACCTGCTTCAAAACCTGGGAAAAAATCCCACTGAGCATTTTCACTATCCAGTTATTAACCGGACAATCAAAATAACCAGATCAGCCTTTCACTGTATTGATTCTAAATGATCAGTTATCATTGGCATTAATAAACTGAAACTCAAATATTATAGATTTATTACTTTAAACCTTTCAGTCATTGACAGCAAATCAGAGAATGAAAACCCAGAAATAAATTCAATGTCTCAGAAAACATGAATATCAATAAAAACATTTAAACTGAAATATTTCCATATTTGGTCGGGGCTCCTTTTCCTTTCTAAATAAAATGCTACTTTTATGTTTTGTTTCCTATTTATCTTTAAAGTTGATAACAGGATGAATTTAGCTGTGAGTTGAGAACAAACCTGTAAATCTGTGATCTTGTTTTACTGGCTTAGTTCAGACAACGTGATGGAAAAGAGTTGGGAAATCTGTAAGTCGTTATTGAAATCGTTACCATGGTTACAGTTTCCTGAAGTAGAGAACCTGTGTTGGATTCAAGCTGTTATTCATAACTTTAATATTAAATGTGAAAACATAACAGAGCAGAGGGAAAACACTGAACTACATGGGAAAAGGAAGTGAAGTCATTTCCTCATCATTTAGTTAATATTAAATTATGAGAATAAAGTCATGATGATATGAGAATAGAGTTGTAATATGGTTGTATTCTCATCATTTTATTTTATTTTTTCATGTTCTTAGCATGGTTCTCTTATGTCGTAACCTGCTGAATGAATGAATGAATGAATGAATGAATGAATGAATGAATGAATGTTGAGTGTCGCCCCCTGCAGGTCGGAGCGGGATCTGCTCACCTGGCTCTGCAGCTCGCTCTGCTGCCGCAGCCGCAGATTCTCTGGCGTGTCGGTCACGATGGTGAACGACGTCTTGGGGTAATGTCTGCAAAACACAGGAACAGGTTTAATCTGGTTTAATCTGGTTTAATCTGGTTTAATCTGACTCAGATGGTTTTAGAACAAACTTTATTATTGTTCTGCAGAATAAAAGTTGTTCATATTTTCATCAGCAGCTGTTGCCCGTTTCATCTTTTGATTGAAGCCATTTTTGCTCAGTTTGTTGATTAAAGCAACAGGAAGTGAAACGTCAGGGGCCGTTGCCATGGTGACGGAGTAACGTTAATGAGCCGCCAGACTGATAAGGACGCGTTTAAAACTCCTGAAGCTACAGAGCAACACGCTGCTGGACAGAGCCTGACGTCATTCTACATCATATAGATCTACACTGGATGAGCTGCAAGCATCTGCTGAGATTCACAAGTTTAATGTTTGACATAAAACCAGTCAGAAGGGATGAAAACTGAACCTTTAACCTCTGAAGGTCTGAAACAAAACACTGAAAAGTTAAAAATCCATTTCTGTTCCTTATAATTCACTGAATTATGGACAATATTGAATGTTTCTCTACGCTGTGAGCAGCAATGCATTCTGGGAATGACGTCGTGTTCAATGGTCACAACAGAAGGAGAAAAAAATCACCAAGATGTGGAAGCAAATGTTTCTTCATCACTGGGAAGGTCAAAGGTCATTTTGTTATGAACCGCAGCAGTTTGGACTTTTATGTTTTATTTGATCTTTATTGATCAGAACTGAGGATATTGGAACATCAATAGAAATGATCAAATAAATAAATATAAATAAATCAGATGCAGGTTTCATTTGGGTCGTATCAACCTGATCTAAACGTCGCCTCAGTCTGAACTGGAAGCAGCTTCAGGAGCTGCTGGTCAGACTGGGAGCTGTGGGTTTTATCACTCTGTGTGAGCCGGTTGATTCAGACCGAGTGAATCATCATCATCATCATCATCATCATCATCCAGTCGGTCCTGCTCTCCTCCCACTCAGCAGCTTCAGGTCTTTTATTCTCATGTTTCCATTAAAACTCGCCTGGAAAATGAAAGTTGGGTTTTATTTAATCGTTTCTTTGCTCGGTTCTGTTGGACTAAATCTCTTTTAATCTTTTCTCCACATGTCCAGGCTCTTCAGGCTGAGTAACTGGAATCCATCGGATTCTGCTGCATTAATAAGCATCAACAATAATAACCTGAGACACTGATGCTTTAATAACATCAGAACCAAACAGGTTCATGTTTAAGGTTCAGTTTGGTACATAAAGAAAAACAGAAACAAACCCAACCAGGTCAGGAAGATGAAAAAAAAAGAAAATATTTAGATTTATAAGAAAGAAAATATCTGGATAAAATCTGTCAATAAATTCATGTATAACAGGGAAAACGTTAGATGAAATAATCTACTAATGAACCAGTATTTTCATCAATATTCAGAAATTATTTACGTAAAACAAGCTTCCTTTATTCACCGAGAGCTTCTCACTGAGTTAGTTTGTCTTATTTCAAGTGAACCAAGATATTTGCTGTTAAACTAGTTTTTGTGATATTTGCTCTGACAGAATCCAAATGAAAATGATACAAAATAAATCAGAAATGTTTTTAAACTCAGGAAAGTTTAAGATGCATAAAAATAAAACTAAACATGTTTAGTTGAGATAATTTCCTATATTTTTGTGATGTGATGAAGACCAGAGTGATCAGTCTGATGCTGGAAACACGAGTCCAGGCTGAAAAACTCACACAGACCAACCGCATCCTTCAGGTTTCACTTCACCTGCTCCCGTTGCCATGACAACCACAGACACTCTGCTCATCGGTGCAACGCGATGGTTTCACACAAAGAGCAGCTCTGAGGGATGAGTCACTGTAAGATGAAAACTGAGCCAACAATTTAAAGAGACAGAGACCCAGTTTTCTTTGTTTGGTTCTGTAGAGTCTATATCTGTAGTCAGTATCTAATCTGCAGTGAGGAAGAATACCCAAAGTTATTGAAATGCCACTTTCTGGCCCCGAGCCGCAGGTTGTGAACCTCTGGTTCCTAAAATCAAACAATAACTTTATTTTCCTTCTCAGAGTCAAACAAATTGGGTGGATTATTTTCTGTTGCTTTGATTCATTTCAAACTGCAGATTTCATTTCTATTTCTATTTCAGTGTTTCTTAATGAGCTGAGCTGTCACTGCCTTTAATGTCTTAATTCATTTATTAATCTGCAGAATAATCCGTTGCTCAGCTCCCGCCTGCTGAGGGTCAGAAAGGAGAAACTTTGATTAGGCCGCGGCCCTCATAATGCCGGCAGGCGGCGAAGTTAAGATGATTACAGGAAGGAAGTTTGTCCTGCAGAGCCGAGATAAAGAAACAAAACCAGGTGGAGAAACTGAACGACTTTCAGAGAGGAAACAGTTTCCTTCACTGGCTCAGAACTGCTCCTTCTACGAAACGACAAGCTAATTATACCAACAGGAACACACACACACACACACACACACACACACACACACACACACACACACACACACACACACACACACACACACACACACACACACACACACACACACACACACACACACACACACTCCTTTAGCTGGTTTCCCTCACTCATTTCCTGCCTTTCTGCTGTGATGCAGAGCCGTCGGTTTGTTATGGATTCATATTTAGATCGTTATTGTCTCTGATGTTGGTGACATTTTCCAAACAGCTGCAGCCTCCAGACTCCGAGCCGCGACGACGCAGTCAGAGGAACAAAGCAGCAGTTTGACCCAAACAATGAAAACAACCATTTTTTTGCTCCATTAACTGATTTAATGACATCATAGGAGTCAGTTTAACTTCCTTCACCTCTGATAACAGAGTTTATGATTTAACTAGAAAAATAGCTGTTCCTAGCGAAATAGCCATGAGAATGCATGTTTGCAGAATGACTGCCGCAGAAATGCAAGAAAAAGTAGAGAAAAGCATAAGAAGTCAAAGAAAGCAGAAGAAATATACATAGTTTAAACAGTTGAACAGTGAAACAAATCAAAAAGCATAAATTTAGCAGAAGCAGAAATCAGTACAAAACCAGAAATAGTTGAAACAGTTGGAACAGTGAAACATAGCAACATAGAAAAAAGAATAAAATAAGAGAAGCAGAAATTATTACAAAGCCAGAAATATTTGAAGAAGTGAAACATAGCAAAACAAAAGGGCATAAAGGAGCAGTAGAGGCAGAACAGTTTGATATATGATTTACTAAAATTGATTAAAGATTGCAGAAGAACTTAAAATATAGTAAATCCAGGAGAAGTAGAAGGCATACAGAAGAGTAGACAAGCTGAAAGATGGTAAAACCAGCAGAAGTAGAAGATATTTTCCCTTTCAAATGCTTGGAAGCGAAGCCGGTGAGGCAGCAGCGAGCTGAGTCTCACCTGGGATTGCACAACCTCTCACTAACTGCACCGGTTTCTATTCTATGAGAGCATGCTCCTCCTGTCTGTACGTCGCCAATAAAATGGTTAAAAACATTTAATGTATGAACTGATTTTCCATAATTTAGCTTATGTATTTAATGTACTGTGTTTTTATTGTCACCAACTGTGTGTGTAATGTGATTCGTGTGCTGAGGAGCGATCAGAAACGGCAGAGAACAGATTCGAGGTGAGGAAGGCAGTTCTCACGCCTCAACACTGGGGGCGCTCATTGTGACTCCACAACTGCAGAGTAAGAGACGGTAACAGCGAGCTAACCATACAGTAGCTACACTGATAGAGCGAGAAAGACGTGGTTTTCAGTTGTACTTTAACGGTTTCTCCCTTTGCTGTTGAGCACAGCATAAGAGGTTCATAGCCTCACCAGCTATGAACCTCACCGCATATATATATATATATATATATATATATATATATATATACTAGTGAAACTTAGCACAGGTATACCAGAATTCAGCTGAAGCAGAAGTTTGTGTGCAACCTGAATTATTTGAAAAAGTCATAAAGTGAAACAGAGTTTAAGAAAGAGCATAATTAGCACAAGAGGAAATTAGTACAAAACCAGTAATAGTTGAAACAATTGAACAGTGAAACAGCAATAAGCTTAAATTAGCGGAAGCAGAAAAAACAGAAATATTTGAAGGAGTAAAACATAGCAAAAGCAATAAGGGTCAGAAGAAGCAGAACATTTTGAAATATGAATTGCTAAAATTGATGAAAGATTGCAGAAGACCTTAGAAGATAGTAAAACCAGTAGAAGTAGAAGGCATACAGAAAAGTAGACAAGCAGAATGCATAGAAACAGAAACAGAGCACAAGAGAAAAATACATTGAAAGAATAGGAGAAAGTGTGATATGGCTGTACTTCAGTAGAGTTTGACAGAAAACAGAAAGTGGTGTAGAAATTATAGTAATAATTCCATAAAGTAGACACTCGTGGCTACATTTTAATGCATAAATTATTTCTAAACAGTGAAAGATGTATGAACAGCATCATTTTGTTTGTCAAAAAGCATTAAAAGTTCAAAAACGGCAGTTGGTAGAGTGAACACTCTAGTAACTGACGTCAGTTAGTGAATTCCACCATGTATTTTAATGGGGCAAAAAATTTGCACAAAAGGGCAATTATTTCAAAAAGTGCAATAGTGAAGTTTACCAAAAGATATAGCAGGAATCTCCTGAACAAGCTGAACGTTTTGATATGTGAATTAGTACAATTAGTGAAACATAGCAGAAGTAGTTAAGCGCAGTAAAACGTACGGAAGACAGGATAATAAAGGGAAACAGAAACATTGAATGCATTCTCACTGATAAGGATCAGAGTTATAGGTGGAAAAGTCATTTATTGTTTAAAAACAGCCGATCACAGATGAAGCATCTGATTGATCCCATTTAAAGGCTTAAACTTCTTTTAGAACGACATTTGTTTCCAGTTCAGCAGAAATATGATTTCATTTTTAACCCCAAACTGCTGAGAAACAACAGGTTCAGAAACAATAATCCAAATCTAGATGATCCAGATCTAGATTATCCAGATCTCGATTATCCAGATCTATATGATCCAGATCTAGATTATCCAGTTCTAGATTATCCAGATCTCGATTATCCAGATCTCGATTATCCAGATCTAGATGATCCAGATCTAGATTATCCAGAACTCGATGATCCAAATCTAGATGATCCAGATCTAGATTATCCAGAACTCGATGATCCAAATCTAGATGATCCAGATCTAGATAATCCAGATCTAGATGATCCAGTTCTAGATGATCCAGTTCTAGATTATCCAGATCTAGATGATCCAGATCTAGATTATCCAGAACTCGATGATCCAGATCTAGATGATCCAGATC
The DNA here is from genome assembly GCF_904066995.2 of Poecilia reticulata. Lineage (NCBI taxonomy): Eukaryota > Metazoa > Chordata > Actinopteri > Cyprinodontiformes > Poeciliidae > Poecilia > Poecilia reticulata. The sequence continues at coordinate 26,219,257 of NC_088849.1, read as the reverse complement.
TAGATTAAACAGATCTAGATTAAACAGATCTTAAACTTGTACTAAAACTCGTCTGAATTATTTCAGTGAATATTATCTGAAAAAGCTGATATGAGGAAACAGGTAAAGTAGAGAAGATGAGGGTTGAGGATTCATCCTGCAGTTTGCAGCACAATGTAGTCTGATAAAAACATTTTATTAAATCTGTAAAACTGTAATAAACTGAAGCCGAGTTGTTATTTCTACCCCAGACTGTAGAGGGAGTTTTTCCAGTTCTTGCTACATGTTAACAGATTTTTTTTCTAGTTGGAAATAAAACGGAAACATGGAAACATTTAAAGTTCCTGTTGAATGAAAAGGTCTCAGTATAAACTTGATCAAGGTTCATTATTTTGTTTGAAGTAGAAAAAGTTTAGTTAAAGGAGAGCGGCCATGTTTGATACAGAAAGAAACCAAAGTTAACAAACGACACAAAAACATGAAGGAGAAACAGATTCATCAGAAACGGAGCGAAACGAGCGCGGCTGCAGGATGGGTGAGGAGAGGAAGAGGAGGAGGAGGAGGAGGAAGAGGAGCAGCGTGTCTCTCTGCTTCTCTCCTGCTTCGGTGTTGATGAACATCTCAGTGTGAACTGGGCTCAGAGCCGGATCCTGTAAACCGTCACCAGCAGAACAAACATGTTCACTTTTTCTGAATAACGAATCGTTTTTCTTCTTCTGCTGCTCTAAAGAGTCAGAGAACAAACCGCAGGAACCGCAGCGATGGAGGTGCTGCTTCATATGAACTAAATTAAATCCTGCTGTTTTAAAGTCACTGAATATTTATTTTAACTTCTCAGTTGATCTGGAAGAAAAAGTTCAACTGATTGTTTCTGAAAAAACATTTAAAACTTTTATGATTTTTAATGTTTTCAGAAAAACTTTTTTCTCTTTGACTTTAAAGTTAAAGTTTGGCTTGAATGGCGGTGTGTCATCTTCCTCACCTTCATCACCATCAGACTCACTATGGGTGTAAAACATTTAAAACATTTTGACAAATGATGAGTTTGAAAAGAACCAAACGGTTCATAATTGCATATTTTTAATTTCAACCTTTGTAAAACCTTGTGGGATACAGATACATTTAGATTATTGGTTCATCAAATCTGATGTTCTACTGTATTTCATAAAGATGTTCCCTGTTAACACCATATCTGAGCAAAATGTTCTTGTTTCCAAACAGAAGATCCGTATGAATGATGTCATGTAGCAGAAGAAACAGCAAAAATCTGGATTCTCATTACAATCTGAAGGTTTCATTTGGGACCAGAGATCAAACTGAGTCTTCATCAGGTCGGACATTCAGGGACCTGAAGACTATTGGACAGATGAGAGGACAGGAGGACATATGAACGGATGAGAGGAGAAACAATGGAGGAAAAATGTCTTAAAAATTTAAGTTAGAGGCTCTGGGATGAAACAAGGAGGAAAACCTGATGATGAACAATCAGGATGGAGAGAATCAAGAATCAGACTGAAGAATGACGGCAGAGGATTAAAGATGAAAGACGAGAAACTTTAGGGGAAACAAAGGAAACAGAAAAATGTAAATGTCAGAAAAAAGGGAGAGAAATAAAAGTCTGAATGTGAATCAAAGAAATACAGATCAGAAAGACGAAACTGGGGCGCGGCGGTGGAACAGAGGGCAAGAGCCCTCTGTTCCACCGGGACTCGAACCGCCGTCACAGGTTCGAGTCCCGACCTGATGACTTTAGTGCATGTTTTCTCCTCTCCAGACAGCCTACAGTAAGATAAAGACCAAATAATCCGTAAAGAAATATCAAACTTTCAAACAGAAGTAAAGAGAAACTCTGTGAGCTTTAAATCAGCCAAACGCAGTGAAAACAGACCAATCAGGAAGAATCACAGACAGTCAGAGCCAATCAGATCGCTCCTTTCTGTCTTCGCCCAGCCAGTCAGAGCCAATCAGATCGCTCCTCTCTGTCTTCGTCCAGCCAGTCAGAGCCAATCAGATCGCTCCTCTCCGTCTTCATCCAGCCAGTCAGAGCCAATCAGATCGCTCTTCTCTGTCTTCGTCCAGCCAGTCAGAGCCAATCAGATCGCTCCTCTCTGTCTTCATCCAGCCAGTCAGAGCCAATCAGATCGCTCCTCTCTGTCTTCATCCAGCCAGTCAGAGCCAATCAGATCGCTCCTCTCTGTCTTCATCCAGCCAGTCAGAGCCAATCAGATCGCTCCTCTCTGTCTTCGCCCAGCCAGTTGGAACCAATCAGATCGCTCCTCTTTGTCTTCATCCAGCCAGTCAGAGCCAATCAGATCGCTCCTCTCTGTCTTCGCCCAGCCAGTTAGAACCAATCAGATCGCTCCTCTTTGTCTTCATCCAGCCAGTCAGAGCCAATCAGATCGCTCCTCTCTGTCTTCGCCCAGCCAGTTGGAACCAATCAGATCGCTCCTCTTTGTCTTCATCCAGCCAGTCAGAGCCAATCAGATCGCTCCTCTCTGTCTTCGTCCAGCCAGTCAGAGCCAATCAGATCGCTCCTCTCTGTCTTCATCCAGCCAGTCAGAGCCAATCAGATCGCTCCTCTCTGTCTTCATCCAGCCAGACAGAGCCAATCAGATCGCTCCTCTCTGTCTTCATCCAGCCCGTCAGAGCCAATCAGATCGCTCCTCTCTGTCTTCGCCCAGCCAGTCAGAGCCAATCAGATCGCTCCTCTCTGTCTTCGCCCAGCCAGTCAGAACCAATCAGATCGCTCTTCTCTGTCTTCGCCCAGCCAGACAGAGCCAATCAGATCGCTCCTCTCTGTCTTCATCCAGCCAGTCAGAGCCAATCAGATCGCTCCTCTCTGTCTTCGCCCAGCCAGTCAGAGCCAATCAGATCGCTCCTCTCTGTCTTCATCCAGCCAGTCAGAGCCAATCAGATCGCTACTCTCTGTCTTCGCCCAGCCAGTCAGAGCCAATCAGATCGCTCCTCTCTGTCTTCGCCCAGCCAGTCAGAACCAATCAGATCGCTCCTCTCTGTCTTCGCCCAGCCAGTCAGAGCCAATCAGATCGCTCCTCTCTGTCTTCGCCCAGCCAGTCAGAGCCAATCAGATCGCTCCTCTCTGTCTTCACTCATTCATGCAGAAAAATCTCAGCTGCCTCCAAAAGCAGCTCATCCATCTGCCTGGTGCTCCTGTTTTCTCATGCTGCTGATTGACCCACTATGGCGCACACACACAGGCACGCACGCACGCACACACACACACACACACACACACACACACACACACACACACACACACACACACACACACACACACACACACACACACACACACACACACACACACACACACACACACACACACACACACACACACACATACCATCTGAGGCAGTGTAGAGAGGATTGCATAACTCTTGGTCCTTCACATCGTTCCCGTTTCTCTCAGGCTGATTTATTCCTCTTTGGTTCATCTGCTTTCAGATTTTCACCGTCTGGGATTCAGTCTGATAACGAGCAGCTGCAACTGCTTCATCAGCTGCAGCTGCTTCACCTGCTTCACATCTGAAGCTGATCAGATCTGAAGCTGATCAGACCTGAAGCTGATCTTCAGACCTGAAGCTGATCTTGTTCGTCTCGTTGCTCCTCAGAGAAGCAGCAGGTTCCTCTGACGTTCTGCTCCCAGCAGCAGATCTGGGTCATGTGGGCCGATCCGTTACATAACCATCAGTCTCTCTTCAGGCTGAAGCTCACAGAGGAACTTTATTTACCTTCATGTTCCAACGAACAGCCGCTCTTCAGTTACATAATCATCTTTTATTGGAGCTCATTTGCATAAAGATAAACTCCAGTAAAACAGAACCTCAGTCAGTTTCATGTTTCTGAGCAGAACCAAACAATCTGCTGCGTCCTGATGAACCTGACAGATTTAAACGTCTCAGCCTGATTGTTAACCGACTAACATGATGTAGAAAAGCAGCTGATTGACCCCACCGTCTGGTTCACGGTGTAAATGAACTTTGATGACAATCCGATGCATGTCACATGTAAAATAACTCAGCTCATCCTAAGAGCTTTTTAAACTTTATATTTTTACGTTTGATTTTCAGATGTTAAAAAATGAAGCTACTAAAAAACAAAGTAGTTAGTTTAGCTCTATAATTAATATGCAGTTTAATCCATTGAACAGGATCTCCACTCCTGTTCCAGAAAAATAATCCCACAGTCAATACTTTTATTTGGTTTCTTCATTATTTAGATCAAATAAATGCAAGTGAAACATTTATACTCCTTAAGTTTTTAAGCAGCAAACACTCGTCTCCTGTTCAGTACGGTAGAGGATCTGTAATGCTGTGGGCCAGAAACTACAAATACTTCATTACTTAGTAGCTTTTCCATGTATCTGTATTTCATTTGGGACTTATTTTGGGTGTATTTTTTACTTTTATTGGCTGAATTGAACACAAACATCTGGACTTTCTGTTTCTTTTATAAATATCTATGATTATGTGACTTACAGATTGAGGTGAAACTATCTGCTGGAGAACAGTTTATGAAATATAAAAACATCACCAGCAGAATGAATTATTAATAAATAATTAAATGATCACAGATTAATCGCTAAGCAACGTGAACAAATCAGAAACCGTTTTTGCTGCTAAGTAGATGAACAAGTTTCCATCTGAGCTCAACAAGAGACAATTATAGTTTTTAATCTCATCTTCAACCTTCAGATTAAAATGTTATTCTATCATTTCATCCTGAAGCTTCTTTAGAAATGTGACTGTGGATGCTAACATTAGCATTAGCTGCTACATGTTTAGCACTGAGATGCTATTTTAGGCTGAATAGTTTCACTATTTCTCCTTTTAGCACAACAGTTGTGTTTTCCAGCGTCCAATCAGATCTTTAGAAGCAGGAATTAAAACCCAATGAGACCAAAACAAATGACTTCATCTTCCATCGCTGCTGTTAGCTGATGTCGCTTGTGTATCGATTTTATCAGAGGACCAGAAACATGCAAATACAACGGTTCTGGCCCAGGTCTTCTGCATGCAAAAACATAAAATACGCAAAAAAAATTCTATGAAATTAATAAAATTAATGATTTTGAGTCCTGGCCCTAGCTTCTTTATTTTAAGGTCATTTCTACAGAGACTCACATTGACCCTGGCAGTGCTGTAGGTTTGCATCATGAAGAGTTAAACTGACGTCCTGCAGAGCCCCTCCAGGGACACAGGGGGCGACATTCCCAGCAGGAATCTGCAGGTTTGGTTTCAGCCTGAGCTTTTCCTGGTTGGATCGTTTCACTGTTAAACTCGTGAAGTCGTGAGTTAAAGTGTCTAAAGCTCTCATGTGCTTTTTAATCCCTCACATCATCTGCCCCCCCTCATCCTACTGAGCTGCAGGCAGCCGGGCTCTAAGGAGCACGGGACCACCAGCATCAAACCTCACACAGTCTCACTCTCCTCTTAACACCTGGGATCAGCTAAAGATCCAAAAGCATCCAGAACAAGAGTCCTGCTGCCAGAGAATATGACTGAATTTACCTCTTTCAACAAAATTTGCCCAAATTTCACCAAACACAGCGAGAGCCCTGGGCCAGAAAAACAACAACTTCCTGCAGTAATGTTCCCATGGCAACAAGAGAGAGGAAGACGAATTATTTTACAGGAAGTGATGAAATGGACTAATGAAAGTACTAACTGGTGCCTTAGTGACGGATCTCTCAGAGGTAGAATCACTAAATGACATCATCAAAAGTACCAACGAAGAAGAAAGAGAAACATGAAGAACCTGAAACCAGACAGATCCACTGTGAGGCACAGAGGAGGACCTGTGATGCTGTGGGTCTGTGGTTGGTTCTGATGGGGAAACGATGTGGGTGTGTTTTGAACAAATATGTTTTCAGTTTATCACTTCATTATTTATTAATTAAACAGAAACGTTTCAGGTTTCATATTTAATATTAAGAGGAAAAAGGTAAAATATTGAAGTGTTTTAGATGTAAAATAGATTTTTTTCTGCCCTCATATTAAGTTAAATCACTTTTTTTCCCCAAACTTGTCAATTATAGTGTGAAGACAAACACTTGGTTCTTAGTTCTGTTCATGTCTTCTGACCCGTTTCAGCAGCTTTCTCCCAAACCGGACGTGAAGTGAAGCTGCAGCCACAGATCAACAAACAGCCAAGAATCCGTCCTGCAGCCCTAAAAACAGGCAGCGCCGCGGCTTCAGAGACGCTTTAATTACAGGACGCCGTTTCTCTCTTCAACACGGATCTGCAAAAACAAAACCCACAGAGGCGGGAAACGCTGCAGGAATGCTGCTGTGCAGAGTAAACAACCCCAACGCAACAAACTAGAAACAAGCTAACAGGAAGCAAACTGATGTAGCTGCTGGTTCAGAGAAATATTTTAACAGTTTCATTCAGGATGTGGTGAAATCTGGACAAATTTATTTGGAATCACGTTTAATTGGTTATTATCTGCTGATGTGTTTTTATTAACAAACCAAAACTCAAAGAAAACATTAAACTCATAGCATCAGATTGAAATGTGAGCACAATTAAGCTAACTGGCTAAAGCACTCATAGCTTAGCTAATTTCTTCTGAATTTATTCAGATGTTTAATAAACTGTTAGTTGAATAAAATTTGACATCTGAGTTGAAGTTTTGTGTCAAAGCGATAAGTTTGGACAGCAGTTATCTGAACCAAACGCTGTTTCAGTTCATTTACAGAAGGAAAACGGACCTGAAACAAAGATTCTGAGTTCAACCAGCTGAAGGGAAGCAGCTTTTTAACCCACAGGGGTCAAAGGTCATGTAGCCTCTCAGCCATTAAAGCCTCTGTTTCAGATGTGATGTCAGAACAAAGACGGCTCTTGTTTCCATGTTTGGACTGAAATGATTTTTCCAGATTAGAGCAGAAGAATAAAACTTCTTCATGACCTTCTGATGTTCAGGAACCAGAAAAACCTGGAAAAACCTGGAAACTTTAAAAACTCCAGCAGAGCTGCTTTCTACAGCCAACACAGAAACCAGATCAACATGACAACCAGCTCACCGCTACAAGCTAACGGGTCAGAACCACAGGCCCCGCCCCCAAAACACCTGCTGTGATTCATCCAATCATCCGTCACACGCCTCTGGAAGCTCCGCCCCCTTTCAGGTTCATCATCTCTCCATGTTTTCATGGTCCAATAAGCAGCAGAACCACTGAAACCAGAACTGCTAGAAAAACCTACAGGACTCCGATCATAGCAGCGGCTCAGCCAGCGGTGGGCGGAGCTTAGCAGTCAGGACGCATCATCATCATCAGCAGCAGCAGCAGCCATGTTGGATCCACCAGAGAACGCGGCTCTACTCACGCGTTGCAGTACGGCTTCTTATCGTAGCCTTTGTAGTTCTTCATGTTCAGGGTCATCTTGCAGACTTCACAGTGGAAACATCCTTTATGCCAGTTCTGATGGAAAAACACAAACAGTCACATGATTATTGATTATTGATCAGCTCTGATCTAAAATCCTCCAGAACCAAAACCAGACGAGTCCAACAGTCGGATCGAGTCTTTCTGAGCCACAGACTTTCTTCTGATAACTTAAAGTCCAGCTGATCAACATTTCTCAGGTTTCTGAAGGTCAGACACGATTTGTTCACATTTATTCAGTTTATTGAATGAAAAATATCTAATTTATCTCAGTTTGACAGAAAACAGGATCTTTAATAACGTTTTCACTTTGTCTCCGTAGAAACAGGAATATCTGGATTCTTGGTGTTTTTCTCTCCACTTTTCTATTTTCTTATAATTTTCTAGAACAAATAAGATCCTGAAATGTTTCTAAGTGTCGATCTGGACGGGAAAATATTCCACCATCTTGGATCCGCTGGCATCCTGCAGCTGGAAGCTGAAGCATCAGCAACCAAACCGTCTCCATGACAACCGGTCATTAATCTGCATCTACAGGAGGCTAACAGATGCTAACAGCTGCTAGTTTCTATAATTTCTGGTATTTTTCAAAGTGTGGCTATCAGTGTAAATGTAGTTTCTGCCAACAGGAGTTCCTGGATATAAATAGATTTGCTCAGACTGGAACAGCAGCGGCTGCTCAGTCAGCTCCTTTGGCTCTGGCAGCATTCAGCTCAGATCTTCCTCCATCTGCTCCGGATCAGGATTATTCAAATCCTTAGAAAGTGACTCAGTTCTGTGTTGGAGATGTTAACACAGAGCTCTGACTGGTGGATTCATCCTCAGCTGACAGTCAGAGACGCTTTGGGAACAAAAACCCACAAAGTGATCAGAAAGTGAGGAAATATTTCCTCAGATTATTGATTGTTTCTCTTCTGGATGTTTTCTCTCCAAGCAGCCAAAGTTCATGTTAAAGTCTCCTGGTCCAAACGTCTCCAGACTCCTGAAGATTTCCTCCAGGTTCTTCTCTTGCTGCTCATTTTAAACCCTCACTGCTCCTGTTTCATGCTCCTGGTTCTGCTCATTATCCTGCTGATCAAATCATGTTAAAAAGCATCAAGAATCTCCCAATGCGGGTCAGAACCTCCAGACATCAGCAGACACCAGAACTCTCCAGGTTGGACTTGGACACGTCTCTGGTTCTTCCAGTCATCAGTCGTCTCAGTGATTCAGCCTGGAGCAGCAGGGAAACCCAGACATCTGACACTCTGACGGGATTCCTCTGCTTCTCATGGACCGGTCCTGGAGCCAGACGGCCCGGCAGAAAGTTCTGGGTCTGTCAGTGGAACCTCCAGAGAAAAAGGTCCAGAAGGTTCTGATAATACCAGACTCTGATGGATCAGGTGGTTCCTCTGTGATCCACTCTTCTTCTGGTGTCAGCTTCAGGAGAGTTTGTAAGAAAATAACAAGTGATGAAAACCAGCAGCTAACCTTTTACTGCCCCCAGTGGGCATTAAAGGAACTGCAGCTGCTCCCCTTCAGCTGGAAATCACTCAGAGCATTTTAATAACCGGACAGATGAATAGTTTTCTGCTGGGATCTGAAGTGAGACGAAGCTCTGAAGATGATCTGATCTGGAGGTTTTCTGACAGAAGGATCTTCATCTCTCCTCACTTTGACTCATCTGGTTTCTCTGCAGCCTCTTTAAATCTCTGCCTCCAACAATCATTCATCTCAGAAAACAACAGATTCATCTCCTCATTTCAGACACTCCTGGCTCCAAAACGCTCTGCCCAGTGAATCCATGGTGAACCAGTTCAGACTGGTTTGTTCTGCTGGTCCCAGTAGGAACCAGGAGATGTTTGTTGGTTGGAGGATGAAAGTTGGAGGAATTATTCTGAGCGGCGCCGACATGCTGCTGTGTCATCTGACGCCTCAGAACAGACAGAGAACATGAAGCTGCTGAAGATCAATTCATAATTTAACATCGTTATGCAAGAAGCCGCAGAAAAGTTACACTGTAAAAACTAATTCAGAGTTTGGTGTTTGGTAGAGTTTCTGCAGATATAATAATAAATCAACACATTTAGTTACAAATTAATTTTATTGTTCTTTATCACATATGAAAACTTCAATGATTTAAATGTAAAGTGATAAATATGAACGTTATTGTAAATTTTCCAAAATGGAAACATAATGGATGTTTATTTTGGAAATAATTGAAAAATTTGACAATAATAAACAGAAATATCTTAATTTGAAAATCAAAAATGCCAAATTTTCCAATGTTACAACCACAAATACCAAGTTTTAGAGTTTACTGCTGCTTTTCCTCCATATATTAAATTCAATTTCATTAATTTTAAGAATTTCTTTCCAACTCCTGAACATCGCTTTCATCAGATCAAAATTTATCAGCCTACATTGACTGAAATTTTCCTTCACGTTTTTGTTTTTTCTTAAAAATGATTAACTAAATAAACTTTTAACGGTTGATAATCTAATGTAACGTTTTAAACAGGTTGTATCAAGTCATCATTATTCTGTAGCGTCTCCAGCTCCCACCTTGTCCAGGCAGCTGACTTTCTCCGTGGGATAGACGATCTTCCCGCAGCGGGCGCACGGCGGGTTCATCCTCCGGACCTCCTCTGGACTCTCCGGCCGGTAAAAGTCCGTTTGTTCCGCAGAGACGGAAAGAGAAAAAGCCGCTCCAGCTGGAGTTGAACCGTTTTTAAAGAAACGGAGCCGCTGAGAGAGAAGACAGAGGAAGTGAGGCTGTTTTCTCTGAGCGGAGCTCCGAGGCTGGATGAGGCTCACACTGAGCTCAGGAGTCAAGCTGGAGACAACCGAGCCGGAAGGAAGCCGGGCCCTTCAAAATAAGAGCGGGATTAAACCGATTAAATGGAGGGAGAGAAAAAACGAGTTTACCAATGAATAAGTGGAATACAAATGACATACCAAAACACAGGTAAAGATGTTTTTATGACTTTATTTATAAGAATTATTTAATGTCATGTATAAAAGTAATGATCAGCTCAATTAAAACCAAAAACTATCTAATAATACAGTTTATTAGATAATTCACTGTCTCATAAACAGTAACTGAAAGTGCTCAAACGTTTTTCTTCTGAAATTATGACATTTGATCAACAGCCTGGACTTTATGGAAGAATATTAACAATAAATATTCATGTTTTCTCTTTTCTTTCACTCTTTTACCAATAATGGCATCAAATGAAATAAACTAAGTTTCACTGCCAACTGGGTCAAGTCTGGATTCTCTATCAAGTCATAATAAATAATAATTAATAACTTAAGAGGATTACAGTTCTTGCTAATATACTTTTAAAAATAATGATTTTAAAAATTAAATCACTTTTGATTCATTTGCTGTTCTGACATTTCCTCTTAATAAACCAACCTGCTTTCTTCCCGTCCTGATTATTTCTCTTCATTCTCACAACTGAATCACATGAACTTTGTGTTAAATGTTAAAAAACTTAAATAAGATTTAATAAACATGAAATGTTAATTTGAAATGATACTTTTTGAATAACATCTGGACGCTGCAGCTGTTCAGATTTAGACCCATCACAGCGCTGGAGTCGACTGGGTGGCGTTATTATGATTCACTAAACAAATGATTACCATCTGAACAATAAGTAAGTTTATTTTTCTTGCTGTGATCTATTATATTATAAATTAAGCTACAATTTCAGGATAACAGGGAGTTTTGTTAGTAACTTAAACTAACCTGAATATTTACAAGCCTCTCATCACTTTAAGTTAATGTTTCAACCAGAGTTTTAATAGTTTTGGGCTTTTAATTATAGTTGAGTTTTATTTCATTGTGACTTTTTATTTGTCTAATTTAATTTTAATTAGTTTTTAGAGAGTTTACTAGTTTTGATTAGTTAAATATTGATTAGTTTTAGATTATTTACTAGTCGTAGATTTAGTTTTTTACACTTTCGGTGAATTTTTCATTACAGAATTCAAAAAGGTCAAATTATTATATTCTGATTATGCAAACATGGATTGGGTAATGAAAGCTCAGCAGAAAATACCAGCAAATTTAAATATTAGATTTAAAATCATCAGTAAACGTTTGATTGCATCATTTCCTCTCTGAGTCGTTTCCAGCAGCAGATAGAAAGACCAGAGCTGCACAAACATCAGAAACTGGATCCAAATGAAGCAACATGCAGCCTGGAAACGGCTGAACTGAAACATGTTTCATATTTCAGCTTCCAGGATGAAAATGAATCAGAGAAAAATGATCAACTTTAAAAACTGAATCAAGTTCAGATCAAAACTCCATGAAGCCTCGAAATGGAGCAGAGTTACAATTTCATCTTCATCCAAAGAAAAAAACTATCAGACATTAAATGACAGACAGGAGGAAATAAACAGGATGGAAACCATTCAGGTCAAAGGTCATCAGGATCCAGTCAGAGTCTCTTTAGACTCAAACTGCTGCAGCTTCTGAGGATCAGCAGGAAACAGAGACGATTCTCTACTTTACAGAGATGGTGACCTCCACCTGCAGAAAGAATCAGAGATCAGATCAGTGAGTTTCCAGCTTCTCTCCAGCAGCAGCAGTCAGTGACGCAGCACATCCAGTAGAAAGAGCAGCAGGGCCTTCAGTCGTGTTCAGAGCAGCTTCCTCTCAGCTCTCATCTTAACGTGTTGCAGTGAACACACTGAGTTCCAAGCTCACACACCTACACACACTTTCAGCATCCAGTCTGCTTCCTCTGCAGGTTCCACTCAAGTCACAGTTTGATGAATGAGGACCACTGTCTCTAGACATGCTGGACGGCTGGACGCTGGAGTCCAGCTGGACGTCCTGGAGACATGGACACAGCAACAACACTCATCTTCACACCAACACAAACACAGGAACACAGCAAGCTGCTGCTGCTCTGATTGGACACAGAGACAGCAATCAGCCAATCAGGAAGCCTGAACCATTCTCCTCCCACTGAGAAGCTGCAGCTTTACTGGGAACACTGGAGCTTTGATGGGAACTGGTTTAGTTCAACATGCTGACAGCAGCTGGACTCACTGATAACATTTACTTACTGAACATCCTTTACAAAACGTTCCAGCTGCTGAACGTCTGAATCTTTCAGGTTGTTTCCTCTCAGGTCCAGTTCAGTCAGATGTTGGTTGGACTTCAGAGCTGAGGCCAGAGAAGAACAGCTGATCTCTGACAAACTGCAGTCCATCAATCTGAATAAAGAATAAAAGATGTGAGCTGAAGCAACAGGATGCAGGTTAAAATTACCCAGAAGAACAAGTTAAAGCTCATTAAATGGCCTGTAATTGAATAGCACTTTATCAAGTCCAGAGGACTCCAAAACACTTTACACTACATTATATGGTAAGCTACTACACTGTAGCCACAGCTGCCCTGGGGCAGTCTGGCAGAAGTGGGCTTGCCACGCCCTCTAGTGGCCATGTGACTCTCCCTCACAGTGGGAGGCTGAGTTGTGTTGGAAATCCTACTGGTTCTTTTTCAGCACATTGTCTTTGGAGATCATATATTTTGGTATAAACCAGGTGAGATATTCAGAATTTGTGTTAATGTCCTACTGACACCTAGAAATAACTTTGGCAGAGGATATAAGTTTAATGAACACATTTATGTATAATGTTATGACTGTTAACTGCGACAGACTGGCGACCTGTCCAGGGTGACCCCTCCTCTCGCCTGGAACGTTAGCTGGAGATGGGCACCAGCACCTCCCGACCCCACTGAGGGACAAGGGTGTACAGAAAATGGATGGATGGATGACTCTTAGTGGATGCCCCTTCCAGGACCCTGGTGGTGAGTGACTGTAATTGCACTACATTAGCTTGCATTTTTTTTTATCATGTTTTGTACATGAAGGAGCTAGAAGTGCACATGGAACCCATGTGATTTCTTTCTATCTGCCTTTATTGTCTTCTGCAGATATGTGTATCATGTTAAATGTTCTACTGAAAATTAGAAATCCACTTTTAATTTAGTATTTTCTGATCGCATAGGTGGCACTGTTATTAAAGTACTCAGCAGTATTTGGGAGAACTGATGATATGAAATAAGAGATTTTCCAATTGTTTCAAAGTCTAGAGAAGAGTTGTCTGCATCTCAAAACAGAAAGTTTTAGTAGATGATGAAAAAGCAGTTACATTTTTTTTTACCAAATGCAGAAGCAACAACAACACACTTCATTACCAAGCATTATAAGGGAGCCAGAAGTACACATAAAAACCCAGAAAACAATTGATGTCCTTTTTTCCTTCTCCAGAAGCAAATACATACTTAAGAAACGGCACACTGCTTTTCTGTTGGAAGTTGAGTTCTAGTGGTTCTGTAACCATCCGTTATATATGTTGTCAATTACACTGAACAAAAATATAAAGCCCCATGTCAAATAGAGTTTTATGAACATTTGTGTTATGTAATTTGTAGAGAAACTCAAACTATACAGTAATTACTGATATTCATATCAGCATTGATATCATCGTGGTTCGGCCGTTTGTAGCGGACTGACAGTCTTGATAGGGGTCAGGCTGAGGGACCTGATTCTGACCCAGTTGGCTTCCCGTAGGCAGTTACAGACAGTCTTAGGTTTGATGTGTCTGTTGTTCAGACCAATCAGCTGTGTGTTGCTGATCTGAGCCGATCCTCAGATGGACGATGTGGCGATCTGGAGTCGGTCAGATGAGGATGAGGAGGATCTGCAGTCTGTTGGAAACCAGCTCCTAAACGGCCGGCGGTCCGATAACGGAGTAGCTGATGCTCTGCTGTACATCCTGCAATTCCCCAGTGGACATGCCCCTCCGTGCACTGAGTAAATAACTCACTGAGTATTAATGCTCACTGACAGCAGGTTGGATTAAAAATTAAACACAAACCAAGATAAATATGACTGGTACAATAAAATGTCAGCAAATGCTCATTTACAGTTGTTACCTCCACATCTGACATGGGGCCTTTATATTTTAGTTCAGTGTAAGTATCAATGTTCCAACTGTGTACGTTTCTTGGTCAGCAGTGTGAGGACATAACTAAATAAAAATTCACTATGTAAAGGGCAATATAAGACATACGTATTCAAACAAATATAAACCAAATAATGACCTCAAAGTACTCAGTCTGCAGTGAGCATGCGTCAGAAGGCCACAGAGCTCTTCCACTGCAGCATCTCCCAGGTCTTTGTTCTCACTCAGATCCAGTTCAATTAGATATGAAGGGTTGGATTTCAGAGCACAAATCAGTGAAACCCAGCTTATCTCCGACAGCCTGCAGTTTATCAGTCTGAACAAAGAAAAAAAATTTGTGCTGAAGTTTGACAAAAAGATTTACATTAAATGACTCCACTAGTTTTGGTTCCACCAAGCTTCTTTGTACATTTATTTAAAACAGAATTAGCAGAAACATTTGAGATTAGTTAAAATAAAAAAATTATCTTTTGACTGTTTCAGCAGCTTTTATACATTTGTTTAATTGCCAAAAGGATTACAGGTTGTTTGCACCAAGAATGGTTTTCCTTTTTCAGAAAAAGATGGCTAGAAATGGGGAGAAATTTAATTACAAAATTAATTCTGTTACCAGCTGAAATATAAGAAGAAAATAATCAAAGCACATCTACCATTAGGCATCATCAGCTTTCCAGAACAGGTTTCCCTTTAAAAACCTTTTTAAACAAATTATAATGAAAAAATTCTTACCTTCGCTGATTAATTTGAAATTTGTTATGGGATTTGTGAAATGATATTTTTCTCCAGCTGAAAGCGTTTGAGTACACTGACCTCAGGACCTCCAGTCTACAGTTTGGACTCTCCAGCCCAGCACGCAGATGGACCACTCCAGAATCTCTTATTCTGTTCCAACTCAGGTCCAGACCTCTCAGATGGGATGGGTTGGATTTCAGAGCTGAAGCCACGACTTCACAGTGAGGCTTTGAGAGTTCACACTGAACAACTCTGGCATTGGAGAAAACATAAAACCAGTTACAGTGAGACCATCCTAGATTAAACAGTGTATCCATATTATAAATTAAGAGTAATGCCACGATCAAATAACACTAGACCCTTAGCATAAAGTTTTTCTTTTTTATGAAAATGTAAAATGTAAATGTAAAAAATCAATGTAAAATTATCTCAATCAGCTACAATTTTAAATGGTTTATGTTCTTTTAAGCCCGGGATTTGGGGAGTAAAATGAATAACTGCTTTGTGGTCATTTAAATGACCATAATAATCACTAATAAATGACAACAACATGAGCCTTTATGGAAAAATTCTGATTTTATTAGGAGTGTATAAAACTTTTCTGGAGGTTTGTCTTTTAAGCAAATCACACATCATTCAGCTTTAAAATATATTAGACAAGATAGTTACCAAAAGCTGTGTCTAAATTAATACATTATTTATAAAGAACCCTAAAAGATCCTCAAGGAGACATAAAGTTATTTAACTATAATCTAATTTCTTTATAGGGAAGCTCACTAAGTACTCTTTAGCAGTCTAATTTAAAAATGTGCAAGTTTATTTAATACACAGTACTGAAGATATCTCCATTTATGATGACATAGTAGCAGTATGATCAAAATAAAACTAAGAAGCTATTTTTTAAAAACTGATTTCAAGTCAAAATATTTACCTCTGCAAGAAATAGATGACTTAGGATACATCAAAGGAGAAGGGATTTTCTGTTATTAAAATGTGAAGGAGGATAGAAACCTAAAGATCAAAATCACTAATTCATTGGAAGAACAAGAAAAATTTAGCAATAATTTAAGCCTAAGTCCAGAAGCAACAAGTACAGCTTACTTTAATTATCTTGGTTCTGGCTGTACATGAAGGATATAGTATAGTATAGTATAGTATAGTATAGTATAGTATAGTATAGTATAGTATAGTATAGTATAGTATAGTAGAGTAGAGTATAATATAGTATAGTATATTTTGGTAAGTGATCAGCCAACTGCTACATACGTAGCCCCTACTGCGGTGCCATATCAATCTCCTGTTATTTTGGTTCAACATATCAAAAAGTAATCAAAATGTTCGATCTCACCGGAATTTTCTGCAGTTCCTCACAACAGGAAAGAGTCTCCATTGTCCCTCCTTTGTTGTGTTGTATTTCTTGAGGTCCAGTTCATCAAGAACTTCCTCTGACATTTGCAGGAAGTAGGCCAGACCTGAGCATTGGATTTCTGAGAGTCTCTGCTCTGATCTGTTCTCTGATTTCATGAACTCTTGAATCTCCAGATGAACTGAGATGTGCTTCATCTCTGTCAGACAATGAAAGATGTTAATGTTTCTGTCTGGAGAGAGATTAGATCTCTTCATCTTCTGTTGAATCCCAGAAGTGTTGGTCTCACGCAGGTACACACTGATCTCCTTAAGATTGTTGATGACTTTCTGGATAGTTTCAGGGCTGTACTTTGTCTGTCCAAGCAAATCTTCTAGAAGTCTCTGGTTGGACTCTATGGATAGACCATGAAGAAAGCGAACCATCATATCCAGGTGGCCATTTTTACTTTTCAGAGATTTCTCCATGACTCGTTTCAGAAAGTAATGCAAAGATGAGTGACTTTCAACTTTGTTTAAGGGTATAATTTTATGCCTTAGAGATTTGAACACGCGTTTATCAGCAGAGTCATCCACAGATGAGTAACTGTACTTTTTACCCAGAAATTTTTTCAACACTCCCGTGTTCTTTTTGTTGAAACAGTGGATCATGTAAACTGCAGCCAGAAACTCCTGGATGCTCAGATGAACAAAGCAGTAAACTGGTTTCTGGAAGATTAGATTCTCTCTTTTGAAGATCTCTGTACAAAGACCTGAGTACACTGAGGCCTCTGTGACATCCAAACCACACTGCTCCAGGTCTTCTTGGTAGAACATGATGTTTCCTTTTTCCAGATGTTCAAACGCCAGCCTCCCCAGCTTCAGAAGAACTTCCCTGTCAGCCTCCATCAGCTCCTGTGGACTTGTCTCATGTCCTCTATGGTACTTGTTCTTCTTCCTCTTTGTCTGGACCAGCATGAAGTGCGAGTACATGTCAGTCATGGTCTTGGGCAGCTCTCCTCTCTGCTCTGAGGTCAACATGTTCTCCAGAACCTTAGCAGTGATCCAGCAAAAGACTGGGATTCCACACATGATGTGGAGGCTCCTGCAGGTCTGGATGTGGGAGATGATTCTGCTGGACAGCTCTTCATCACTGAACCTCCTCCTGAAGTACTCCTCCATCTGGGCATCAGCGAAGCCTCGTACTTCTGTCACCCTGGAAACACATGAAGCAGGGATCTGATTGGCCGCTGCAGGTCTGGTAGTTATCCAGATGAGAGCCGAGGGAAGCAGGTTCCCCCTTATGAGGTTTGTCAGCAGAACATTGACTGAAGACTTCTGTGTGACGTCAGAAACAAGCTGACTGTTGCTGAAGTCCAGTGAAAGTCTGCTTTCATCCAGGCCATCAAAGATGAAGAGCAGTTTGCAGACAGCCAGCTGCTCTGCTGGGAGCTCCTGGAGTGTTGGATGGAAAACATGGAGCAGTGAGAGAAGACTGTGCTGCTGATCTCTGATCAGGTTCAGCTCCCTGAACGACAGCAGAACCACCACACTGACATCTTGGTTCTCCAAGCCCTCGGCCCAGTCCAGAGTGAACTTCTGCACTGAGAAGGTTTTTCCAACACCAGCAACGCCGTTGGTCAGAACCACTCTAATGGCTCCATGTTGGTCAGGGAAGGATTTGAAGATGTCATGGCACCTGATTGGAGAGTCATGAAAGTTCCGGATCTTGGAAGCTCTCTCCAGTTGCATGACCTCATGCTGAGTATTAACTATGTCACTCTGACCCTCTGTGATGTAGAGATCAGTGTAGATCCTGTTGAGGAGAGTTCTACTTCCTGTTACATCACTTCCTTCAGCCACACATTCACATCTCCTCTTCAGACTGATCTTATGCTTCTCTAGAACCTCCTGCAGATGGATATCTGCTGAAATAAAGTAGAAAAAAACAAGTTTAAAAAAACACCTGAAACAGAATTTGATCCATTATCAGAACCAGAATGTTGTTCTACTAACATACACCATATTTCTGCCTCTGTTTTGTGGACAGTGTCTGTTCACTGTCAGTATTTGATTCACAAAGCAGATCAGATGAGTAAAAGCTGACAGAAACATGGCCATTAAATGCTGCAGTTTTAAGATACAAACTCTTCTGCATGACCTAATTTTACTGTTTCCATCTGACCTTCTCCCATAAGAAGCAGCTATGGAAGAGGCAGATAGAATGAAACATGATTTCTCCAGGCATTTTAAATGAAAGAAATCTTGATGAAAAAACTTTAATCTGCCAGAGAAATTGTTTATCTGATAATGTTCACATTTAAAATGTTTTTTTGCCATCCTCTGAATCGGATGTTTTTAAAGAAATATTATAGTTTGAAAATGGCATGGATTTGATTTGGTCCTTCAGAGGTAAACAAATTGTTAGAATTATTACATAATTTACAAGGAAACATATAAACTGTAATCTGTGCTATATTATCAGAGTAAATAAAGGTTTCTGTCTCAGACTTTCCTTCCCCCCTTTCTGTAAAAGCAGCAGATTGCTTTTTCAACCTTCTTGTCTCCATGCACTGCAGAAGCCAAATATGTGATATATTCCCTCTTTGGTCACTAGATGGCGCTGTAGGCTCAAGAATATGAGTCAAGGGGGCAACAGGTATCAGGCAGATGATAAACTCAGAAGAGCAGACAAGTTTTTTGAGCGTTGTGTGATCACTGTTGTTGTTTCCTTTTGGAGTTACTGATTCTGTGCTCTTCATCTACTCAGAGTTGAATAAAGTGGTGAATTTCTATAAAGATCCCTGGGACTGACTTTTACACACCATAACTTGTACAGCACTAGCCGCCTAGCATGTCACTAGTGCAGAACTAGGCTGCATACATCTAAATGATCATCAGATTTAATGAAATATTCAGTTTTAATGCAATCAGCACAAAGAGCTGAAAACAGAGTCAGTTTAAAGAAAAACTATTTACAGCAGCTGGAAAAACACAGATTTAGTTGACAGGAAGATTTATAAAACCTTAAATGTCCAAATCCCAACTAAAGATATTAAATTGGTCCAACAGACCACAGAAGAAGCTCTGATTGGACGTGTTCAGGCTCACCTGGAGCACAGCTGCTCTGATTGGCTGTCAGCAGTCCAGCTCCTGTTCTGGGTCTTTCTCCACACTGGGGGCAGGAGGAGGGTCCAGATGGAGCAGACTGGTCCCAGCAGGACCTGATGCACTGTCTGCAGAACCAGTGTCCACAGCTGGTAGAGACTGGATCCACCAGAACCTCCTGACACAAAGCACAGCAGGACGGCTGCTCCTCCTGACCAACGCTGCTCCTCTTCCTCCCTCTGTGAAGACATTTCTTCATCACTGAAATAGTTCACCAACAACAGGCTGGAGCCGTCCTGGTACCAGAAGCTGAGTCAGAACAGAACCTCAGAACATTGATGATCTCTGGTTTGAAGTGTTTCATTATATCTGGTGTTATGATGGATATTTCTCTGGTTGTATTTGTCCGTCTGAAATCTTTATTCTGTCTGAGTAGAAAACTGTTTCCATCAGAGGCTCAGAGACCAAAATCTGATTCATAAATAGATAATTATCACATGTACAAGTCACTGATTTACAGTCCTTCTACATTCTGGACTTAGACCTGACTGAACTTTGTGAATTATGAATTATCAATTAGTATCCATACTCCATTAGTATCTGGATGATGTTGTTTGTGGAAACACATAACCTCCACATAAACCTGTACATAAGGTTTCATAAGACAGCATGAAAAGTGGAGACACTAACAAAAAACTGACTAACACTAGTCCATCTTGGCATCCTAAGCAGCATCCTCATTCCATTATTGTAATTCACTTTGAGTTTCTGTAAACTGCTTTGTTTATGCCGTCTCCATAAATGAGCAGTATACAAAGGAGTGCAGTATGCTTTAAAGAGAGCCACATTCACTGAGACAGAACACATCCTGAACTTGAGTACCAGCATATTGGCTTGTGCTTACTTTAAACAACATTATTGCCTGTTAATGTCCAGGGATCTCACGTATAAAAGAGTGCACAGTTTTCACACCAACACGGACAAATTTAGAAAAGTGCGGCGCACAAAAAATCCGGATGTATAAAGCCGTGCGCGCACGTTACTGCTCAACTTTCCTTTATAAACCCAATTTGCGGGAAATAAAGCAGCTACTAGTCGGGCTGTCGCCTCCATAAATCCATCCATCCATTTTCTTACACCCTTGTCCCTTAGTGGGGTGAGGAGAGTTGCAGCTGCCTCTCCAGCTAACGTTCCAGGCGAGAGGCGGGGTCACCTGGACAACAGTACACCCATCCTTGGGTTCTCTGGACCTACGGGCCTTGTAGAAACGATGAACAAAAATGCCACGGCCACAGCTGTGGGTCATTCATGTCCATCATGTCTTCACATTCAGCAGTGACATAAAACAAGCTGAACAGTTTGAGTTGAATCTATTTTGCGACACGCCACTGGCTTCCCCAGTTAATCAGCCAGATAAGATATTAAGTGTTTATTGTTGCAGTTTAGTTACAGTCCATCTTTAATGAGTCCAGTTCCTGATTTATTTAGACCAGGGGTGCCCAATACGTCGATCGCGATTGACCGGTTGATCGCGGAAGGTTTTGAGCCGATCTCGGCAGATGACAATCTTAACGCCGCCAAGACGCTGAGACCAGCACTTCCTCTTCTGACGGACTTATAAACGACAAACTTGGACTAATTACCTCGTTTGTTTGTGAGCATACGTCACAACAAACATCAAATAGGACAAATATATTTCATTAAGTTTTAACTAATTCTACCGCGATAATTATGTGAAATTAAATCAATTATATCCCAACTTCCGAAGATTTGCCTTTACCTTTTCTGGGCTCTTTGGTTCGTCCTGTCAGTCTGTAGTTTTTCATACTGAGGTCATCAAACCAAATTTCAGATCCACCATGACTGACTGACACCTGCTGGCGTCAGGTTTGCAACCAGCTTCTGACTGAGAAACCAGTAAGCTGCTCCCAGTGTCAGAATCTCACTGAGGAAGAAACTGGATTAGGTTTTCTGTCACATTATTATTTCTGCTATAACTGATGTATATTCGCATATAAAATAAGTCAATAGAGTTTAATTTTCAATTTTTATGTCTTTGTGTCATGAGGTAGATCTCAGGCAGCTGGTGAGAGAAAAAGTAGATCTTGCTCTCAAAAAGTTTGAGCACCCCTGATTTAGACGGTCAGGTTTCTAAAATGCTGCGACAGACTGGTGACCTGTCCAGGTGACCCTGCCTCTTGACCGGAACGTTAGCTGGAGAAGAACCAGCAACCCTCCCGACCCCATTAGGGACAAGGGTGTAAAGAAGATGGATGGATGGGTTCCTAAAATGCACTTGATTCCGAGTTCCATCTGGTTCTGCTTGTTTTGTCTGTTTCTGGGTTTGCTTGTCACCAATTACATATGCAGAACGTTGGCTTTACACAATCTTCTCTGATTAGATCAAGATGTTTAAAGTCTAATAATTTCATTTAAGAAACTATATTGTCTATAAGTGCTGAGCAAAAATGTTTTTTAAAGGGCTTTCACATTTTTACATCTCAAAATATCTTAATTTAATGATGAATTTACAGAGGAGATTTTAGTTTAGAACCGGTACCAAGGACCAGAAATTTGACCCAAATGTCTAAATACATATATTAAAATTTTAAAAAATTATTCAGGGGGTTAACTATTTGTTCATAAGACATTTGAAGACATTTTTGGCTCTAATAGAATGTGATGTATGATTCCGTCAGGTCTGAGGACGGAGGAGGAAGATTTGCAGCAAATGGACCAAAACTGGGAATCAAACCTGACCTGACCTTTGACCTCCACTTTATATCAAAGTTTTATTAAACTTTAGTCTCTAACCAACATTACTGTAATTGTTCCCACAGACACCAGACCTCAGTGGAGGCCTCAGTTTGTTCTGTTCTTCAAAGATCACAACTGAAACAAGAACTAAAATGATTTAAATGATGTTTTGGTCTCCATGAATCAGTTTCTAAGCTGAAATCAAAGTTTAAATCCTGGTTGGTCTCTGCAGAGTCAAATGAATCAGTTAGAAACTGGTTTCTTACTTCCTGTCTGAGGGTCCAGGTTCATTACTGAAGTCTGGAGGTTCATCGTTGGACCAGTCACTCCTCACAGAGGGACAGACGGATCCTGCAGGTTCTGCTCTGTCCTCCTTTAGGTCCAAATCTTCCATCTTCTGGATTTCAGTGAGTCTGAAAGAGAAACCAGTACCAGTCAGTTCCCAGTGATCCAGTCAGCAGAAAGTTGATCCCATCATGTGACATCTGACAGGCGTCAAAACTTAAAGACGTTTATTTCCAGAGGAAAAGTGACAAACTTTCTATTCAGAGCTTTAAATGACAGCAGCGCAATAATAAATCTGACATTAAACCACTTTTACACAAACAGAGAGATTATATTTAAACAGCTGCTCAGATTAGTTCAAACTGTGACTGAAAGGTTCGGTCTGTTCTCGCTTCTCTGACCCAGAAACAGAGAAAAGCCTGAAAACGGGTCAGAACCAGTTTTATATAAAGTGTGTACTCACTGGATCTGCTGCTGAGACGTCTGGGTCACAAAATGGAGACCAAAACTGATAGAAAACTTTCAGTTTCTGTATCATTAGATCAGCTGCTGATCAGTCAGCTGACTGTGTGCGCATGCACAGGGAAGCGGTCCAGGCGATCTGTTCCGCTTCATACAGATGAGGAGGAATTGTCGTTTTTAGACAATGTGTACACTGTAAAAAATATCTGTACAATTTAAAGTAATTTTTAAAAAATACCAACAGTTACAGACTGTAACATCCAAAACATTATAATACAGTAGAAAATACATGGAATTACCAAAACTCAAGAAACATAAATTTCAAATAATTTTTACAGTTATTAAATGTAGAAAACAGAAATTTATTGTGAAAATATTAGAATATGTAAAACTAATTGAAAAATACTGTAATATTACCAGCAGTTAATTATCCTAAAATTACTAATCAGACAAAAATACAAATTTTGCTGATTTATATCTATGATGTAAAACCATAAACTAGACTAAAGAAATCATTTTAGAGAAAAGAATGCTGGTATGATATTTAGGTTTATTTTTTAATAATGATTTTTATTTATAATGTCGTTTATATATCAGATTTAAATCTCAAAGGACGC
Source organism: Poecilia reticulata (assembly GCF_904066995.2). NCBI lineage: Eukaryota > Metazoa > Chordata > Actinopteri > Cyprinodontiformes > Poeciliidae > Poecilia > Poecilia reticulata. The sequence goes on along the minus strand of NC_088849.1, from coordinate 26,195,595 downwards.
ATTCACACGTCGGCCCTTCTGACCAACACCAGCAGGAAGGAGGTGAAGTGTCTGACTGACCCAAACGACGAGGGCGGGTCGACCAGAACCGATCTGATTCTCAGGCAAACTCCCACCGCCGACGCCATCGTCGTTTGTAACGTTTGTAGAAACCAAGAGGCAGCAGGACAACGAGGCGTCAGACAGTTTTCATGATGTCGTTGTGTTGAACTGCAGGTTTAATTCAGTTTCTGTTATTTGTCATGTAAACTAGAGTCTCCAGTTTAACTGAAGTTAACTAACTTTAACCACCTGGTAAGAAATGTTTCCATTAGTTTCTGTGAGCCACCATGTTTATTTACAAGCATTGCAGCTGGAAGGAAAGAGACATTTTTACTACATGGAGAAATTAATGCTAATTTTTCCAGACACAACATTTACATTAACGTTTCTATAGACCCGAAGTTTCATGAGAATATTTAGCAGTTATTTAATATAGATATACAGTATTTAGATGCTTCAAGTATTATTTCAGGTCTACATTAGACTACATAAGCTCAGAGTTATTGTTCATGGCAGCAGCAGCTTTTTCAGGTTTGGTTCTCATTCATTATTAAACGACAGTTTTGTGTCAAAGCGATAAGTTTGGACAGCAGTTATCTGAACCAAACGCTGTTTCAGTTCATTTACAGAAGGAAAACGGACCTGAAACAAAGATTCTGAGTTCAACCAGCTGAAGGGAAACAGCTTTTTAACCCAGAGGGGTCAGAGGTCATGTAGCCTCTCAGCCATTAAAGCCTCTGTTTGAGATGTGATGTCAGAACAAAGACGAAATGATTTTTTCACATTAGAGCAAAAGAATAAAACCTCTTCATGACCTTCTGATGTTCAGGAACTAGAAAAACCTGGGAAAACCTGGAAACTTTAAAAACTCCAGCAGAGCTGCTTTCTACAGCCAACACAGAAACCAGATCAACATGATAACCAGCTCACCGCTACAAGCTAACGGGTCAGAACCACAGGCCCCGCCCCCAAAACACCTGCTGTGATTCATCCAATCATCCGTCACACGCCTCTGGAAGCTCCGCCCCCTTTCAGGTTCATCATCTCTCCATGTCTTCATGGTCCAATAAGCAGCAGAACCACTGAAACCAGAACTGCTAGAAAAACCTACAGGACTCCGATCATAGCAGTGGCTCAGCCAGCGGTGGGCGGAGCTTAGCAGTCAGGACGCATCATCATCATCAGCAGCAGCAGCAGCCATGTTGGATCCACCAGAGAACGCGGCTCTACTCACGCGTTGCAGTACGGCTTCTTATCGTAGCCTTTGTAGTTCTTCATGTTCAGGGTCATCTTGCAGACTTCACAGTGGAAACATCCTTTATGCCAGTTCTGATGGAAAAACACAAACAGTCACATGATTATTGATTATTGATCAGCTCTGATCTAAAATCCTCCTGAACCAAAACCAGACGAGTCCAACAGTCGGATCGAGTCTTTCTGAGCCACAGACTTTCTTCTGATAACTTAAAGTCCAGCTGATCAACATTTCTCAGGTTTCTGAAGGTCAGACACGATTTGTTCACATTTATTCAGTTTATTGAATGAAAAATATCTAATTTATCTCAGTTTGACAGAAAACAGGATCTTTAATAACGTTTTCACTTTGTCTCCGTAGAAACAGGAATATCTGGGGATTCTTGGTGTTTTTCTCTCCACTTTTCTATTTTCTTATAATTTTCTAGAACAAATAAGATCCTGAAATGTTTCTAAGTGTCGATCTGGACGGGAAAATATTCCACCATCTTGGATCCGCTGGCATCCTGCAGCTGGAAGCTGAAGCTCCCAGTCGCCATCAGCAACCAAACCGTCTCCATGACAACCGGTCATTAATCTGCAGCTACAGGAGGCTAACAGATGCTAACAGCTGCTAACAGATGCTAACAGCTGCTAGTTTCTATAATTTCTGGTATTTTTCAAAGTGTGGCTATCAGTGTAAATGTAGTTTCTGCCAACTGGAGTTCCTGGATATAAATAGATTTGCTCAGACTGGAACAGCAGCGGCTGCTCAGTCAGCTCCTTTGGCTCTGGCAGCATTCAGCTCAGATCTTCCTCCATCTGCTCCGGATCAGGATTATTCAAATCCTTAGAAAGTGACTCAGTTCTGTGTTGGAGATGTTAACACAGAGCTCTGACTGGTGGATTCATCCTCAGCTGACAGTCAGAGACGCACAAAATGATCAGAAAGTGAAGAAATATTTCCTCAGATTATTGATTGTTTCTCTTCTGGATGTTTTCTCTCCAAGCAGCCAAAGTTCCTGTTAAAGTCTCCTGGTCCAAACGTCTCCAGACTCCTGAACATTTCCTCCAGGTTCTTCTCTTGCTGCTCATTTTAAACCCTCACTGCTCCTGTTTCATGCTCCAGGCTCTGCTCTGCTCATTATCCTGCTGATCAAATCATGTTAAAAAGCATCAAGAATCTCCCAATGCGGGTCAGAACCTCCAGACATCAGCAGACACCAGAACTCTCCAGGTTGGACTTGGACATGTCTCTGGTTCTTCCAGTCATCAGTCGTCTCAGTGATTCAGCCTGGAGCAGCAGGGAAACCCAGACATCTGACACTCTGACGGGATTCCTCTGCTTCTCATGGACCGGTCCTGGAGCCAGACGGCCCGGCAGAAAGTTCTGGGTCTGTCAGTGGAACCTCCAGAGGAAAAGGTCCAGAAGGTTCTGATACCAGACTCTGATGGATCAGGTGGTTCCTCTGTGATCCACTCTTCTTCTGGTGTCAGCTTCAGGAGAGTTTTAAAGAAAATAACAAGTGATAAAAATCAGCAGCTAACCTTTTACTGCCCCCAGTGGGCATTAAAGGAACTGCAGCTGCTCCCCTTCAGCTGGAAATCACTCAGAGCATTTTAATAACCGGACAGATGAATAGTTTTCTGCTGGGATCTGAAGTGAGACGAAGCTCTGAAGATGATCTGATCTGGAGGTTTTCTGACAGAAGGATCTTCATCTCTCCTCACTTTGACTCACCTGGTTTCTCTGCAGCCTCTTTAAATCTCTGCCTCCAACAATCATTCATCTCAGAAAACAACAGATTCATCTCCTCATTTCAGACACTCCTGGCTCCAAAACGCTCTGCCCAGTGAATCCATGGTGAACCAGTTCAGACTGGTTTGTTCTGCTGGTCCCAGTAGGAACCAGGAGATGTTTGTTGGTTGGAGGATGAAAGTTGGAGGAATTATTCTGAGCGGCGCCGACATGCTGCTGTGTCATCTGACGCCTCAGAACAGACAGAGAACATGAAGCTGCTGAAGATCAATTCATAATTTAACATCGTTATGCAAGAAGCCGCAGAAAAGTTACACTGTAAAAACTAATTCAGAGTTTGGTGTTTGGTAGAGTTTCTGCAGATATAAGAATAAATCAACACATTTAGTTACAAATTAATTTTATTGTTCTTTATCACATATGAAAACTTCAATGATTTAAATGTAAAGTGATAAATATGAATGTTATTGTAAATTTTCCAAAATGGAAACATAATGGATGTTTATTTTGGAAATAATTGAAAAATTTGACAATAATAAACAGAAATATCTTAATTTGAAAATCAAAAATGCCAAATTTTCCAATGTTACAACCACAAATACCAAGTTTTAGAGTTTACTGCTGCTTTTCCTCCATATATTAAATTCAATTTCATTAATTTTAAGAATTTCTTTCCAACTCCTGAACATCGCTTTCATCAGATCAAAATTTATCAGCCTACATTGACTGAAATTTTCCTTCACGTTTTTGTTTTTTCTTAAAAATGATTAACTAAATAAACTTTTAACGGTTGATATTCTAATGTAACGTTTTAAACAGGTTGTATCAAGTCATCATTATTCTGTAGCGTCTCCAGCTCCCACCTTGTCCAGGCAGCTGACTTTCTCCGTGGGATAGACGATCTTCCCGCAGCGGGCGCACGGCGGGTTCATCCTCCGGACCTCCTCTGGACTCTCCGGCCGGTAAAAGTCCGTTTGTTCCGCAGAGACGGAAAGAGAAAAAGCCGCTCCAGCTGGAGTTGAACCGTTTTTAAAGAAACAGCCGCTGAGAGAGAAGAGAGAGGAAGTGAGGCTGTTTTCTCTGAGCGGAGCTCCGAGGCTGGATGAGGCTCACACTGAGCTCAGGAGTCAAGCTGGAGACAACCGAGCCGGAAGGAAGCAGGGCCCGGTCCTTTCAAACTAAGAGCGGAATTAGAGCCATTAAATGGAAGAATAAAAACGAGTTTACCAATGAATAAGAGTTGAATACGTTTATTGTAAAAAACAAATGATGCATCAAACCACAACTAAAAATATTTTTATTGATGTTTTTACAATTCATCAATTTCCTCGATTTTTCCCAGTTAGACTAATGACTAAGTTTTGGATGTATAAAATGGCTGAAGACTAAAAGCCTTTTTTAAAAACAAAACAAAAAAGTTATCCAATAATAAAATTTAACAGTGAAAGTACTTGTCAGGGATCAAACAGTACAAAATGCAGAACACGTGTGTTGAATTAAAAAAGTGGGTTTTTATTTACCCAAAAGTATGAACAATGGTTAACATAATTAAACAGGCATGCCAATAAAAGAGGTCTGTGTGGCTTACCATCAGTCCTCAAAGTGATCTTACATTTCCTCTTATTAATAAACTAACCTGTTGCCTTCCTCTGTTCTGATTCTTTCTCTCTTTTTCTCTAATCTCACAGCTAAATCACATGAAGTTTGTGTTAATATTATTTTATAAATGAAGCTACATTTTCAGGACAACAGTGACATGTCATTTTGTTAGTAACTTAAACTAACCTGCAGGTTGTTTCACAAAGTAGGATCATGAAATCCAGGATCAGAGATAAAACCAGATACAGCTTCACAAAGACCAAACCAGCTCAGGAAGTGCTGCTGTGTCTATTCAGGTTTAAATAATTCAGGTGTATCAACAGATTTCTTCATCAGATCAATGACGTTGATCATAGATTCAGTGATGCCATAGTAGATGAATTGAGTGCTTTTTGTCTCAAGTTTAATTTGATTTTCAATTTATGCTCCAACAGGTCGATTCTCACACTGCTGTTGGACTAAAACATGGAAAGACTTGCAGGTTTCTGCAGAAATTTCTCCCTGTTTATAGGCATTAGAAACCTTCAGTATTTCGGTTTTAAGCATTTCTGTAGTTGGAAGAGTTAAACTACAGTTCCCATGATACTGTTCATGAGTTTTAAAGCTGAACACTTTGTTTTTGTCTTATTTTATAGCTTTCCTTGGCTGAAATCTAACTATAGCCTTTACAAAACATTTTTATTTCATGAAAACTTGTTTTTAAAAAATGTGTTTATTAGGGGTGCGCCGATTTATCGGTGCCGATTTCCTTAATTTTGGGAGATCGATGATTGGCCAATTTTCACATATGAAACCGATCTTATTCACCAATGTTATCAACCTCAGCAAAGGTCTAAAAATCAATCAGTGTGCTTTTTTCTCCCATGAGAGAGGTTTGACTGACAAACCGGCCAGCCAGGTAATGTCTGCACATTTACGGTAAACAATAGTCACCCCACTGTTGCCAATTCAGCATTTTACTTGATATATTGAGCAACATTTTAGATAAAAAAAATGGTATAGGCCAAAATCGGAATCGGTAAGTTAGGCTTTTCAAAAGATTGGTAAACGGCAATTGGCCAGAAAACTGCTATCAGTTCACCCCCAGTGTTTATAATCAACATTTAAGTTGACCGTCGTTGTACCTTAAAACTCAATATTTTCTGATTTATAGAATAATTCTGAACAAGATGGAAATCTTTTATAACCATAACAAATGCACTCAATTAGAAGCTATGCAATTTAGGATATTTGAACATGAAGCATCTACGGTATTTTAATCTGCAACAGTGAGAAAATGATTTACAGACTAAAGCTGATCAAAATCATTAGTCACAATCAAATGTAAGTTCAACAGATCTACAAACAGAGTAAATAGATTTGCTAAAATGTTGAAAATCCTGGATATTGAGTAACTATATAAGTTACAGACTCACACGACCACAAAAAAGGTACCACTATGTTTCAGTCCACAAAATACATAAATATTAAACATTAACACATTTTCCTTATCCCTAAGTAATATTCAATGATAATATTGTATATATCTAATTTTCATATCAATTTTAGGAAATTATAAAATCACTCTGTAATTTATATTTCTAAAATAAATACCTGCATAAGTCAAATTCTTATTCTCTGTAGTTCACAGAGCTGTTGATTGGAAACATCAACAAGAAACTGAAACAGTAAAAAAGTTTCTAAACTGCTACAAGTAAATGGAGAAAAATGCTGGTTTTTCCAGCTGGGTCCAAAAACATGGAAAGGATGGGCAAAGAAATCACCAGAATTTAAAACAGAAGGATGTCATCCAAGAAAGTAAAAAACATCTGACAGAATAAATGACAGATGAGCAGCAACAGTTATGTGGCTGAACTGTAAGAAAACAAGTTTCCAGCGCGGTGAAAATTATCCATCAGGCTCTGAAGATGACTGAGTGAATACAGGTTTTAGGGATGAAGGATGAATCAATGATGGAAAGTTTCCTATCAAACATTTAAACACAGTTGTGGAGAAACGAGCAGCACATTTTCATTGATTGACGAGGGGCTCCTTACTGATAGATTTAAAAAGTTAATGAACTTACTGTTTATTATGGAATATTAGAGAAAATCTCTCAGCCTGTCATTGATTTATTTATGTTTTATGCCTGAGGAGTTATATTACAGAACGACAGATGAAAGAATGAGTTCGTCAGAGCGTTACTTCAAACAGAAAACCATCTTCTAAAATATAAGAATCTATTAACAAAATACTTAAACTCAGTGAAAATACTTCAGTCAACAAATTATATAACCAAGTTAGAACTATTTAACTAAACGACTAAGTAAAATGAAAAGATAAAACTATAGTAAAGAAATAAAAAAGAATGAAAGCAACAAATAAGAAAACAGTAAAATAATTTAGTGATGTTTGTTCATTGTGAATATGTTTATAAACATATTTTGTTTTGAAGCTAAATTAGCTTCAATACTAATTAAGAACAACAACCAGTTTACAATAAAAACTGAAGTGAAAATCAAACTAATTACAAAGTACTAATAATAAAGTAATCTTTAAAAAATAATTTGCTTGGATTAATTTGGATAATTAATTCTTAATGTTGTGTTAAATCACTACAGTGACTGATAGGATGGAGTGATAAACTACTAAAATGGCGACTTGAATGAATAGACAGACATGATGATGTCACATGTGGGATTAGAGGAATCAAAATTATTTAACGATCCTTTTAAGCACCATTAATACAGATGTTAATATTTGAATGAGCGCTGGCGACCAATTGCTTTGTGACCAGGATGCTAATGCTACTGACTTAGCATTAGCATATCTTTAGCATTAGCAGCTGAGCTGACAGTTCTAGCCTCATGTACTCTGTGTTGGCTTTGAATGTTTTTTTCATTTGTTGTAAACTGGAGCTACATTAATAAAATAAGTTAAAAAGATCTAATTGTCAACTGACTGTTACAAAAAAAAACTAAACAATCCAACACAGAAACTTCAACAAATTCAAACCAGTTCACACTATTTCACAATAAGAGTCCACTATTTAAGATAAAAGTTTTGTCCATAATCAATGATTTTCATGTTTACAACAGTTTCTGACATGTTTTTGGGTTTATGACTCCATATCTTCCCCTTCAGTTTATTATTTACTGGTTTGGTTCCACTTTCTCACAGCTCAGCCCCACATGTCTACAGAGAAACGGGTCGAGCTCACAGAGGAACCGGATCATCTCAGAACTCGCATCGGCTCCTTTCCTCCTCACCGTGTCGACTAAAACTCGACCTTTGTCTCCTCTGACCTTTTCCGCCTCCACCGCCTCTCTCTCAGAGTCACTCAGGACTTTTTTCTCCAGCAGTTTGTCCAGCAGACTCTGCAGAACCGGTTCTGAAATCCCATCGATGATTCTGGTCCGGGTTTCCTTCAGCTGCTCATCAGAAGGCAGACCCGGTTTCACTCTGTGAGCTAAAAGACAAACACGTCTCTCCCAAACGCAGCAGGAGGTTTCCTTCTCCTTCACACTCAGCTTAATGTCTCCTGTGATGCTGCTGAGAATCACCTGGATGGAGGTGAAGTAGCTGTTGTAGGATTCTGGGTCAAACTCTGCTTCTGTGGGCTGAACCAGAACCGATTCTCCTGCAGGGCTGGTGGACAGAGAGTAGGTCTCCTTCGGACGCAGTTTGCAGTTTGGAGGAACATCTATGAACGTCTCCAGCCCAAATAATTTCCTCCTGGTCCGCTTCAAATCCCGGATCACAATGTTCCCTGGAAGAAGCAGCAGATTCAGGAAGGAAGTGACATCAGGATCAGCTGGAGGTCTGTAGAACAGCAGAACCAAGGCTCGGACCGGGTCAGGAGGAGAATCTTCATCCTTGACGTTCCCAAAAGCAGAAAACCCTGTGATGCTGATGTGATGCTCCTTTTTACTTATTTTTTAAAAAACTTTTTTCTTCCTCCCTGTTATATTCGTGCTTGATAAAGACCAGATGTTGTATAATGCTCACATACTTTTATTAAAGCATCTTTTTAGAGGTCTGTTCACACGGATTGCTCACAGGTGTCACATCTGACTCTATTGTTCTATTCTCTATCTTTATACATGACATGAACTCATACTCGCCACCTAGTGGACATAAACATAATTCACTCAATCATGACACTCCCCCCTAACCTTTTTCAATTTAACATCCCCTTTTTTTAATCAAATATCAATCAAGTCTTCACCTTCAATTAAAAAACAAAACAATTTTAAGGAACTGTTTCATCTTAAAGCTGAACCTTTAGTACTGTGAGGTTTTTTTTAAAATTTTCCTTTAAACTTTTCTTTCTTTCACACTTCAGTCTTTCACATTCACTAACTCAAAGCTGTTATTTAAAAGCAGAGAACGTTCTGCAGATCTGATATGTTGAGTCAGAATTGAACTTTTTGACTTTTCTCCTGACAACATTAACTGTTGACTTTAAAGTCACAACATGTTTTACTGGTTATTATAACAGAGATAATTTAGTGTGGAAATATAACTTTCTTTGGTTAGATGTAATGAAATATCTGTTCCATCTTCTTCTGATGTCTTCCACTAGACCTCCACTGGTCTAGTCAAATCATGAATAAGGACATGAAGCACATGAACAGGTCAGACTCTGTCGTCACCACAGACTATAACATGTATTAATGTGAATGTTCTGGTGTCGATCTGGAAACTGGAAAATGTTTTTCAATGAGGTTATTTATTTATAAGGACAGGAGCAGCTTTAAATATAGACAATAAATCTGATACTTAATGTAACAATGACAGATTTAAATTTTAATCAGTTGATGAAAAACTGCTTAGAAAAATCTGAACACTCAAATTTATACGGATAGTTGTAAGAAAATGAAGAACAAATGAAACAATATTAGTCTGAACTGTGAAATCTGCAGAACTAAACAGATGATTTAACATCAGAGACGTTTAAACTGAGGTTTGATTATGTTAACAGATAAAGACGTAAAAAAAACATTTTAGATTTATTTCAACAAATCTGCCTCTGTGGTTGTTGGATGTACAACACAGTGAACAGGTCAGAGGTCAGAGGTCATTTTCTCTGTCTGTTTAGAATAAGAACTAAAGTAAATATCCGTCTTTTGATTCGAACTAAAGAAGTGAAATCAGCTGCTGAACCTTCTGGTTGATAAAATCCATCAGATTCTTCCTCACATCAGACCCAGATGTTCAGAGAGAAACGGGTCGAGCTCACAGAGGAACCGGATCATCTCAGAACTCGCAGCGTCTCCTTTCTTCCTCACCGTGTCGATTAAAACTCGACCTCTGTCTCCTCTGACCTTCTCCGCCTCCACCGCCTCCCTCTCAGAGTCATTGATGACTTTTTCCCTCAGCAGATTATCCATCAGACTCTGCAGAACCGGTCCAGATACTCCATCCTTGAAGTCGATCCTTATCTCCATCAGCTGCTCCTGTGGACTGAGGTTCTGCCGGGTCGGTCCACTGGATCCTCTGACTCCAGCAGCAGAAAGACAAACCCGTCTCTCCCAGACGATGCTGGAGCTGCTGTCCCTCAGAGACAGACTGATGTGTTTCATCATCTCCTCATAAACCACCTGGAACTTTGTGAAGTAGTTGTCATAGGATTCTGCATCAAACTCTGCCTCTTCGGGCTGAACCAGAACCGAGTCGCCTCCAGGAGAGGCAGACAGAGAGTAAACCTGATTCGGCTGCAGTTTGCAGTCTGGAGGCGTCTTCAGGAAAATTTCATTATCGTCTAATTTCTTCCTGAAACGCAGAACTTTGTTAAAAACAACGTTTTTCGGCAGCATCAACACATTGATCTCGTGTTCCGACTCAGAATCAGCTGGAGGTCTGTAGAAGAGCAGAACCAAGGCTCGGACCGGGTCAGGAGGAGAATCTTCATCCTTGACGTTCCCAAAAGCAGAAAACCCTGTGATGCTGATGACGATGTGAGTCTCTGTGATCCTCTCAGGCCTGATAAACTCCACGCCTTCATCATGGAGGTGAGCGACTGACAGGAAGTGACATGGTCCTGTGGATCGGACCTCACAGTGAGGGAGATGAAGCCGAGCCACAGACCGCTGCTGGCAGCTGATGTCAAACAGAGGTCCTGCAGGCTTCTTGCCATGTGGGCTCAGTAATCTGCTGTTCCAGGGAACGACCCTGTAAAACACGTCTCCTCCTCCCGTCATGTCAAACACCAGGCCGCTCTCTCTGCACTGGTACCGGCCTGGACCGGAGCACTGGAACCAGAAGGTTTCATCATCTGGATCCCCACAGAAACCAGGAGTGAACTCCTCAAAGCTGCTCTGGAGCTTCATGCTGGGTAAACTAGCAGCTCGGGGTAAGATACTGACGTCTAACAGATCCTGACTCCATGAGGGACAGCTCTGAGACAAACAGGATTTCATCCTCTCACTTATCTCTAGGTGTTGCAGCTGCTCATGAAGGTCGGCCGTCTGGGTTTCAGCAGGTTTGATGTTTTCTGATGCAATCAGAGGTTCAGTTACATCAGGGAGAGTTTGATCAGCCGCTGGTTTGATCTCCAGAACTTCACTGGTTCTGCTGCTGTTCTCAGGAAATGGATCCATTTGCCAGTCAGTATCCAATAGCAAACAAGACAAACCTCTGGGCTCATCGTTTAGACAAGGTTCAAGTTCAAACAGAAAACCTGGCTTTTCCGGATCCAATCTGAAACTGGATCTCCTTTTCATCTGACCTCTTCTACGTGTTGATGGTTCAGAATCATCCACACCAGAAATACGGTTTATTTTTGGCAATTTTGATTTTCTAACCAATCTACTTTGACAAATTAAGTTATCATGTGTCTCATGAGCATCATAATATCTTCCAGTCATTATTTCTGGTTTTGTTGTCGTTTTGCAGCAACAGAACCAGGAGAACCTGTTTCCACATTTGTCTTTTCTTTTAGGCATTTTTGTTTTCCTTTAAAAGTCCAATAAGTGAATCCAGATGAATGTGAGTTTCTTTGAATTATTTAAAAAATGATTCATTCATTTTCTTTCTGGCTCCTCTTTTAATGGACCTGGGAAAAGAAAAAAACATAAATCATCTTTTGTCCAAATGAATATTTTCCTCGTGTCATTTCCACATCCAGATGGTCAGAAGATAAAATAAAATAAAATAAAATCTAATTTTAAGTTTAATGTGTGAATTATTGCTCATTTATGAAGAACAGATTTGTAAATCCTGCATCTGTCCAAATGTGTCCATCAGTCTCTGGGACTTTGATATGAGACATGAACTGAAAACGTCTCCAGGAATCAAAAACATTTGATTTTTTACATCTTATTACAGAATCTGGACCACATTTAACATCTCAAGTTCAAAACTTCTAACGTCAAGAATAATCAAATATTTTTCCTCAGCATTAAACAAAAAGGATTTTTATTTATTTATTTATTTATTATTATTATTATTATTATTATTATTATTATTATTATTATTATTATTATTATTATTATTATTATTATTATTATTATTATTATTATTCAGTTTCCACCAGAGGGGTCAAAGGTCACATAAACCAAATTAGATGAAGAAACTGCTGGTTTGAACTGCAAGTTCCTGAATAGAGTTTATTTTAACAAATGACTGTTTACTTTCATAATAAACACTTTAATTATTTTTCTTACACAAAAAATCCATTTGTGTTAAAAACCGAACAGAAAATGTTCAAAGACCTTTTTGCATCATTTACAAAAGTGTTAAGGTATTAAAGGTATTTTTGTTTTTTTAAATCAAAGTTAATTTTATTTCTTTATCATTAATCTTCCTGTGATTTTCTGATTGTTATGAAGAACTTTGGTCCGCTGGTTGTTGTAAATGTGCAATATAAACTTTAACTTGTCTTGCATAAAATAAAAATGTATTAAGGATGAATAATAAACTATAAATTCATATGAGTACCAGGATCAGTGATGTAATGCAAATGCTTGGGTGTGATATTTAGTGTTGAGATGCGAAAACAAAGACAAACTCAAATATGCATGATGAGGCCTGCACCAAACTCATCAGGAGCCGTTTTGTGCCTCCTGATGCACCAAACACATCACGAGCCGTTTGGTGCCTCCTGATGCACCAAACGCATCTGGAGCCGTTTGGTGCCTCCTGATGCACCAAACGCATCAGGAGCCGTTTTGTGCCTCCTGATGCACCAAACTCATCTGGAGCCGTTTGGTGCCTCCTGATGCACCAAACTCATCTGGAGTCGTTTGGTGCCTTCCGATGCACCAAATGCATCAGGAGCCGTTTTGTGCCTCCTGATGCACCAAACTCATCTGGAGCCATTTGGTGCCTCCTGATGCACCAAACTCATCTGGAGTCGTTTGGTGCCTTCCGATGCACCAAATGCATCTGGAGCCGTTTGGTGCCTCCTGATGCACCAAACTCATCTGGAGCCATTTGGTGCCTCCTGATGCACCAAACTCATCTGGAGCCATTTGGTGCCTCCTGATGCACCAAACTCATCTGGAGTCGTTTGGTGCCTTCCGATGCACCAAATGCATCTGGAGCCGTTTGGTGCCTCCTGATGCACCAAACTCATCTGGAGCCATTTGGTGCCTCCTGATGCACCAAACTCATCTGGAGTCGTTTGGTGCCTTCCGATGCACCAAACTCATCTGGAGCCATTTGGTGCCTCCTGATGCACCAAACTCATCTGGAGTCGTTTGGTGCCTTCCGATGCACCAAATGGATCTGGAGCCGTTTGGTGCCTCCTGATGCACCAAACTCATCTGGAGTCGTTTGGTGCCTTCCGATGCACCAAATGCATCAGGAGCCGTTTTGTGCCTCCTGATGCACCAAATGCATCAGGAGTCGTTTGGTGCCTCCTGATGAACCAAACAGAGGCAGAGGGTGAACACGACGAGTGAGGACGGAAGGAAGAAGCTGAAACTTTGTAAACTCTGCTCTAGATCTGCAACACCTGCACAGAGGAGCTCAGGCAGAAAATATGAGGTCTAAACATTCAATCTGTGTCAACAGCTGACACAGAATCAGACCCAAAACTGTGGAAAAAACAAACTAATGTTAAACTCTGAACAAACAGCAGGCTAAATTTAATCAAACTGACCTTTTCTGATCGACTAGATGCCAGACAGCAGAGTCCTTCCTGCCTAAAAGAACTGAAGCACAGTGGCAGTGAATCAGGATCAAATACTCACAGCTACAACCCAGAAATCATGAGGACTTCACCCTGTGCTGCTGGAACCTCAACAGGAAGTAATCCAATCTGAGTCAGGACTCAGAAAAACCTGACAGATGAATGTTCAAAGATCTGAGTCAGTAAACGAAACCTCAGCTCCTCCTCGTCCAGCACGGCGTCAGAACGGCCGTCTGACCTGCAAACATCAAGATACCAACCAGACATCAACATTATATCAGCAGCAGAAGCTAGAAAGGCAACAGGAGCATCAGCATTGTTAGCAATTTAAAAAAGAAAATTTATTCAGAGCAGCATTAGCATTATGCTAACCAGAGCAACATGACCATCAAATAAACCACAAAGTTCAGAACTGATTATCAACCAAGAACGAATGTTGGTGGCTGATGAACAGAGGAAGTAAATGACAGAAAAGAGCAATATGGAAACTAAAAGTGGTAAAACACAGAAAACACACGCAGCTGGCAGCTGTGGCCGAGCAACCAGCTGCAAAATCCTGTTTTGTCAAACAAGATGGAGAATTCGGTCTTTCCCTTGTTTGTTATTAACAACTTCATCACCATAGTGATACAAACTTCCTGTCATTTTCTTTTTAAAGGTTTTATTGGCTCTAGTGACCTTTATTTGATAGTTAATTGACAGGAAAGTGGGTATTGAGAGAAGAGGAAGACATTCAGCAAAGGTCGGGAATTGAACCAGCGACGGCCGCGTCGAGGACTAAGGCCTCCATATGTGGGTTGTGCTTAACCCCTTCGCCACCACAGCACATCACTTCCTGTCATTTTCTATGGTAGATAAAATATTTCCAGCCGCCAAAAGCGTTGAACTCAGCGATGCTGACTGGCCAAATGTTTGTTTTTCCCCATAAACCTCAAATGACAGAACCACTGAACATAAATATACAGATTTATGTTCAGATTCATATATCTATACTCATACTCAGCATCCTGCTTCGTTCTTATTAGTCACCTATTTGTACCTTCAGCATCTTCCTCTAAGGCGTTCTCCCACACCGCAGCCTCCATCAATCTGTAACTCCATCAATCCGTACCTCCATCAGTCTGTAACTCCATCAATCTGCTCTTGGTTGATGTTTCTGAGGGAAAGAACAGGATTCAAACCGGGAACCTGTGAGAATGAAGCCATTTGCTCTGCCGCCCTTCAGTAAGTCACCTGACTGTAATCACCTTCCTGTTTCTCTGAAACCTGAGTTGTTTCTCTATTCACCGCCATGACAGCTTCCTATTCTCCCAGAAGCTTCACACAGGTCAGGCTGCATATGAACTGTTTTTAGACTCATTATAAAAAAAAAAAAAAAAAAAAAAAAACTGAGTCTTAAACTCTCTGAGGTTCTGACTAACAGTTGGTCTCTGACTGACCTGAAGGAAAACTTGATCTCCTTAACCCTCCTGATTTTTATATAAACTGTGAGGTTCATTGGTGGCTTTTAAATATTTTTCAGAGTTTTGGTGTTTGTAGCTTATAAATAATGTCATTTTAATGTAAAGACTTAAAGATCCTATTTGTATTTTAACAGGTCATGTATGGTCTGTGCTCATGCTCTAACATGGAGTTATAAATTATCATTTATGGCTCAAATTTAACTTCATGTTTTAGTCAAATATGAATCATTTAACAAAATGTTACTAAAACACAAAAAATTTAACAATTTTATCAGAATCCAATGGTGTTAAATACATGAAGTTTGCTTCTTTAGTGATTTTAAACGTATTTATATGCGCAGGTACTTTAAGACCACCAGAGGGCGGTAGTGTGTTGAAAACATTTAACATGTCTGATTTAATCTTCCAGTAAAATTATTATAAAACTGATTTAGGTGAAGTTTAGAATTTATTTTAAAACTTATGTGACACATTATATCTTTATTAAAAACTGAACTACTTTACCTCTGTATTTTTATTTCAGTTAGTTGAATTTACCCCAGGAAATCTTTAATATTAATTTTTATTTTATGTGCTTTTCTTGTTTACTTTAGATTTCACTGTGAGCCAATCAGATTTGACGGTACTACGTACATCCTCTCTGCCTCCATTTCATGAGGAAGTTACTGAAACTACCAACTGTATATTAAATTAGTGTTACTGAAAACAGGGAACCGGGAATAAAGATA
The DNA here is from genome assembly GCF_904066995.2 of Poecilia reticulata. Taxonomy (NCBI): domain Eukaryota; kingdom Metazoa; phylum Chordata; class Actinopteri; order Cyprinodontiformes; family Poeciliidae; genus Poecilia; species Poecilia reticulata. Next base: position 26,179,656 of record NC_088849.1, on the reverse strand, counting down.
ATAGTTTTCGTTTCTGAGACCCAGCACTCCACGTCTCTCTTGAAGAACAGATTATTAATCTCAGTGAGACGTTCCTGAAAAGGTCTGATTATTTATGTTACTCCAGGGTCATTTGGTAAAGTATGTTTTAAATATTTAAAAATGAATGTGATTAATTTCTACTGTTTGAAGGAGGTGGATCCTGTCCACTGTCGCCATGTGCTTTCTTCAAATCCACGACTGGATGCCATCGTTTCAAGTTCGAACATATGAACTGGAAAACTTTTCAAACAGGTCACTCAGGTAAATGTAAGTAGTTCACAGACCCACAGGCAGCAGCAGAAATACTTTAATTAGAAAATTAACTGGTTCAGAGGATTAGTTTGAATTTAGTGGGTTTGGAGACATTCAGAATAAAAATACAATCGAGGTCAACATTTAAAACACCTTGTAGGATCAGAGGTGGAGAGTAAATCTACTTCCATAATTAATCCAGGGCATTAATACCAAGTTTTTAAAAATATTTGGTAAAAATGCTTCTCAAGTGCTGAGTGACTGATCAGAATGTCTGATTTCTAAATGATGTCACACAAAAAGTTGTGGAGAGTTTAGTATTTTAAAGACAAAATAATTTATTTTCATAAAAGTGAGAAAATTACAAAACAGGTCAAGATAAAAAATAGGAACAAACTTTAATTCTGGATTTGTTGCCTTTAAGAAGTTATTGAAGTTTCTTAAAGTTCTTCCTGATCATTTCGGACCCAGAAGTAATCAGCCTGAGGTATATTTCCCTGACAGCAGCGTCAGTGTTTACTGGACCTACTGGTTTCTGTTGACCTCTCTGGACGACCCGGTTCTGGAAAACTTCCTGCTGGCTCAGTGCTTAACAGAACCAACTCCACTGGGTTGCTCCAGTGACATGAACAGACGGTTCAGGTTCAGTTATTTTCAGTTTGTTGTCAGATCAGAACCTCAACATTTCTCCGGGTCCAACCAGCTTCTCCTTTACTCCGACGGACTCGTCTGGACCTTCAGTCCGCCTGACGGCGAAGAGTCTCTACATGAACATTCATTCAAATTCCTCACATTGTTCTAAACTTCCAGGTGAAATGACCTGATCCTTGTTCACATGTTCCAGCAAACAGCTGATCTGCACATGTTCCTCTGAACATGTTTCTATCCACATCTTACTGTAGAAATATTAGGATTTTAAGTCCAATTTAGCTTTAATTATAACGTTTTCTGACCAGATTCTGTTTAATTGAATTATCTTTGCACATTTTTAGCAGACAAGATATTCTCTACATTAATAATAACGTCTTTAAATGAGTTTATAACGTCCCAGACAGCCTGCAGCTTCATTCAGCGCTGCCTCTCTAACAGACGGAGTCGTGACGTTCAGGACGAGGCCAACAGCGTTTTGTTTAGGATTAATTTTATTTTTAAAGCTACAACAGCCCAGCTCACTTCCTCTGTTCTCCACTTTATGTGGAAACTACAGAAACTACCAAACATAATAAACCAAAATCATTTTATAAGACTTTATAAATATGAATCATTTCAATAATATCACCCCTCATTGTTTATTTAATAAAGTTATTCCCTTAACTGTTTACAGGATATAAAAATCTGAATGATTTAGATTAAAAACCAGGTTCATAAAGTGGATCCGTCTTTCTGACCCACCAGCTGGTTCTGCTGGAGGCTTCAACCCGTTTAATGAAGGTTGTTCTGTCCACTGTCGCCACATGCTTGGTGCATCGTTTCCAGTTTGGACTGAGTTGAACGTTATAAAATGTTTTTACTGCAGGACTGAGCAGTTGGACAAAGATGTAGCTGATAGCGAAAGTTCAAGCTGGAAGACTCCGCCCCCTCCGTTCGCCCATCAACGTCTTCTTCATCTCTGACCTCAGCACTGGACCTCACCCGGCCCGTCCAATCATCAATCAAGCTCAGCATAAAAGGATCCACACCAAAGCCGTCAGCGGGTTCCCAGCTGCGTTCAACCCACCACCGCCCCTTCTCCACCCACATCCTTCGGCTCTCCAGGTTAGAACCCTTTCCCTACCACCACCACCACCACCACCAACAGTGTCCGGCCTGGGGGGAGAGCATCCCTAATCAGTTATCGGGATCAAATTTCAGCTCAAATCTTGTGCCAGGGCCCGAGCGCCAAAGAACTGTTACTCATTCCTGTCATTAAATCTTCTAATTGTTCCTTTTTCTCCGTCTGAGTCTTTCCAGATTGAATTATTTGTTCTCCTGGTTTTAAGTTGACTTTTGCTTTGATCGAATCCTGAGACACAAACATCTGGATTCACATCAGCCTGCTGGAGCCTGAACATCCACTGTAACAAAAGTGTACAATAAGTCCTTCCTAATCCCCCTGACTAAATAATTCAGAGAATTAATCCCATCTTTGTCCATATTATGGTACGTTTCTGTCAGTTTCTGAACTCTGTTTGGGTTTGGATCGTTGTGAGAATCTCTCCTATGTTTTATCATCTTGTACCTTCCAGTGACAGAGTCTGGTCTGGAGATGACCATCCCTCTGTAAGAGAGCCGCTGCGACATGTCGTCGTCTTCACCCCCCCAGCCCCAGAACGTGTTTGAAAAGCCGTTGACTTTAAGGAACTGCTGTTTGGACAACGCTGAGACTCCGCCGAAGATGGTGGCGTAGGGCAGGATGAAGTCAAACTTGTCCACAGCGACGGACAAATGTCTGGGATGGTCAGAACATCTGTAGAGGTTCCTATCATCGAGAAGCACCAGGTCTACATCCGAAAAGACAAAACAGTCGTAATCATATTCCTTCAGCGCTTCCTTGAATCCGATGTTCATCAACTTGGCCTTGTTGAAGACTCCGTCTCCGTCCTGGTTGATGACGTACACACCGTAGTCCAGCTGCTGACGCATCAGAACCGGATGGAGGTAGTAGAGCCAGTGGTTCAGGTGTTCAGAGCGGTTTCTGAACGGAACGATGACAGCCACCTAAAGGAGGGACGTAAAATAAAATACTGAATCTGTGCAGAATTATCTGAGTTATAAACCCAACTGTCATTACAGGATTTTATTTGAAGCTTGTTCTGATGTAGCGCAGATGGTTCATTCAGCATCTAGAAAAGTATCAAAATATTTACCAAACTTTTGCTGGTGAAGTTTGATTTAAATTCATAAATGTGATACTTCCAGCTGCTTCCGTTCACTAGCTTGTGGTTGTTAAAGTCCAGTCTGTGCAGGACGATGTGTTGAGCTTCAGTTCAAATCAAATGACGGTTCATTCATTAGCAGAACTTTATAACAGGCTGGACCGTTTGAATCAGCTGTTCTGGAGCAGAGTCATTAAAACCGGCCGGTCCAAACCGTTCAGGTCTGGAGGTTCTACAGGGTTCTGCTGATCACCTGACTGTTTCATCCAGGTGAGCTGAAGCAGAGATCAACCCAAAATGACTTTGTTTTAAATGAACGGCTCACTTAAAAGAAATCTAAAACTCAACACATAATAAAAATGCAGTTAAATGACATGCAGATATAAATATATTTTTAAAACCAGCATGAAATCAGTTTATATTTCCTCTATTTTACCTGAACTATTTCTGTAGGAACATGAGCGTTTAACTTTATCCTTCTACCTTTGAGCTTTTCACATTTTTATGTACCGAATGTCAAAATGTTTGTCTTGTTTTCTCAGATAAATGAATCAGGAAGAAGGGATGAAACAGTGACCCCTGGCGGCAGAAAATGCCTCTACAATAAGCAGTTTTAACTTTAATCTCTGTTCATTTCTGACTTTTTTTGTCCAAATCTAATCGATTTTTAAACATCTGAGTTTATTTGTTTTTGGGGGAATGTTTCCTTTAATCTATAGAAATGTCTCTCTAAAATCTCAGAGAACATTCTACTTTAGTTCTCATCATCAGTCTGCGGATATTCTGACTTTAATATCAGAGGAAATTAAACTTTTTCCCTGTAAATATAAAATTTCGAATTATTAAAAGACATACTTTAATGTTTTAGAAATGTTTTGTATTGAACAGATCAAAACTTTATTATTTCACGAACTTCGCGCCGTTTTAAACAAGCAGTTTTACTTCAAAACAAATAATTTCAAGTTAAAGTCTCAATTTAAATTTCAGATTTTTTTTATTCAAAATATTCATTCGTTTATTCTTTTTATTTTATTTATGACTTCATTTTTGCACCGACGACATGTAAAAGTTTCAAAGGTAATTTAAATTAAATTCCTCATTTTTCAAGTTTTTACCAACCTTTTGCTTCGCCCTGCAGCTGGTTGGTCGGTACCGGCCTCCCTGCTGAAGGAGCGGGCCGACGTGGTTCCGGACGTCCTGCAGGGTCCGGTTGGTTCTGAACTCCACATGCAGAACTCCCCGGAGGTTCGGAGGGACGTCGGGACACGAAACCAGAGACCTTCCTGAAGTTCCTGTCGGATTTGGTCGGACTGTCGGTTCTGCAGATTCCTCTGGTTTAGTTTCTCTGTTTAATGCTGAGATTAAAAATAATTTTCTGTCCTGGGTGAAAAACAGAAACACTGCAAAGCATCCCAAGCTGAAGGCACAGAGACACACCAACAGGTTAAAAAACGTTTTCAGCATTTTAGTTCAACCTGGTTTGTTTGCAGGTGATGCAGCGCAGCAGATTCTTCTTCTGGTTTTTGTTTTTGTGTTTTAACCTGGCTCTGTTTCCTCTGTTAGATTTTCTTGTCAGACATCGAGGATCAGTTTAATAAAAGTTTAATTATGGAAGATCCACATCAGATGAAAAGTGTCTCTAATCTCCCGGACCTGTTAAAGCATCGATGATCTACTTCAGTTGTTAATTAGAAACCGGATCCTCTGGTTTAACACCTGTCTCTCTCTCTCTCTCTCTCTCTCTCTCTCTCTCTCTCTCTCTCTCTCTCTCTCTCTCTCTCTCTCTCTTCACTACTCAGAAAAACGTTTCTTGTAAAACTAAACATGAAATGTCCCGGGGTTCTTTATATCTTTTAATTTGCATGGTATGAAAATGAGGAACATGAAGGATCCCATTTTAACTTTGAACCGAATCGAATTTACTTCTGTTAAAAACTGTAATTATAACCAAACAAAAGGAAGTAAACAATTTAAGCAACAACTCAAATCAAACATTTTTACATTTACTTTCATTTATTTATTTTTATGTATTTTTGTAACTATGCTTTTGATAATTACACAGGAATTAATTTTACATTTTGTAAATAAATTTGTATTAAATTGTTCTGCCTTTACTGTAGAAATTATTTCAGTCTTTATTTCTCTCACATGAAGAAAACAACACAATACAGTTTTCAAAATGTGTTTAATCTGAATTCACATATTGGTTAAATTTTAAAAGACAAATTTAAACAAGTTAAAAAAAATGTAACGTTTTGGTAATGTTTTCATAAAATGTAACATTTTTATTTGAAGGCTGGTTTCCTTCATGCCAGAGGAGCCTCAACCACAGTATTGATTGAGATTACTTTTCAGAATCCTGACATTTCTGTTTAATAAATAATATTTTTATTGATAAGATTAATAAGTTAAAATACTCTGAATTTCGAGTTTGGCTAAAATTGGCCAAAATTACAAGAAGAAAAAATATTGAAATATTTCCCTCCATGTGAGAGGAAACTAGTTCACTTTCTGACATTAATGACAAGGATATTATTTTTAATAATCTCTCTTTTTACATCCACCACCTTCCTCACATGAGATCCAGTTTATCTGGTTCAGACAGTTTTACCAGCCGGTTCTGATTCACTTTGTGCGGCTGGACTTTATTCTGAAACAGACATTTGCAATAATATTGGAGTAAATTTCTCTGCATTTGATGCATTAATAACCTGGAGATGAAAACACATTAGGTCTGGAGAAGAAGCTGCATTTCTGCTGGAAAAAGCTTTTAGTAATCCAGCAGGGCGACAGAAACTGATTATGTGGAAAAAAGTGAGACTTACACAAACTCTGAATGTCAAACATAAAGGAGGACATTTCTGACAGTTCAGTTCTGGACAGATTATAACATCTGTTTACATATTGGCAACATTTTAATGTTCAGAATTAAAGTTTCAACCAGTTGAATAAATCTGCATGTCATGAAGTCTAATTCTTTACAGTCTCTACTTTAATCATTTGTAGACGTTATTAGAAACATACCATCATGTTTTCAGCAGCTTCCAGTCGGTTATTTTCTGCTTGTTTTTGTTTCCCTTCATGGTTTCTTAAGCGTTGTAAAGAAAACGACTGCAAGTCTAAACACACCTGGAAGGGAAAATCATTACTTGCCATGAAAAGAAGAACAAACTCTTCCTTTGGGTTTGGAGGATTTTTTCCAACAGACAAAAAGACTTAGAGGAAAATTTACTTGAGAAATATTAATCTAATATAGTTTTATTCATATAAACCTTTAAAACGACACATCAGGAGCAACATTAAGTTGAGGAAACAATGATGTGATCAGTGTTAAAATGAAATGTGTCCTCTGGATCTGATAACTGGAGTCCTCTACATCAAAACTGTCTTAATTTATAAAGATACATAAAATTATAAATTATCTTATTTGTTGTTGAATCACAAAGATTCAGAAAGTTTTTATTACACAAAGTGAGAAAAGTGTCCAACATTTCAGTCTGGGGTTGTTTGAAAAACAGAAAGTTTGTTTCATCATCAGTCCAACCTGAACATTTAAGTTTTATTATTTACATAAACGTGACAGAAAATACTGACATGACGCCGTGGAAACAGGCGGCCATTCAGGGCTGGAGGAAGAACGGATGGTCCAGACATTAGAGCTCATTTGTGTTTTATCAAGAATATGTAAACTGGTCATAGAGGGAAATCTCTTCAGCAGAAACTTCCTGATGTTCTTCACTTCCTGGTCAGACAGACTGGAAACGTCCAGCTTCTGATGGGCGATGAAGTCTCAGTCCGATGGCGTCTGATGGCGTCTGATGGCAAACACCAGGGCCGTGCAAAGACCACTAAAGGGGCAGGTGCTCAACAACAAATAGGGCCCATCTAACCTCATTCTAGGACAGAATTTTATCAAACCGCTTTCAGAGTTTTTGTAATGATTAGGCTTGTCGTAATAAACGATAAATCGATTAATCGGACGATAAATTAAACCTATCGACCTCATTTTAATTATCGGCTTTATCGTCTCTTTTTCTTTCTGTTGATGACACTGAATGAAAAAAGGCTCAGCTCCAGTGCTCTCCACTGACCCTCCCTTCCTCATTTCCTTAGTCTAATGTCCAGCGCACATTGAGTTGTCGGCCCATTCCCAAAACCTGAGAGACACCTTAGCCGACAGAAATCCCAGGTATAATGTATCGATCGGGTTCGTCTGCCGTGTGGTGTCCAGCCACATGAGCACAAAATAATGGCTACAAGTCCAGTTAACTAATTTTAAAACCAGACAATATTCAATGCTTTACTAGAATCTACCTGTGATGCATGTGGCTCAGCATAAAGTCCTGACTGAATGAAAATCATTATAACCTATTTATGTCACGTTAACGAAGAACAGCTGAAAACTTACTGGGTTTATCAACTGCGGTAGCAATTTGGCTCCAACTCCTCTCCTTGTCACTTTTTTATTCTTTGCACAAAATGTTGAATAAAAGTTAATGTTGTTTCCACAAATCATCTCCAATGTCCGCTGGACTTCGGGTTGTGCCGTGTCAGCTGTTTGGGATTCCCCTCCGTAATTTCCCCTCAAAAAGCGCGAGGAGAATCCGCGCTTTCAGCAATTATCATAATGTGAGTTTTATTCAGAACTCCCATCTGAAATGTGAGCTGAAAAAAGGCAGAATCTGGTTACAGTGACAGAAAGCAAAGGAGAAGATCAGCAGCGTTCTGGCGCTTTCTGCGTTATTCACTCTAACGTGTTTCACTGTGTTTTAATCCACAGAAAAGACACTTCTTTGGTTTTTTACTCCATCCCACAGCAGATGGTGAAAAGCAACCGGAGTGTTTTTGGAGAGATGATGGATCGTGTTTGGGTAACAAAGGTCCCAGACGTCTCCCTGAAAACAGCAGTGACCTCTAAACCTCTGGATCTGTGTCCCGACACACCTCCATCTCTGGTGGGTCCACTTCTGGTCGAGTTTGAAACTGTTGAAGAAGATTTTAGGTTATAATATATTTTAGGAAAAATCTCTGGCTCAATCTTCTTCTCACAGATCCCAGGTTCTCCCGGCGGGCCGAAGTGAAACCACACAGAAAACAACGAGTGTAGACGTCACAGAATTTCAGAGTTTAATCCAATAGAAGACAACATATGAAATTACATCAGAAATTGCAGAACAGAGACATACATTTATTTTCCTGAGACAAATGAAAAAGAAGAAGAAAGAAAGAAAAAAAGAAAAGCAAAGACGTCTTAGGAGAATTGCAAGAGCAAATATGATTTGTTTCTCCTGTGTACAAAGTTTTACAGTAAAGGCATATTCTTCTCTTTAATTTATTCAAATACGGCGTATCTTTGCTTGACCAACTGGAAGCTATCTTGTACCCTCTTAAATGTTAGAAACTCCCTACAATTTGCTTCCAAGATCAAAGGCCATTTGTCCCCTTTGTCTAAACAAAGTGAGAGCAGAGCTTCTCCTGAACTCCTGCTGTTTTAAGGCTTTTCACAGATCAGTGTGAAAGCTGGAACTTCTCAGGATTGTTTCCCACACAGACAAAGGGGAGTTCAAAAGATCTTAGCAAACAATCTGCTGTAACTACAAGTAAAATAAAGGTCAATAGGGCAGAATAAGTTATTAATCTGAAAACTATAATTAGGCTATTTCAATCAAGACATGTTAAGTTTTAAAACTAGTATATTTTAAATTTTCTCAGAAATCCCTCTTTTAAGAGATTACACTCTAAAATATACATTTAGAATATAATGTGTCATGAGGTGGTGTGGTTGATGTGATGAGGATGAACGACCCAGATGATGAAGGTGATGATGAAGATGATTTAATAAGAGATCTCAAACAGTCCAATACAGGCAGAGAGTATAGCACACAGCTAATTACCGGTAGCAACCGATACACAGGACTGAAAACGAGAGCTAACGCTATCCTGGACTTCGCAGTTCTACTGGAGAGCATAGAGATGAAACAACAACTGACATAAGACGGACGTCCAAACGACAAGGAGCCGACCATAGACAAATACAACAGGTGGGACTAAATAAACACGGGGTAACCCAGGGAAAGAGACACACCTTGGAACAATCAACGGGGAAGACGCAGAGACAGAGACTCACAGGAAGGAACTGAACACAGGAAACCCTAAATATAAATACACAGAAACACGGATCATGACTGTAACCCCCCTCAAGGGCGGCTACCAGACGCCCACAAAAAAGAAACAGTCCAATAAAAAATAACCCATCAGGTTGGGCAGAGGGGCGACGGAAGGAGGGCCAGAGTCCAGAACAAAAAAAAATCTACCCAACAGAGTGGGTGGAGAACCAGGAGGCAGACCCCTCGAAAGAGGTCCGGCGGTCGTCGCTGGCGCAGGAAGCAGAGTCCCGGAGGTGGGTGCTGCGGTCGCGGCCACCGCAGCAGGAAGCAGAGAGGAGGAGGTGGTTCCGGCGATCGCCGCCACCGCAGCAGGAGGTCGCTTGGGCCCGTGGGGCCGGCTGAGGGCTCCAGAAGGCCGGCAGAGGGGTCAGCCGGTTGGAGGCTCTGGAGGACAGGGGAGTTGCTCACCGGCAGCCGGCGCAGGAAGCTCGGCTGGAGAGCTAGGAGGCTGCTCATCAGCAGCGGACACGGGAAACTCTGGAGGCTGCTCGTCACCTGAGTGACCGATGCTCACCTTTGGGGATTATTGTGCCCACAATTTGGTGAGTGTAACAAAGAGGCCGTTCCCTCTTTTCCAATTTGATGACCCCGAAAGAGGAATAAATGTGAAAGAAATCCTGATGAACCTCTGAGTGTGGAGTCGTCCTGGGATCAGGCCTGAAGATCCTCAGTTACACCAGGTTGTGGTCCTTCGATGTTTGATGAGGGCATCAGCTGGTCGGCATACTGGAACAGAGTCTGTCAGTCCTATCTAGAGCTTCTTAATATATTTTAACATAAAATAAGTAATTCCTTCCAATTTGAATTAATGTTTTCTTTGCACCGATTTGCCAATTGATACTCTAATTATTCTTTGTTTTAAGTCATATATTGGTCTTGTTATAAAATCTTTTAATAATTACATTTATTTTATTATCAAGAAAGGAGAGATTTTGTGGTAGCTTCTAGTTTTATTTATTTCTCTTTAAAACTTCATTCCTTATATTAATTCTCCTGCTATTTTCCTCAGTAAACATAAAAGAGACAAAGAATTTTTTTTTCTTTATTTAATTTTATTTTATTTACTGTTTGCACACAAAATAAGACATAAATGCTTGTCCATTTCTGGACCATCTGGCAGTGTTTTTTTGTCCAAACATGATCAAACATTATGCTGCGTTCAGGACAGTCCCAACATCTCTCCTGAAGCGTGGACCTGACGTCTCTTCCTGTCTTGTAGTCCTCATGTCAATGAGCTCCTGGTTGGAGGAAATTGGGGTCCATCCTGACACCCCCTCATAGCTGCCATCCTCCCAGAATGCCACCTCCTCTGCTGCCAGTACTCTCTGCCTTCCTCCATCAGCTGTCAACAAAGAAAACACAATCATTATGAGCTACAGGCAACTTTTAGTGAACTACAGTGAAAACGCTTGGCAACTTCCAGCTTAGTATGCACACATAGGACATTAAAACAACAAAAAAGAACACATTAATACATTCTTACAAAAAATAAAAACTTTAATGAAAAAGAGAAAACACTTGGAAACAATTGGAAGAAAAGAGAATTAAAAGCAGTTGGTAATAAATAGTAAAACATAGTTTAACAAACTCTGAGGCAGATAATTTGCTTTGATGGATTTTAATAAATCACAGTACTTTAATCATTCAAGGAATTGTGACATCTCTAGATTAGTAATAAATCTTACCTGCTTCTTTCTTGATCAACATCTGGATGACTGGGAGCTGGATGCAGCTGGAAAACATTTTTGTGCATTGTCAATACATAGTAGGCCTGTCACGATAACAAATTCTGCTGAGCGATTAATTGTCTAAAAAATTATTGCGATAAACGATAATATTGTTTCAACATCTTTTCACACTGATTTAATGGAAATGACTAATAATGCATGCGATTTCCTGCCATAGATAGATACACTTTATTTTCAAAAGAACACACAACACTGGACCCGATAAACTAAATGAGTTCCAGTGTTAATGGATTCTCAGGCTCCATTAACAAAAAACATACTTGAATAAAAACTAAACAACATAAAGTCAAAGTGGAAATAAATACTGCATTCAACCAAAAGAGTGCAGATTATTAAATCTGTATACTATATTGCCCTTCAATAATCACAAGATTTAAATAGAGAAGATGGGCACATCCGACTACCTGATGCAGTAGTTCACACTACATGATTTTTTTGCCCCTATTTTTTTGCCCACCCATTATGCAGTCGGGAATCAACGCAGTGATTACATACCGGTCTTGTGAGAAATTCTGTTCCCCTGTGAAATTCTGCCCCCCTGTGTCGGGAGCGCGCATTGCAGCCAGAGAAGTGGATCCGGCGGATCTGACCATTTTCACGGCGCTTCTGATCGATTTTTCGGTAAAAACTGCTCATATAATCATGTCAATGTTGTAACTTTCAGTTTAATCGGCAGCTATCAAAATAAAAATACATACATAAATAAACGAGGTCTTGTGTGGAGGTCTTTTTACGCTGTTTTGTGTTATTTTAAACGCGAAGTGAATCGATTTTTTTTCAACTTTTGTCTCGAAAGCCTGACAAATAAAAGTCAGTCAACAAACACAAGTTTCCAACACATTGTGTGCATTTATAATTTTTCATTTCTGATAAAGGGGGAGGAGGGAAGCTGGCCGATAGCAGGGCACAAAAATAAAGACTTCCTGAAAAGATCAGAGTGTAAACTTTTTGGTAAATCTCATTCTAATGTAAAATATGACATTATTGGATTAAGGACATGTCTAGTATGCTGTCACACAAAATATTTTTTGAGATTTTGGAAACAAGGGCTTTTTATTTCCCAAAGTTATTGGAGGAGAAGAGGAGAGAATGGATATTTCAGCTGCCTGAAATAATGTGTTCAACTTCTATAAAATGGAAACAAATTAATTTACCTGCAAGTCTTTTACTGTTTTCATTAATCTTATCAACAATAATTCATAACATTTGCTCTTTTTTTGACAAAGTTAGGATGGGGGAACAAAATGTTTTAAGCGCCTGATAAAATCTGCCCCCCGCCCCCCGCCTTAAAATGGAAAAACATTTATTTACCTGCAAAGTCTTTTACTGTGTTCATTCCTCCTATTATCAACAATAATTCCTGTGATTTTCATAACATTTGCTCTTTTTTGACAAAGTTAGGATGGGGGAACAAAATATTGTATGCACCTGATAAAATCGATATAGCATTACTCTGGGTCTTTAAAGCAATCAGTGAACATTAACATTAGTTTGAATATTATTCACAAAAATACTTTATGAACAATGAACCACTCTTGAACATGTTTTTTATTATTATTTTGATTAAGCTGTGCAATTCCTCCCATCACAAGATAAATCTTCAGATAGGAGGAATGTCAAAGTAAGATCACGTTTCACAAAAGTCTATTGTATGTAATCATGCATATTCTTCTTTTAAATCATCAATTCAACCAAAACTAAGATTTTCAGCGCTCCTAACACACATCTAATATATATTTTAAAGGATAAGATAGATTGTTTTAATATTCTTTCTCCAAACATACTTCTTCATGGTGAACAGAAGGTAAAACGGGTTAGCTACAAAATGAATAAGAGTCAAAAGGCGGTGCTCAACAGTTGATTTGCATTTGCATGGCTCTCAGCAACTTCATTTAAATACGAAAACCTCTGCTAGGCACAGGGGGTGGGGGGTGATAGGGGAACACGGACACACAGCGTTTTTGATCATTTTTGGCAGTGCTCCACTCTGACAAAAATCTCTTGCCGAAAGCCCTCAATCTCCATGCGCAGAACAAGGTGTCAATAGCTGTCAAAATTCCCATTTTCTGTCCTGTGACTCTGGTTCTGGTTCTGCTTTTGGTTCTGGTTCCAGGTCCGCTGTAGCTTCTTTCCGCTGTGAGGGAGGAGGCGTAATGCCGTTGGCATCAACTCTCTGCCTAGGAGGTAGGTCAGATCCTTCTTGAGGCACGAACCCATCTTCCGAGTCAGATGAGATGTAAATTACTGAATCTTCATCATTACAGGTTACAGTTATGGATGATAATAGCTGATAGAAAACCAGTTTCCTAATTAGCTCAAGTAGGCTACTCTGTACTCTTGTATGGATGTAGGAGGAGGTTTGATCAGGAACTGTTCCTAAACCAGTTGCTGGCGCATCTGCATTCATTGATCTGATAGGTTTAGAGACATGTCTTTTTTTTTAGTAAGCGACAAACTATTCCTCCTGCGGTTTTCCTGGATATCTATAAGAAAATAGATACATAGTAAATGTTTATTTATTTTTCACTTTTAGAACTCTGGTTACAGAGGTGTAAAAAGGTACTAAAATTACAGTGTTTTAACTCTGGTTCTGTTTGGGGCTTATGTGTCTTCTGATTACATCTGTAACAACAATAGGCATATATATAAGTTTTTTCATTTTTATAGGATTGAATTATTTTAGAATTAGGTTACAGAGAGAAGGTATGACAAAAAAATGACCACTTATAATCTCTTATTCTGAGAATTTATCTGCATCCTCAGAGTATGCACCTAAACAAACAAACATTATTATTAAACATGATGCACATCTATACATATATATAAATTGAGAAAGAGATTTACTTACGGTCAAAAAATGAAAAGAGGTCCTGAGAACTAAAAGTTGTAGACTCATCAAAATTAACCTGTTTGCCTGGAAAATCGGACAAATTTCAGAATAATGCTGGTTTAAAGATGAAGCAAAATTAAAAGTTTACAACTCCTGTTGTACCGGAGATGATGGGAGAAGTTCTGTGAAGTTGCGATCTTGCGAAAATGATGCATCCCTTTAAACAGCTGTCCTTTTAAAGTGGTCCATGTAGCAGTGGATCTATTGTTTTTTCCTTCTGAAGGAATGTCTGATGTATTTTAAGGCAGGCATCACCGGTTGTGGGGTCAGAGGTCTGATGCTCTAAGTTTTCTTAAGTCCTGCATTTATCTGTTGTCCAACACCAAATAATGCACCGTGAGCTTTTCAGGATCTTCCAGAGGTATTGTCTGAAGGAATGTCTGACGTATTCTGTGGGATTCTCATGCTTGAAGACAGACACACACACGCAACTGTTTTTCTTTGGTGGGCAGGAGTCATTCTGCTGAACGGTGTGTATCATGAAGACAATCTGTTTAAAACCAGAGGTAGTTACAATATTCCTCATCTAATTCAACATGGTTTAGAATATAGTATATTTACTGACTTACAAGTAAATGATTCTGTTTCTATTGGCTAATTTAAAGAGGGGGGGCATCCGGTCACGAGATGGGGAGAATTTCCGGATGCTGGATGCACAGAATTACCAGTTGCCGGATGTGGGAAATTTCTGGTCACCGTATGTGGGGGGGGGGGGATTTAATTTTCTTTAGTTCATCAAACAAATTAAAATTTGACAGAAGGATATATATATATATATACTGTATAACTCGTTTTGTCCCCGCTTTGCTTCATGCCTAATCAGCGGGGTGTCATTTACCCATTGATTTATTTTCATTCTGGCCAGGGTTCAACCGTTTATGGTGAGTCTCCCTTACTATTTTTCAGTTTATTTGGAGTTTCTTTTTTCTTTTTTTTTGACAATACAAAAATAACCACCTCTACTTAATGTCCTAACGGAGGATCCTGACTCCATGAGGGACAGCTCTGAGACAAACAGGAAGAGGATTTTGTCCTCTCATTTATCTCTAGGTTTTGTAGCTGTTCATGAAGGTCTGGGTTTCAGCAGGTTTGATGTTTTCTAATTTGATCAGAGGTTCAGTTACATCAGGGAGAGTTTGATCAGCAGCTGGTTTGATCTCCACATCTTCACTGTCTGATGTGGTTCTGCTGCTGTTCTCAGGAAATGGATCCTTTTGCCAGTCACTGATTAAGTCAGTATCCAATAGCATGTTTAAACAAGGCAAACCTCTGGGCTCATCGTTTTCAAAAGATCCAAATTCATACAGAAGACCTGGTCTTTCCTGAGCCAGAACTGGATCTCATTTTCATTGGATCTCTTCATGGTTCAGAATAATCTACATCAGAAATCCAGTTTATTTCGGACTAAAAAGATGATTCTGTATCCAAATGACTTTGAGGAATTGAGTTATCATGTGTCTCATAAGCATCACTATATATTTCAGTCATTCTGTCTGGCTCTGTTGTTTTGCAGCAACAGAACCAGGAGAACCTGTTTTCACATTTGTATTTGGTTTTAGGCATTTCTGTTTTCCTTTAAAAGTCCAATAAGTGAATCCAGATGAATGTGAGTTTCTTCTTTGAATTATTTAAAAAACGATTCATTCATTTTCTTTCTCACTCCTCTTTTAATGGACCTGGGAAAAGACAAAACATAAATCATCTTTTGTCCAAATGAATATTTTCATTGTATCATTTCAACATCCAGATGGTCAGAAGATAAAATATAATAAAATCAAATCTAATTTTAAGTTTAATGTGTGAATTATTGCTTATTTATGAAGAACAGATTTGTAAATCCTGCATCTCTGTCGAAATGTGTCCATCAGTCTCTGGGACTTTGATATGATGAGACATGAACTGAAAATGTTCTCCAGGAATCAAAAACATTTGATTTTTGACATCTTATTACAACACAAAACATTAAACAATTTTAACAAAATCCATGTAGAATGGAGTTAAATACATGAAGTCTGCTTCTTTAGTGGCTTTTAAACACATTTATATGTGCAGGTACTTTAAGACCACCAGAGAGCGGTATTGTGTTGAAAACATTTAACATATCACATCACTGTGTGTCTGATTTAATTTTCCAGTAAAATCATAATAAAACTCATTTAGGTGAAGTTTAGAATTTATGTGACACATTATATCTTTATTAAAAACTGAATTACTTATGTATTTTTGTTTCAGTTAGTTGAATTTACCCCATGAAATCTTTAATATTTACTTTTTATTTTATGTGCTTTTCTTGTTTACTTTAGATTTCACTGTGAGCCAATCAGATTTGACGGTACTACGTACTTCCTCTCTGCCTCCATTTCATGAGGAAGTTACTGAAACTACCAACTGTAGATTAAATTAGTGTTACTGAAAACAGGGAACCGGGAATAAAGATCATAGTTTTCGTTTCTGAGACCCAGCACTCCACGTCTCTCTTGAAGAACAGATTATTAATCTCAGTGAGACGTTCCTGAAAAGGTCTGATTATTTATGTTACTCCAGGGTCAGTTTGGTAAAGTGTGTCTTAAATATTTAAAAATTAATGTGAATAAGATCTACTGTAATACCATACCCTACCAACTCTATTTATAAAGCACTTTAAAACAACCACAGCTGATACAAAGTTCTGTACATTAAAACACAACATAACAATAAAAAATACAAACTCTTTCAGTTTAAAAACAAAACATACAATTTAAAACTAGATCCCGCTGGAGTTGAAGGCCAAGTAAAATAAATGAGTTTTAAGACGAGTTTTAAAAGTGGACAGTGAAGGGGCCTCTCTGACCTGCAAAGGCAAGTCGTTTCATAACTTAGGACCCATGACAGAGAAGCTCTGTCCCCTCTGAGCTTCCTTCTGGATCTCGGTACCTGCAAGAGCAGCTGATCTGCTGACCTGAGTGACTGATAGGGTACGTAGGGGTGAAGAAGCTCAGAGAGGTAAGCCGGGGCAAGATTATGCAGTGATTTAAAAACAAACATAAGAATTTTAAAATGAATCCTAAAATATACAAGCAGCCAGTGAAGTGAGGCCAGGACAGGGGTCACATGTTTTGAGTTCCTGTTAAAAGTCGTGCAGAAGCATCTGAACCAACTGTAGACGTGAGAGCAGCGACTGACTGATTCCCAGATAAAGTGCATTACAGTAATCCTGCTATTTCCTGCAGCCCGCAGGACATAACCAGGTCCAGTGTGTGTCCGTGCTCATGTGTAGGACCGGATACGGCCTGTACCAGGTTAAAAGAGTCCAGAAGGCTAAAAAAGTCCTTTACCAGAGGCTTATCAGGACAGCACACGTGTATATTGAAGTCTCCAACATTAAGAATATGTTCATATTTAGTTATAATCCCAGACATAATGTCAGAGAAGTCGCCCTTTAAAATCCTTATTATATTTGGGGGGCCGGTAAACGACAGCACAGAAAACTGGGCTTACGTGTCTCATCTAAAATGACGTAAACTCAAAGCTGGGGAAAGACGTCTGTAGAAAACACTGCTTACATTTGTAGTCCTGTTTGTAAACAGTCGCTGTTTACAAACAGGAGGTGGATCCTGTCCACTGTCGCCACGTTCTTTCTGCAAAGTCCATGACTGGATGCCATCGTTTCCAGTTCGAACATATGAACTGGAAAACTTTTCAAACAGGTCACTCAGGTAAGTAGTTCACAGACCCACAGGCAGCAGCAGAAATACTTTAATTAGAAAATGAACTGGTTCAGAGGATCAGTTTGAATTCAGTGGGTTTGGAGACATTCAGAATAAAAATACAATCAAGGAGACGGTGAACATTAAAAACACCTTATAGGATCAGAGGTGGAGAGTAAATCTATTTCCATAACTAATCCAGGGCATTAATAAGTGTTACGTCCACCAAGGGCACAACATATTTGAGTAACACGAGACAAGAATGAGGGTTCAACAAAATGTTTTATTCTTAAACTCTCTTGAACTTTGGTTTTCTTGGTTCAGCTGCTTCTGATTTTCTGTGAAGAAAAAGAGAGTTAAATTCCCTCAGTTTTCCCGTGTTCCAAAAAAGAAAAAAACAAAACCCCAAAAGTATTAACAGAAAGTTGAACCTGGTGAGCCGATCAAACAGAACAAAACGGTACAGCAGGGGGCCGACCATATCGAAGGCCCTACTGGTACCGGACTAAAGCAAAAAAAAAAAACCTAATGCAAAAGACAAATCGAAAACAGGAAATCCGGTCCCACCAGGCCAAAATCAAATTGAAAAAAGCAAACAAAGGCTAACAGAAATAGCGCATGGCAGGCTGGAAACATCAGCTGCGGCCCACAGCGACTGGAGGTGCGCGCACCGCGCCCGGTGGTGGTGGAGCGAGCGGAAAGGCGGAACTCCGTAACATGCCGAAACCCAGCACCACAAATCAACTTAATTAAATGACCAAAAACAAGAAGTTATCCAAACTCCAAAATATATTAACAAAAAGTCATTCAACTAAAGTCTAAAACAAAACAAAGAAAAGAAATAAAAATCATAACACAAGTTTTTTTAAATATTTGGTAAAAATGCTTCTCAAGTGCTGAGTAACTGATCAGAATGTCTGATTTCTAAATGATGTCACAAAAAGTTGTGGAGAGTTTAGTGTTTCAAAGACAAAAAAATTTATTTTCATAAAAGTGAGAAAATTACAAAACAGGTCAAAATAAAAAATAGGAGCAAACTTTAATTCTGGATTTGTTGCCTTTCAATCAATCAATCAATCAATCAATCAATCAATCAATCAATCAATCAATCAATCAATCAATCAATCAATCAATCAATCAATCAATCAATCAATCAATCAATCAATCAATCAATCAATCAATCAATCAATCAAATTTTATTTGTATAGCACATTTCAGCAGCAAGGCATTTCAAAGTTCTTTACATAATTAAAATAAAAAGCATGTGACATGAAATAAACAGTGAGAAAGAGATAAAATAAAAAAGATAACATGAAAACCCGCACCCCTTTAGGACATCAGTTAAACGTGGTTTAACTGGGATTCTAACCCTCATGGACTTTAGTCAAAAACACCGTTTGACAAGGACTCCAACCTCTAGGTTTTTAGTTGAAACTCCGTCAACTGGGACTCTAAACCCCGTAGAACTTTAGTTAAACGTCGTTTAACTGGGACGTTTTCCGGGGTCTTTACATAATTAAAATGTAGAAAAGAAATAAAAAGAAATTAAAAACATTAAAGACATAAAAACATTAAAGACATAAAACATGGAAGACATCAAAACCTGCACTCTAACCCTAATTTAGCCATAAGCAACTCTAAACAGGTGGGTTTTAAGTTGAGATTTAAAGGCACTCAGTGTTTCAGCTGTTTTACAGTTTTCTGGAAGTTTGTTCCAGATCTGTGGCGCATAGAAGCTGAATGCTGCTTCTCCTCGTCTGGTTCTGGGGATGCATAGCAGACCAGAACCAGAAGATCTGAGGGGTCTAGACAGTTGATACAGTGATAACAGATCTTTAAGGTATTGTGGTGCTAAACCGTTCAGTGATTTATAAACTAACATCAGCATTTTAAAGTCTATTCTCTGAGCTACAGGGATCCAGTGTAGGGACTTTAAAACTGGTGTTATGTCTCTATCTTCCTGGTTTTAGTCAGAACAACAGCAGCAGCTTCTGGATCAGCTGCAGCTGTTTGATTGATTTATTAGTCTGACCTGTGAAGACGCTGTTGCAGAAATAAATGCGGCTAAAGATAAACGCATGGATGAGTTTCTCTAGATCGTGCTGAGACATCAGTCCTCTAATCCTAGAGATGTTCTTCAGGTGATAGAAGGCCGACTTTGTGACTGTCTTAATGTGGCTCTGAAGGTTCAGAAGTGATTGAAGTTTCTTAAAAGTTCTTCCTGATCATTTCAGACCCAGAAGTAAATCAGCCTGAGGTTTATTTCCCTGACAGCAGCGTCAGTGTTTACTGGACCTACTGGTTTCTGTTAACCTCTCTGGACGAACCGGTTCTGGAAAACTTCCTGCTGGCTCAGTGCTTAACAGAACAAACTCCACTGGGTTTTTCCAGTGACATGAACAGACGGTTCAGGTTCAGTTATTTTCAGTTTGTTGTCAGATCAAAACCTCAACATTTCTCCGGGTCCTACCAGCTTCTCCTTTACTCCAACGGACTCGTCTGGACCTTCAGTCCGCCTGACGGTGAAGAGTCTCTTCATGATCATTTATTCAAATTCCTCACATTGTTCTAAACTTCCAGGTGAAATGAACTGATCCTTGTTCACATGTTCCAGCAAACAGCTGATCTGCACATGTTCCTCTGAACATGTTTCTATCTCTATGCCTTACTGTTGAAATATTAGGATTTTAAGTCCAATTCAGCTATAATTATAACGTTTTCTGACCAGATTCTGTTTAATTTAATTATCTTTGCACATTTTTAGCAGACAAGATATTCTCTACATTAATAATAACGTCTTTAAATGAGTTTATAACGTCCCAGACAGCCTGCAGCTTCATTCAGCGCTGCCTCTCTAACAGACGGAGTCGTGACGTTCAGGACGAGGCCAACAGCGTTTTGTCTAGGATGACTTTTATTTTTAAAGCTACAACAGCCCAGCTCACTTCCTCTGTTCTCCACTTTATGAGGAAACTACAGAAACTACCAAACATAATAAACCAAAATCATTTTATAAGACTTTATAAATATGAATCACTTCATTACATATCACCCCTCATTGTTTTTTAATAAAGTTATTCCCTTAACTGTTTACAGGATATAAAAATCTGAATGATTTAGATTAAAAACCAAGTTCATAAAGTGGATCCGTCTTTCTGACCCACCAGCTGGTTCTGCTGGAGGCTTCAACCCGTTTAATGCAGGTTGTTCTGTCCACTGTTGCCACATGCTTGCTGCATCGTTTCCATTTTGGACTGAGTTGAACGTTATAAAATGTTTTTACTGCAGAACTCAGCAGTTGGACTGAGTTATTTGTTCTCCTGGATTTAAGTTGACTTTTGCTTTGATCGAATCCTGAGACACAAACATCTGGATCCACATCAGCCTGCTGGAGCCTGAACATCCACTGTAACAAAAGTGTACAATAAATCCTTCCTAATCCCCCTGACTAAATAATTCAGAGAATTAATCCCATCTGTGTCCATATTAAGGTAGGTTTCTGTCAGTTTCTGAACATTATTTGGGTTTGGATCGTTGTGAGAATCTCTCCTATGTTTTATCATCTTGTACCTTCCAGTGACAGAGTCTGGTCTGGAGATGACCATCCCTCTGTAAGAGAGCCGCTGCGACATGTCGTCGTCTTCACCCCCCCAGCCCCAGAACGTGTTTGAAAAGCCGTTGACTTTAAGGAACTGCTGTTTGGACAACGCTGAGACTCCGCCGAAGATGGTGGCGTAGGGCAGGATGAAGTCAAACTTGTCCACAGCGACGGACAAATGTCTGGGATGATCAGAACACCTGTAGAGGTTCCTATCATCGAGAGGCACCAGGTCTACATCCGAAAAGACAAAACAGTCGTAATCATATTCCTTCAGCGCTTCCTTGAATCCGATGTTCATCAGCTTGGCCCGGTTGAAGACTCCGTCTCCGTCCTGGTTGATGACGTACACACCGTAGTCCAGCTGCTGACGCATCAGAACCGGATGGAGGTAGTAGAGCCAGTGGTTCAGGTGTTCAGAGCGGTTTCTGAACGGGACGATGACAGCCACCTAAAGGAGGGACGTAAAATAAAATACTGAATCTGTGCAGAATTATCTGAGTTATAAACCCAACTGTCATTACAGGATTTTATTTGAAGCTTGTTCTGATGTAGCGCAGATGGAAAAGTATCAAAATGTTTACCAAAATTTTGCTGGTGAAGTTTTATTTAAATTCATAAACGTGATACTTCCAGCTGCTTCTGTTCACTAGCTTGTGACATGTTCGTCCTGTTTGTACGCTGGCAACAAAATGGTTAAAAAACATTTAATATATGGACTGATTTTCCATAATTTAGCTTATGTATATAATGTACAGTGTTTTTTGTCACCAACTGTGTGTATCATGTTTTGTGTGCGGAGGAGCGATCAGAAACGGCAGAGAACAGACTCCAGGTGAGGCATGCAGTTCTCTTGTCTCATCGCTGGGGGCGCTCATGATCCCAGATATTGTGACTGCACAAGCACAGCATAAGACACAGTGAGCTAGCCGTGGAGCTAGCCACACAGTAAATAAGTAAAATACAACGATATATTTGTTTTCTTCTCTCTTCCGACGTCAACATGAAAAACTACATTTCTACCCTAAAACTGTTTTCTAAAGTGGATTTTCAATTGAAGCAGGAGATGATAACTAAAGGAAGACCAACAGGTCTTACTTCAAGACACAAGACAGAAGGTTTTACTTCAAGACAGTTTGATGATTCTCAAACGGAGTAGAAAAGACATGGGGAGGATAGACTTGGCTTTGGATGAACAGATATTTTGTGCAGAATTAGGGGTGCATGGATTTCATTGATAAGTAAAGGTAAGACAGCAATAAGATGTTTTTGTTTAGTTTTTTAATGAAATGTGACCCACCATTTCTCAGAAGAAACCTCTTCAGGTTCTCCCACATATTTGGAATCCATAAAAATGATAGACTTCGCTGGAGGATCCATCCCGGAGAATTTGGACAACATTCAGGATGGTAAAAGGACAAAACCAAAGCTTTTGATTTGGAAAAGAATGCAAAATTGGTGCGTTTGAAGAAATCGAAAAAAGAAAGGAAAGAGTGAACTAAAATCAAGAACATCTTGCTTTAACCATCCTGCCATGCGACACGCCGTCATGAGGAGATTTATTTAACAAAAAAGTGCAATTTAACATGAAAAACTGAGTAGAAAAGGTAAAAAAGAAGAACAATCTGTGAAAGTACGAAAACGGGGAACTTAATAAGAAATTATTACTGTTAGTGGAGGAAAATCAGTTCTTAAATGAATACATTGCTGTGAGTATAAGCCTATATGTTGTTGAGCTTATGTGTTGTCTACTGGTATGGTATGCCTGGTGACATTTGCTGCATGTCTTCCCTCTCTCTCTCATTACCCTCTTTCCTGTCGAGCTCTAGTGGTTTTGTTGGCCACTAGAGCCAGCAAAACCTTTAAAAAAAACTAACTCTTTCTTAATCTCATTCTCATTCTCGCACTTAAGCTTGGTGTGAACGAAACCATGGTTCGGCTTTGGAGACGGAGTGCTGCGTCCTTACAGCAGATTTATTAGGTCCTGGGTCCTTATGGAAAACCGAGAGCAGCTTCCATCCCCCCCCTGGCCCCCCCCAAAAAATTAAGGTGCTAGTATGGTGGGCTCTATAATCCGAAAAATACGGTAATTGGTTTTAAAAGATTTTTTGAAAATGAATTATCTGCAAATAATGCCATCTTTGAGTGTCTGCTGTTGCAGTGACTAGCGGGGTAATCATGTAATGTTCTTTCCACTTGATGGCAGTAGGTACACAGCATTTTACATTTAAACAAGATAATTAGTGATACATGAATGTTACAGGTAACTGTGAGAGCATCGTATCTAGCAAGACAGTGACGACAGTGATGGAAAAGACAGAGAAGCTCAGCAGTAGTTGGAAAGAACATGGGTCCATTTCCCACAACATGTCTGTGTGAAGTGAGCTTCTCAAGCCTGGCTACTATAAAAACTAAAACCAGAGAGAGACTGAGATGTTGAGGAAGAGCTTTGTCTTTCTTCAATTTCTGCCAGGAAATCATCTGTTTTCATCCAAACATGTACAGGTTTCACACCAGGTGGGTAAAATATACAGATATTGACATTTTGTACATGCAACTCTTCATATTGTAACAGTGAATATGAAGTGAAATGTTTCCCAAATATTATTGCTTCTTTCAGAAAAATAATTATTTTCTGTATTCTGGCTAAAAGAATACTTGTGGATTAGTTTGTAAAACAGTTTGAAGTTTTCTACAACTTCTTTAAATTTAAAACCAGTGTTGTGGTTCTGTTCAGGTGTATTTTTGAAGTGGACATGTTAAGTGCAGTTTGAAATAAGAAATGTAAAATGTGATAAAAATACATTTTTGTGTTTGATTCCTATTCAAGAGACTTTGATAAGAGTGACTATATATGTAATATAGGCAGCTACAAAGTATCTTTGTTTACATTTTTTGTTGGTGGTGTGCCTCAAGATTTTTTCAATTAAAATAATGTACCTTGACTCAAAAAAGATTGAAAAACACTGATCTAATGTAGCGGTTCTCAACGTGGGCGGTACCGCCCCCCAGGGGGCGCTGGTGGACACTTTTACAAAAGGGGGGCGCTGGGATGCCTTTGGGGGGCGTTTAGTCGAAGGTAAACTTTACACCTTAAATGCACAACAATGCCAGTTTAGACTTTGAGCAACTTGGTAAAACTGTATTGTGTAACATTAAATCATGCTTGGCTGCAACTGTATCGATGGCAGCTCTTCTTCTATTCAGTGTTTGTTAGCTTCTGTTAGCTTCTTGGCGCAGCTCCGTTCTCCTGCTACTGGTAGCTAAAATCACGATACCCTCACTGTGTATCCCTCTGAAAAATGAACCAATTTAAATAAAGAAATAAAGAAATCCCTCCATCTGTCTATCTGACTGATATAGCCGTGAGTTTGTGCTAAGCGTATGATGTTCTGACCTGACAGAACACCCGTCCTTTGTTCTTGTAATGCTCTGCGTACACTGCAGTAGCTATCATTATTTTATTTAATTATGTACTTTGATATTTTTTAAATTAACTAATAACTAAAACACAAGAACGAAAGAGCATGCTTTCGTGAAAAAAGTGGCAGCTGTAATGTCTGCCATGGTGTCAGACTGCCTGGCTTCATGTAGAAGAAGAGAGGGCGAGAACAGTCACAATAAGCGGCTTGTGCTTGGTTACTTCTTGCTTGTTGCTCCTTGGTCATTGTTCATAGTTGGGCGTTATTTACCGTCAGGGCATTGCCTCAATTGCTATGTTTAATGGTGCAGAAATGAGCAATATGGGCAAACACCCAGGGTGTTATCTTTTTAGGGATGGCACGAGACCACCACGGATTGTAGCACAGAGATGGAATATTTAATATTGGTAAAATGTATTAAGTATTTAATATCTAGGTGTTTATGGGAATATTGATCTTTCAGATCAATTTGAGAAGCAGTTTTGATCATATTTTACATTTCATCGTGGTCTTGACTCGGTCTCGATACACTCTGGTCTTGTCTTGGTCTCGGGTTAAGTGGTCTTGACCACAACACCGTGAAACAGTGACCCCTGGCGGCAGAAAATGCCTCTACAATAAGCAGTTTTACTTTAATCTCTGTCCATTTCTGACTTTTTTTTTTTGTCAAAATCTAATAAATTTTTAAACAACTGAGTTTATTTGTTTTTGGGGGAATGTTTCCTTTAATCTATAGAAATGTCTCTCTAAAATCTCAGAGAACATTCTACTTTAGTTCTCATCATCAGTCTGCGGATATTCTGACTTTAATATCAGAGGAAATTAAACTTTTTCCCTGTAAATATAAAATTTCGAAGTTTTTAAAAGACATACTTTTATTTTTTAGAAATGTTTTGTATTGAACAGATCAAAACTTTATTATTTCATGAACTTCGCGCCGTTTTAAACAAGTAGTTTTACTTCAAAACAAATAATTTCAAGATGAATTTCAGATGTTTTTTTATTTAAAATATTCATTCGTTTATTCTTTTTATTTCATTTATGACTTAATTTTTGCACCAACGACATGTAAAAGTTTCAAAGGTAATTTAAATTAAATTCCTCATTTTTCAAGTTTTTACCAACCTTTTGCTTCGCCCTGCAGCTGGTTGGTCGGTACCGACCTCCCTGCTGAAGGAGCGGGCCGACGTGGTTCCGGACGTCCTGCAGGGTCCGGTTGGTTCTGAACTCCACATGCAGAACTCCCCGGAGGTTCGGAGGGACGTCGGGACACGAAACCAGAGACCTTCCTGAAGTTCCTGTTGGATTTGGTCGGACTGTCGGTTCTGCAGATTCCTCTGGTTTAGTTTCTCTGTTTAATGCTGAGACGAAAAATAATTTTCTGTCCTGGGTGAAAAACAGAAACACTGCAAAGCATCCCAAGCTGAAGGCACAGAGACACACCAACAGGTTAAAAAACGTTTTCAGCATTTTAGTTCAACCTGGTTTGTTTAGCAAATGATCCAGCGCAGCAGATTCTTCTTCTGGTTTTTGTTTCCTCTGTTAGATTTTCTTTCGGTTTAATTATAGAAGATCCACATCAGATGAAAAGTGTCTCTAATCTCCCGGACCTGTTAAAGCATCGATGATCTACTTTAATTGTTAACCAGAAACCGGATCCTTTGGTTTAACGCCTTTCTCTCCTTCTCTTTCTCAGAAAAACGTTTCTTGTAAAACTAAACATGAAATGTCCCGGGGTTCTTTATATCTTTTAATTTGCATGGTATGAAAATGAGGAACATGAAGGATCCCATTTTAACTTTGAACCGAATCGAATTTACTTCTGTTAAAAACTGTAATTATAACCAAACAAAAGGAAGTAAACAATTTAAGCAACAACTCAAAGCAAAAATGTTTACATTTACTTTCATTTATTTATATTTGTGTATTTTTATAACTAAGCTCTTGATAATTACACAGGAATTAATTTTACATTTTGTAAATAAATTTGTATTAAATTGTTCTGCCTTTACTGTAGAAATTATTTCAGTCTTTATTTCTCTCACATGAAGAAAACAACACAATACAGTTTTTAAAATGTGTTTAATCTGAATTCACATATTGGTTAAATTTTAAAAGACAAATTTAAACAAGTTAAAAAAAATTCTAACCTTTTGGTAATGTTTTCATAAAATGTAACATTTTTATTTGAAGGCTGGTTTCCTTCATTGGTTGAGATTACTTTTCAGAATCCTGACATTTCTGTTTAATAAATAATATTTTTATTGATAAGATTAATAAGTTAAAATACTCTGAATTTCGAGTTTGGCTAAAATTGGCCAAAATTACAAGAAGAAACAATATTGAAATATTTCCCTCCATGTGAGAGGAAACTAGTTCACTTTCTGACATTAATGACAAGGATATTATTTTTAATAATCTATCATTTTACACCCACCACCTTCCTCACATGAGATCCAGTTTATCTGGTTCAGACAGTTTTACCAGCCGGTTCTGATTCACTTTGTGCGGCTGGACTTTATTCTGAAACAGACATTTGCAATAATATTGGAGTAAATTTCTCTGCATTTGATGCATTAATAACCTGGAGATGAAAACACATTAGGTCTGGAGAAGAAGCTGCATTTCTGCTGGAAAAAGCTTTTAGTAATCCAGCAGGGCGACAGAAACTGATTATGTGGAAAAAAGTGAGACTTACATAAACTCTGAATGTCAAAAATAAAGGAGGACATTTCTGACAGTTCAGTTCTGGACAGATTATAACATCTGTTTACATATTGGCAACATTTTAATGTTCAGAATTAAAGTTTCAGCCAGTTGAATAAATCTGCATGTCATGAACTCTAATTCTTTACAGTCTCTACTTTAATCATTTGTAGACGTTATTAGAAACATACCATCATGTTTTCAGCAGCTTCCAGTCGGTTATTTTCTGCTTGTTTTTGTTTCCCTTCATGGTTTCTTAAGCGTTGTAAAGAAAACGACTGCAAGTCTAAACACACCTGGAAGGGAAAATCATTACTTGCCATGAAAAGAAGAACAAACTCTTCCTTTGGGTTTGGAGGATTTTTTCCAACAGACAAAAAGACTTAGAGGAAAATTTACTTGAGAAATATTAATCTAATATAGTTTTATTCATATAAACCTTTAAAACGACACATCAGGAGCAACATTAAGTTGGGGAAACAATGATGTGATCAGTGTTAAAATGAAATGTGTCCTCTGGATCTGATAACTGGAGTCCTCTACATCAAAACTGTCTTAATTTATAAAGATACATAAAATTGTAAATCATCTTATTTGTTGTTGAATCACAAAAATTCAGAAAGTTTTTATTACACAAAGTGAGAAAAGTGTCCAACATTTCAGTCTGGGGTTGTTTGAAAAACAGAAAGTTTGTTTCATCATCAGTCCAACCTGAACATTTAAGTTTTATTATTTACATAAACGTGACAGAAAATACTGACATGACGCCGTGGCAACAGGCGGCCATTCAGGGCTGGAGGAAGAACCAACGGTCCAGACATTAGAGCTCATTTGGGTTTTACCAAGAATATGTAAACTGGTCATACAGGGAAATCTCTTCAGCAGAAACTTCCTGATGTTCTTCACTTCCTGGTCAGACGGACTGGAAACGTCCAGCTTCTGATGGACGATGAAGTCTCAGTCCGATGGCGTCTGATGGCTTCTGATGGTGTCTGATGGCGTCTGATGGCGTCTGATGGCGTCTGATGGCGTCTGATGGCGTCTGATGGCAAACACCAATAAAAAACACCAATCTGCAGAGCCTCTCATCCTCTGCTCTGTCCTCTCTGTGACTCACTGCATGGATTTCAGATTAAATTCATCAATATTCCTTTGAAACGAAAGCCTGGGTAACATTTGATCTGCGTTAGGCTGACGGTCATAAACATGAAGCAGTTCATCCTCAGGCCTGAGCTTCTGATCCACCAGGTGAGATTCCAGATGAGCTGTGGGATCCGAGTCTGTCCAGAATCAAAACCTGCTCCATAAAGTCCAGATTGCAACTTATTCAATTCAAAGTTCTCTGTCGGCTGCACTTTTCTAAAACCAAACTTAATAAACTATTTCCCTGCGTCTCACCAACATGTGACCAATGTAAATCAGATGATGGGACTTTGGGTCCCATCAGATGATGGGACCCAAAGTCCAATCAGATGATGGACTGATTGGACTTCATCTGATACATATTCTGAACCAGAATATGTAAATATTCTGGTTCAGGATATTTACATTTTATAGAAACTCTCATGGCAGCTTCTGTCTCCGGACAAACATTTGATCATTTCCCATGTCTCTGCAGCAGGTTCTACTGTTGGGTTCACTGGTTGCAAAACGAGTTAATCTGCAGGAATGGAAATCCTCCACCCCTCCCTGTTTTAAGAAGTGGTGTTCTGTATCTATCTCGAAGTAATTCGATACTCTTAGTCAGACAACCATCATAAGTTCCTTCAGTCCTTTCAATAGATACAAAATAATGGACTAACATGGCTGTCGTACTCATCTGGACCTGTATTGTTATTACTGTCATTATAATTTATTTCATCTTTTATTGATATTCCGTGTTTTATGGTGAATTGTTTGATACGATGTTTGTTTGATTACACTCTACAGACTGATGTTCATATTTTATCCTCTTTTATCGGTTCTCCAGTAAACTGACGCCGTTTTGACTGTTTTGTCTTGTTGACTTTTGTTTTTGATGTATTTGTTTACTTTTTGCTGCTTTTCTTCTGTCTTGGCTGTTTTACTCTGAAAAATTATAAATAAATTTATAAATAAATTTATTTTAAAAAACATGAAGGAGTGTTTATGATTGTTGTCATGAAGGGTCATTCAGTGAATAACGACACTTTTAATGCAAAGTTGCTCTGAAAGTCCATTAAAATGCCAACTTTGTATTAAATGTGTCATTATTTACTGAAAGACAGTCATAAAAACTCCTTCATGTTCATGACTGTGTCATAAACACATCGTCAAATAAAGTGTTACCAAAACATGTTGCAGTTTTGATTTGATCTGAATTTAATATCAAATCTTGAGTCGTGGTTTTCCACACACACTCCCTGCTGTGTCTCCATGATGCTGTTTGTTCTCACTACTTTCACTTAAAATCCCAATGAAATAATTAAACTTCATACCTGGCCTTATTGAATAAGCTGCTATCAGACCAAACATGTTTTCAGTCTTAATCTTATTTCTGCTTCACTTTGTTCAGGTTTGACCTCTGAGGAACCTGAGTGGTCCACAATGCTCAGCTGATTTTAGATTATTTCCTTTGTTAGGATTCTGGCAGCATCCAAAAAATGAAAAACATAAAGAAATAAAAAAGAAAATCCCAGGATCAAATTCTGACCTGGTTTTTCTTCCTGCTCGTTTTTCTGTTTGTTTATGAAAAGTTTACACACCCAAACATTAGGAGGTAAAACTGGATCTATTACTTCCATGAATTATCTGAATGCTTTTATGCAACGTTCTGTTTCAGCTTTTCTCAGAAAGACAAACGATCAGAGTTTATTAAAGTTCTTCTTGTTTCTTAATACCAGGAAGTAAATAATCGTCTCAGGTTTCCCGTCACTGCATAGTTCCTTGGTAACCACCTGGAGCCTGAGGTGGAAATACTGGTTTTTACTGAACTTCTGTGATACTTTCATAGAAAACACAGATGAACTCAATTAATAGAAAAACCTGAAAATAGTAAGTGAGGTGACTGGATTCTTTCTGGTCGTTGTTCGTTAGAGACATAAAAATATGAAACAATTTAATGAGGAATAAGGAGATTAAGGAAAATTGATGCATCCAATTATTCATCCATAATCCAAATCAGGCCCAGATTATTTTCAGATTGTCACTATTTCCACCCAAACCACGATGTTTTTGCTTGTGGAACCTGACGGACCTTTTGTAGCGACAAACTCTTCATGAATTAAATGTTTCCATAAAAGCCAATAGACCTGAAAGTAAATATGGGCAGCGTTTGTTTTTCTCCAACGCTTTTAATTCAGTTTTTTTTCCTTCTCCTTGTTTTTTCCTCTGAGTTTCCTTCATGTTGATCGACGTCTTTCCCTCAGCCTGCCTGCCTGGTCTCCCCTCACAGCTGAACCCCATTTCCCATCAGCCACCTGTTCTTCATCCTGCAGTCAAACTCCAAAGTATTTAAGCTCCTCATTCATTCATTTCCTGCTAGATTCTAGTGTTTCTTTCCTTTTTCTGGCTCCAGTTTGTTTCACCTGGTTACTTATTTGATTATTTGTACTTTTCTATCTAATCTGTAATAAACTGAAATGTTGTCAGTCCTGATTTAAAGGAGACAATAGTTTCTGCCAAAGAAACAGATTAACTGGTTCATATTTCACCTGCTACCATCCGGGGTCATTTGACTGTTTTATTACATGATCTCATGTAGAAACTATTGAAATAATCCAACCTACCAAAATAAAAGCATGAACCAGTTTTCTTTCTGTTTTGACTGAAACAATTCTGGGGCTGTAAAGACTTGTTGTATCAGTGAATCATCTTCATCATCAGTCTGACACGTAGCGTAGCAGGTCTGTTGTCTGTTCAGTGTTAAATCATGTGTGAATAGGTTTGACCTCAGGCACATGGACAACCCTCATAATGTGAGTTTTGTTCAGACCTCCCATCTGACATGTGAGCTGAAGAAGGAAGCTGCTCTAAAAAAAAGGCAGGATCTTGTTACAGTGACTGAAAACAAAGCTGTGAAACATTAGTGAGCCTAAAGTTGAAAATCAGAGAAATGAAGGAGAAGATCAGCAGCGTTCTGGCGCTTTCTGCGTTATTCACTCTGACGTGTTTCTCCGTGTTTTTACTCCACAGCAAAGACACTTTTTTGGTTTTTCCTTCGGTGCCGCAGCAGGTGGTGAAAAACACCAGGAGTGTTTTTGGAGCGATGATGGATCGTGTTTGGGTAACAAAGACCCCAGACGTCTCCCTGAAAACAGCAGCGACCTCTAAACCTCTGGATCCGTGTCCCGACACGCCTCCGTCTCTGGTGGGTCCACTTCTGGTCGAGTTTGAAACCAAACGAAGTCTGGAGTTGGTCAGGAATCAGGTGGGGTCTCTGCTGCAGCAGGGAGGACGGTACAAACCCCCGAACTGCACCGCAAGGCACAAGGTAGGCAGGAGACGATGTTAGCTCAGTGGTGAAACGTTTGTGAAGAGCAAATTAAATATAAATGAAAACATGGTAAACAGGCAGAGGGAACCGGAGACGGTAACTCGAGTTTCTGACTCATTAAAAGATAATCAATAACTGATCATGTGTCAAATTAAGCTTAAAGATGAAGGAATAAGACGTGTGACCTGCAGCATTAAATCAACATGAAAACTGTTTAATGCAGAAATGTTTACAAGTCACTTTTTATAGTTACTATGTCTCAATTTACTGAAGGTCAAATAAACTTTTCCTCAATACATTCATGATTTCTGGGTCAGCTTTACCTCTAATCCAAACTGTGTTTTCTGAAGCCTAAAATATACAATAAACATTGATTAGTTATTATTATTAAATCTATTAATCTTCATTTAAAACATATCTTTTAATATTTAATTCAGCTGTCAAAAAACCACAAAAGGCTGATTAATATTACTTTGAAAATGTATTAAACTGTAATATTGCACCTCTAAAAATATGAGGATACTTCATACTAATAATAATGAACATTAAACACTTTTAATTTTGAATTTCTGGAATGTTGCAGGTTTTTACATATTTACTTGGACTTTTTAAAGATTTTCTTTAAATGTACTTCCTTTAGACTGCACTCAATAAATCAGAAAGTATTAAAAGATAGAACAACCTGAAAATATGACTGATGACAATAATATAAGGTGAAGAAGAAGCTTTAATTTAAGATTTAAGTTTAAACCAACATCAGCGTATTGAGCCGTCCTCCTTCCTGTTTCCTGTTTTATGTAAAGTCCAGTTTTCTTCTCGGAACTGACAGCATGAATTTATCTGGAAAACAAACACAACTTCCAGAAAACATAACATCCAATATCAGGATCCGAATTTACCTTAATGACTTCAAATAATAACATATAAAAAATACTTCTTGAGGAAACGTGTGTATAACTGGTCACAGGTTGTGTTTAACCTTTGAATTATGCAAATTAGAATAAGAAAAACAAATTAACTTAATGGCAAAAGAAATCAGCGTATTCTGCGAAGCTGCAGTGGAGACACATTTATCGACCACCAGATGTTCCTGTTGGGTCAGGAGATGACAGGAAGTGGCAGGAGGATCGTGGCGTTTCATGTTTTTAATGATTAATCGTGTGAACAAACTTATTGATTTATGATTTCAATGCCGTTTCTTGTTTTGCGTTTGTTTGTAATGGAGACGCAGCGACTGGTTTGTTTTTCAGTGCAGATTAAAATCTTATTTTGTTGTAAGAGAATCAGTTTTAATGGCTGCAGCTGCATTTCCATTACAGATGGATTCAAAACTTTGTTCTTTATTCTGCTAATGTTGAAAAAACATAACTTCCAGTGACTCCATAAAATAAGAAATCCAATTAAAATCACACATGAATCAGTTTGTTCAGGCGATGCCCATTAAAGGAAAATGCTGCGACGTCGTCCTGCTGCCACTTCCTGTCATCTTCATGTCTGGTTGTTGAACATGTGAAACATCTGAAGCCAAATGCTTTGATATGAACAACAAAAAAATACCACCACATCCTGGTG
Organism: Poecilia reticulata; assembly: GCF_904066995.2. NCBI lineage: Eukaryota > Metazoa > Chordata > Actinopteri > Cyprinodontiformes > Poeciliidae > Poecilia > Poecilia reticulata. Next base: position 26,146,286 of record NC_088849.1, on the reverse strand, counting down.
CCAAGACTTTTTTAAAACAAAAAACGGAGTTTTTTGTTTCGACTAATCAAATTTAATTTCTAAATGTCAGCTATTGATGGTGAATGGAAACACAGACAGTGTCAGTCATTGCACTAATGTCTCTCTGGTTCTGCCGATTCAAACTTACCCCTCCGTTAGGTGGCTGTTATCGTCCCGTTCAGAAACCGCTCTGAACACCTGAACCACTGGCTCTACTACCTCCATCCGGTCCTGATGCGTCAGCAGCTGGACTACGGTGTGTACGTCATCAACCAGGACGGAGACGGACCGTTCAACCGGGCCAAGCTGATGAACATCGGATTCAATGAATCGCTGAAGGAATACGATTACGACTGTTTCGCCTTTTCGGATGTAGACCTGGTGCCAATAGACGACAGGAACCTCTACAGATGTTCTGACCATCCCAGACATTTATCAGTCGCTATAGATAAATTTAACTACATATTATCCTCAAAAACAGCCTTTGGTGGCGTCTCCCTGCTGACCCAGGAGCAGTTCCTGAAGGTCAACGGTTTCTCAAACACGTTCTGGGGCTGGGGCGGCGAGGACGACGACCTGTACAACAGGATCCTCCACAGAGGAATGTCCATAACTCGGCCGGACGCTAAGATTGCAAAGTACAAGATGATCAAACATGGAAGAGACTTGCACAATGAGGTGAATCCAGAAAACGCTGTGAAAACACAAAAAACAGCAGAGAATATCGACACTGATGGACTAAATTCACTCAACTTTACTGTCAAAGAGATTATGAAGGATGTACTGTACACTTTAATCTCTGTGGATGTTCAGTCGCCATGATGATGAACATCAGAAATGAATATTAAAGTGGAACGGCTGTACTTACGGCTTCGCTTTGAGACGTGTGTGTTTTCCCAAACACTGCACAAGTTAAATTTATGAGCTTTGTTTAACAAATATCACAGGTAGTTTTTACTTAACAACAAACAGGATATTAATTGATACTTCAGCATCTGCCAGCATTTTTCCTTCCTGAAGGAAAAACTGTTTGTCCAACAAGTTAGTTTTACTCTAATCTTCCCTTTTCTCTTTGTCTCTGTTAAATAATGTGTTTGAATCTTCGGAGTGCAGTTTTGTATTTATCAGAGTAGTTTCTGTATTTCCTGAAGCTGCTCAGCACCAAATGTTTACAAAGTAAAGTGAAGGAGTCCTTTCTGTCTGTCACCTTTATGTCGATATAAAACTCATAATTCTTGGTAAAACATGGGCCAAGAAAGGAAAACATCTGTTCAAAAAGATCCTGCTGATAATAAAAATATGTTTACATCCGTTTATCAATGCAAAGTTTTTTGTTTCTTCTTGTTATTTTAAGGCAGGTTTTCAAAAACAATTTCCATGTGACGTCAAGGAAAAACCTAAAGAAATTCACAAAGACCTGAGAGTAATAATTGTGAGCCTCCACTAATGAAGAAGCCATTAAAACGAGATAAAAAGCCGAGTTAAACTTTATATATTTTGGTTACAGGTGTAACATGATAAACCTGATGTGCCAACAGTCACTTGTACAATTTGTTTACTTTTCAAAGTGTGGTTCGGCTACCGACAAAAACAGACCAAAACCAAAAATAACAGGCATTTTAGTCGCATTTTAACATGGGTCAAGAAAACACGACTCTATTTCACATTAACTTGTTAAGCTGCTGCCTGATTGTGTGAATAGGATACCTCTGAGAACTGTATGATTTATTAGATTTTATGAGATTTATAACTCTATATTTGGACACTGAAGAAGAGGAAACTTCATAGTAAAATATATAAAACCTGCCTGACGGATGTTTCTTTGGTGTTAGAGTTACAAAGTGTCAGTTTAAAGAAATTTTCTGTTTATTCTTGCTGTATCTTTTTGAATGGGTTTAATGCAAGTGGGGGCTCGTCCAGGATTATGTTGATTGTTGCACAATTTTGTGTTTGCAGAAAAAACTGTTTGCAAAAAAATATACCCTACAATATTAATGTCACTAAATGTACTATAAAGACAGAAATAAAATCTAATTTATTGTGGTTTGGCTGATAAATATGTTTTTTTTTAAGGTTTTGTTGGCTCTAGTGGCCTTTATTTGAAAGTAGTTTGACAGGAAACAGGGCAATGAGGGAGGAGAGAAGGAAGACCCGGCCGGGAATCGAGCCAGTGACCACCGCCATGAGGACTGAGGCCTCCACAGGAGGATCCTGCTTTGCCCCTGCCCCACCACAGCGCCCCCTGTTGACAAATGTGTTTTAAAAAATTGATACCCCGACCGGTTTAAAAGTAAGTTTTAATTTGACCAACATGTTGCTGCTTTCTGGGAGAAACATTTTGGAGCAACACATCCAGAGCTCTGACCTGAAGCTGGAAGAAAACATGTGGAGGGAGCAAAAGATTAGATCTGGCTGTAAGTTTTGGCAGGAGTTTTAAAGAACCATGAAAAGTTGTGTGAATATTCTTATGGTTTAGTTTCTAGAGCGTGAGGCCAAAGAAATGAATAAAATGTCTTTGGGTTTTATGAGTGCAGCACCTCCCTGAGTTCCTGTTACTCATTTCATTTTTATGAGGTTAGAAGTCAGGAAGCTGAAGCTGCATCTTGTTTGCACCTGATCCAGACAACGGCAGACCCACATGGAGGGAGCGGCCTTCAAGTAGCTTCTTCATCCACAAACCTAGTTGTTTTTTAGTGTTTGTATTTTAGTTTATGTTGTCAGTGTGATGGATTGGCTGAGGACCAACATATAGGAAGCAGAAACAGGGAGAAGTGAGGAAACTGTCCCGTCATGGACACCATGAGCCTCCAGTGTTTGCATGTTTAGTTCTTGGCGCCTGGTTTTAAGTCTCCAGCTGCTGAAGGAAGGCAGCACTTCTTCATTCTTCTCAGAGGATTGTTTTAATGAGGTTTCTGCGGCGGTGACACAGAAACCTGACCTCTTCCCTAACCCAAAGACGCCTGCAGGCATTACTGGTGTTGTCATGGAAACGGTCTGTCGTACAGCTGGGTTACTTCCCAGTTTTTTATTGAAGTTCGGTGTTACTTATTTGGCTGTAAAATACTCTACGTTCACAAAGATGCAAAGTCCTGCCAGACACCACAGGTAGTGAACAAAGAAGCTGTTAAAGGTTGTGGTCAGATCTGGTTTGACTGGTAAAGATTTGGGTTGTAAATCAGAAGATTTACTGAAACACAAAGCTCCTCTTCAGGGATGGAAAAGAAGCACAGAGGTGGTTTTAGAAAAAATGTTTTGTGGTAAGAAGCTGTTTCATCATGAAAGAGAAATAACGTGGTAGTGAACCTGAAATGAGGCTGTGGTGTTGGAAAAAACTGAGCTCCTCACCAGGTGTGGCAAAGCACAGGAACAAAAAGCAAACAAAAACATTTCCTGGTAAGACGAAGCTGAACTACGGCATCTGAACATCGTTTTGATTAAATTACAATGTTGCTCTGGTTTTATTCCACTACAAAAACAATTTAGGTTTTTTCTGTCTAGTTCAGATATGAAAACCTGAATGTTTCTGGACAGGTGATGGAGCATCTCACACCTCAAACTTCAGGCAGAAAGCAAGAGCTTTGGTTAAATCTGTGACGTTCCTCTGCAGCAGTGTTTCTCAAAGGTTTTCAGGCTGTGAACCACTTAACCCATTAACAGTCACAACCACCTAACCTGAAACTGGCCCTGGAATAACACATCTTAATATATGATGCAACCTGAAATGAAAATATTAGTCTCTTAACTCCTATTGTTGTTTTCTTGTTCATCCTAATGAAGAGTGGTGCTGTTTGGTAAATGTGACAAAGCCATGAACTCGTCTACTTGGGCATTTTGAGTTATTTACAGATTCTGAAGGCTTTCCAATGATGTCAAACACATGGAAATAAAAAAAGTTGTTCTTTACTACCAAGTGTTATGTGCATTAATAACATTTAGGGCTATTTGTGATTTAGAAGAACAATTAAAGAAAAATAGACTTGAGTTGCTTTATAAGAAGCAAAAACTCCTTTTCTACACGGATATAATTTATTTTTGTTTCGGTTCTCCATGTAAACTAACCGTTCGTTCAAAGACCCTCCAAAGTGGCTCAAGTAAAACATTCTGGAAAGCAGAGAGTGGATGAAAATGTTAAACACTCAGCTGGCTGAAACTCTTCATTTCAGTTGTTGGTGCTCAGGTTATTGGGTTTAGGGGAAATACTTTTCACTCCACTGTTTCTGACTCAGATCGCTTCGACTGCAGTCTGACCATAAACTACTGCAGTTCATGTAATCCAGCAGCAGATGGCAGCACAGCCAGATGTTCACATGAAAAATGAAAAAGTGACACGCTGAAAAGAGCGTGTAAAGTGACACGCTGTAAAGAGTGCCCTCTTTATATATATATATATATATATATATATATATATATATATATATATATATATATATATATATATATATATATATATATATATATATATATATATATATATATATATATATAGCTGACTGTATAGCTCAATAGGTAAGTCACCAGTCTTCCACCCGGGAGACCCGGGTTCGAGGCCGGGCTGGGGCAAAAAGTTACAACGGTGACATTGAGCTGTCAGTGTGGGTCCTTAGGCAAGACCCTTGGAGCTATATAGCCTACCTCATACCATGAGAGACACAAATAAGCATGACATGCCGGCTCAGACGTCGCCCGGTCTGGGGGACCAGAGCACCCTGATGAAAAGTGGGCTACTGGAACAAGACGGAAATGGGCGAGAGGTGAAAACATGGATCTGTTGGAATGCTACTACTCAAGTAATCCTAGTCAGAGGGGCTACATGCAAAGACTGTGGGAGGAATGGTTAGCTCGACATCCCCAGTCAACACTAACTGCCAAACAACTAGTAGCTCAGTGTTCCAACATCCGCAAACGGCAACTGCTGTCACAACTTGAGATTGACGAGGTACGACACAAGTGCTACGGGAAGGAGCCAGGATGCCAGGTCAGAAGGGAGTTGGAGTCAACTACGACTCCCCGCCCAGAGACTGGGTATGTAGCCCCAGTAAGGAACGAACCATCTGAGCTGAACGAGGCAGCAACTGACCTGAGAGAGAGAATCATGGCCCGAATGAACACCAGCTGAGTGAAGTACCATCAGAAAGTCACATTGAAAAGACCGTTAGAGGCTAAGATCAAGATAACAAGGAGGGAAGTGAGTCAACTGTCAGAGCTCCAAAGGGGTGCAATAAAAAGATCAGTACCCAAGAAGTACAGCCAGATGCCCATACCTCAAGCACTCGAAACTGCCAAACAAAGGCTCCAAGCCTTGGCCAGCCGCCTAAAGACATACACGAGAGAGAATGAAGCCAGGAGGATTAACCGGCTCTTCGCCACCCAACCAGCTAAAGTATACTCTCAATGGCAACAGAGCAGACCCACCCAGGCTGGAGGCTGAACAATACAATGGAGGCGTCCCTCCATTGTATTGTCCCTCCATTGAAAGGGAGGCGTCCCACAACAGTGGCTAACCTCTCTACGAGAGGACCACAGCAACCTCCCTGAACAAGCCCCATCACTGTGGCAGATGTCCAAGACAGAGTCTCGGGTATGAAAAACTGGACAGCACCAGGACCTGACATGATCCATGCCTACTGGCTTAAGAAACTCACTGCCCTCCATGAGCGACTGGCAGCTCAACTGAACCAGCTGCTACAAAATGGGACTCACCCTGAATGGTTAACTGAAGGGCGCACAATCCTGATACAGAAGGAACCCTCGAAGGGTTCAGTCCCATCCAACTATCGGCCAATAACCTGTCTCTCTCATGTCTCTCAAGCCTCAACAGACGATGTGCTCAGCGAATGTCTCAGGCAATGGGGAACAGAAGACAAGGTGCTGGAAGTACCATCATGGGAGGACAAGCCCCTACATGGGATGTACCACCGACAAATAACTGAAGTGGCTGATGTCAGGAAAACCTACCAATGGCTGGAGAAAGCTGGACTCAAGGACAGCACAGAGGCTCTCATCCTGGCCGCCCAGGAACAGGCCCTAAACACCAGAGCAATAGAGGCTCAGATCTACCACACCAGACAAGACCCAAGGTGTAGGTTGTGCAAGGAGGCCCCTGAGACAGTCCAGCACATAATAGCAGGGTGCAAGATGCTGGCAGGGAAAGCATACATGGAACGACATAACCAAGTGGCGGGCATAGTGTACAGGAACATCTGTGCAGAATATGGACTGGAAGCCCCAAGATCAAAGTGGGGAACACCCCCAAAAGTGGTGGAGAATGACCGAGCTAAGATCCTGTGGGACTTCCAGATCCAGACAGACAAGATGGTAATGGCGAACCAACCGGACATTGTGGTGGTGGATAAAGAACAGAGGAAAGCCGTTGTGGTGGATGTAGCAATACCAAGTGACTACAACATCAGGAAAAAGGAGCATGAGAAATTGGAGAAATACCAGGGCCTCAGGGAGGAACTGGAAAAGACCTGGAAGGTGAAGACCACAGTGGTGCCTGTGGTCATCGGGGCCCTCGGGGTAGTCACCCCCAAACTGGAGCAGTGGCTCAAACAGATCCCAGGAACAACATCAGACATCTCAGTCCAGAAATGTGCAGTTCTAGGCACAGCCAAGATACTGCGCAGAACCCTCAAGCTCCCAGGCCTCTGGTAGAGGACCCGAGCTCAGAGGATGAAACAGACCACCCGCGGAGGGTGAGAAGGGAATTTTTATATATATATATATATATATAAAAATATATATATATATATATATATATATATATATATATATATATATATATATGGTACTTCATAGTACTCCCATGAAGTACCATCATGGGAGGACAAGCCCCTACATGGGATGTACCACCGACAAATAACTGAAGTGGCTGATGTCAGGAAAACCTACCAATGGCTGGAGAAAGCTGGACTCAAGGACAGCACAGAGGCTCTCATCCTGGCCGCCCAGGAACAGGCCCTAAACACTAGAGCAATAGAGGCTCAGATCTACCACACCAGACAAGACCCAAGGTGTAGGTTGTGCAAGGAGGCCCCTGAGACAGTCCAGCACATAATAGCAGGGTGCAAGATGCTGGCAGGGAAAGCGTACATGGAACGACATAACCAAGTGGCGGGCATAGTGTACAGGAACATCTGTGCAGAATATGGACTGGAAGCCCCGAGATCAAAGTGGGGAACACCCCCAAAAGTGGTGGAGAATGACCGAGCTAAGATTCTGTGGGACTTCCAGATCCAGACAGACAAGATGGTAATGGCGAACCAACCGGACATTGTGGTGGTGGATAAAGAACAGAGGAAAGCCGTTGTGGTGGATGTAGCAATACCAAGTGACTACAACATCAGGAAAAAGGAGCATGAGAAATTGGAGAAAAATCAGGGCCTCAGGGAGGAACTGGAAAAGACCTGGAAGGTGAAGACCACAGTGGTGCCTGTGGTCATCAGGGCCCTCGGGGCAGTCACCCCCCAACTGGAGCAGTGGCTCAAACAGATCCCAGGAACAACATCAGACATCTCAGTCCAGAAATGTGCAGTTCTAGGCACAGCCAAGATACTGTGCAGAACCCTCAAGCTCCCAGGCCTCTGGTAGAGGACCCGAGCTCAGAGGATGAAACAGACCACCCGCGGAGGGTGAGAAGGGAAATTTATATATATATATATATATATATATATATATATATATATATATATATATATATATATATATATATATATATAGCCTACCTCATACCATGAGAGACACAAATAAGCACGACATGCCGGCTCAGATGTCGCCCCGTCAAACAAGGTCTGCGTCAGGTGCTGGGGAACCAGAGCACCCTGATGAAAAGTGGGCTACTGGAACAAGACGGAAATGGGCGAGAGGTGAAAACATGGATCTGTTGGAATGCTACTACTCAAGTAATCCTAGTCAGAGGGGCTACATGCAAAGACTGTGGGAGGAATGGTTAGCTCGACATCCCCAGTCAACACTAACTGCCAAACAACTAGTAGCTCAGTGTTCCAACATCCGCAAACGGCAACTGCTGTCACAACTTGAGATTGACGAGATACGACACAAGTGCTACGGGAAGGAGCCAGGATGCCAGGTCAGAAGGGAGTCAACTACAACTTCCCGCCCAGAGACTGGGTATGTAGCCCCAGTAATGAACGAACCATCTGAGCTGAACGAGGCAGCAACTGACCTGAGAGAGAGAATCATGGCCCGAATGAACACCAGACGACCCCGACGCCAATTACAACGGCTGAGTGAAGTACCATCAGAAAGTCTCATTGAAGATGTGAATGCAGCATTGAGAACGATCCCTACCAATACCATAACAGAAACCAATGAGCTGATATACAACTCGGCATCAGTGATCCTTGAGATGCTTGGTTATAAGAGCAACCATAAGACCCAATACCCACCATGGAAAAGACGGTTAGAGGCTAAGATCAAGATCACAAGGAGGGAAGTGAGTCAACTGTCAGAGCTCCAAAGGGGTGCAATGAAAAGATCAGTACCCAAGAAGTACAGCCAGATGCCCATACCTGAAGCACTCGAAACTGCCAAACAAAGGCTCCAAGCCTTGGCCAGCCGCCTAAAGAGATACACAAGAGAGAATGAAGCCAGGAGGATTAACCGGCTCTTCGCCACCCAACCAGCTAAAGTGTACTCTCAATGGCAGGGTAATAACAGAGCAGACCCACCCAGGCTGGAGACTGAACAATACTGGAAAGGCATATGGGAAAGGGAGGCGTCCCACAACAGCAATGCACAGTGGCTAACCTCTCTACGAGAGGACCACAGCAACCTCCCGGAACAAGCCCCGGTAACCATCACTGTGGCAGATGTCCAAGACAGAGTCTCGGGTATGAAAAACTGGACAGCACCAGGACCTGACATGATCCATGCCTACTGGCTTAAGAAACTCACTGCCCTCCATGAGCGACTGGCAGCTCAACTGAACCAGCTGCTACAAAATGGGACTCACCCTGAATGGTTAACTGAAGGGCGCACAATCCTGATACAGAAGGAACCCTCAAAGGGTTCAGTCCCATCCAACTATCGGCCAATAACCTGTCTCTCTACAACATGGAAGCTCATGTCAGGCATCATAGCGGCTAAGATAAGCGGGCACATGGATAAATGCATGAGCAAGGCACAGAAGGGCATAGGCATAAATAGCAGAGGAGCCAAACACCAACTCCTTGTAGACCACACAGTCGCCCGAGACTGCAAAACCCGACACACCAACCTGTGTACTGCTTGGATTGATTACAAGAAAGCCTATGACTCAATGCCACACACTTGGATCATTGAATGCTTAGAGATGTACAACATCAATAGGACTCTAAGAGCCTTCATTGCAAACTCGATGGGGCTGTGGAAAACCACCCTTGAAGCCAACTGCAAACCACTTGCACAAGTGTCCATCAAATGTGGCATATACCAAGGAGATGCTCTGTCCCCACTGCTGTTCTGCATAGGCCTGAACCCTCTCAGCCAAATCATCAACAAGACTGGCTACGGATACCGACTCAAGAATGGGGCCACGATCAGTCACCTCCTCTACATGGATGACATCAAGCTGTACGCCAAGAGCGAGCGAGACATCGACTCACTGATCCACACCACCAGGATCTACAGCACTGACATTGGGATGTCATTCGGACTAGAGAAGTGTGGTCGGATGGTTACAAAGAGAGGGAAGGTCGCCCACACAGAAGGGGTCTCACTCCCAGAAGGAACAATAGCAGACATAGAGCACAGCTACAAGTACCTGGGAATACCACAAGCAAATGGCAACCTCGATGAGGTCACAAGGAAAGGAGCCACAGCCAAATACCTCCAACGAATAAGGCAAGTCCTGAGAAGCCAGCTCAATGGCAAGAACAAGATCCGTGCAATAAACAGCTATGCCTTACCAGTAATCAGATACCCTGCCGGAATAATTAGCTGGCCAATGGAAGAGATGAAGGCCACGGATGTTAAGACTAGGAAGCTACTAACCATGCATGGAGGATTCCACCCCAAATCCAGCACCCTGAGACTGTACACGAGCCGTAAGGAAGGAGGCAGAGGACTAGTGAGTGTGAGAGCCACTGTCCAGGACGAAACATCCAAGATCCATAAATACATCAAGGACAAAGCCTCAACAGACGATGTGCTCAGCGAATGTCTCAGGCAATGGGGAACAGAAGACAAGGTGCTGGAAGTACCATCATGGGAGGACAAGCCCCTACATGGGATGTACCACCGACAAATAACTGAAATGGCTGATGTCAGGAAAACCTACCAATGGCTGGAGAAAGCTGGACTCAAGGACAGCACAGAGGCTCTCATCCTGGCCGCCCAGGAACAGGCCCTAAACACCAGAGCAATAGAGGCTCAGATCTACCACACCAGAGAAGACCCAAGGTGTAGGTTGTGCAAGGAGGCCCCTGAGACAGTCCAGCACATAATAGCAGGGTGCAAGATGCTGGCAGGGAAAGCATACATGGAACGACATAACCAAGTGGCGGGCATAGTGTACAGGAACATCTGTGCAGAATATGGACTGGAAGCCCCAAGATCAAAGTGGGGAACACCCCCAAAAGTGGTGGAGAATGACCGAGCTAAGATCCTGTGGGACTTCCAGATCCAGACAGACAAGATGGTAATGGCGAACCAACCGGACATTGTGGTGGTGGATAAAGAACAGAGGAAAGCCGTTGTGGTGGATGTAGCAATACCAAGTGACTACAACATCAGGAAAAAGGAGCATGAGAAATTGGAGAAGTACCAGGGCCTCAGGGAGGAACTGGAAAAGACCTGGAAGGTGAAGACCACAGTGGTGCCTGTGGTCATCAGGGCCCTCGGGGTAGTCACCCCCAAACTGGAGCAGTGGCTCAAACAGATCCCAGGAACAACATCAGACATCTCAGTCCAGAAATGTGCAGTTCTAGGCACAGCCAAGATACTGCGCAGAACCCTCAAGCTCCAGGCCTCTGGTAGAGGACCCGAGCTCAGAGGATGAAACAGACCACCCGCGGAGGGTGAGAAGGGAAATATATATATATATATATATATATATATGTTTGGTTATACATGTTGCTTCCGATTTGCTTGCATTTACTGTTAAGTTAATTTGACCTGTTGTCTTTTTGCTTCCCACTCTGATGTTTCGTTTCACTTAATCTTAAATCTTAAAGTCACAGGAATAAGAACCGGAGCGCATTGAAATGGATCAGAATGTGGAAATAACGAGTTAATGATGAGAAGAAGAACCAAAACAGAGCAAGAGAACAGACTTGGCAACACATTCTCACTCCCAACTCGTCACATGTTGACGCTTGTTCAGGTTCCCTCAGCGTCACATGTTGACGCATCAGGTACCCCCTTCGCGTCAATAATTGACGAGAAGGGTTCTCTCATTGAATGCTGTACCGCTCCCTAAGCGTCCGATACTGACGATCTAGGAACGAATAAGATGACGAGTTTATTCTATTTTTAAAAAAAAACCTTTATTTACAATTTATGTGCTAGTTTGAACAGGATATTAAGAATATTTACTACAAATACATGTCAGACGTATCGGTCATAGGACTTTAATTCGGTATTTAAAAATAACTCAGTAAAATATACCGGAGGGTTGTTGTTTTTTGTTGTGGTTGTAAATTGATTTAAAAGCCTTTCTTTTTAATTTAGCAACTATTTCTGAGTATATCAATGATTTACACCAAATAAATTTAAGAAAAATTAAGATGTATTTTCTTTTGTGATTGCATGCAAACTGTTCTGTAAACGTTTTAATATTTTTGATTGAAATAATAAAAATAAGGGCAGATCCCACAAAAACCGAAGAATAAGCTGATGTCATCCTATGCGACACTTACACTCCGGTGAGTAAAAACCTGCATCTGTCCAAATTTTTTTGTACTCTAAAACCAAAAATAACTCCAAAGTGTTACGTTATAAAGTTATTGATGGTAGTTTTAGGACTTAATGGCAGTAGGACTTTGATGCAAATGGTTGAAGACACGTTTGTAACTTTTTTTGCCAGAAAATATAATGTGGAGGCTAGCTAAATTAGCCTCTTAGAAGCTAATTGTACCTGTACACTGTACCTGTGCTTAATACGTTTAATTAGCCATGATAGAGTCACATAATATTGTTTATATTCATGCTTGTTGTTGCCACTTTGTACAATTGGAGGGTTGCTAAAAACATCAGTACCCCTTGGCTGTGATGATCTTTAAAGTTTAGTTTATGAACCCTGTCTGAATACACTGATTGCATCTAGGTCATTTACTTGAATTAAAAATGAACTTGCATCAGTACAAGCAAATTTCTTTCCTCCTGTCTATGTTATTTATTGCTGTTGCAAGCCAGATGAAGAGAAGTAAAGAGCTGAGAACCTGATCTTTGAACAGACAGAGACCATAGGTCAGGAGCAGCCTGTGATGCTTACTGAGGAGCATCCAATGATGATACCAGAGAACCAGGAAGATACTGTGATAGTGCTTGATCTGGTTCCTGTTTCTCCTCCTGTTGTCCCATCCTCTCAGTATTTTCAGAAGAATAAAAGACCCAGATGCACCTCTCCAGCTGCCTCTCCTCCCATTCCGTCATCTGTCTCACCCATAGATCAGCCACATATGCAGTCATGTCACCTGCTGACCATGCCGTCTCCTTAAGTCAGAGTGGCGTAAGTTTTGTTTTCTTTACATTCATCCATTTTCTTACACCCTTGTCCCTAGTGTGGTCGGGAGGGTTGCTGGGCTACACCCAGGACAGGTTGCCAGTCTGTAGCAGGGCAATACAGAATCAGACAGGACACTCAATCATGCACACACACACACACACACACACACACACACACACACACACACACACACACACACACACACACACACACACACACTCACACCTAGGGAGAATTTAGAGAAACCAATTAATCTGATAGTCATGTTTTTGGACTGTGGGAGGAAGCCGGAGAACCCAGAAAAAACCCACCATGCACAGGGAGAACATGCAGACTCCATGCAGAAAGACCTCGGTCCAGGAATCGAACCCAGAAGAAAACTGAACTAGCGACTTACAGAGTCCAGCCCTAAAATGTCAAAATTCTCACAGAAACAGAAAACCTATAGAGACCGTTTATAAGCAAAGACAACTTGTTTTGGGCTTAGTTTCCATTTATGTGGCCATTGTAAAGTGGTTAAAATTAATGTTAAACTAATTTGAGAAAATGTGTAAATCCATGTAAAGAAGAGTAAAGTTTAGAAGGATTATAAAATATGACAGTCACCACACTAGTTTTCAGTTTTCAAGTGTACACGCTTTGACTTCATTTCTTATTTTGTTTTTAAAATTGTTTTTTCCTTTTCTATGTTGGTGGAAATGTAGTACACAAAATCAATTTCTGGGCGTAGAACTAATGCGGTAAGACTAAAAGTTTAACTAATCCACCTGTGACAGTATATCCCCACCCCAGTCAAACATGCCAAGGTACACTGAGAGATATTGCCACGTATGAAGATGAGTAGATGGGGGGAGGGGTGATAAGGGAGGCAGTGGTCTGCAAAAATAAGCAGTTTTTTACTTATAAACATTGTAGCTTTAATTACTGACCTACCAGATTCCTTTTCTTTCTTTATATTTGTCTTTATTTTTTATGAGGGAAAAAAACGGGCATTACAACACGTATCAGTAGTACTTATACCACATAAGTCACAACATCTTTGGGTGAAACAAATTTACACAAAAACTCAGCATGTGCACAGAAACAGAAATATAGAGATAGAACTGCAAATATCATAATTAGGCCGTTTATCAGCAAAGGAATGCTGATTTTGATATTTGGACTTTTTAAAGGTGATTCAACACTTATTATTTAACACTGCGCCTTTTATAATTCATATAAGTTGGACATTTAATCTGAAACTGTCAGTTTTTTTCTGTTTTGATTTTTAGACTTTTCTAAGAAACTAAAGCACTAAGAGAGATTTTCATTGTTTGTGTAGAGGCAAAAATGACTGCAGTCAGTTTATCATTTAACACTTAAGAAATAAAGATAATTGTATCTTTGGGACAAAACAAGATGTAAGTACTAGCTGGCATTTGGATGGATGTAGGTAGAGAAAATACTTTGGCTACATTAGCTCCTTTTAAAGTCAGGTATACATCTTAGAAAGAGAGATTTGTGAACCTTACAGCACAAAAAATCCACATCCTGATTTTATTGTTGTTCTTTTCTAGCAGAAATATCTGGGATGATACCTGGGAACCTGCAAGTAAATCCTCTCATGTTGCTGTCCCCCTACTGCCACTTCCTTCCTTCAGACAATGAACAAGTCTTTCCATGATGTTACTTTTTCTTTTTTGTATTAAAGTATTAATTTATTTTCTTTTTTTTTTACTGCAGTCTGACCATTTTACGAAGCTTTATGTGTAATATTGTTTTTGGCCTTCACTGAAATGAATGTTATGGTTGTGATATAGTAGTTATATAAGCTTATGTTGGGCTGTTTACTGACACATTTTTGTCAAGTTCTGTAAAAGACTAAGTGAGGCTTATTGAGTCACTGCATCAGTCAGGTATTGTGCTTGTATTAAGTCTTGAAATTTAGAACAGAATTGTTTGTAGATTTTGCTCAGTAAATATGATCTAAAGTCTTAAAAACTTTAAACATGGTATTGTACACATTTCTTTTTGAGTGTTTTTAATGTTGATGTGGATGTACAAAGTAAAGTCTATAATAATACATAACAAAATAAGCACAACTTGATTTTAATAGAACTAATTGGAAGTGTGTTTTTTTTATCTCAAAAAGCTATTATTTTAATATGATCTTTTTTGTGTCATGGATTTTGTCAATCAAGACTATTTGCAAAATGCTATAAAAATTGCTTTCAAATACAGTACATTTACTTTTAAACACAGCAACTTTAAGTTATTATCAAAGTTATTGATAATAACTATCAATAACTTAATAAAGTTATTGGTTACTTGATATCAATAACTTTATCAAGTTATTGATAAAGAGCATGATAAAAATACATTGTAATATCCAGATCAACGGACTGTATTAGAACAACACATTTTAATAAACCTATGTCACAAATGCCATACAGAATTTTGAAGAACACACAAAAATATAAATGTGCATAGATAGATAGATAGATAGATAGATAGATAGATAGATAGATAGATAGATAGATAGATAGATAGATAGATAGATAGATATGCTGTAATACATTATAGAAGATCAAGTCTGAAACATGACTTGATCTTCCATAATGTATTATCATAAACCATACAAAATATTTTATAAACATCCCAGCTCCACATAGTTAGTTCTAGAAATTCTTGTACGGCTGATCGGCGGGATTCTGAAATGGAACGCAGCCATCGTACGGCAGACTGATTAAGAGAAGAAAGGAACACTGACAGCATGTTGTGGGAGGGGGAGGGTAATAAGGTTTTCAATAATATGACAACCGTATTTGTCTGTTGCCAAATAAGATCAAGGTCAACAATGCACTCAGAAATGTTACTTCAAAATGTAGTGAAACTGGTCATTTGATACAGAAAGAGTCATAATGGGATTTATAAAGACTTTTTGCCTGACAAGCTGGCCGTCATTGTAGGCTGGTCAAGTTTGCCCTATGTGTTGTCTTTAAGGCATGACGCAAGGTTAAACTGTGTAACAGATTCGTTTCCTACACACTTGTAGAAGTGGGTGAAACTATTTGTTATGTGTTTTATTCAGTGTGATCAGTATTTACACATAAAAAAAGTTTTATGGAGAATTATTTAATAGCATGTTTACCTGTCTAAGGTTAATTATTTAAGTTAAAGTTTGCAGCTTATTTTGTGTATGCCCAGTGAAAAGAAACCCAGATGGAAGTCCTTCAACATTACTGTTCAGTAAATTAATATTGAATCAGTTTGAGTCTACTGTAATTAAAATTACGTTAGCATAGAAATCTAAATTATGTTTGATTGACATAGTGTTTCTCTAGGACAAAAGCACTATGTTAAACTGTATAAAACAATCTAGGGTAAGAATGGGGTTAGGGTTAACCCTAACTCCATCACTAATCTCAAATTGAGTGGTAGAGATCGCTTGATCTTCAAATGCTTTATGAAAGTACTGGTTTAAAGATGCATTTTCTCTAGAATTGAGCTCTGTAGCCCGACTCTAAATCTGCTCTGGTGGGATAAGATTGATTTACCTGATGGTGTCTCAGGCCTCTGTGGTTTATTTCATAATTTCATAAGCCTACAGAAAAAAGGCCTAAAGAGAATCTAAGTTAAAATTGTGTCCATCTAACTATTGTAGGTGAAATAGAGGTCTCCCCCTTTTGGTTTGTAAATGTATCCAAATACCAAGTTAATGTTGTGCATTTCATTAAGATTATTTCACTAAGTTGGGACCCTCTGTTTTAAAAAAGAAGTTATGTCTAAATCTGAAGCATTTCAACTAATGACACAGACAGAAAGTTTTTCTACCAAACCTTAGTTGGCTTCCTTTTTCACCTGTCAACTGTTGAACACAGACATGCTTAAATAACGCTAGGTGTATGTAGGCAATTATAATTAATTTTCATAAGTCCTTAAAGAGTACCTAAAAGCTGAACAACTTATTTCTCCTGACTATTTCTTGAAACCACTTCTTGTTCGTCCATTTTCATATGCTTCATTACTGACTTGTCATCACCTGAAGGATACAGAACATGTCCTGAAGAATCCACTAAATTAGATGATGTTTTGTTTATAAAATCATGCCTTTATGATTTTTGTATAAATACATGTCATTAAAATCATACCTGAATACCGCATTAAAAGATCACTTTGACAAGTACTGAAATTTTATTTTACTTATTTCTTTTTAATAAAGACATTGACAGACAAAGTGAACTGCATTCAATTGACCAAGGATAAGACATTGTTCCACCAGTACACACTTTGTGCATTCTTTGGATTAAGAAATAAGCCAGAGCTGCACATATTAATAAAAAAAAGAAAATAAAAGTAGAAGATCCAAAAAGATGTCTTAGTTATGTTAGTTACTACAGAATCACTGAGACTGCTTAACATAGTATTGTAGCCATTTTTTAACTGCTCAACATAAGCACAAGTGTTATTATTCCACTTGAAGTAAAAATAGTAACAAACTATTAAATTAACTACAAGAAATTAACTACTAGAAAATACATTAGATGTGCAGAAACATAAGCGAAAAAGAAACACACTCAATGACATGCCTGTGGAAGTAATTACAACTCTAGGAAGCCCTTTTAGAAAGTACAAAGGCACAAACATATTAACCGTTTAAAAAAGAATCCACAAGATAAAACACTGCCTATTTGGAAACATGAAAGCACAAGAACAAATTGTAAGGTGTCTCTGTGACTTATGAGCAAACTATATATATACACACTGCTCAAAAAAATAAAGGGAACACTTAAACAACACAATATAACTCCAAGTACATCAAACTTCTGTGAAATCAAACTGTCCACATAGGAAGCAACATAAAAATAAAAAAAATTTCCTTCTCACCCTCCGCGGGTGGTCTGTTTCATCCTCTGAGCTCGGGTCCTCTACCAGAGGCCTGGGAGCTTGAGGGTTCTGCGCAGTATCTTGGCTGTGCCTAGAACTGCACATTTCTGGACTGAGATGTCTGATGTTGTTCCTGGGATCTGTTTGAGCCACTGCTCCAGTTTGGGGGTGACTGCCCCGAGGGCCCCGATGACCACAGGCACCACTGTGGTCTTCACCTTCCAGGTCTTTTCCAGTTCCTCCCTGAGGCCCTGGTATTTCTCCAATTTCTCATGCTCCTTTTTCCTGATGTTGTAGTCACTTGGTATTGCTACATCCACCACAACGGCTTTCCTCTGTTCTTTATCCACCACCACAATGTCCGGTTGGTTCGCCATTACCATCTTGTCTGTCTGGATCTGGAAGTCCCACAGGATCTTAGCTCGGTCATTCTCCACCACTTTTGGGGGTGTTCCCCACTTTGATCTCGGGGCTTCCAGTCCATATTCTGCACAGATGTTCCTGTACACTATGCCCGCCACTTGGTTATGTTGTTCCATGTACGCTTTCCCTGCCAGCATCTTGCACCCTGCTATTATATGCTGGACTGTCTCAGGGGCCTCCTTGCACAACCTACACCTTGGGTCTTGTCTGGTGTGGTAGATCTGAGCCTCTATTGCTCTGGTGTTTAGGGCCTGTTCCTGGGCGGCCAGGATGAGAGCCTCTGTGCTGTCCTTGAGTCCAGCTTTCTCCAGCCATTGGTAGGTTTTCCTGACATCAGCCACTTCAGTTATTTGTCGGTGGTACATCCCATGTAGGGGCTTGTCCTCCCATGATGGTACCTCCAGCACCTTGTCTTCTGTTCCCCATTGCCTGAGACATTCGCTGAGCACATCGTCCGTTGAGGCTTTGTCCTTGATGTATTTATGGATCTTGGATGTTTCATCCTGGACAGTGGCTCTCACACTCACTAGTCCTCTGCCTCCTTCCTTACGGCTCGTGTACAGTCTCAGGGTGCTGGATTTGGGGTGGAACCCTCCATGCATGGTTAGTAGCTTCCTAGTCTTAACATCCGTGGCCTTCATCTCTTCCATTGGCCAGCTAATTATTCCGGCAGGGTATCTGATTACTGGTAAGGCATAGCTGTTTATTGCACGGATCTTGTTCTTGCCATTGAGCTGGCTTCTCAGGACTTGCCTTATTCGTTGGAGGTATTTGGCTGTGGCTCCTTTCCTTGTGACCTCATCGAGGTTGCCATTTGCTTGTGGTATTCCCAGGTACTTGTAGCTGTGCTCTATGTCTGCTATTGTTCCTTCTGGGAGTGAGACCCCTTCTGTGTGGGCGACCTTCCCTCTCTTTGTAACCATCCGACCACACTTCTCTAGTCCGAATGACATCCCAATGTCAGTGCTGTAGATCCTGGTGGTGTGGATCAGTGAGTCGATGTCTTGCTCGCTCTTGGCGTACAGCTTGATGTCATCCATGTAGAGGAGGTGACTGATCGTGGCCCCATTCTTGAGTCGGTATCCGTAGCCAGTCTTGTTGATGATTTGGCTGAGAGGGTTCAGGCCTATGCAGAACAGCAGTGGGGACAGAGTATCTCCTTGGTATATGCCACATTTGATGGACACTTGTGCAAGTGGTTTGCAGTTGGCTTCAAGGGTGGTTTTCCACAGCCCCATCGAGTTTGCAATGAAGGCTCTTAGAGTCCTATTGATGTTGTACATCTCTAAGCATTCAATGATCCAAGTGTGTGGCATTGAGTCATAGGCTTTCTTGTAATCAATCCAAGCGGTACACAGGTTGGTGTGTTGGGTTTTGCAGTCTCGGGCAACTGTGTGGTCTACAAGGAGTTGGTGTTTGGCTCCTCTGCTATTTATGCCTATGCCCTTCTGTGCCTTGCTCATGTATTTATCCATGTGCCCGCTTATCTTAGCCGCTATGATGCCTGACATGAGCTTCCATGTTGTAGAGAGACAGGTTATTGGCCGATAGTTGGATGGGACTGAACCCTTCGAGGGTTCCTTCTGTATCAGGATTGTGCGCCCTTCAGTTAACCATTCAGGGTGAGTCCCATTTTGTAGCAGCTGGTTCAGTTGAGCTGCCAGTCGCTCATGGAGGGCAGTGAGTTTCTTAAGCCAGTAGGCATGGATCATGTCAGGTCCTGGTGCTGTCCAGTTTTTCATACCCGAGACTCTGTCATATATATATATGGCTGGCAGTGACGTGCAGTGAGGTTCATTGCTGGTGAGGCACTGAGTTATGACTTAGATACCATGCATGTTATTGGACCTACGGACATTTTGTGCAGGCATACGACACTGGGGGGCAAAAAGACTAATCTTTTACATGCCATCCATAGCCGCATTAACTCAGTGAAACTTAAAAATGTAGGTATTGATTTTGTGCTATGATCCACAGCAAGGAGTGTGTGTGTGCATGGTTGTGTGTCCTGTCTGTTTCTGTATTGCCCTGCGACAGACTGGCAACATGTCCTGGGTGTAACCCAGCAACCCTCCCGACCACACTAGGGACAAGGGTGTAAGAAAATGGATGAATGTAAAGAAAACAAAACTTACGCCACTCTGACTTAAGGAGACAGCATGGTCAGCAGGTGACATGACTGCAGATGTGGCTGATCTATGGGTGAGCCAGATGACGGAGTGGGAGGAGAGGCAGCTGGAGAGGTGCTTCTGGGACTTTTCTTCTGAAAATACTGAGAGGATGGGACAACAGGAGGAGAAACAGGAACCAGATCAAGCACTATCACAGTATCTTCCTGGTTCTCTGGTATCATCATTGGATGCTTCTCAGTAAGCATCCCAGGCTGCTCCTGACCTATGGTCTCTGTCTGTTCAAAGGTCAGGTTCTCAGCTCTTTACTTCTCTTCATCTGGCTTGCAACAGCAATAAGTAACATAGACAGGGGGAAAGTAATTTGCCTGTACTGATGCAAGTTCATTTTTAATTCAAGTAAATGACCTAGCTGCAATCAGTGTAATCAGACAGGGTTCATAAACAAAACTTTAAAGATCATCACAGCCTAGGGGCACTGATGTTTTTAGTAACCCTCCAATTGTACAAAGTGGCAACAGCAAGCATGACTATGAATAATTAAAAACCTTTTGACTCGTTTTATTTCCTCTTCTGCCCAGATTCATTGAAGTCGTCATTGTATCAGCTGAGCTTTTAAGACAAGACAACTCGGCTTTCCACGTCCAAAGCATAACATTTATTAGCCAAACAACAAATAAAACTGACAGAACTGAATGAAACCAGCAATATTTACCTCACATGACAGACATTGACACACACAACGAAACAATATGAAGAAACATCTCACCACCCTGGATGTTGCACTACATTCCGTGCTAGCTAGTTTTATAGGGGGGCGTGTTTTCCTTCGATGCTGTACTAAACTTAGGGGAGTGTCCTTAGTGAGTTTCATTTTTAAGAACAAAGAAGTGTTCTTTTTTGTTAAAATAAAGACAGATGTTTTTTATGACCCTGTCTAGAATTTTATCAAGTGGTCAAACACATACATTAGCTGTGTTCTAACTTATAGAAAACTACAAGCTAAGTTATTTTAATTCAACTTAGTGTAAAAAGTTTTCGATAGAAATAAAAAGATTACACTAATTGAACCATGGATATAATTTGAAATGGATTTCCTTATTTGAAAGACCATTAATTTGACCTAATTATTGAAGATATGATTAAGTTTTTACAACTAGCTTATTTTAAATATTTTTTTTCTTAACAATTCCCTCTTTTAATCTCTTTTAAGAGATTACACTATAAAATATTAATTTAAAATATAGTATGAACGAATAGAAGACCAAATTCAGAAACACCATGTTATATCTGAAAAAATTAAGCCTCCCTTTTAGTATGGAACCTTCTACTTAACATTTGTTGTTAAAATGTTAGAATATTCATTGCAAATAAAATCAGAAAAAATCAGACAGCAAAATCATATAAAGAATTCAAATCCTAAAATAAATGTTAAAAATTGTCTAGCCCAGAGTCATGTCTTACCAGAGCTGAATAATGATTCCATAAATCATTATAATGATTTAAATGCATAATTTTATCAATGTTTAACAGAAAGTTTACCACAAATCTTAATGTTATAATTAAAATGATGTTTTAGAAAAGTCAATAAAGTATTCCTGATGTAAATAGGATAATATACAAATATTTGTCCAAAATTATCCCTAAACTAAATTAGCAAGTTAGACTCAATATACTGCATATAAAAGACTTACAAACTATCAATAAACCTCCAGTTGAATAGTTTTGTACATTTTTTTGTACATTTCTTCATTCTGTGTCTCTGTGTTTCTTGATGCTTCTTGAAGTAAAAATTAATTCGTTGTCACGTCGTAGGTGAAAGAGTAAAACTTTGTAACAGGAGAAACAACCAAGATGATCCTCTGGTCTCCAGTAGCTCATTTTCCTTATAGTTTTGAACTCAGGCTAATCACCTCTTGGGGATTATTGTGCCCACAATTTCGTGAGTTTAACAAAGAGGTCATTTCCTTTTTTCCAAATTGATGACATCAAAAGAAGATTAGATTTGAAAGAAATCCTGATGAACATCTAGGTGTGAGGTCATCCTGCGGCCAGGGCTGAAGATTCTCAGTTTTACACCAGGTTGTGATCCTTTGATGTTTGATGGGGTCATCAGCTGGTCGGAGTACTGTAACAAAGTCTGTCACCCCATCTAGAGCTCCTTAATGTATTTTAAAATAAAATAAGTCATTCCTTCTAATTTGAATTAATGTTTTTTTGCACTGATTTGTAAATTAATACTCTAATTATTCTTTATTGTTTTAAGTCATATATTATTCTTGTTATCCAATAATTTATTTTATTAGTTTATAAGGAAGAGAAATTTTGTAGTAGCTTTTAGTTTTAATTTTTTATAACTTCATTCCTTGTATTAACTCTCCTCCTGTAATTTTCCTTGTGTATTATAACTCCGTAAACTTAGCATTTTTTTTAAAAAGCTGCTCCTTTAAAGCTGTATTTTGTCAATCTTTTGACCCTCTTTTTGTATAAGGCTTACATGAGAAATTAATGTTTTCCATTGTTTTTAACCATTTTAGAAGCAGTTCCATAATTGT
Source organism: Poecilia reticulata (assembly GCF_904066995.2). NCBI lineage: Eukaryota > Metazoa > Chordata > Actinopteri > Cyprinodontiformes > Poeciliidae > Poecilia > Poecilia reticulata. Next base: position 26,123,646 of record NC_088849.1, on the reverse strand, counting down.
TAATTTGTAAATCTCGAATTTAAACCAATTTAATTTGAATCATCTTACTTTTTGTCATTTTAAAACCTTAAAGAATGATCAGCCTGTTTTACAAGAATAAGTTAACCGTGTCACTAAATATAATATATGTTTTAGGAACATTGTATTGTATAAACTATTTGACAGGTAATATTATTAAGTTTAGTGTATTCAATTTCTAAATTTTAATTATTTCATATTTCCCTCTTTATTCTATAACAGAACAAATGTTCAGTCATAGAATATTATACTAATCCCATACAAGTTATTTAGATGAAATCTGCTGCCACTGCTAACTTCAGCATTATATAACAGCTGGATGTAATTCAAACATGGTGTCCCAGATGCTCTTACAATCTGCACACCTCAATCAAAAAAATGTATATTTGATTTAAAATTTATGAACTCAAGACAGAACTTGGTGCCTTTAGCTCAGTATGTTCTGTAGACACAATCAATCCACTTTAGCACTTTAAATTTAAATTTCAAATTTAGTTTAACTTTAGTTTTCACTGAATGATAGCCACTGTAATATCAACCAACTATAATTTACGTCATCTACCTTTGTAGATTTCCTTTCCCATTCTTGTCACACTGGAATGTAAAAAAACACAGCTTATGGGGGAGAAACAGAATGAATCGTAAAAGATCTGACACCAGGAGATGGGGCGTCGTTAACACTTTAGCGTTAAACAACAGGGGTTCAGGACGTGACGGCAGGAGACGGTGCGTGCTATACATAAATTAAGAAGAGGAAAAATGGCATCACGCAATACAAAAATTTAAAAAGAATTTCTCCACCACTACCAAGTTTTGTTGGCATCTCTTTTTGTCTCCAACCTGCAGAATGAAGGAAACCTCAGAAGCGGGCTTCTGACACTCAGGTCACATGATCAGAAGTGAGAAATCCAGGATCAATCATGAGAACACACAACAGGACCACTGCTGAGAGACTTGACATGCCCCAGTCCTTTATCATATCAGAAGATATCCAGAGTAGAAGTCATTTTTAGAGTGCAGAAACATCTGGACATCGAATGCAGTCTCTTAGATGAACCTAGGTCAGCCTTTTGTGTCGACAGAGCAGGATGTATAAATACCACAGAAAATGAGTGACTCACACCCCCACCTCGCTTCGGACAGAGGGCCTTGTTCTTTGTGGTCTCGACTTGCTGCTGATTCCTGGGCGTAGAAGACTCTCAAGCTGTCCCCTGAGTCCCTTCCGTTCTCAGCCAGGTGTGAAAGATAACACCGAACGCAGACCTCTGTTGCTGAGTCCTGGGAGCAACGCTTTGCCCTGAGGTGACAAACAGGAAAACAGTTCTTTCTTCGCTGACCTTAATAAAGTCAGCTTTTGGCTTTCATAGAGCAGTGGAGCAGAAGATGGGTATTGTTTTTAGCAGTGGCCTGATGTGGAAATCAAAAAGATCCTTTCAATTCACGTCGTCCCATGGTGTCTGAGCTTCAAAAGACCCAGCCCCCAAGATCACCATCAGTCACAGGCAGGAGCTCTGGCAGAGAAAAAATAATACAAAGTAAATTAAAAAAAAAATTTAAAAAATGTATGCAATATTTTGGTTACTTTGACTATTCTAAATAAAATTTTAATTTTTATCTTGTGATGCATCCTCCAGTATGCTCTGGATTTGTTGTTGATGTCATAGCAGGAACGGCCAACTGCTTCAAATCCTAAACTTTAAAAATAAAATAGAGATGTGTTAAAATGATACACCATCAGATGTGCCAGAATTAAGAAAGTATAGACACTTACTGTTTGAATCAGTAAACGCTGGTACCTTGATGACATTCACTCCACTTTTGCCAGATATCAACTACAAATTTTAAAATCACAACTTCTCACTAACAAATTAAAGAATTTTAACAAAATCTAGAATGTCCTAGTACTAACACTTTCAAAAAGTTGTGATTCAATTGCATTTATCAAATAATTATGAATTTAATATTGTTCTACAAAATATCAAACATCCTTGTCATTGTCCCACGCTTAAAGACAAAGTCCTATTACAAAATTTAGATTAGAATAAAACTATTACTGTTATACTGAGATTTTTCAAAACAACTTCTATTTTATTTTAAAATGTCAGAAGGTATTCACATGTTATTTGAATTTCATAGCAGTTTTAACCAAAGTTTTCCTCAAAATTGACAATTTACACCCAACTGTAACTGTATAATTGAAGAATCAGCAGTGATGCAGAAATCTATTGACAATATTAAATGAAATAAACAAATAAACATGAGATGATATTGTTTGAAGCTGTTCAATTTTAGATTATCAATTTTAATTCAGAAAGAAGCTTCTACGTCAGAGACACCGTATTGTGTCAAGCAGGAAGGCAATATAAAAGTTCTTTACCTAAATAAACCCATAATTCACTGTTGTCAAATGAAGAAATCAAAATTATTGATTAACTAATTCACAATTAATCATAACCAAAAATTGGCCAGGAATTAGGGTCTATTTCTCCTTCTCCCCCTGTTGATATAAGAAAATAATCACTTTGAAAACAATTTTGGAGTCTATATTATTAACATAATTCACTGAAAAACCAAAATATTGTAAGATGTTCCACCATTTCTCCAAATCATCTGTCTAGTGTTCAAATTAGACTGAGATGTTTCAAATTTCAAAGTTCTATCAGTAAGATCTTATCTTTATAAAATCTCCCTGTGTTTATTTCATTTCCCAAAAGAAAAACAATTTATAGGTGGAAAACCAAATTTGAAGAATTGTCCCCATTATACAAAAATTTCAACACGTCCAATTGGTTACCCATGTGTCATATAAACCAACAGTTAATTCAGTTAGTGAGTTAGTGTTAGTTAGTAAGTTAGTATGTTAAAGGAAAAAATAAAACAGAATAAAAGTAAACACCATAGTGGACAAAACAGTCTCTTAATCACTAAATTGATCTGATGTAAGCCAAGGCTGAAATTAGTTGTTCCTGTTGTTGTATCAAACCTACTGCAGAAGCAAATGATTCTGCTTTAACTGAGAAGGTGATACCAAAATATCTAAGCATCATCACCTTAAAATAGTCTGTAAAGCAGTAGTGAAAGTAAATTTATGAAACGAAAGATGTACCGTGTCTAAATAGTTTAAAATAAGAAAAAATATCACGCAGCTACCAACTAAAGTGACGTCTTATTTACAGCGTTTCGTAGAAAACCCTCTGCTACACATTCACGCTCAGTCACACTCAAGCAGACTCTTTCACTCCTCATTGTAAGAAAACGCAGGATGTACCACAAGCTCAGCAAACGACTGAGGTCCGATTCCCCCACTACTCTCGTGGGAACAGGAACAAAACGTATCCTCAGCAGTCGACCTGGAAGTTTTTTGTGACACTCTAACATGTGAAATAAAACATTCGTTAACCCAAAAGTTAGAACTTCCCAAATTGTACAGATTTCATTTTCCAAACACATATGTCCTCAGATTTGCCGACATTAATAGTTTGGAAAACACTGTAAAGCAGAAAAACAATATCCACATCTTCTCGTTTCTGCTGCCTTGTTCTGATCTGTGAGGGTGTTCCATCCAGTGTCAGGAAACCCCAAAAAATGAACTGATTTTAAATTAGACATAATTATAGAAAATAAGAAAAATATTTTCCACAGCTTTGGCCCAGAACCGAAGCCAGAAGGGCTTGAAATTGTGTGATGTCCCTTAGGGAGAAAGAAGAAACGTGTACAAATATGTTACTTTGTACTTATCAATTCCACATAAAACACAATTTTAAAAGAAATTCACATCAAAATACAAGAATCCTGAAAATTAAACTAGTCATGTCAGTGTTAGCAGAGCAACTCGGGAATCCCCAAAATGCAAATGGAGTGGTCACTCAGTCCCCTTGCTGTGAAACAAAAACCTGTAAGATCGGCAACAGAATCAATGTGCCAAAGGAACATGAATTAACAGAAATAAAGCAACATAACATCCAGCAAAACCATTCGATAATATTTCCTAAAATATTCTAATTTACCATCCATCAATACAACAACCACAAGACAAACAAACACATAACGAAACACAATCCCTTCTGCACTTTTCAACACAACTCAGACACAGACAGACAGCAGCGCGCGGTCAAACACAAAATGGCGGAAGACAGACCCAAAACACAGATTCAAACGACGTCGCAGTTCAACCAATATAAGACAGAAAAGAAAAGAAAAGAAAAGAAAAGAGCAAAAGTCAAGTGCCAGCTATATATATAAAAAAAAATGCATATTGCAATGTAAATAAATTTCCCAACTGCAATTCAACCTATATCTCTTAATAACTTTCAGAGCCGGGTTAAGCTCTAGGCAAAATAAGGGGCTTCAGGGGTTCTGCTTCAACCCGTTTGAAGGAGGTGGATCCTGGCCACTGTCGCCATGTATTTCTGCAAAGTCCACGACTGGATGCCATCGTTTCCAGCTTGAACATATGAACTGGAAAAGTTTTACTTTTTTAAAAGAAGTAAAACTTTTTGAAAAATTTTACTTTTGAAAAAGTAACATTTTTCAAAAAAGTTACTCAGGTAAATGTAAGTAGTTCACAGACCCACAGGCAGCAGCAGAAATACTTTAATTAGAAAATTAACTGGTTCAGAAGATCAGTTTGAATTTAGTGGGTTTGGAGACAATCAGAATAAAAATACAATCGAGGTCAATAATTAAAACACCTTATAGGATCAGAGGTGGAGAGTAAATCTACTTCCATAATTAATCCAGGGCATTAATACCAAGTTTTTAAAAATATTTGGTAAAAATGCTTCTCAAGTGCTGAGTGACTGATCAGAATGTCTGATTTCTAAATGATGTCACACAAAAAGTTGTGGAGAGTTTAGTATTTTAAAGACAAAATAATTTATTTTCATAAAAGTGAGAAAATTACAAAACAGGTCAAGATAAAAAATAGGAACAAACTTTAATTCTGGATTTGTTGCCTTTAATAAGTGATTGAAGTTTCTTAAAGTTCTTCCTGATCATTTCAGACCCAGAAGTAAATCAGCCTGAGGTATATTTCCCTGACAGCAGCGTCAGTGTTTACTGGACCTACTGGTTTCTGTTGACCTCTCTGGACGAACCGGTTCTGGAAAACTTCCTGCTGGCTCAGTGCTTAACAGAACCAACTCCACTGGGTTTTTCCAGTGACATGAACAGACGGTTCAGGTTCAGTTATTTTCAGTTTGTTGTCAGATCAGAACCTCAACATTTCTCCGGGTCCAACCAGCTTCTCCTTTACTCCGACGGACTCGTCTGGACCTTCAGTCCGCCTGACGGTGAAGAGTCTCTTCATGTTCAGACATTCAAACTCCTCACATTGTTCTAAACTTCCAGCTGAAATGAACTGATCCTTGTTCACATGTTCCAGCAAACAGCTGATCTGCACATGTTCCTCTGAACATGTTTCTATCTCTATGCCTTACTGTTGAAATATTAGGATTTTAAGTCCAATTCAGCTTTAATTATAACGTTTTCTGGCCAGATTCTGTTTAATTTAATTATCTTTGCACATTTTTAGCAGACAAGATATTCTCTATATTAATAATAACGTCTTTAAATGAGTTTATAACGTCCCAGACAGCCTGCAGCTTCATTCAGCGCTGCCTCTCCAACAGACGGAGTCGTGACGTTCAGGACGAGGCCAACAGCGTTTTGTCTAGGATGACTTTTATTTTTAAAGCTACAACAGCCCAGCTCACTTCCTCTGTTCTCCACTTTATGTGAAAACTACAGAAACTACCAAACATAATAAACCAAAATCATTTTATAAGACTTTATAAATATGAATCACTTCATTACATATCACCCCTCATTGTTTATTTAATAAAGTTATTCCCTTAACTGTTTACATGATCAAACATCATGGCTGAATTTAGGAGAATCAAATAAAAACAGTTTTAATTTGGTCTGAACATGAAGAGTGTTTGGTTGTAGATCCAGTTTTGTCGGCTCATAAAGTGGATCCGTCTTTCTGACCCACCAGCTGGTTCTGCTGGAGGCTTCAACCCGTTTAATGAAGGTTCTTCTGTCCACTGTTGCCACATGCTTGCTGCATCGTTTCCAGTTTGGACTGAGTTAAACGTTATAAAATGTTTTTACTGCAGAACTCAGCAGTTGGACTAAGATGTAGCTAATAGCGAAAGTTCAAGCTGGAAGACTCCGCCCCCTCCGTTCGCCCATCAACGTCTTCTTCATCTCTGACCTCAGCGCTGGACCTCACCCGGCCCGTCCAATCATCAATCAGGTTCTGCATAAAAGGATCCACACCAAAGCCGTCAGCGGGTTCCCAGCTGCGTTCAACCCACCACCGCCCCTTCTCCACCCACATCCTTCGGCTCTCCAGGATAGAACCTTTTCCCTACCACCACCTACAGTGTCCAGCCTGGGGGGAGAGCATCCCTAATCAGTTATCGGGATCAAATTTCAGCTCAAATCTTCTGCCGGGGCCCGAGCGCCAAAGAACTGTTACTCATTCCTGACATTAAATCTTCTAATTGTTCCTTTTTCTCCGTCTGAGTCTTTCCAGATTGAATTATTTGTTCTCCTGGTTTTAAGTTGACTTTTGAATTGATCGAATCCTGAGACACAAACATCTGGATCCACATCAGCCTGCTGGAGCCTGAACATCCACTGTAACAAAAGTGTACAATAAATCCTTCCTAATCCCCCTGACTGAATAATTCAGAGAATTAATCCCATCTTTGTCCATATTATGGTACGTTTCTGTCAGTTTCTGAACTCTGTTTGGGTTTGGATCGTTGTGAGAATCTCTCCTATGTTTTATCATCTTGTACCTTCCAGTGACAGAGTCTGGTCTGGAGATGACCATCCCTCTGTAAGAGAGCCGCTGCGACATGTCGTCGTCTTCACCCCCCCAGCCCCAGAACGTGTTTGAAAAGCCGTTGACTTTAAGGAACTGCTGTTTGGACAACGCTGAGACTCCGCCGAAGATGGTGGCGTAGGGCAGGATGAAGTCAAACTTGTCCACAGCGACGGACAAATGTCTGGGATGGTCAGAACATCTGTAGAGGTTCCTATCATCGAGAAGCACCAGGTCTACATCCGAAAAGACAAAACAGTCGTAATCATATTCCTTCAGCGCTTCCTTGAATCCGATGTTCATCAGCTTGGCCCGGTTGAAGACTCCGTCTCCGTCCTGGTTGATGACGTACACACCGTAGTCCAGCTGCTGACGCATCAGGACCGGATGGAGGTAGTAGAGCCAGTGGTTCAGGTGTTCAGAGCGGTTTCTGAACGGGACGATGACAGCCACCTAAAGGAGGGACGTAAAATAAAATACTGAATCTGTGCAGAAATATCTGAGTTATAAACCCAACTGTCACTACAGGATTTTATTTGAAGCTTGTTCTGATGTAGCGCAGATGGAAAAGTATCAAAATGTTTACCAAAATTTTGCTGGTGAAGTTTTATTTAAATTCATAAACGTGATTCTTCCAGCAACGGCTGCACAGTGGCGCAGTTGGTAGAGTTGTTGCCTTGCAGCAAGAAGGTTCTGGGTTCGATTCCCGGCCTGGGGTCTTTCTGCATGGAGTTTGCATGTTCTCCCTGTGCATGGTGGGTTTTCTCCGGGTTCTCCGGTTTCCTCCCACAGTCCAAAAACATGACTGTCAGGTTATTCTCCAAATTGCCCCTAGGTATGAGTGTGTGTGTGCATGGTTGTGTGTCCTGTGTGTCTCTGTGTTGCCCTGCGACAGACTGGCGACCTGTCCAGGGTGACCCCGCCTCTCGCCTGAAACGTTGGCTGGAGATGGGCACCAGCACCCCTCCCAACCCCACTGAGGGAAAAAGGGTGCAAGAAAATGGATGGATGGATTCATCCAGCTGCTTCCGTTCACTAGCTTGTGGTTGTTAAAGTCCAGTCTGTGCAGGACGATGTGTTGGGCTTCAGTTCAAATCAAATGACGGTTCATTCATTAGCAGAACTTTATAACAGGCTGGATCGTTTGAATCAGCTGTTCTGGAGCAGAGTCATTAAAACCGGCCGGTCCAAACCGTTCAGGTCTGGAGGTTCTACAGGGTTCTGCTGATCACCTGACTGTTTCATCCAGGTGAGCTGAAGCAGAGATCAACCCAAAATGACTTTGTTTTAAATGAACGGCTCACTTAAAAGAAATCTAAAACTCAACACATAATAAAAATGCAGTTAAATGACATGCAGATATAAATATATTTTTAAAACCAGCATGAAATCAGTTTATATTTCCTCTATTTTACCTGAACTATTTCTGTAGGAACATGAGCGTTTAACTTCATCCTTCTACCTTTGAGCTTTTCACATTTTTATGTACCGAATGTCAAAATGTTTGTCTTGTTTTCTCAGATAAATGAATCAGGAAGAAGGGATGAAACAGTGACCCCTGGCGGCAGAAAATGCCTCTACAATAAGCAGTTTTAACTTTAATCTCTGTTCATTTCTGACTTTTTTTGTCAAAATCTAATAAATTTTTAAACATCTGAGTTTATGTGTTTTTGGGGGAATGTTTCCTTTAATCTATAGAAATGTCTCTCTAAAATCTCAGAGAACATTTTACTTTAGTTCTCATCATCAGTCTGATATTAATGTCAGAATATCCGCAAAGGAAATTAAACTTTTTCCCTGTAAATATAAAATTTCGAATTTTTAAAAGACATACTTTAATTTTTTAGAAATGTTTTGTATTGAACAGATCAAAACTTTATTATTTCACGAACTTCGCGCCGTTTTAAACAAGTAGTTTTACTTCAAAACAAATAATTTCAAGTTAAAGTCTCAATTTAAATTTCAGATGTTTTTTTATTTAAAATATTCATTCGTTTATTCTTTTTATTTTATTTATGACTTCATTTTTGCACCGACGACATGTAAAAGTTTCAAAGGTAATTTAAATTAAATTCCTCATTTTTCAAGTTTTTACCAACCTTTTGCTTCGCCCTGCAGCTGGTTGGTCGGTACCGGCCTCCCTGCTGAAGGAGCGGGCCGACGTGGTTCCGGACGTCCTGCAGGGTCCGGTTGGTTCTGAACTCCACATGCAGAACTCCCCGGAGGTTCGGAGGGACGTCGGGACACGAAACCAGAGACCTTCCTGAAGTTCCTGTCGGATTTGGTCGGACTGTCGGTTCTGCAGATTCCTCTGGTTTAGTTTCTCTGTTTAATGCTGAGACGAAAAATAATTTTCTGTCCTGGGTGAAAAACAGAAACACTGCAAAGCATCCCAAGCTGAAGGCACAGAGACACACCAACAGGTTAAAAAACGTTTTCAGCATTTTAGTTCAACCTGGTTTGTTTGCAGGTGATGCAGCGCAGCAGATTCTTCTTCTGGTTTTTGTTTTTGTGTTTTAACCTGGCTCTGTTTCCTCTGTTAGATTTTCTTGTCAGACATCGAGGATCAGTTTAATAAAAGTTTAATTATGGAAGATCCACATCAGATGAAAAGTGTCTCTAATCTCCCGGATCTGTAAAAGCATCGATGATCTACTTCAGTTGTTAATTAGAAACCGGATCCTCTGGTTTAACACCTGTCTCTCTCTCTCTCTCTCTCTCTCTCTCTCTCTCTCTCTCTCTCTCTCTCTCTCTCTCTCTCTCTTCACTCCTACGTTTCTTGGAAAACTAAACATGAAATGTCCCGGGGGTTTAAATATATTTTAATTTGCATGGTATGAAAATGAGGAACATGAAGGTTCCCATTTTAACTTTGAACCGAATCGAATTTACTTCTGTTAAAAACTGTAATTATAACCAAACAAAAGGAAGTAAACAATTTAAGCAACAACTCAAATCAAACATTTTTACATTTACTTTCATTTATTTATTTTTATGTATTTTTGTAACTATGCTTTTGATAATTACGCAGGAATTAATTTTACATTTTGTAAATAAATATGTATTAAATCAACACATTCTCACTCCCAACTCGTCACATGTTGACGCATCGGGTTCCCCCTTCACGTCAATAATTGACGAGAAGGGTCTCTCGTTGAATGCTGTACCGCATTGTGGACCACTCAGGTTCCTCAGAGGTCAAACCTGAACAAAGTGAAGCAGAAATAAGATTAAGACTGAAAACATGTTTGGTCTCATAGCAGCTTATTCAATAAGGCCAGGTATGAAGTTTAATTATTTCATTGGGATTTTAAGTGAAAGTAGTGAGAACAAACAGCATCATGGAGACACAGCAGGGAGTGTGTGTGGAAAACCACGACTCAAGATTTGATATTAAATTCAGATCAAATCAAAACTCTTTTGGTAAGCGGTGCTGTTGTGGCGCAGGGGCAAAGCACAACCCATGTATTGAGGCCTTAGTCCTCATGCCGGTGGTCACAGGCTCAATTCCTGGCCTGGTGACATTTGCCACATGTCTTCCCCGTCTCTCATAACCCTCTTTCCTGTCAAACTACTTTCAAATAAGGGCCACTAGTGCCAACAAAATCTTAAAAGAAAAATAAACTCTTTTGGTAACACTTTATTTGACGGTGTGTTTATGACACAGTCATGAACATGAAGGAGTTTTTATGACTGTCTTTCAGTAAATAATGACACATTTAATACAAAGTTGGCATTTTAATGGACTTTCAGTGCAACTTCAGAGCAACTTTGCATTAAAAGTGTCGTTATTCACTGAATGACCCTTCATGACAACAATCATAAACACTCCTTCATGTTTTTTTAAATAAATTTATTTATAAATTTATTTATAATTTTTCAGAGTAAAACAGCCAAGACAGAAGAAAAGCACCAAAAAGTAAACAAGTAAATCAACAAGACAAAACGGTCAAAACGGCGTCAGTTTACTGGAGAACCGATAAAAGAGGATAAAATATGAACATCAGTCTGTAGAGTGTAATCAAACAGACATCGTATCAAACAATTCACCATAAAACACGGAATATCAATAAAAGATGAAAGAAAGAAATTATAATGACAGTAATAACAATACAGGTCCAGATGAGTACGACAGCCATGTTAGTCCATTATTTTGTATCTATTGAAAGGACTGAAGGAACTTATGATGGTTGTTTGACTAAGAGTATTGAATTTCTTTGAGATGGATACAGAACACCACTTCTTAAAACAGGGAGGGGTGGAGGATTTCCATTCCTGCAGAATAACTCGTTTTGCAACCAGTAAACCCAACAGTAGAACCTGCTGCAGAGACATGGGAAATGATCAAATGTTTGTCCGGAGACAGAAGCTGCCATGAGCGTTTCTATAAAATGTAAATATCCTGAACCAGAAGTCCTTAAGTTTAGGGAGCAAAACAGATGACCCAAAGTCCCATCATTTGATTTACATTGGTCACATGTTGGTGAGACGCAGGGAAATAGTTTATTAAGTTTGGTTTTAGAAAAGTGCAGCCGACAGAGAACTTTGAATTGAATAAGTTGCAATCTGGACTTTATGGAGCAGGTTTTGATTCTGGACAGACTCGGATCCCAAAGCTCATCTGGAATCTCACCTGGTGGATCAGAAGCTCAGGCCTGAGGATGAACTGCTTCATGTTTATGACCGTCAGCCTAACGCAGATCAAATGTTACCCAGGCTTTCATTTCAAAGGAATATTGATGAATTTAATCTGAAATCCATGCAGTGAATCACAGAGAGGACAGAGCAGAGGAGGAGAGGCTCTGCAGATTGGTGTTTTTTATTGGTGTTTGCCATCTGTCGCCAGCTGACGCCATCGGACGCCATCAGACACCATCGGACTGAGACTTCATCGTCCATCAGAAGCTGGACGTTTCCAGTCCGTCTGACCAGGAAGTGAAGAACATCGGGAAGTTTCTGCTGAAGAGATTTCCCTGTATGACCAGTTTACATATTCTTGATAAAACCCAAATGAGCTCTAATGTCTGGACCGTCGGTTCTTCCTCCAGCCCTGAATGGCCGCCTGTCGCCACGGCGTCATGTCTGTATTTTCTGTCATGACGCCAAAAATACCAAGAACGTCAATATTTTTGACACCAATCAAGGTTTTGAACACATTAAATGTTCAGGTTGGACTGATGATGAAACAAACTTTGTGTTTTTCAAACAAGCGCAGACTGAAATGTTGGACACTTTTCTCACTTACATACAGATTTATTCAACTGGTTGAAACTTTAATTCATTAACCATTAAAATGTTGCCAATATCTAAACAGGTGTTATAATCTGTCCAGAACTGAACTGTCAGAAATGTCCTCTTTTATTTTTGACATTCAAAGTTTGTGTAAGTCTCACTTGAGGCTCCTCTGGCATGAAAGAAACCAGCCTTCAAATAAAAATGTTACTTTTTTGAAAACATTACCAAAAGGTTTGATTTTTTTTACTTGTTTAAATTTGTCTTTTAAAATCTAACCAATATGTGAATTCAGATTGAACACATTTTGAAAGGCAGAACAATTTAATCAACACATTCTCACTCCCAACTCGTCACATGTTGACGCTTGTTCAGGTTCCCTCGGCGTCACATGTTGACGCATCGGGTTCCCCCTTCGCGTCAAATTGACGAGAGGGGTTCTCTCATTGAATGCTGTACCGCTCCCTAAGCGTCCGAAACTGATGATCTAGGAACGAATAAGATGACGAATTTATTCTATTTTTTAAAAAAACCTTTATTTACAATTTATGTTTATTAAGAATATTTACTACAAATACATGCCAGACGTATCAGTCACAGGACTTTAATTCGGTATTTAAAAATAACTCAGTAAAATCTAAAACCGGAGGGTTTTTGTTGTGGTTGTAAATTAATTTAAAGGCCTTTTTTTATTTACCAACTATTTTTGAGTATGATATCAATGATTTACACCAAATATATTTAAGATAAATTAAGATGTATTTTCTTTTGAGATTGCATGCAAACTGTTCTGTAAATGTTTAATATTTTTTATTGAAATAATAAAAATAAGGACAGATCCCACAAAAACCCAAGAAGAAGAATAAGCTGACGTCTTCCTATGCGACACTTACACTTCGGTGAGTAAAAATCTGCACATGTCAAAATGTTTTTGTACTCTAAAACCAAAAATAACTCCAAAGTGTTACGTTATAAAGTTATTTATGGTAGTTTTAGGACTTAATGGCAGTAGGAAGGTGATGCAAATGGTTGAAGACACGTTTGTAAAAAATATTTTGCCGGAGAATATATGGTGGAAGCTAGCTAAATTAGCCTCTTAGAGGCTAATTGTACCTGTGCTTAATACGTTTAATTAGCCATGATAAAGTCACATAATAGTGTTTATAGTCATGCTTGTTGTTGCCTCTTTGTAAAATTGGAGGGTTGCTAAAAACATCAGTGCCCCTAGGCTATGATGATCTTTAAAGTTTAGTTTATGAACCCTGTCTGAATACACTGATTGCATCTAGGTAATTTACTTGAATTAAAAATGAACTTGCATCAGTACAAGTAAATTTCTTTCCTCCTGTCTATGTTATTTATTGCCGTTGCAAGCCTTACTGAGGAGCATCCAATGATGATACCAGAGAACCAGGAAGATACTGTGATAGTGCTTGATCTGGTTCCTGTTTCTCCTCCTGTTGTCCCATCCTCTCAGTCTTTTCAGAAGAAGAAAAGACCCAGAAGCACCTCTCCAGCTGCCTCTCCTCCCACTCCGTCATCTGTCTCACCCATAGATCAGCCACATCTGCATTCATGTCACCTGCTGACCATCTCATCTCCTTAAGTCAGGGTGGACTATAAGAAGAGAAAGCGTAAGTTTTGTTTTCTTTACATTCATGCATTCAACATGTCAACCTCTTTAGCACCATTCGTACCTGTGGAGATCCCAGTTAGAATTTGTGATTGTCCATCAGAGTGTTTGAGGATCAAACCAGGACAGGCAGTCACTGTTGTCATGCTCAATGGTATGAATAACAATTCTTTGAATGACTCAAAACCAAAATATAAAAAACTATATTATAAAAATTTTAATAACTGTCAACTTTGGCTATGTGAGTACTTTGACGTACATATCGCAGAAGGGCCGTCTGACTCCATTCTTGAGTGGTTATGTTCTTCAACATTTTGGTGGAACTGGTTAAACACACTTCAATCAAATGGCTGAGGTACCACCTCATTCATTCAGCATTCAGATCATATGAAGTCCTTGTAACATCAAAATTTATTGAGTGAGATGTTTTGTGCCAGAGAAACACTTAAAACTTGAAATACACCTATTCTTGATGCCTGGTATTTAGCACCTATGTCCTATTTTAGGTGTTCTTTTTCATCTCTCATTTTAAATCAGACAGGTAAGATCTCGGCTGACAGCTTCATGAAAAGATTTTTAGTGGGAAGCCATAATATATGAGTTGAATAAAATGTTAAGGAAGGATCCCTTCAAGTGTCAAGTTTGTACCTCAGATGTGCTTTCAGTTTCAGTGGATGGAAACTGCATGTATTGCCATTTAAAGAATGCAGCAAGGTATTGTAAAATGTGTACAATATAACAATTCTTTGTATATGCTAGTGATCTTCACTACTTTTGGACTATAACATCTCATGAAGTGTATTTTATTGCTTGGTTTTCAGATTGGAGGAACAGGCTATATTTCAGGACCTTTTCATAGCCAAGGATGAAAACGTAGGAAAATTTATGGACTGCATACACAAATCAACCAAAAATGTAAGACTGCAGATTGTAAATGTATAATAACAGTAACCTTTTAGCCTGTAACAATAGCATGCCTGACTGAATTGCATGCATTCTAGATTTTGTGGTGGGCAATGGTCAGCAGCCAGGGAGATCTCTCACAGATTTAGCAGCAAACTGGATGAGGAGGCTTGGAGCTAGCGGTGTGTATACATGGAGTACTGCTTAGTGATCTTGGAGATAGTGTACAAGATATTTGCATAACCCTTGTTCTTTCAACAAAGGCGGGCCAACAGACAATCACTTTTTCCATGTATGTAACATGCAAGTACTGGCCATATCTTGAAAACTAACAAAAAGCTGTCCTGAGCTCCAACACCTGCTTAAAATGAAGCCATTTCTCTCAATTTTCCATGGCAAAGCCCATGAATGTAAGGTAAGTAACAATGACCAGGTATTGAATAACCTTGCTGGTACATACTGCATAAATATCTTTGACACAGTTGATGTTGTTTGTGCATGTTTGTCCAGACACAGATGGACACAAAGCTTGTGCCAAGGCTTATCGCAAGATCAGAAAATAGAAAACATCTTAGAAGATGGCTTTAGAAGATGTTGGTCACTTGAAGACTGATATAGACACAGAAGTTCTGCCTTTGGAAGAGATCCTGTCTGGTGACACAACATTGCCATGGCAGCAATCACATAGTGGTAAGTAAGCATACACTAATATGTTTTATACCGTCATCATACCTGACAGATAATGTGACTAGATACTCCAGGTGTTGACCTGAACTTACAAATTTAAACTTTTACTGAGTTGATTTGTCCTTTTCATAAATTAATTTCAGACTCTCTCAGTCTTCGCACAAAAACAAGGGCAATCGATGACATCATGATAGTAAAGAGACTGGAAGAGGAAAAGAGGATCCTTGTTGAAGGACCATCATTGGAAATCTCTGTCATCCTATGAAGACACTCTAAAGGAGTTTCCTGCCTGTTATTGGGAGGTAAATTTAAAAGTAGGTTTTTAAGTAATACATAAACATACCAAAAGTTAAAGCATCTAAATTTTGTATTTTTATTTTTATTTATGTTCAGCTTTAAAGATTTGTCCTGTGCCCTAACTGACAAAGGTCCAAGAGGTCTCCAGAGCATCATCCTCAGAAAGCTGCAGCACCAACAGATGAAGCTGCAGGCAGCAGATATTATCTACAGCATGGGAGCCCAAAGTGAGTCCTGGAGACCCGCATCCTGCGTGTTTTAGTTCTCTCCCTTGTTTAACACACCTAGATCAAATGATGGCTCGTTAGAAGGGCTAAGAAGAACATTGACAAGCTGAAAAGGTTGTTATTACCACCAGGGAGAGAATAAAACGTGCAGGATGCCGGGCCTCTTGGACCGACTTTGAACACCCCTGATCTACAGACTTTGTCAAGCTCATGTCAGGCATCATAGCAGCTAAGATAAGCAGGCACATGGATAAATACATGAGCAAGGCACAGAAGGGCATAGGCATAAATAGCAGAGGAGCCAAACACCAACTCCTTGTAGACCACACAGTCGCCCGAGACTGCAAAACCCGACACACCAACCTGTGTACTGCTTGGATTGATTACAAGAAAGCCTATGACTCAATGCCACACACTTGGATCATTGAATGTTTAGAGATGTACAACATCAATAGGACTCTAAGAGCCTTCGTTGCAAACTCGATGGGGCTGTGGAAAACAACCCTTGAAGCCAACTGCAAACCACTTGCACAAATGTCCATCCCCACTGCTGTTCTGCATAGGCCTGAACCCTCTCAGCCAAATCATCAACAAGACTGGCTACGGATACCGACTCAAGAATGGGGCCACGATCAGTCACCTCCTCTACATGGATGACATCAAGCTGTACGCCAAGAGCGAGCGAGACATCGACTCACTGATCCACACCACCAGGATCTACAGCACTGACATTGGGATGTCATTCGGACTAGATAAGTGTGGTCGGATGGTTACAAAGAGAGGGAAGGTCATCCACACAGAAGGGGTCTCACTCCCAGAAGGAACAATAGCACACCTAGATTACAGCTACAAGTACCTGGGAATACCACAAGCAAATGGCAACCTCGATGAGGTCACAAGGAAAGGAGCCACAGCCAAATACCTCCAACGAATAAGGCAAGTCCTGAGAAGCCAGCTCAATGGCAAGAACAAGATCCGTGCAATAAACAGCTATGCCTTACCAGTAATCAGATACCCTGCCGGAATAATTAGCTGGCCAATGGAAGAGATGAAGGCCACGGATGTTAAGACTCGGAAGCTACTAACCATGCATGGAGGGTTCCACCCCAAATCCAGCACCCTGAGACTGTACACGAGCCGCAAGGAAGGAGGCAGAGGACTAGTGAGTGTGAGAGCCACTTTCCAGGATCAAACATCCAAGATCCATAAATACATCAAGGAAAAAGCCTCAACGGACGATGTGCTCAGCGAATGTCTCAGGCAATGGGGAACAGAAGACAAGGTGCTGGAAGTACCATCATGGGAGGACAAGCCCCTACATGGGATGTACCACCGACAAATAACTGAAGTGGCTGATGTCAGGAAAACCTACCAATGGCTGGAGAAAGCTGGACTCAAGGACAGCACAGAGGCTCTCATCCTGGCCGCCCAGGAACAGACCCTAAACACCAGAGCAATAGAGGCTCAGATCTACCACACCAGACAAGACCCAAGGTGTAGGTTGTGCAAGGAGGCCCCTGAGACAGTCCAGCACATAATAGCAGGGTGCAAGATGCT
Source organism: Poecilia reticulata (assembly GCF_904066995.2). Lineage (NCBI taxonomy): Eukaryota > Metazoa > Chordata > Actinopteri > Cyprinodontiformes > Poeciliidae > Poecilia > Poecilia reticulata. The sequence continues at coordinate 26,106,257 of NC_088849.1, read as the reverse complement.
GGCAGGGAAAGCATTCATAGAACGACATAACCAAGTGGCGGACATAGTGTACAGGAACATCTGTGCAGAATATGGACTGGAAGCCCCGAGATCAAAGTGGGGAACACCCCCAAAAGTGGTGGAGAATGACCGAGCTAAGATCCTGAGGGACTTCCAGATCCAGACAGACAAGATGGTAATGGCGAACCAACCGGACATTGGGGTGGTGGATAAAGAACAGAGGAAAGCCGTTGTGGTGGATGTAGCAATACCAAGTGATTACAACATCAGGAAAAAGGAGCATGAGAAATTGGAGAAGTACCAGGGCCTCAGGGAGGAACTGGAAAAGACCTGGAAGGTGAAGACCACAGTGGTGCCTGTGGTCATCGGGGCCCTCGGGGCAGTCACCCCCAAACTGGAGCAGTGGCTCAAACAGATCCCAGGAACAACATCAGACATCTCAGTCCAGAAATGTGCAGTTCTAGGCACAGCCAAGATACTGGAGGAGAACCTCAAGCTCCCAGGCCTCTGGTAGAGGACCCGAGCTCAGAGGATGAAACAGACCACCCGCGGAGGGTGAGAAGGGAATTTTTTTAATTTTTTATATATATATATAGTTTGCACATACATTACAGAGACACCTTACAATTTGTTCTTGTGCTTTCATGTTTCCAAATGGGCAGTGTTTTATCTTGTTGATTCTTTTTTTTATAGTTAATTTGTTTGTGCCTTTGTACTTTCTAAAAGGGATTACTAGAGCTGTAATTACTTCCACAGGCATGTCATTGAGTGTGTTTCTTTTTCACTTATGTTTCTGCACATCTAGTGTATTTTCTATGTAATAATAAGAGAAATTGTGTTAATTTAATAGTTTGTTACTATTTTTACTTCAAGTGGAATAATAACACTTGTGCTTATGTTGAGCAGTTAAAAATGGCTACAATACTATGTTAAGCAGTCCCAGTGATTCTGTAGTAACTAACATAGCTAAGACATCTTTTTGGATCTTCATGGTGAGTTCTTTCAGGGTTCTCCGGCTTCCTCCCACAGTCCAAAAACATGACTATCAGATTAATTGAATTCTCTAAATTCTCCCTAGGTGTGAGTGTGTGTGTGTGTGTGTGTGTGTGCATGGTTGTGTATTCTGTCTGTTTCTGTGTTGCCCTGCGACAGACTGGCAATCTGTCCTGGGTGTAGCCCAGCCACCCTCCCGACAACACTAGGGCCAGGGGTGTAAGAAAATGGATGAATGTAAAGAAAACAAAACTTACGCCACCCTGACTTAAGGAGACAGCGTCATGACAGAAAATACTGACATGACGCCGTGGCGACAGGCGGCCATTCAGGGCTGGAGGAAGAACCGACGGTCCAGACATTAGAGCTCATTTGGGTTTTACCAAGAATATGTAAACTGGTCATACAGGGAAATCTCTTCAGCAGAAACTTCCCGATGTTCTTCACTTCCTGGTCAGACAGACTGGAAACGTCCAGCTTCTGATGGACGATGAAGTCTCAGTCCGATGGTGTCTGATGGCGTCCGATGGCGTCAGCTGGCGTCTGATGGCAAACACCAATAAAAAACACCAATCTGCAGAGCCTCTCATCCTCTGCTCTGTCCTCTCTGTGACTCACTGCATGGATTTCAGATTAAATTCATTAATATTCCTTTGAAATGAAAGCCTGGGTAACATTTGATCTGCGTTAGGCTGACGGTCATAAACATGAAGCAGTTCATCCTCAGGCCTGCGCTTCTGATCCACCAGGTGAGATTCCAGATGAGCTTTGGGATCCGAGTCTGTCCAGAATCAAAACCTGCTCCATAAAGTCCAGATTGCAACTTATTCAATTCAAAGTTCTCTGTCGGCTGCACTTTTCTAAAACCAAACTTAATAAACTATTTCCCTGCGTCTCACCAACATGTGACCAATGTAAATCAAATGATGGGACTTTGGGTCATCTGTTTTGCTCCCTAAACTTAAGGACTTCTGGTTCAGGATATTTACATTTTATAGAAACGCTCATGGCAGCTTCTGTCTCCGGACAAACATTTGATCATTTCCCATGTCTCTGCAGCAGGTTCTACTGTTGGGTTTACTGGTTGCAAAACGAGTTAATCTGCAGGAATGGAAATCCTCCACCCCTCCCTGTTTTAAGAAGTGGTGTTCTGTATCTATCTCGAAGTAATTCAATACTCTTAGTCAGACAACCACCATAAGTTCCTTCAGTCCTTTCAATAGATACAAAATAATGGACTAACATGGCTGTCGTACTCATCTGGACCTGTATTGTTATTACTGTCATTATAATTTCTTTCTTTCATCTTTTATTGATATTCCGTGTTTTATGGTGAATTGTTTGATACGATGTCTGTTTGATTACACTCTACAGACTGATGTTCATATTTTATCCTCTTTTATCGGTTCTCCAGTAAACTGACGACGTTTTGACCGTTTTGTCTTGTTGATTTACTTGTTTACTTTTTGGTGCTTTTCTTCTGTCTTGGCTGTTTTACTCTGAAAAATTATAAATAAATTTATAAATAAATTTATTTTAAAAAAACATGAAGGAGTGTTTATGATTGTTGTCATGAAGGGTCATTCAGTGAATAACGACACTTTTAATGCAAAGTTGCACTGAAAGTCCATTAAAATGTCAACTTTGTATTAAATGTGTCATTATTTACTGAAAGACAGTCATAAAAACTCCTTCATGTTCATGACTGTGTCATAAACACACCGTCAAATAAAGTGTTACCAAAAGAGTTTATTTTTCTTTTAAGATTTTGTTGGCACTAGTGGCCCTTATTTGAAAGTAGTTTGACAGGAAAGAGGGTTATGAGAGACGGGGAAGACATGTGGCAAATGTCACCAGGCCAGGAATTGAGCCTGTGACCACCGGCATGAGGACTAAGGCCTCAATACATGGGTTGTGCTTTGCCCCTGCGCCACAACAGCACCGCTTACCAAAAGAGTTTTGATTTGATCTGAATTTAATATCAAATCTTGAGTCGTGGTTTTCCACACACACTCCCTGCTGTGTCTCCATGATGCTGTTTGTTCTCACTACTTTCACTTAAAATCCCAATGAAATAATTAAACTTCATACCTGGCCTTATTGAATAAGCTGCTATGAGACCAAACATGTTTTCAGTCTTAATCTTATTTCTGCTTCACTTTGTTCAGGTTTGACCTCTGAGGAACCTGAGTGGTCCACAATGCTCAGCTGATTTTAGATTATTTCCTTTGTTAGGATTCTGGCAGCATCCAAAAAATAAAAAACATAACGAAATAAAAAAGAAAATCCCAGGATCAAATTCTGACCTGGTTTTTCTTCCTGCTCGTTTTTCTGTTTGTTTATGACAAGTTTACACACCCAAACATTAGGAGGTAAAACTGGATCTATTACTTCCATGAATTATCTGAATGCTTTCTGTTTCAGCTTTTCTCAGAAAGACAAACAATTAGAGTTTATTAAAGTTCTTCATGTTTCTTAATACCAGGAAGTAAATTATCATCTCAGACTTCCCGTCACTGCATAGTTCCTTGGTAACCACCTGGAGCCTGAGGTGGAAATACTGGTTTTTACTGAACTTCTGTGATACTTTCATAGAAAACGCAGATGAACTCAATTCTTAGAAAACCTGAAAATAGGAAGTGGGGTGACTGGATTCTTTCTGGTCGTTGTTCGTTAGAGACATAAAAATATGAAACAATTTAATGATGTAATAAGGCAGGGTTGTGCAGAGACCACTAAAGGGGCAGGTGCTCAAGCACCCCCAGCACCCCTTTCTGCATGTGCCTGTAATAAGGAGATTAAGGAAAATTCATGCATCCAATTATTCATCCATAATCCAAATCAGGCCCAGATTATTTTCAGATTGTCACTATTTCCACCCAAACCACGATGTTTTTGCTTGTGGAACCTGACTGACCTTTTGTAGCGACAAACTCTTCATGAATTAAATGTTTCCATAAAAGCCAATAGACCTGAAAGTAAATATGGGCAGCGTTTGTTTTTCTCCAACACTTTTAATTCAGTTTTTTCTCCTTGTTCTTGTTTTTTCCTCTGAGTTTCCTTCATGTTGATCGACGTCTTTCCCTCAGCCTGCCTGCCTGGTCTCCCCTCACAGCTGAACCCCGTTTCCCATCAGCCACCTGTTCTTCATCCTGCAGTCAAACTCCAAAGTATTTAAGCTCCTCATTCATTCATTCCCTGCTGGATTTTTCCTGTTTTTTCCTTTTTCTGGTTCCAGTTTGTTTCACCTGATTACTTATTTGATTATTTGTACTTTTCTATCTAATCTGTAATAAACTGAAATGTTTTCAGTCCTGATTTAAAGGAGACAACAGTTTCTGCCAAAGAAACAGATTAACTGGTTCATATTTCACCTGCTACCATCCGGGGACATTTGACTGTTTTATTACATGATCTCATGTAGAAACTATTGAAATAATCCAACCTACCAAAATAAAACCATGAACCAGTTTTCTTTCTGTTTTGACTGAAACAATTCTGGGGCTGTAAAGACTTGTTGTATCAGTGAATCATCTTCATCATCAGTCTGACACGTAGCGTAGCAGGTCTGTTGTCTGTTCAGTGTTAAATCATGTGTGAATAGGTTTGACCTCAGGCACATGGACAACCCTCAAAATGTGAGTTTTGTTCAGACCTCCCATCTGACATGTGAGCTGAAGAAGGAAGCTGCTCTAAAAAAAAGGCAGGATCTTGTTACAGTGACTGAAAACAAAGCTGTGAAACATTAGTGAGCCTAAAGTTGAAAATCAGAGAAATGAAGGAGAAGATCAGCAGCGTTCTGGCGCTTTCTGCGTTATTCACTCTGACGTGTTTCTCCGTGTTTTTACTCCACAGCAAAGACACTTTTTTGGTTTTTCCTTCGGTGCCGCAGCAGGTGGTGAAAAGCAACAGGAGTGTTTTTGGAGCGATGATGGATCGTGTTTGGGTAATAAAGACCCCAGACGTCTCCCTGAAAACAGCAGCGACCTCTAAACCTCTGGATCCGTGTCCCGACACGCCTCCGTCTCTGGTGGGTCCACTTCTGGTCGAGTTTGAAACCAAACGAAGTCTGGAGTTGGTCAGGAATCAGGTGGGGTCTCTGCTGCAGCAGGGAGGACGGTACAAACCCCCGAACTGCACCGCAAGGCACAAGGTAGGCAGGAGACGCAGTGGCGGAGCCAGACTGCTCGGGGCAGGCCTCTGTATTTGCTGGCTTGATTAGCAATGTGATATCCTGCGTCTGTAGCGCCTCAATGGGCTGCTGGACAAGAAAGGTTGGGGGGGCCAAGGGGGGGCCAGGACTACCTCTGGGGGGGCAAAATTTAAAAAAAAAAATTTTTTTTAATTAAAAAATATATATATGTTTTTACAAATATATGGATGTACTCTGCCGCCCGGTTCGACAGTTCGACTGAATGCGTTCTCAATCTTACTTTCGCCGACTTTATGACTTTGGCTGGGTCAATCGGAGTGTTGTCTGGGAGGTCACCCCCCTGGGTACCCAGGGGGTAGTCATTGGTTTCTGGAGGTTGGCGTTCGGCGCGGTACTGTCTCTCTGTTTCCGCCGCTTTCCGCACACCTCGCTCGGTCTGGAGTTGGTGCAGGTGGGGGGTCAACTACTAACACCACCTCGCTGAACGTGAAGAGGTGGCTATTAGTTTTGGCTATGGACACTACCCTTCTTTCCGCGACCGACTGAGCGGTATCTCCTCGCAGATCCGGTGACCTCAGCCCTTGCACGCTCACCACAACCTTTCTCATGTGTTGGTTGTGGGCGGCTACAAGTCCTCGCTCCAGCCCGTGCCACATCTTTCTCCGGTAATCTTCGAGGTTACCTTTTTTCTTGAAAGCGTCAATTGGGACTAGGATCACCTCCCCATAGGTCAGGTTGTAGCCATTTACTGTGACTACCTCCCCCTTAGTTACTGCACTGCCCGGGGCTTTCAGTAGGTGCAGGTTTTTCTGGTATTCTTCCCCAGCCTGGAGTTTAAGATCTGACCTGAACTTTCGGTTGTGGACCTTATATCTCTTATCGGTGAATACGATTAACCCATCGCCTTCAATGTCCCAAGGTTCTCTGATGAGCCGATGCACTTCGAGCCCTGACAGTAGTCTGATGCTGATAGTTCCAGTAGGCAGCGGGGGCAGCTCTCGGGGCATTTTCCTGGTACTCGATTTCCGAGTTCTCTTCTTGGGGCTATATGTCCCTCTCCTGTCCACGTCCGTGCCGTTCGCCTCATCATCTGAGCTGTCCCCCGATGACAGCCGCGGAGGAGCTGGTGCCTTTCTCCCTGTGCTGTGGGCCCATGGCTGGGGCTCGTCCCCCAGGTCATGCCGAGGGGACCATTTCTCTGCCGCCGCCTTCCACTGCTTCTCATCAAGATTCCAGGCCAGCGCTCCGCTCTGGACTCCTCGACCTGACGGTCAGGGGTTTGTTCTGGACCCCCTCGTCATCATCCTCCGTTAGGTTTATCAGGTCTTGTCCCGGCTGGGGCGATGGGCCTCGGCCTGCCTGCCGGGACGGGGCTTCCGACACCTCCGAGTCTGCAGGGTCCCGTGCTTGGTTTTCTTCTTTGTTTTTCTTGTATAATCCAATTCTCTGCAAGAAGTGCACTCGGCGTAATGGGACGTTCTTCGGGCTTGAGGGTCCACCAGGATCCCATCTACCCCAGCAGCTAACGTCGCTGTTTTCACTATGCTGTCATATTTTTCGGACGGGCTGTAGACAATCCGTAATTTGCCGTCAGGCCATCTTTCCAGGAGATTGGCGAACCACTCCAGCCACTCTTTGACTTCTGTCCTTTTGGTGACCTTCACCGGGCACCTGACGATCACCAGCCGGTGACCGTCCTTGAGCTGGGGGCAGTTGTAGCTCTGATGAATATAATGGCACTTGTTAACGGCTAGATTAAGTTCAGTGACTTAGATTTAAGTCCCAGGGTCATTATTTTAACACTCACCCGAAGAAAACACAAAGCCACCCTATCTTTAGAATCATGTATGTTAACTTTACCATATTTAGGAGAACCAACAATAATTAAGACTGACACAATTAAACTCACTGTTCACCATTCTCATTGAAATTTTAGAATATAACTTTATTAAGCAAGCTTTAGCAGGGGCATATGACACGCAGGTTAATTTCCCAAAGGTTATGAAATAAGTAAAAATATAATAAAATCGAAATTAAAATCAATCACATCCTATCCTTATTCTTATCCCTAATCTGTGTCACTAGTTCACTGAGCGAGGCTTTGGGGGAGGCAGGTCAACTCATGCCCGATGGTTCTTGGTCTCAGCAGCTGTAATCTTTAGATGTCCTTGGTCAGAGTCTTTGTCCAGCCGGAGCAAAGTCCTCTTTCTGAAGAGAAGCGGAGCAAAACCGTACGTTGTCCTCCTAACGTGCAGAATCTTTGTCATTAGATGACCTCCGTCTCTTCTCCAAGTCGGCTGCGGCAGAGTTGAGAGCGTTGGGTAGAGGCAGAGGAGTTGGTCGGATCTGGAACCAGGGTCAGTGGCTGGTGGAACTCGTGCCTTCTCGGCGGATTGAAGTCTTTGAGCTTCCCTTGGTCCCGGGGTGTAGTCCTCTGCTGGTATTTAGCCTGCTTCCTCTTGTTGGCTCCTCTTCTGCGCCGCGGACGAAGAACCCCTTTCTCCCCCTGTGCTCCACATTTTAAGCCCTCTCAACCCGGGGCGGTCTTCGGGGCAGGGCTGCGTTACTTTAGAACCTTCCCACTGCGTCTCACTGAGGAAACGATGTTAGCTCAGTGGTGAAACGTTTGTGAAGAGCAAATTAAATATAAATGAAAACATGGTAAACAGGCAGAGGGAACCGGAGACGGTAACTCGAGTTTCTGACTCATTAAAAGATAATCAATAACTGATCATGTGTCAAATTAAGCTTAAAGATGAAGGAATAAGACGTGTGACCTGCAGCATTAGATCAACATGAAAACTGTTTAATGCAGAAATGTTTACAAGTCACTTTTTATAGTTACTATGTCTCAATTTACTGAAGGTCAAATAAACTTTTCCTCAATATATTCATGATTTCTGGGTCAGCTTTACCTCTAATCCAAACTGTGTTTTCTGAAGCCTAACATATACAATAAACATTGATTATTCTGTTTGGAAAATGTGACAAAGCCATGAACTCGTCTACTTGGGCATTTTGAGTTATTTACAGATTCTGAAGGCTTTCCAATGATGTCAAACATGGAAATTTTAAAAAAGTTGTTTTTTACTACCAAGTGTTGTACATTAATAACATTTAGGGCTATTTGTGATTTAGAAGAACAATTAAAGAAAAATAGACTTGAGTTGCTGTATGAGAATCAAAAACTCCTTTTCTACACGGATATAATTTATATTAGTTTCGGTTCTCCATATAAACTAACCGTTCATTCAAAGACCTTCCAAAGTGGCTGAACTCAGCTGGCTGAAACTCTTCATGTCAGTTGTTGATGCTCAGGTTATTGGGTTTAGGGGAAATACTTTTTCACTCCACTGTTTCTGACTCAGATCGCTTCGACTGCAGTCTGACCATAAACTGCAGTTCATGTAATCCAGCAGCAGATGACAGACGTTCACATGAAAAAGTGACACGCTGTAAAGAGCTCCCTCTGGTGGACAATGGTTATATATATATATATATATATATATATATATATATATATAAATTTTTTTTTTTTTATATATATATATATATATATATATATACTGAACCAGCTTCTACAAAATGGGACTCACCCTGAATGGTTAACTGAAGGGCGCACAATCCTGATACAGAAGGAACCCTCGAAGGGTTCAGTCCCATCCAACTATCGGCCAATAACCTGTCTCTCTACAACATGGAAGCTCATGTCAGGCATCATAGCGGCTAAGATAAGCGGGCACATGGATAAATACATGAGCAAGGCACAGAAGGGCATAGGCATAAATAGCAGAGGAGCCAAACACCAACTCCTTGTAGACCACACAGTCGCCCGAGACTGCAAAACCCGACACACCAACCTGTGTACCGCTTGGATTGATTACAAGAAAGCCTACGACTCAATGCCACACACTTGGATCATTGAATGCTTAGAGATGTACAACATCAATAGGACTCTAAGAGCCTTCATTGCAAACTCGATGGGGCTGTGGAAAACCACCCTTGAAGCCAACTGCAAACCACTTGCACAAGTGTCCATCAAATGTGGCATATACCAAGGAGATGCTCTGTCCCCACTGCTGTTCTGCATAGGCCTGAACCCTCTCAGCCAAATCATCAACAAGACTGGCTACGGATACTGACTCAAGAATGGGGCCACGATCAGTCACCTCCTCTACATGGATGACATCAAGCTGTACGCCAAGAGCGAGCGAGACATTGACTCACTGATCCACACCACCAGGATCTACAGCACTGACATTGGGATGTTATTCGGACTAGATAAGTGTGGTCGGATGGTTACAAAGAGAGGGAAGGTCGCCCACACAGAAGGGGTCTCACTCCCAGAAGGAACAATAGCAGACATAGAGCACAGCTACAAGTACCTGGGAATACCACAAGCAAATGGCAACCTCGATGAGGTCACAAGGAAAGGAGCCACAGCCAAATACCTCCAACGAATAAGGCAAGTCCTGAGAAGCCAGCTCAATGGCAAGAACAAGATCCGTGCAATTAACAGCTATGCCTTACCAGTAATCAGATACCCTGCCGGAATAATTAGCTGGCCAATGGAAGAGATGAAGGCCACGGATGTTAAGACTAGGAAGCTACTAACCATGCATGGAGGGTTCCACCCCAAATCCAGCACCCTGAGACTGTACACGAGCCGTAAGGAAGGAGGCAGAGGACTAGTGAGTGTGAGAGCCACTGTCCAGGATGAAACATCCAAGATCCATAAATACATCAAGGACAAAGCCTCAACAGACGATGTGCTCAGCGAATGTCTCAGGCAATGGGGAACAGAAGACAAGGTGCTGGAAGTACCATCATGGGAGGACAAGCCCCTACATGGGATGTACCACCGACAAATAACTGAAGTGGCTGATGTCAGGAAAACCTACCAATGGCTGGAGAAAGCTGGACTCAAGGACAGCACAGAGGCTCTCATCCTGGCCGCCCAGGAACAGGCCCTAAACACCAGAGCAATAGAGGCTCAGATCTACCACACCAGACAAGACCCAAGGTGTAGGTTGTGCAAGGAGGCCCCTGAGACAGTCCAGCACATAATAGCAGGGTGCAAGATGCTGGCAGGGAAAGCATACATGGAACAACATAACCAAGTGGCGGGCATAGTGTCCAGGAACATCTGTGCAGAATATGGACTGGAAGCCCCGAGATCAAAGTGGGGAACACCCCCAAAGGTGGTGGAGAATGACCGAGCTAAGATCCTGTGGGACTTCCAGATCCAGACAGACAAGATGGTAATGGCGAACCAACCGGACATTGTGGTGTTGGATAAAGAACAGGGGAAAGCCATTGTGGTGGATGTAGCAATACCAAGTGACTACAACATCAGGAAAAAGGAGCATGAGAAATTGGAGAAATACCAGGGCCTCAGGGAGGAACTGGAAAAGACCTGGAAGGTGAAGACCACAGTGGTGCCTGTGGTCATCGGGGCCCTCGGGGCAGTCACCCCCAAACTGGAGCAGTGGCTCAAACAGATCCCAGGAACAACATCAGACATCTCAGTCCAGAAATGTGCAGTTCTAGGCACAGCCAAGATACTGCGCAGAACCCTCAAGCTCCCAGGCCTCAGGTAGAGGACCCGAGCTCAGAGGATGAAACAGACCACCCGCGGAGGGTGAGAAGGGAATTTTTATATATATATATATATATATATATATATATATATATATATATATATATATATATATAATTTATTTATTTATTTATTTTTCAGGTTGGATATCCAGACATTGGGTCACCCTGATCCAGATTCTTTGCTTTGCTTTTGTATTTCCATGTTCTTCCATTTTTAATTATTTATTTGAGTTTTTCCCCGTCTGATTTTTTGTACTTCTTGTTTGTTTTTTCTACATTTTTCATTAAATACCTAACAATGACCTGTGGTTCCAGCTGCTTTTTGGTCCAACCACAAACCTCATGACAGAGTCAACATGTTATTGCATGGAGTTTAGTTTTCTGTCAACCAGGAACTGATCAGCAGAAATACTGGAAGATCTGTTCGATTTAGTTCAGCTGTAATATTTCTGTATTTATTTCTACAGACATTCAGCTTCATTTCTTGATGCAAGACTGTGTACCAAAGGTCATCTTGAACTTTTCTCTAAATTATGTTTTTATTTCCAACCAAACTGGAAGAAGATCCCAGTCAGAGCTCCAGTAAATTTCTAGTAATTGAGGTCCAATTAGATTTTATATTCAAAAATACCACTGAGTTGTTCCAGAGCCTCCAGCAGCTCAGCTGAGTATCTGTGCTGGTTGGAGACGTTCAGGAAGGAAACAGCAGGTGGAGGCGACTCTGCTGCAGGTCGACATCCAGCTCCAAGCTACCAGCCCTACTGTGGATCAGGCAGCCAGTCCTGTCCGGATCTCGATTGGATCAAGATCTCGATTGGAAAGGATGGACATTTTTGATGTTCTTAAAACTACAACAGATAAGTTGTGAAATTTCAGCCCTCACTGTACTGTGTTGATGTAATTCTCCACGTCTCTCATGTTTCCGCCGCTCCAGTCGGTTTTGAAACCCATGACCAGCGTGTTGGGCTTCAGACGACCCAAACCAGCCGCCTGCAGCAAAGAAGTCATCATGGAGAATCTCTTAATGTGATTTTAACAGGTTTTAATCCACATATCAGATCTGAGATCAGCCTTTGTACCTGCAGGAGTAACTGCGCCCCGTGCCTCAGGTTGTCTGAAAAAACCGGAGAATAAAAATCCTTGATTCGTTTTTTAATCAGCCAGCGTCGACACCGAACGTAGTCCTGGGACAGATCCTTGAAGTTTGGCCAAAAAAAACTTTTACTATCTAAATTTTTCTGTAGTATACGTGTAAAGTAAATGTTTCTTCTTAAATTCCTCCAACATTAATCTCCTTTCTCTTCTACAAACTAAAATGATATGTCCTATTGTTTCATTTTCTTCACCATATTGAGAATTTCCAGGATTATGTTTGTTCATTTTGAATAATGAGTCCAAATCTTAATCTTGCTGAAAGTTTCTCCTCTCTTCTGTATCCTATTAAACCACCTTTTATCTTATCCTGTTGTCTTTTTGCTTTCTAATCTGCTGCTTCGTTTCACTTAATCCCAATATTTGCTGGAAGCCAAATAAGTGTAAATGTTAATCCCATCATTTCTTCATGCTAAATAATGATTTCTGTATTTCTAATAATAAAATGTCTTATGCTCTGAACTGGTTAATGCCCAGCAGGAATCTGAACAAATTATTCTTTTTAAGGTCTTAATTCTTTTTTCCACTCTGCTGCTAATAATAATGTTAATATTTCCCCAGTGAATTTTGACAACCCATTTGTTTTATCTGAAATTCTGGAATAATAAATCCCATCCTTAATCCCAGCTGGATTTTTTCATGCGTCTGTATAAATCTGAACATTGTTGTAGTGAAATATGTCCTTCATCTTTCGTCTCGTCTAAAAGAGTTAAATCTACTTTTGCTTCAGGTAAAATCCATGGAGGTATTGCTGGTAAAGGTTCAGTTGGACTAATTACTAGATTCATTGTTTGTAATTCTTGAAACTCCTTGTCTCCTTTTTCAAAAACAAGGCTTTCAGTTTCTCTTGTTGGATGATTTGTCTTTTATTTCCTTGTAAACTGATCCTGTAGTTTCTTGCTAATTGTGTTCTTCTTGTTCTTGTAACGGCATTTCTCCCATCAGTTACAGTATGTATTTCTGTATGTTTTTATTACATATTTCATTAAAAATAAAAAAATAAAAACATGTTTTTAACTATCTCATGTTATAAAGCGGTTCTGATCGTGTGGGAGACGATCACATGGCCCTGATGGCACCATGTGGGATCTTTTGGTCAAAATATGACATAAAGGAAAGATTTCTGCAGTGGCAAACATAAGTTCTGTGGTTTTCTACTTTAGGATTTATCTGGTTTATCTGTATAGCATATCAGCAACAAGGCAGTTCAAAGTGCTTTACATCATAAAAACACAAAGTCATTAAAGCACCACAGTAAACATTAGATTTTACCAAGTGTCATTGTTAAACATCAACATGTTTCCTTTATTTAATAATGTTAAATAAATGAAACATGGCTCTGGGATGATTTGTGGTTGAAGAGGCTGAGGATGGAGGCATAGGATCCAGGTACAGAGCAATAATGATGACCTGTAATGAAAGTCCAAACCAAGAGGCAACACAGATGGAGATAATAGACCTGATGGGGAACAAGAGACACAGGGAAGGGAAACGAGGGGCAGCTGGGACAATCAAGGGGTTGACAGGTCAACACCAGACTCAATTAACTGAAAACGACACAGAAACCTAAATTACAGAGAAAAAAAGAAAACCTTACAATGGGTGGGAACTTCCAGAAAGAAAAAACAGCGATGTGTGCATAGGAAAAGGAGAAAACAATAAATAAATCTATAATAATAGTAATGGAGGATAATCTGCTATAGAGGGAAAGTTAGTTCATCTAACAGTTGCAAAGTGAGCAGAAACTGTTCAGAAGAGCTCAGAAGTGACATCCTAATATTCACACCTGAGTTAAATAATGAGCTCGTTAGCAGGACTCAGGAGAACCTGACTGCACTTAGGAGTTGATTAAGCTGTTGGATTAAAGTGTCGGACCAGGGAGACATCTAAGAGCTGCAGGACACCGGCCCTCCAGGACCAAGTTTGCTCACCCCTGATCTAGAGAAACTCATCCATGCGTTTTTCTTCAGTCGCATTAATTACTGCAGCAGTGTCTTCAGGTCTGACTAAAATACAGTGGGGCAAAAAAGTATTTAGTCAGCCACCAATTGTGCAAGTTCTCCCACTTAAAAAGATGAGAAAGGCCTGTAATTTTCATCATAGATGTACCTCAACTATGAGAGACAAAAGGAGAAAAAAATCCAGAAAATCACATTTTCTGATTTTTATTGGCAATATATGGTGGAAAATAAGTATTTGGTCAGCTACAAACAAGCAAGATTTCAGGCTCTCACAGCCGTGTAACTTCTTCTGTAAGAAGCTCCTCTGTCCTCCACTTGTTACCTGTATTAATGGCAGCTATTTGAACTCGTTATCAGTATAAAACACACCATATCCACAACCTCAAACAGTCACACTCTAAACTCCACCATGGCCAAAACTAGAGAGCTGTCAAAGGACACCTGAAACAAAATTATAAACCTGCACCTAGCTGGGAATACTGAATCTGCAATAGGTAAACAGCTAGATGTAAAGAAATCAACTGTGGGATCAATTATTAGAAAATGGAACAAGACCACTGATAATCTCCCTCGATCTGGGGCTCCACACAAGATCACACCCCGTGGGGTCAAAATGATCACAAGAACGGTGAGCAAAAATCCAGAACCACACGGGGGAACCTAGTGAATGACCTGCAGAGAGCTGGGACCAAAGTAACAAAGGCTACCATCAGCAACACACTACGCCGCCAGGGACTCAAACCTGCAGTGCCAGACGTGTCCCCCTGCTTAAGACAGTACATGTCAAGGCCCGTCTCAAGTTTGCTAGAGAGCATTTGGATGATCCAGAAGATGACTGGGAGAATATCATATGGTCAGATGAAACCAAAGTAGAACTTTTTGGTCAAAACTCAACTCGTCGTGTTTGGAGGAGAATGAATGCTGAGTTGCATCCAAAGAACACCATGCCTACTGTGAAGCATGGGGGTGGAAACATCATGCTTTAGGGCTGTTTTTCTGCCAAGGGACCAGGACGACTAATCCGTGTAAAGGAAAGAATGAATGGGGCCATGTATCGTCACATTTTGAGTGAAAACCTCCTTCCATCAACAAGGGCAATGAAGGTGAAACGTGGCTGGGTCTTTCAGCAGGATGATGATCCCAAACACACCGCCTGGGTAACGAAGGAGTGGCTTCGTGAGAAGCATTTCAAGGTCCTGGAGTGGCCTAGCCAGTCTCCAGATGTCAACCCCATAGAAAATCTGTGGAGGGAGTTGAAAGTCCGTGTTGTCCAGCGACAGCCTGTTAGAATTATTATTTGTTTAATCTTACTTATATGAAGCTTATAGTGTTATGCCACTTTTAGAAGGCTGTTGTTTGTTCACTTCTTGTGTTGCAGAAGATAAGCTGCAGAACAGGAACTCACCCCAACGGCCTCGAAGAGAATGTGCTGTCCAGTTATCTTATATGGAGATATGTTTGCTGTGTCAAGCTTCAACAGAATGTGCTCCCCTCCCCTTTTAGCCGTCGAAGCTTCATGTAACTAGGGCGTTCCTAATCTAATAAAAGAGCGAGGCGAGCAGAGAAACTTCAGAGTGTTTGGTCGGAGATTGTAACTGAAGCATTCTCTGAGCACTCTCCTCGCGAGTAAGAAACTCATCACTGACTCTTTGTCTCTGTTTTTTGCAGTGTGTAAGAAATGTCTAGTGTTTGAACCTGACATTTAATTGGTCCTTCGAGCCGGAGACCGATATACCTGACGACTCCAGCGGGTGAGTAAAAATCCAGGAAGCCTGTGCACAGCATTAAGACCCTTTCCGGGACTGGTTTTTTCCTCACGAGCTGGAGTCCGACGGTTGACGGTTTTCCTCAGAGACTGGAGACACAGTGAGTAGTTTCAGTTTAAAACCAGTATGTATGGGGAAGAAAATAAAAAATAAAAATGAAGAACGATAAGAATTAGAATAAAATAAAACCAGTTAAAGTCCGCGGGAGGGGCAGACTCCCCTAACTCTTAAGTTAGTTAAAATCTGGGTGGGACAGCGGCATCCTCTGGTGAGAAGTTAAACCCTGAGAATCCTAGGCACTGTCAGGTACAATAAAAAGCAGTTAAAGTCCGCGGGAGGGGCAGACTCCCCTAACTCTTAAGTTAGTTAAATTCTGTGTGGGATAACGGCGTCCCCTGCTAAAGGACGGGCGGAGTCCTCTATGAAATAGTTAAATTCCGCAAAGGACAACGGGAGTCCTCTACTAGGTAGTTAAAATCCGTGAAGGGCAGGAGTGTCCTACTTAAAAGTGTGAAAGTGTGTGAGTGAATGAAAACTGATTATCACTAGATAAACAGTTTTATACCAAAACAACGGGGAACAAATGGTGAGATTTTGTGGATGTTTGTAGACAAGAAAACTCCGCTCTCTGAGTTGAAGTGAGTTTTACCACAATCTATTTATCACCATCCTGTTGAAATTTTCCAGTGTTTAGAACACAGCAGGTGTTAAGACCACACTGGACTAAATTTAGTTCAAAATGGGTAAAGGGGGAAGCAAACATAAACAGAAGGTCTTAGAAGACCTGTCTTGTAAGGATTGGAAAAGAGTTGAAAAAATAAATGAGGATGCAGTAAACCCGCTTTGTTATTGGGTGAAGCAGTACGATTTTTATGGCAGGTTAAGTACCACAGGCATAAAAGAACTGCAGCAAAAATTAGGAGAGGAAACAGAGGTTTTCTACCAGGGAGGAAGAGACAGAGGTAGAGGTAGAGGACGAGGCAGGGGGCGAGGTTTTGGTCCACGCCCAGAAACTCGAGCTTGTTGGAATTGTGGAAAAGAGGGCCATCTAGCAAGGGACTGTGGGAGATCCCAACACCAACAATCAGCATGACTAGATGATGTTGAAGAAGAAAAAGATCTTGAAACAGGGGAAGAGGAAATTTTGAATTTAGAGGACTTATTTTTCGAGGAGAGATACAGGCCAGAGGTGACTTTGATGATAAAAGGGAATCTACTCACAAGCAATGTCAGCCAGTCTCCCCACCTTTGAACCTCCAAAAGGGAGTCAAATCCTGCTATATGCAGATGACATTCTACTAGCATCAAAAACCAAAGAAGATTGTTTGATAGACTCTCTGGCACTATTGAAACACCTATTGCTACAAGGACATAAGGTCAATAAAAATAAAACTCCAACTAGTACAGCCAGCAGTAAAGTATCTAGGTCACCAGCTAGCATCTGGGGGCCGTACAGTAATACAGGATAGAAAAACAGCGATACTACAGGCTCCAAAGCCACAGACAAAAAAAAAAAAAAAAAAAACAAATGATGTCATTCTTGGGGCTGACAAACTACTGTAGAAGTTGGGTGCCAAATTATGCGGAGATAGTTGCACCTCTGAGTACACTAATCTATACTACAGAAATGAAAATGACAGATAAACTGGTTTGGACCACAGAAAGTGAAGAAGCATTCTGTAAGATAAAACAAGAATTGGTGGGAAGTGGAACACTAGCTCTTCCAGATTACAAGAAGCCGTTTGTACAAATGGTTGATAGCAGAGATAAATTTATGACCTCGATATTGACCCAAAAACATGGAGATAAAATGAAGCCCATAGCCTTTTACTCTACTAAAATGGATGCAGTAACTTGTGCCCAACCTCCATGCATAAGAGCTGTAGTTGCAGCCTCAATGGCAGTCACCGCTAGTGCAGATGTGGTTCTTTTTCATGACCTAATACTTAGAGTGCCACACGCAGTATCTGCATTATTATTACAAACAAACATGACATTTCTGTCACCAGCTAGACATTTGTCTTGCATGTCCATCCTGTTGTCTCAACCACATTTAACTATAGAGCGGTGTACAATTCTCAATCCTGCAACACTTATGCCAACCTTAGATGATGGAGAACCACATGATTGTGAAGCCTTGGCAACAACTACAGCAAAATGTAGGGAGGATCTGACAGACACCCCATTAACAAAAGGAATCACAGTATATGTGGATGGTTTTTCTAAGAAAGACCAATTTGGGAAAACTAGAACGGGATATGCTGTGGTAACACCGAGCAAAGTGCTAAAAGCTGCAGCGTTACCACAACATTTCTCGGCTCAGGCTGCTGAATTAATAGCATTAACAGAAGCCTGCAAACTAATGAAAGGAAAAGATGTGACAATTTATACAGACAGCCAGTATGCGTTTGCTACAACTCATACCTTCGCACAATATTGGCAAAATAGGGGAATGGTTACCTCTACAGGAAAATCTGCTAAAAGAACTTTTAAAAGCAGTAAAACTCCCAAGAACATTAGCAATATGCAAATGTGCAGCACACACCTCTAATACTGATTCTGTTTCACTGGGAAATGCATTTGCAGATAAAACAGCTAAGCAAGCAGCAATGGAAAAAAAAAAAAGAAGTACTGTGGTCCACAGAAGAACAAATTGTTAATGAAATATTGAAAGACATGCAAAAACAAGCAAGCACACAGGAACAAAAAACCTGGATAAAAAATGGAGCAACTGTAAACAATGACTTATACATCTGACCAGAAGGAAAACCAATCTTACCAAAAAATCTCTATAAATGGGCAGCAATATTGAGCCATGGAAAGACACATGTCTCAACAGGAGGGATGGTAGGATTAGTAAAACAGCATTATACAACCTATGGTTTTAATCTATATTCAAAAAATTTTTGTAGAGCTTGCCTCATATGTGCTAAGCACAATGCTCAAGGTAATCTACGTCCAAAGCAAGGGAGGTTTCCAACACCTAACTATCCTTTCCAGAGTATACACATGGACTTTATAGAACTAAATCAAAGTGAAGGGAAAAAGTACTGTCTAGTGATCATAGATTCATTTTCAAAATGGATAGAACTGTTCCCAACTAAAACACTAGATGCCCTAACAGTGGCAAAAGCCCTATGTAAAGACATAATACCCAGATATGGAATACCAGAAAAAATCTATAGTGATAATGGTACACACTTTGTGAACCAAGTGGTAAAAACATAGGAACCGCCTTCCACATAAACTTAAAAAATCACTACAGCTACCACCCACAAAGTGCAGGACTGGTAGAAAGAATGAATGGTACTATAAAAAATAGATTAAAGAAGTGTATGGAAGAAACAGGAAGGCCCTGGACACGGTGTTTGGACCTAGTTAAAATGTATATAAACATCACTAGTACATCAGGGCTAACACCTTATGAAACACTATTTGGGAGACCGTACAGACTTCCATTATTCAAAAATGAATGGGAAGCAGAGGATGAACCTAACCTAGCAGACTATATGAGAAAAATGTTGGAAAGACACAAGAAAGAAACTAAGACTGATGAATCTGATCCTTCTGTGTCTTCACAGGACGTCCCGTTAGTAAAACCTGGATAATAACTCTCTTAGTAATAGCCTTCACTGCTACAGTATTGCTAAGTGTTTTGGTCATCAGCCTTTTCTACCTTTTATGAACAAAGTTTTGCCTACCTTCAGTTAGACCCCCAGAGGAAGCCCGTGGTACAAAGGGAACTGTATTTCTAGTATACAGTTGTCTCAAACCGGTGAAGATAGTCCACAACTCTGCCGAGGGGTTCTTAGGAAGGGAATCAAAACATAAAACATGATGACTGAAAGAAAAAAGGTGATCCTTGGTGTAGGAGCTATGGTCATAATTATTGCAGCTCTCCTGTTGTTTTGGTATGAAACAAAATTAAAGGAAGAACACATAACACCGAGAAGTATGGATGCCTCCTGGGAAGAGTTGCACTGGTGTCCAAGGTGAGGGACATGGAAAATCCCTGTAAAGGGTCAGGTGAAGAGGTTGTAGATGAAATTTACCTGTGTGTTAATGCATCTAGATTGGCAACTGTGGTTTCACTGGACCTGAATAAGATCAATATTGGGGGATACCCAGGCAGTGCCTGGGCAGGTTATGATTGGTACATGGCAACACGAGACCACAATGCACAATGGGAAAATGTTTTCGCCTACACAGGGGATAGCTGGAGGCCAAATCCAACAGATAGATACCAATCACAGTACTGGGCTAAGGTTATACATCTGGGAAAAATCAATAGAGAGCTAAAAATAATCATAAACACCACAAACGATCCGATTCCTTTCAAAAATGGTGTTACTTGTTTCTACTTCTCCCTGTGGATTGAGAAAATTGGAGAAGACCCCTATAAAATGTTTTCCCTGTGCCAGAACTTCACAGAGTCAGGTAACACCTCCCCAGGTGTAGTGGTGGCGGGCCCACACTCAACCAAACTCGCAAGTTCTGTAATGACTATATTCAATGCAGATGATGGTGATGATGTAGATGAGCTAATTAGAATAACCACAGGAGTTACCAGCCGAAGCAACAACAGCAGGAAATTGTTCGACTATAGTAAATGTTACTCGGTACTTCAAACCATTATCCCGTAGTGACATCTGGTGGTGGTGTGGAGATAACAGGTTGTTTGATAAACTGCCATCAAATACTACTGGTTTGTGCACTGTAGTGACTCTGCTGTTACCTGTTTCAATATACCCTATGACAGTGCCACAACTACTTGCCTCACTAGGTAATGTGCTTCCATCAGTGTGGCAGCAGCGTCAGAAACGCTCACTGAAAGACGATGATCCCACCTATATAGACAGTATTGGGGTCCCACGTGGTATACCTGATGAATATAAGCTGGTAAAAAATAAATAAAAATGTTGATAGAATAAAACTACATCCACTACAATGTCCAGAGGTTAGGTAACAAAACAGAGCAAGGTTTCTCAGCCGTCCACGAGCAACTGTCAGCTACCTCCCTGATGGCTTTCCAAAACCGCATTGCTGTTGACATGTTTGTTGGCTGAGAGGGGTGGGGTCTGCGCCCTTTTTGGGGAGCAGTGCTCCGCCCTTATCCCCAACCACACCGCTGCAGATGGCAGCCTCACAAAGGCCTTGGATGGGTTGAGGGCTCTAAACAGCAAAATGAAAGACCACTCTGGAGCTGATACAGAAATATGGGACGGTTTGGGTAATATATTCGGCCAATATCAACAACTAATAGTCTCTGTCTTAATTTCCATAGCTGTGTTTGCAGCAATACTGACCTTGTGTGGATGTTGTTGTATTCCCTGTATCAGAGCTTTAATTCAAAAGCTCATCACCACTGTCATCACTCCGATGCAGGAACAAGTGTATTCTCTCCTTCCTTCTGACGACAATAAAAATGTAGATGCTGAGTCCAGTGATGAAGAAGATGAAATGTCTCTCAACTTTCCAGACTTGTATCCTGACCCAAATGTTCCTAGGTCGAACTTGTAAATACAATGTTAATGATGTAATGTGTGAAATGTGTCCTTTTTCCTCTGAGTGTACCTGTTTTAAACCACTTAATGAATTACCAATAGAAAATCGAAAGAAGTTATTGAGTAAGGACTAGCTCTGGCTAAAAATGGCATAAACAGGAGGGAAATGTTAGAATTATTATTTGTTTAATCTTACTTATATGAAGCTTATAGTGTTATGCCACTTTTAGAAGGCTGTTGTTTGTTCACTTCTTTTGTTGCAGAAGATAAGCTGCAGAACAGGAACTCACCCCAACGGCCTCGAAGAGAATGTGCTGTCCAGTTATCTTATATGGAGATATGTTTGCTGTGTCAAGCTTCAACAGAATGTGCTCCCCTCCCCTTTTAGCTGTCGAAGCTTCATGTAACTAGGGCGTTCCTAATCTAATAAAAGAGCGAGGCGAGCAGAGAAACTTCAGAGTGTTTGGTCGGAGATTGTAACTGAAGCATTCTCTGAGCACTCTCCTCGCGAGTAAGAAACTCATCACTGACTCTTTGTCTCTGTTTTTTGCAGTGTGTAAGAAATGTCTAGTGTTTGAACCTGACACAGCCCCAGAACATCACAGCTCTAGAGAAGATCTGCATGGAGGAATGGGCCAAAATATGAGCAACAGCGTGTGAAAACCTTGTGAAGACTTACAGAAAACGTTTGATCTCTGTCATTGCCAACAAAGGGTATATAACAAAGTATTGAGATGAACTTTTGCTATTGACCAAATACTTATTTTCCACCATATTTTGCAAATAAATTCTTTAAAAATCAGAAAATGGGATTTTCTGGATTTGTTTTTCTCCTTTTGTCTCTCATAGTTGAGGTATATATCTATGATGAAAATTACAGGCCTCTCATCTTTTTAAGTGGGAGAACTTGCACAATTGGTGGCTGACTAAATAGTTTTTTGCCCCACTGTATCCTGCAGCTGATCCAGAAGCTACTGCTGGAGTTCTGACTAAAAGGAAGTTGGAGCACATAACATCAGTTCCACAGTTCTTCCACTGAGAGAAGAGACTTTAAAATACTTTTATAAATCACTGAACAGCTTAGAAATCTGCCGTTGTCATAGCAACCTTCCAGCCCTTTCAGGTCTCCTGGTTCTGGTCTTCATCCCCAGAACCAAGAAATGACTAAGGCCATTATTTTAGAAAGGTGCTTACTAGAGATGTGCCGATCAGGTTTTTTCTTGCCGATACCGATTCCGATCACCCATGAGGGCTGATCGCCGATACCGATCACCGATACCGATCACATAATTATTATTTTCTTAATCATAAACACTACCGGTTACATTATGTGGAAAAAGGAACCATGAATTCACCTTAATTTAGACCAAAACTTGTTTTTAAAAACTTTTTCCAAGAAGAAAACTAAACAAAACAGGCATTGTGCAAATTGTACTGCTATCAATAATACTATCTATAATAGACTGATAACATATGGAGGCTCTGAAGAGGCTAAATAATGCAAAGAGCCAAAATAAAACCTCTCAACATTGCCAAAAATTCAAGTATAAAACTTAACATTCAAAGGCAAATACAGGATCCATTACAATAAACAATCCTGAGTTACTGAATGAAAACTTCTTGTTAGCATGGCAGCTAGCTGATTACTGCTAGTTCTGATTGGCTGTTTCTGACTGAGCGGAGTAATTATGCAGAGCAGGGAGGAGATCGATTATTTTTTTAGAGATTATCTGTCTCATGTTAGGACAGCGAAAGTTTTAATACGTATTTAAAATGTATTTTTTCAGGTTAGATGCTGCAGCTTTAAGCAGAGGTTTGGTGTGAGAGTCACTACCAGGTGGAGCAGAAGCGGTGCTCCGTCTGTGAAATATTACTACCTGTAGCGCATAGCAGCGGTTCAACAACGAGAGCAGAACCACATCGCAGCTCGAAGACTTAAATCATTTTGCGGGTTATTTGTTTAGCTTTCTGACCGTCATGCTAATCCGGGTGAGTGTTTGTAGCTGTGCTGCTTTACCTACTATCTGATCCTCTATATGTCTTTTTTACTGCAGTGAGCCTCGATGTAGCCAAACTCCGTTAAGTATGTCATTGTTTTTATCCCATATTAGATTCGTCGTGTTGATGCATTTTGACCTGCTTCAATTTTCCGCCGCAACACGCAAACGTCCCCATTCACTCAGTGCGTCATAGTTTCACATAGCTTAGGATTTGTTGCTATGTTGTTGCTCAGTGTGAAGGAAAGAGGAGACCAGCTGAACAGGCAGACTGCGAAATGAGATGCAGGTGATCGGTTTGTGTGATCAGCAACAACAGACCGTGATCAGCGATCACCGATCATACACTTTTTCACGGAAATCGGCCGATTATGATCGGTGGCCGATCGATCGGCACACCTCTAGTGCTTACCTTTGTGCCATTATGTGTTATTAACCAGCTACCTGGTGAACCATAATCTCACCAGGTAAAGACGAAATGCACAAAAATAAGCATCTCAGTGGAGTTACAGTAGTGCTGTAGGTTTTTTCTTCTTGAACAAGCCAAGCATTTCTTCCCTTGACTCTTGTGTAATAAATTGATGTCTCATCTGAAATCAGTTCAGTCATTCATGGTTGGGATCTGGAAACACTTTGGTTGGTCATATATTGTGTCATGTTGGGTTCTAGTCTATTTACCCACATGCAAGAACACACCAAGAAGCAATATGAAAAAATTGTTTATTTAAGGAAAGGGGAGGTGGAGATTAGGGAGATCAGTCCTGAATTCTTGAAGGGGGTAACGGTCATCGAACTGTTAACGAGAGAAAAGGTGTGAGTACTGGA
Source organism: Poecilia reticulata (assembly GCF_904066995.2). NCBI lineage: Eukaryota > Metazoa > Chordata > Actinopteri > Cyprinodontiformes > Poeciliidae > Poecilia > Poecilia reticulata. The sequence continues at coordinate 26,082,305 of NC_088849.1, read as the reverse complement.
CAGATCCAAAGGAATATTTCAGAGGATTTTCTCAGAGGGGTTCTTACTTGAGATGGAGCGAGATTCTCTGTGGCGGCAGCCGGAGAAGCGGGGTCCGTTTGGAGAGCGAGCAGGTAAGTTTGTGGCTGGGTGAAAGGAGCGAGCTGACAGCAGAGTGGGGTCCAGATGGCTAGCTCCCGGAGCTTCTGACGCCGGCAGGCAGAACCTGAGGTGAGACGAAGGGAATCCACGGGAGGGACCAGGGAGGTGAGTGCACGAGGATGGCAACCAATTGGTAACACCGATGGCGTCGTGAGGAAACACAGGGGAATTTCCAGACAGGAAGAAAAGTCCACCACGAAGAGTTTCTGAGGAACAACGAGGAAACCTGACAAAGAAAACACAAGGAACGATCAAAAACGAGTTCCTACGTAGATGGCTCTCACAAAAGTGGCGCAAAAAGTGGGTATGCAGGGTATGCAACGCATAGGGGCGCAGCACCAGAGGGGGCGCTAAAACCCCATCTGGAGGGGGCGGCGCGCCGATGATGTTTGCCCATACACTTCAGCGCGCCTTACGCTCCGTCACCTCGTGCACATAATGAGGTAAATGTAGCGAGTTTTACTCTTCACGTATTGTCGTCTCGGGGGAATGGGGGGGGCGATCTATGTTTTTGCATCCACCTGAATAATGTGTAATTGGCCCTCACAAGTGAAATGTTTACCAGTAGAGGCAAACACTCAGGCACTGGAGTGTCAACTAGTCGCTCCTTAAGAAGCACCTCAGCTGAGCTGCTGAGGTGCGGGTTGGCCGCCGCACTTCTCCAGGGGCTCCGCCCAGTAGCGGCATCTGGTGGCTGTGAGGGGAAGTAGCAGATTCCCAGGAACCCAGGACAGAGCAGAACACGAGGGGGAAAAACCCAAAGAAACCAAAACAGAACACAACTCCAACCTAACATATTGTGGTTTTTATTTGAAGAAATGCATGTGACATATAATCATGGGAAACAAAAGCAGAAAATAATAGGTAATAAGAGACACTAAAATCAGACTTTATTAACACAGTTACATTTTCAGTATTTAATAATTTCTTCTGGGTAATTATGGTACAACAGATTTTACTGGACTGCAACTCTGAAGGTTTTTCTACATCATTTCGATAAGTACTCTAGTCATTTTATTCTGTTTACTAATGTGGCAACACTAGGGTAGGAGTCTGGTACTCTGCTCCTCACAGCAGGTAACCAGAAGTTGTCAACAACACCACCTTGGGAATTGCACCCAATGAAATACACTGCCAGTAGGCTCGAGGTTCGTGACCAGAGAGAACAAGACTTTTCCCAAAAAAAAAAAATGGGATTACATCTATCGTTTCATGTTAAAAAAAATAGACAATCACAACATAAGGAACACAATAGGAAGGGATTGTACAGTACTGAGGCCTACCAGCAGGGGGAGGGTGGTCCAAATGGGAACTGGTTCCTAAAATAAATGTATAAATCCAAAATAAAATCACCCCAAACACTTGTGAACAGGCATTCAATCATCAAGAAACCCCAACACCGGCCACTCGCACAACACACAGCTCCAGTCTCCCAGGAGGCCCCTCCCACTACGTCAGCTCACAGCCTGGAGACAAGAGGGTGGGGTCAAACAAGCAAATACAAAAAACACAATTAATACAATTTAAACTTGGCCAAAGACTAAAATGAGGTTACCTCCAACATAACCAATTAAAATCATCAATGCTTTAATAGAATAGTCTAAAACAATCCATGGCTGCTACCTGCAGTGAGGCTGGAGGCCACACAAAACAATAGAATGTTCCAAAGTAACAAATTCAAACCAAAGAAAACCCAAAACTAAATAAACAAAACGGATTAAACAAAGCAGTTGCAAAAATGAAACAAAGACAACCAATGAAACAAGATAAACTAAACAAAAAAATGAAAGGAAACACTGAAACAAAACAGCAGGGTCTCCAGTGAGCTGCAGCAGAGTCAGAGCTGGAATTAAATCAAAAGGTTAGTAGGTGATTTACAGACAATGGAAGGCAGAGGAAACCATCGTCACCTACCAGAGCTGGATGACTTCACCCCAAACCAGAGGATCCTTTCCAGCCCACAGCAGTAGGATCAGCTTTCCAATATGTGCTATATATAAATAATTGTTATTTTTGGTGTTATGGAGCTGTATGGGTGCAATAAAACAATATATACCCGTTTTATGTGCAAACTGCACTGGGGAGGGTGAATTACAGCCACACCCCAGTACCAAGCAGGAGCTTCCAGTGGTTTTCTAGATGTAAACAATTCAAGTCAAATACTGAATTTGTAGGTCTTATGCTGAAGGAGAAACATTACTTACTGATGTTGGAGCTTTAAAACCTGCACGCTACCCAAGTGACCTTCCCAATGACGTGTGACCAAATGCCAGCATAAGCAACCATCTTCTTCTTCTTCTTCTTTTAGGTTTTAACGGCAGCTTGCATCCATTTATGTTGCACTACTGCCCTCTATTGACTCCTACCAACTACCCCTCAAATTTTCTTAAAGACCCCAGTGTCTTTTAAAAAACGAAAAATCTTCTTTTTCCCCTCAATACTATTCAATTGGTCGATCACCTTCTCAAATATCAATTCCCTACTAACACCTAGTTCCGTTTTTAATAATCTTCTTTGGCTTTCATACTTTCTACATTTAATCAAAACATGTTCCACTGTTTCTACATCATCACACCATCTACATAAACCAGTAAGGTGTTTCCCCATCTTAAAAAGAGTTCCATTTAGGAAACTATGCCCGGTTCTTATTCTATTTATAATTACCTCCTCCCTCCTGTTTATTCCTCTTTTTACTTTTCTCCATAATATGTTCTATGTGATTTCCCCAAGTTAGTTTCTTATCAAAAACTACACCCAAAAACCGAAACCAATCAACCCTTTCTAACTCTTTCCCATACAAATACAACTTTTTATCAACCCCTATTTTCTTATTTGTGAAAAACATTACTTTTGTCTTTTCAATTGAAAATGTAAAGCCCCATTTTACCCCCCACTTACTCACTTTATCTATACCTTCCTGATAGATAAAGTTAGTAAACCTAATAATAACATCTTATTATTAGGTTTAATAATAAGATGTTCCACATTTCTTCCCCTTTTCCATAAAGCTCCATCATCAGCAAAAAGTGACTTACCAAAACTGATAAATGACATTTTTAAAGATTTATCTATCATAACTGAAAATAATGTTGCTTACCACACTTCCTTGAGGGGTTCCATTTTCTATTTTACATAATTTAGAAACGGGCTGCACAGTGGCGCAGTTGGTAGAGCTGTTGCCTTGCAGCAAGAAGGTTCTGGGTTCGATTCCCAGCCTGGGGTCTTTCTGCATGGAGTTTGCATGTTCTCCCTGTGCATGCGTGGGTTTTCTCCGGGTACTCCGGTTTCCTCCCACAGTCCAAAAACATGACTGTCAGGTTAATTGGCCTCTGTAAATTGCCCCTAGGTGTGAGTGTGTGTGTGCATGATTGTTTGTCCTGTGTGTCTCTGTGTTGCCCTGTGACAGACTGGTGACCTGTCCAGGTGACCCTGCCTCTCGCCCGGAACGTTAGCTGGAGATGGGCACCAGCAACCCTCCCGACCCCACTGAGGTACAAGGGTGAAAGAAAATGGATGGATGGATGGATAATTTAGAAACATGATATCAATCAATCAATCAATCAATCAATCTTTATTCCAGACCAAAAAGGTCCATAAAAAAAGGAAATAAGAGAAAAATAATAAAATAAATAAAAATAAAATAAAATAAAAAATAAATAAAAAAACATGACATTCACTGAGTCACAAATAAATGATGACACCAATGTTTCCACAATCTTGAGAAAAATCTCACTGTACTAAAAACAGGATTTACTAAAATTGCAATTATATTATTGCATGACACAGAAAATCTACACATACATCTATACATGAGATTCCTGAGCACAGCTGCACATGTGGGAACATCATTATGTACAAACGTATGGCTAGCACTGCTCCATCTAGGCACTCTGAGTAGGAGCCTCATGCCGTCATTGTAGGCCACATAAAGTTTCTGCAGGCTACTTTTGTCGTATCTTCGCCACAGATGGGCCGTGTAAAGTGAAGTGCAAAAAGCTTTAAAAAGAGCTATCTTCACAGCGGATGAACACATACTAAACTTTCTGACCAAAGTATTAGCTTGTGCATACATCATACAATACTGCCTACGAATGTCACGATCATCAGACAGGTCATCAGTTATGTAATGTCCCAAATATTTAATTTCATTGCATCTGTTGAGGACAATGCCAGATAAAGAGAAGTCAGGGGTTATCAGATGCTTATCTGCCCTACTTCTAACAATCATAACATTGCTTTTCTTAGCATTATATTTGATGTCAAAGTCACAACCATATTGGGAACAGACCCTTAATAGTTGTTGAAGGCCAGCACTATATGGACTTAAGATTACCAAATCATCTGCATACATTATGTGATTGATTATGCGGTCACCAACTATACAGCCTGTTTTACAACAATTCAGGCGCGTTGATAGTTCATCCATGTAGATGTTAAAAAGGTAAGGGGACAGTAAGCTTCCCTGCCTTACTCCATTACCAACTTTAAACGAATCAGATATTGTGTTGGCCCATTTTACAAACATTGATTGATGACCATACCAGTAAACCAGAATTCTAATTAGATATTTGGGTACACCTCTGCTTTCTAACTTGCCGAACAGTTTTTGGTGATTCACACGATCAAATGCTTTAGAGGCATCAATAAAACACATAAATACTGTAGTGTTGTGCAAATTATACAAGTCTAAAATCTCCTGTAGTGCAAAAATACACATGTCTGTGCCATGTTTGGGTTTAAAACCGAATTGATTATCGGAGGTCAAGAGAAACTCTTCCAGCCTATTTAAAAGGACTCTTTCTAAAACTTTCGACAAACTACTAGCTAAAGCTATGGGTCGGTAATTCTCCAAAGAGCTAATCTTACCTGCTTTATCTTTAATAATTGGTACCAGAATGACAGATAACATTGAATTAGGTAACAGACCATGTACTAGACAGCCAGTGAAACACATAGAAAGTAATGCACAGAGTTTCTTACTTGCATTTTTCAAATGCTCAGAGGAAATGTTATCCATCCCACAGGCCTTGGTGTCTTTCAGTGTCACAATTGCATGATCTATTTCTTGTGGGGATACATTCACATTCTCATTACTGTGAATATTTGTCATTTCAAAAGTGTTACTTTTGACACAATTAAACAGTGCACTGTAGTGCTCCTTCCATAACTGAGTGATTTCTTTTACACCACTAACACCATCAATAGTAGCTGGAAGTGATGTTTTGCAGTTATTTACTTTCTTTATTTCTTTCCAGAAGTCCTTAACATTATTATTTCCTAACTTTTTAGCAAGAGAGTCAGACCTCATAGTATTTTCATTTCTCCTTATAAATCTTAAAACATATTTAAAATTTGCATTTGCTTGTTTTTTGTATTCAAACAAGGGGCCATATCTCTGTTTACCTGAATCAACCCATGCTTTAAGAGCCCTTCTGGCCTCTGCATGATGTTCTCTTACATAGTCGTTCCAGCCTGGCTTGGTGCTATATGAGCTGGTTTTATGCAGTGGCTTGCTTGAGGTAAGGAGGGACTTCACAACATTCTCATACAAGGTACATAACTCAATACCATGTTGGGGGTCTTTACAATTCATATCACGGCACGAGATTGCTCCCTTTGGTAAGTAAATATTGCTAAACATGTTGTTCGTTCGATAACAATAATCTGATAGATCTTTGTCAGTCAAGTTATCCCATGCTATTTTTCCTATGCTTGTATTATAGTCTGCAAGCAAAACAGAAGGTATGGAATTCATGGTTACACATAAGGAAAATGGTATATGATCACTGGTGGCAAATTCATAGTTGACACGAATGCCCTGGATGGAGTCATGAGCATCAGCTGTACAGATACAATGATCTAACCATGAGGTTGTATGCCATGCATCACTAATATAGGTATAACTGTCGTTAGGCAAAAGCACCTTACTAGAAAGGATTAAGCCATTGTTGAGACAGAATTGCATTAAATGCTTAGCAAATATAGAATGATTATCTGTGACATCTGCATTTAAATCCCCCACAATAAAAAAGCAAGTAGATGGATTATCTTGCATAAAAGACATAATAAAAGACAGTCTATTAAGAAATTCATCTTCGTTTTGAGGACATTCATAAGGTGTGTATATGTTCAGAACAATAAAGTTTTTATCTCCACAGGTGAGCTTAAGTCCAATGGCCCAATCCACATCCAATCTAATCACATTAACCAGCTGATCATATTTTTTGTGCCACAATATTGCAACACCACCGGCTATCCTTCCCCGAATTATTCTGGTGCTAAGGTCGGTAGTGGATTCACCAGCGCCATAAAAGTCTTTATGTATGCAGTTCAGCTTCTCCAGGTCCTGTTTAGCTAAGAATGTCTCCTGCACACATAGTACATCACAAGTCTCCAGTAATTTATCCACCACAAAGCGACGCGCTCTGTCTGTTTCACTGTGTCCAACACGCAGACCTCGCGCATTATATGACACAATATTAATATCAGTCCTATCCTATTTCCTATTTTAACTTGAATATTTCTATCCCGTAAAAAATCCCATATCCAATTAAACATATTACCTCCTATACCTATCTGATGTAATTTAATCATTAACCCTTCCCTCCATAGCATATCGTATGCTTTTTCCACATCAAAAAACACAGCAACAACAGTTTCCTTATTAATTTGAGCTTTTCTAATATCATCCTCTAAACATAAAATAGGATCTATTGTTCCTCTCCCTCTACGAAAGCCACTCTGATGAGGAGCAATTAAATGTTTTGACTCCAAATATTGTGTCAATCTCTCATTCACCATCCTTTCCATCAGTTTACACAAATTAGATGTTAAAGCTATTGGTCTATAATTTCCAGGGTTACTATGATCTTTCCCAGGTTTCTTCAACGGAATAACCATAGCTTCTTTCCACTTACAAGGCAGTCTCCCTTCCTTCCAAAACTTATTGTATAAAATTAGTAATTTATTTAAAACTTCCTCACTTACATGTCTTAACATAATATAACACACTTCATCTTTACCTGGAGCACTATTCCTAGTTCTCAAAGCTCTTTTCAGCTCTCCAATAGAGAAAGGATAATTCATCAGATCATTATTACTCTTTCTTCTTAAGATTCCATCATTCTCCTTTCTAGTTCTCTCCCTTCCCTCCATTTCATTAACTGATAAATTTTTCCCACTATGAATCTCTACAAATGCTCTCACTAACATATCAGCCTTTTCCTTGTCAGTTACAGCAACTATATCATTTTTATTTAGTATAGGATAACTCCATTCCCTTCCATCTCCTTCCATTTTTTTAATCATCCCCCAAACATTCCCTAGTTTTGTACTACTGCCAATTGTGTCACAGAAACCTCTCCAGAATTCTCTTTTTGTCCTTCTTATTGTTCTCCTGACTTTTGCTTGTGACTTTTTATATTCAATTAAATGTTGAAAATTATGAGACCTTTTAACCAATTTAAATGCTTTATTTCTTTCTCTCCCTGCTTTTCTACACTCTTCATTCCACCAAGGAACTAACTTTCTCCCATTTTTCCCTGATGTTTTTGGAATAGACTCCTCAGCAGCAGTTAAAATACTCTGACTAATCTCTTGGTTCATACTTTCAATACTCTGATCATTTTTAATATTTAAAATGTTCCTATCACATAAGTTATAAAATTCCTCCCAATTTGCTTTCTCAAATATCCACTTTCCTCCTATCATTTCAGGTCTATGCACCTGGCCCATCCTTATTTTGCTGATTATAATGTAGTGATCACTACCAAATGTCTTATTTTTAACTTGCCAATCACATAATGGAGCTAAACAGCTAGAAACAAATGTCAAATCTAATACAGATTCCTTACCTGAATTTATATCAATTCTTGTCTTCTTACCATTATTCAAGCAAACCAGATTATTACTATCTAGAAACTCCTCTAAAATTTCCCAATTATAATCTACTTTTCCACTACCCCATAATGAATGATGTGCATTAAAGTCTCCACACCAAATGACATTTCCTTTCATATTCATCTCTTCAAGTTTGCTTAACTCAAGCTTTTTACAAGGATTGTAAAAATTTAAAAATCGACATTACCTTCTCTTCCACCCATATTTCAATTGCAACATACTCCAAGTCTCTTTTCCTTCCAATAATTTTATATGGAATACCTTCCTTAATCAAAGAAAGATATCCTCCCCCATTTCCTTCTTCTCTATCATATCTAACTGCAATATATCCATCTATTTTAAAATCCAAACAAGGCCTCAACCAAGTTTCCTGTATACAAATTATATCAGGTTTCTCTTTTAATTCATAAATAAACTGTTTAAAATCTTGCCCATTTGACAAAAGACTCCTCGCATTCCATTGTAAGATTGAGACTATCCTTGACTTGCTTGACTACACAGCTCTCCCCTTATGTCTTCCCACCGTATATTCTTTAAGTCTAAGCTATGGCATGCTGCCTTCACAATAATCTGAATCCTTTCCGTTTTTGATTTCACGTCCGATGTTGCATTTATAACTCCTGCAATAAAAGTCACCATTTTCTTTATTTCCTCTTCTACTTTCTTTTCAATCATTTCCATAATTTTTGACATTATTTGCTTTTCACCTGTTAGAGATTTCCCATTTTGTTTCTCTTTCTCAACTACTTTACACGCTTCTGCATATGTTACTTTCTGCATAACTTTCGTTTTCTGTATAGTTGTTTGTCGTTTCATTACTTCGCATCCCCAAAAAGCAACACTATGCTCTCCTCCACAACTACAGCACTTTGGTTTAACTCCAACTCCACATTTACCATATTCATGGTTTCCAGAACATCGGGCACATCTCCTTTTTCCTTTACACATTTTTGCAACATGGCCAAATTCCTGACAGTTGAAGCACCTCACTGGTTTGGGCACGTATTCTCTGACACTAAATCTTATCAAACCAAAGAAAACTTCCTTTGGCATTTCTTTTGTTTCAAACTCCAACAACACAGTTTCTGTTTCAACCTTCTCTGTACCCCTTGTCATTCTTCGTGCTCCCTTTATTTCCTTGTTTCTTTCTTTCAAATTCTCAACTAAGTCCTTCATGTTAACACTCAACGGCACTCCTGTGATAATTCCTTTGCTTTCATCATTTCTTTTTTCACCCACTTTAACAACTGCTCTGACTTTAACTTTACACACCCATCCAAGCTTTTTTGCCTTTTCAACTTGCCCTTCCGAATTACATCCAATCAAAAGGTTTCCGTCTCTCAGTATTTTAGCATATTTAATTTCCCCAACATGTGTTTTTAGTGCTTTTGTTAGTTTAATTGGATCAATCTTCTTGACTCCTTCTCCTTCATCAAATCTTATTATAATGTTCAGGTTTTGTCTTTTTGGTGGTTCTTTTCCTTCCTCAATTCCGTCATTATCGGTGTCTTCAGTGCTTTCCTCATTTCCTTTTTTCCTCTTTCTTTCGGCAGCTCGCTGCTTCTTTCCACCCTTTCCCACCAAGTCCCACTCTTTATCTTCATTCTGCCCACTCCTTCCTTCCTCTTCACTACACTCCATACTATTACAGTCACTTTTTTCTCGGAACCTCCCACCTTCCTCCATCCCGCTCTCGGTAAAAGTCTCTTCGTTCGGTGAACTCGTGACTCAGCGGCCGTCCTGCTCCGATGCTGCTAAGCTCTGGACTCTGAGCCCTGAACCAGTGAGCCACCAGCCGCATAAGCAACCAGGTGAGAGAGTCTGCCTTTATACTCTCCACCCCTCATGAGGTGATTAGGGGCCAGGTGTTTTGAATATTGGGGCAGGCTTCTTCCTGCTACACTAATATGAGCTTTAGAACAACATTTCTAATCTCTGTTAAGAATATTTAGAAAATTCCTGATGCGACGTACAAGTGAATCAATGAAGCTGTACTGGTTTTCTTGTACTGGATGTGCAGCTGTTCTGGCTGCTTCCACCTCTTCATACATCTCGTTGGTGTAGTAGGTTCCTCCGTTTGCTGCCACCATCTCTTCGACCTTCCTGAACAGCTCTTCCACCTGTTCTCTGTCCCTGCTGCTGTTTTCAAAGATGTGGAATCTGCTCCCACATCTTCGGATGAGTCTCTGAAGCTCTGGATCACCTTCTCTCACGTAGTCTTGGATGCTTGAGTCCGGATCTCCACCGCGGGTAAACAGGACAACCATGAACTGATCCGCTCTGCGACCAAACAGCTCCTGCAGGGCCTCCACTGAGTTTTTCTCTTCCCTGGTGAATCTTCCAGCCTGGATCACCAGCAGGAACACGTGAGGCCCCGGACAGGACACCTGGACACACCTGACTATCTCCGTCCTAATGAACTCTTCTGTCCCGTCAGTGTCCAGGATGCCAGGTGTGTCCACCACAGTGATTAATCTGTCTCTCCAAGTTGTTTCTTCTTTCTGGCAGGTTGTGGTCACCGACTCTGAAGCTGGACGAGATTCAAACCGTTCTTCTCCCAGAATTGTGTTTCCGACGGCACTTTTACCAACACCTGTTTTTCCAATCATCACAAGTCTCAGAGATCGACCTGCAACATTTAAGAGTTTCTGATTAGATCTTTTATTTTCAGTTGATTTGTGTTCAGCGAGATGCTCATCTTTTACCTACTAAAATGAAAACACAGCCGCTTTCAACTGAGCAGCTGAAGGAAATACGAAGCAGCATCATTGACAGGATATCAGGAGCTAATCTGAAAACTCTGCTGGACAAACTGCAGCTGAAAGGGATGATGACTGAACCTGAGAGCGAGGAAGCAGCGGAGATGAAGAGCAGACATGACAAAGCTCAATTTATAATCGATACAGTGTGGAGGAAGGATGGAGCTTCAGAGATGATTGAGATTCTCATTGACATCGACCCTTTCCTCTGCAAAAAACTCAAGTTAATCTGATGCTGGGCAGGTTTAGCTGAAACCAGATATTTACATACATGAGAAGATCAGAGAAGATAAAGGTCGACTTCTAGTCGACACGGTGAGGAGGAAAGGAGACGATGCAAGTTCAAAAATGATCCGGTTCCTCTGTGAACTCGAACGTGGCTGCAGGTCTGATTTTTTATGGATTTCATTGCTTGTTGTGTTTTATTATATACCCACACCCTCATTATTGGAAGATGAAAGTGCTCAATTATGAATAATTTGTCAAACAAACATGTTATTTCTGTATGTGAAATAAAATAAAACTGTTCTTAACTGTAGATACAAAAAGTCACTCACATTTTTATTTAATAAAAATGTTATCATTGTTTATATGAATAGTCAATATTTTCTTAAACATGTCTACTATCTAAATGTTCGAATTAATCATGTATTTCAGTATTTATTTAATTATATGTTCTGTTGAAACGATATAAACTGACTCATTTGATTACTAGATCAACACAACAATCACATTGAGTATGATGTATTAGTCCCACTAACTCACTTTGATGAGTTAGTGTGTCTGCATGAATGGTTATAGCTGACACATATGAAAAGCACACGGCAATGATATTAAATAAATACTGGAATAAATAAATTAATTCATGACTTCCACAATATTTATTTTTACAATTCTGAAAATGTGGAAGTAATTTAAAAAAATGTTTTTTAATTAATCTATTTCTGATATTACTTGTATTTTTACACCTATTTACTGTATTATTGAACTGTTTGCACTCAATGCTGACATTTAAATGTCTAAAGAACCACTCTCCCAGTGTTCGTCGTGGTTACCTGGAATCACTGCGTTGAATGAGGCCAGAGCCTGTCGTCCAGGTGAGAGGAGCTGTCAGTGCTGGTTTTGTTTGTTTTCGCCGTGTTTCATGAGGTCCAAGCGGCCCATGAAGGAATTTTCTAGTTTTATTCTATCAGCTCTGCATTGTTTGTTCACTGGACAAACATTTTGTGAAGTTTGAGCACAAGCAGAGGAAAATAATTGCTTACCAGGTTTAAATGAAGCCATGTTGTCTTTAATGTGGACATCAGACTAATGAATAAACAAAGCCTGTCTTTGCCATTTATAGGTAGCAAAGACAGGCCAATCATTCAGGAGGTTGAGCCACTCGTATGTATAAAACAGACTGATTTGACTCCAGCCCTCACCTGCTGAGAAACTGACTCCAGTAAGTACAGACAACTTCATTCAACTTTAACTTTTGAATTTAAGACAATGGTATTCACTGTTGTAGCATTAGATTTAGTATTTAGAAAAATAATGTTTATTATGAAAAAAAAGAAAATATATGTCACAATTTGTGCATAATATATAAATCTTATTTAAAATGTTAAATTATTTCCTTATTTATCCGTTCATTAGATTTAAAGTAGGTTTTTTTTCTCATTATTAGATATTGGATTTTAAAGTAAAATGAACCAAGTCACTCAAATACAAAATAACAAAAAATGGGAAGCATTAAAGTTTTCTGTTTGGTTTTTCTTTCTTCCTTAAGATCCACATTTTTCTCTGATTCAACTTTTACAGGCAAATAACAATGAATGGTAAGTTTGTATCTTTAATTCCCCTCATAATATTACAAGCCTGTTTTTTCCTGTGTTCAAATTAAATCTAAAACCTAGATGTAAAAAATTATTGTAAAAGATTTTTTTGCCCTTGAAGAGCATTTGAAAATGAATCAATTACTTTTTATTTAGATGAATGTCATGGTAATAAATATTCATTTTTATATCATTTTTCCAGGCCCAGTGAATCTTGTCCTACTGGGAATGTCAGGAACTGGGAAAAGCAGTTCTGGAAACACAATCCTTGGAGAGAAACTGTTTCTGGCAAAGAGCAGCTCAAAACCGGTGACCACAAAGTGCCAGCTGGAAAAAACTATGATAAACGGCTTACATGTTCGAGTGATTGATACACCTGACATGTTTGATGACGACATGGAATCATCAGTCCGAGACAAACTTCTGAAAAATTCCACAAATCTGTGTGGGTCTCATCCTCGCGTGTTTGTTCTTGTCCTTCAGGTTAGTAGATTTACAGACGGGGAGAGAGACGTCCTGACAAAGTTAAAGAAAATGTTTGGGGGAAAAGTCAGTGAACAAATGATCATCCTGTTCACTCGTGGAGGCGATCTGAGTCGAGCCGGGATGAGCTTGAAAACCTTTTTACATCAATGCCAGCGTGACCTGAGAGAAATAGCTGAAACGTGTGGCGGGAGGTGCGTTCTATTTGAAAATAAGGATTCAGATACAAGTCAAGTGGAAGATCTGATAGAGACAGTAAAGGAGGTGTTGGCAGACAACAGTGAAGCTTCATGTGAGGTGGAAGATTCTGCAAATACGAGTCAATAGCAAGTAACAACAGTTAGTTATTCATGACAACATCTTATTACCAGACATATTATCAACATCTTACTGAACAGGTTAGAACTGTGCTGTCATTCTAGAGCGATTATGTAAAAGTAAGTTTGGGAACGTCCCCAGAATGAGTTCAACTAAACCGCTGAGCTGTTCAACATGGCGCTACTTTCAGTTTGTTTCTCCAGACACTTTTAATAAGACGCAGAGAAACAGATCAATCCAAACACGTCTTCACAATGTCTACACTTCTCATGACATTAAACCTTACAGAGCAGTTATACAGCGACTGACAATTTACCTGGAGGTGCAAGTCTTCGGCTCCATAGCAGCAAAAAACAAATAATAAAGAGAAAAATGTTTGAAATCCTTAAAAACTGAGAAGCAGGAGAAAGAGAAATGCTAACCCTGCAAAGGTTAGGAGAGGATCTTACCAGGAAGTGAAAAAGGGAAGGGCAGGTTTGTAGGCAGAGTAAGTTTTTTCATAAAAATTAAAAGCTCAAAATGATCCACCACAGTACATTATTATTATTGTTGTTTTCATTGCTGTTAAGTTAGAAAATCGAATGTGTATGTTTGTACTTATTATGTTGAAGCTGCTACGTTCAGATCTCACTGTCTGCCTCTTTTTGTGGAAAAACCCAAAGAAAATACTTTAAATAAGATTTCTGGATGAATCCTGAATCTGGTTCAAGAAGCTTCCAAAATGGACAAATGTTTGAACTAATCTTCAGACCTGTAATTGCTTTAGTTGGGAATGTTTATGTACATTTATTTGTTTAGTAATTTGTCGAAAATGTTACAGTTTAATGTAAATATAGAACTGAAAACACATACAAAGAATAACAGTTTGCATGTACCTTCACAGCTCTAGTTTTAATTAAATGTAAGGTGTGACGGTTTTACTTTATAAATAACATGAGGATTAATATTTGCAACATTAAAGTGAAGATGCTGCTCTGTAAAAATATCAAAAAATAAAATAGGAGGATATGTTAATGAGTTGTTGCTTTTGCTCTTTTTGTTGTCCTTTATGGTTCATCTCCTGACTTTTAATTTCTACATGTGGAAAGTAAATTAAAATGCTTCATTATAGAACTATTACAAATAAAGCTTCTTATTTTCACATCAAATTTAAACCAACATTGAAAATTAAAGTTTGCAACAAGCATTTATTTAAGGTCAGAAAAAAGCAGCCAGCATGTCTGCAGACCCCACACATCCTGGACACCAGCTGCCTAAAGCTTTACCTTCAGGTCAGCGATTCATGTTGTCTCTGATGTACCAAATAAACACCTTACAGCCTAAGTACTTCAAGATATACTGTCACAATTTTTCAGTGTTTCATGTAAAGAAATAGTTACACATACACACAGTTCCTTTTATTCATTATGTTATTTTCTCTCTAAAGTTTGGAAATTTGTACCTAACATCTGTGAGCTGTGAGTAAAATTCTTTGTTCAGACAATAATTAAAGGTAAATCTAATAGAAATTTGGAACATTAAATTACAAACTGCAAAGGACAAGAATATGAAAAAAGAAAATTTAAAAATAAAGTGAAAGTGACGGGAAAGAAACAAACTTTAATGGAGAACCGGAAGCTGTGAGGAAAGCCTGGAAGTTACTCTGTTGGTGAAACCAGGTTTGAGGGGAGACTAGGATGGCGATGAAGTGAAGTTCTACACTTGTACAGTAGGGGGCAGTGTGCGCATTGTATTTAACTAGTAATCCATCAGTAAACGCTTGCTTTAAACCGAAAGAAAAAAACTCAAATGAGGAAGCGTTATGTAGCGTCCTGCCTTTTTTCTCTTTAAAACTGCCCGCCTACATTTATCCAATTATATGATTCATTCTTTAGGTCAAAAGTTAGTCCGGTTCTCTGTTAACAACCAGTTTCTCTTGAACAATTAAAAGGCAACTTGTGAACAAAAACAACAAAAAAACATCCACGAATAACGGAATCCGAAGAGGACCCGCCCGAGTCGGACCAAATGAGGAAACGTAAGTCAAACCTTCTCAAGTCACCCAAACAGTTTTTGTGGGTTAATTTATTAGCTTAAATGAAGTTTTTACAACAGTGAAATGTTTGACTCCTGATTGGCTCCGGGCAACTCCTGACCATCGTTACTCATCTGTAGTTTAAAAACTACAAAACTCAGACTTTTCGAGGCTGAACCAGATTATTCTAGCTGAACTATTTCAACGCAGTTTGTGATTTACTAAACATTTGATTTATAAAAGCTTTATTATAAAGCCAAGTTAATTTCACCCTGTCATCTTTTTCACTATTAAACTAGGTCTAAATCCTCATTTAATTTTTAAGTGCTGTAGATATTTCATACAGCAGAATGCAATGAAAACTTCAGACAGACTTGAATGTGTGTGTGTGTGTGTGTGTGTGTGTGTGTGTGTGTGTGTGTGTGTGTGTGTGTGTGTGTGCGTACGCGCGTTTGTTTGTAATATCTTGTGGGGACAATGTTCCTGACACTACATTGTGGGGACCAATTGCTCCTTGTGGGACCGAAGCCTGGTCCCACAAGAGGAAACCCTGTTTTTGGGGTCAGGGGTCAGATTTAGGACTAAGGTGTGAATTGAGTTTTGGTTAGGGTTAGGTATGTGATGGTTAGGGTTAGGAAAAGGGTAAAGGTCAGGTTTAGGCTGTAGAAATGAATGGAAGTCAATGGAAAGTCCCCACAAAGATAGCCACGCAAACATCTGCGCGTGCGTGTGTGTGTGCGTGTGCGTATGTGTGTAGGTGCGTGTGTGTGTTTCTAAAACATCAACTATAAACTTCTATATTCAGAAGTTTTATTCATCATTTATAAGGTATCAATGAACATTTTAATAATTTTTGTTCCAGTGGGATATTGTTTTGCTCATAAATGCTCAAAATTCCTACATGACAACTACAGTTTGAAGTCAAACAGACATGTTTAATTATCATGTTACATTACAAGACAGGTGTCAAACTCGAGGCCAGGGGACCCAATCTGGCCCGCCAGAGGCCAGATTTGGGGCAGATTGATCTTCTGACAGATTATCTGTCTCATACTGTCACAACATGGTGACAGTTTTAACATGTAAAACATTTTTATACACATTACATGCTGCAGCTTTAAGCTCTTAGCTATGCTGCGAGTTCAGCTACATATAACAGAGTCATGATATGTGTTGATGAGAATGATGGGGATGGATGGATGGATGGATGGATGGATGGATGGATGGATGGATGGATGGATGGATGGATGGATGGATGGATGGATGGATGGATGGATGGATGGATGGATGGATGGATGGATGGATGGATGGATGGATGGATGGATGGATGGATGGATGGTTTAGATAGTGGTTTAAAATAATAGGGAAACATCCATCAGGTGATTTTTCTTATTGCGGGGAAACAGAAGGAACTTGTTGATTTATTGTAGGAAATGTATAAAAGAGGAAAGAAATGGATTTCAGGAACTGTGGCTAATTTATTAGGGAAGCATCAATAACATGATATAATTCAAGCACTTATTAAATATTTAAAATATACACAATTAGCTGAGAGGATTCATATGTGTGTGAGTGAATAGGTATGTATATAATATAGTTATTTTAAGGTTTGCAGATGTATAGGAAAATATGAATCTCTGAATTACATCTCCGTCCAGTTGATGACAATAATGCACTAAGTTTGTAAACTGACAGAAGAACAAGAACAAGAAGAAGATGTTGTTACCATCAGGGAAAGAACTAGAACATGCAGGATTCTGGGCCTCCAGGTTCACTTTGGACATTAGACTTAATTGGTCATGTTGTTACATCAGCTGACTGAAAAATTGCCTTAGTTGATAATATAATTACTTTTATTTTCTGTAACAAAGGAAAGTTTTGCACTGATTACAATTATCTTACAATTTTAGCAAATTAATTAAAGGCCTGATGAAGGAATCATTTGATGAATCACTAATATGAATCTATATTCACACAAATAACTGTCAGATTTATCTTTGTTGCATGATATGAGTGTTTGCATTTCTGATGAAGATGCAAATAAAGCCTTAAAATAAATGTAGCTTTTGTTACAGCATCATAATCTCACGCTGAAACATGTTGGAAAAGCCAAGTTCCAGTTTCACTAAATTTATTCAGTAGAAAAAGTCACATTAGTTGTTTTTAACATAATTATTAGGAATCTCTTTCCCACTGTTCTGCATTATTACCTACAGAGTCACAATTCAACAGAACTGCTGTCATCCTGGTGAAAAATAACACCAGTTTTTTATTTTATTATCGAAGGCAGACAGTTTCTAAGAGAAATGACACATGAGAGGTGGGTACATTAATTTCTCTCTTTGATTTCTCAGGTTCCAGGATCTGATTAATGTTTAACAGGGGAAGAACAAGAACGAAGAATTACTGATTTTCAATATGTTGAGCCGAAAATTCAATAGAAAGCACCTGGAAGGAACATCATCTGAAAACATTTCTGAGGGCCAAGAAGAACCAGAAACAGATGTAACTGACTCATCAAGTGACACAAAGAGCCCTGAGTATCAGGACCGACCCAAAGACAACGACTCATCTGAGGAAACCAGACCAAGGGGAAAGGAAGCAACTGTTTGCAATGATGGTGCTCAACTTTATCGATCTGGTAGTTTTAGAAAAGCACAAGGAAAAATTAACAAAATTTCTACACTTGAAAGGTTTTCTGCTTTTGGGAACATCAAGGATAAAGATTCTCCTCCTGACCCGGTCCCAGCCTTGGTTCTGCTGTTCTACCGACCTCCAGCTGATCCTGAGTCTGAACACGAGATTAATGTGTTGATGCTGTCACAAAACGTTTTTGGTGATGTGCTGCGTTTCAGGAGGAAATTAGATCAAGATGAAATTTTCCTGGAGATATTTCCAGACTGCAAACTGCAGCCGAATCAGGTTTACTCTCTGTCTGCCTCTCTTGGAGGCGACTCGGTTCTGGTTCAGCCCAAAGAAGCAGAATTTGATGCAGAATCCTATGACAATTACCTGTCAAAGTTCTGTGTTTCTTTTGAGAAAATGATGAAACTCATCAGTCTGTCTCTGAGGGACAGCAGCTCCAACATCGTCTGGGAGAGACAGGTTTGTCTTTCTGCTGCTGGATTCAGAAGATCCTGGGGACCGACCCGACAGAACCTCAGTCCAATAGAGAAACTGAAGGAGAAAAGGATTAGACCCACTGGCGGTGTATCTGAACCTGTTCGGCAGATTTTCCAGAAGAAACTAATGAAGACTAAATCTGAGTGTGAGAAACCAAAGAAGAAGATCAGATATGGCAGCGTTCTCCAACAGTCTTTCACCACAGATTCCTCTGAGGAGGAAACCAGCTGTTCAGGGGATCTGAAAGTTTCTCCTTCCTCTGATCCAACTCAGAGCGACTCCGTCCCAAACAGAACCTCCACTGACCTTCTCCAGACTTCAGGGTCCGGTTTGAGAAGAAGAGGCCTCAGTGCCTTGTCTTCTTCTCTCAACATTTCTTTGATTAAACACAATCCTGTTTCACGTTTCAGTCTCTCACCCCCAGCTGTTAGTTCACCCAACGTTTTCTCAGATTATCTAACAGAAAACTTTACAAATGTCTACCGAGGCTATCCACTGTCACCGTATTTCTCTAGTGGATCCAGTCTGACCGGTTTCTATCCTCCATCACAACCGAAAAAAGCAAGAGGAGGACAAACTAAAGAACAGGAAAGAATGAGTGAGCTTTCTGTCTGGAGGAGAAACAGACTTGGATATCAACCGGACTCAATTATAGAAATGGAAGAAAGACATCGTGAGCATCAAAATAAATCATTATATCAAAAAGTACAATCCTCTTCCACAAACGTCCAAAGTTCAGATTTATCTCCACTGCCCCGGCTATCCTTACCCAGGTTTTATTCGCCAGGCGGTGCTTTTTCAACTCATTATCCTCTGGGTTTACCAACTAGTAGAACAGTACCTCCATTTGGTCTTAAAATGGAAACTCTGAGCAAAGACTTGAAGCAGACAGAAAATCCTGCAGCTGACGAGGATCAATTAGAAAAACCTGAAGATCTTCAGCACGTCCCATTGTCCAGCATGTTTACAATTGCATCTCTCCAACAGTCTTTCACCACAGATTCCTCTGAGGAGGAAACAAGAGGCTGTTCAATGGATCTCTTTGGGAACGTCAAGGATGAAGATTCTCCTCCTGACCCGGTCCGAGCCTTGGTTCTGCTCTTCTACAGACCTCCAGCTGATCCTGAGTCAAAACACAAGATCAATGTTTTAATGCTGCCAAAAAACGTTCTCAGAACTGTACTGCATTTTAGGAAGCTGTTAAATGATAATGAGATTTTCCTAGAGAGGCCTCCAGACTGCAAACTGCAGCCGAATCAGGTTTACTCTCTGTCTGCCTCTCTTGGAGGTAAGTCGGTTCTGGTTCAGCCCGAAGAAGCAGCATTTGATGAAGAATCCAGTGACAGTTATTTCTCAAAGTTTTGTGTTTCTTTTGAGGAAATGATGAAACACATCAGTCTGTCTCTGAGGGACAGCAGGTCCAACATCGTCTGGGAGAGACGGGTTTGTCTTTCTGCTGCTGGAGTCAGAAGATCCTGTAGACCGACCCGACAGAACCTCAGTCCACAGGAGAAACTGAAGGAGAAAAGGATTAGACCCACTGGCGGTGTATCTGAACCTGTTCTGCAGATTTTCCAGAAGAAACCAATGAAGACTGAATCTGAGTGTGAGAAAGCAGAGAAGAAGATCAGATATGGCAGCGTTCTCCAACAGTCTTTCACCACAGATTCCTGTGAGAAGGAAACCAGCAGCTGTTCAGTGTATCTGAATGTTTCTCCTTCCTCTGATCCAACTCAAAGTGACTCCGTCCCAAACAGATCAGCCTCTACTGACCTTCTCCAGACTTCAGTATCCGGTTTGAGAAGAAGAGGCCGCAGTAACTCGTCTCCTTCTCTCCTCTGTTCTCTGATTCATCAGGATCCTCCGTTAGACGTCAGTATCTTACCCCGAGCTGCTAGTTTACCCAGCATGAAGCTCCAAAGCAGCTTTGAGGAGTTCACTCCTGGTTTCTGTGGGGATCCAGATGATGAAACCTTCTGGTTCCAGTGCTCCGGTCCAGGCCGGTACCAGTGCAGAGAGAGCGGCCTGGTGTTTGACATGACGGGAGGAGGAGACGTGTTTTACAGGGTCGTTCCCTGGAACAGCAGATTACTGAGCCCACATGGCAAGAAGCCTGCAGGACCTCTGTTTGACATCAGCTGCCAGCAGCGGTCTGTGGCTCGGCTTCATCTCCCTCACTGTGAGGTCCGATCCACAGGACGATGTCACTTCCTGTCAGTCGCTCACCTCCATGATGAAGGCGTGGAGTTTATCAGGCCTGAGAGGATCACAGAGACTCACATCGTCATCAGCATCACAGGGTTTTCTGCTTTTGGGAACGTCAAGGATGAAGATTCTCCTCCTGACCCGGTCCGAGCCTTGGTTCTGCTCTTCTACAGACCTCCAGCTGATCCCGATGTCACTTCCTTCCTCAATGTGTTGCTTCTTCCAAGGAACATTGTGATCCGGGATTTGAAGCGGACCAGGAGGAAATTAGCTGAGGATGAATTGTTCATAGATGCTCCTCCACACTGTAAACTACAACCTGATCAGGTTTACATTCTGTCCACCAGTCCTGAAAACGAATCAGTTAAGGTTCAGCCACAGGAAGCCGAGTTTGATGGAGAGTATTATAAAGACTACTTTCCATCATTTCAGGTTACCTTAAAAACCCTGATTAGAGATATTCACCTGAATTTGGTGCAGAAAAGCAGCTCCTGTTGTGTTTGGGAGCGAGATGTTCATCTTTTACCTACTAAAATGAAAACACAGCCGCTTTCAACTGAGCAGCTGAAGGAAATACGAAGCAGCATCATTGACAGGATATCAGGAGCTAATCTGAAAACTCTGCTGGACAAACTGCAGCTGAAAGGGATGATGACTGAACCTGAGAGCGAGGAAGCAGCGGAGATGAAGAGCAGACATGACAAAGCTCAATTTATAATCGATACAGTGTGGAGGAAGGATGGAGCTTCAGAGATGATTGAGATTCTCATTGACATCGACCCTTTCCTCTGCAGAAAACTCAAGTTAATCTGATGCTGGGCAGGTTTAGCTGAAACCAGATATTTACATACATGAGAAGATCAGAGAAGATAAAGGTCGACTTCTAGTCGACACGGCGAGGAGGAAAGGAGACGATGCAAGTTCAAAAATGATCCGGTTCCTCTGTGAACTCGAACGTGGCTGCAGGTCTGATTTTTTATGGATTTCATTGCTTGTTGTGTTTTATTATATACCCACACCCTCATTATTGGAAGATGAAAGTGCTCAATTATGAATAATTTGTCAAACAAACATGTTATTTCTGTATGTGAAATAAAATAAAACTGTTCTTAACTGTAGATACAAAAAGTCACTCACATTTTTATTTAATAAAAATGTTATCATTGTTTATATGAATAGTCAATATTTTCTTAAACATACTACTATC
Source organism: Poecilia reticulata (assembly GCF_904066995.2). Lineage (NCBI taxonomy): Eukaryota > Metazoa > Chordata > Actinopteri > Cyprinodontiformes > Poeciliidae > Poecilia > Poecilia reticulata. The sequence continues at coordinate 26,060,339 of NC_088849.1, read as the reverse complement.
TAAATGTTCAAATCAATCATGTATTTATTTCAGTATTTATTTAATTATATGTTCTGTTGAAATGATATAAACTGACTCATTTGATTACTAGATCAACACAACAATCACATTGAGTATGATGTATTAGTCCCACTAACTCACTTTGATGAGTTAGTGTGTCTGCATGAATGGTTATAGCTGACACATACGGCAATGATATTAAATAAATACTGGAATAAATAAATTAATTCATGATTTCCACAATATTTATTTTTACAATTCTGAAAATGTGGAAGTAATTTAAAAAAATGTTTTTTAATTAATCTATTTCTGATATTACTTGTATTTTTACACCTATTTACTGTATTATTGAACTGTTTGCACTCAATGCTGACATTTAAATGTCTAAATATTCTTAAAACATAAATTAAAAGAAGAAAAATAAGTTGATGAGCTTGTATTTTAACTTTACGCATTCTTGCATGATAACGTGAACGCAACATGAAACGTCATAATGATTTAAGCCAATAGCTTTTCGAGGGGGTGTGGCTTAATAAACTCATCGACCCTCTTCCGGCTGACAGTTTCTGTTGCTGAGCCTCAGTCCACTAACAAGCTGTTTAAAGCAGAGTGTTTTAGCCTTTTGGGCTGGTAACGGAACGGTTTCATGATGTTTATCATTTACTGACTGACTTCCTGCTGAAAGCGGCGTTGTTACATCTGCTGAAGCTCCCAGTTGAGCTGTCAGGGCAGCAGGTGGAGGAGGAAGAAGAAGCGTCACTGCATTTCTAAGGCCGCCATGAGTTTTTACAAGCGCATAATTACTTTCCATCTGTGGATAATAAGTTAAACACAGATGGGTAGAAATCTACCAACAACATGACCTAAATAATTGTGGATTGTTTAAGAAATTGTACTTGATTTGATTATCAAACAGGCAACTGTCAGCTGAATTTATAATTTTACATTGACAAATGTGAGAACAAAGGAAACCTGTCCGCATGTCCCCGCTACAGGGCCTCCGTTTATCTCAAACTGCTATTGGATACAATGTAGGCTTCCCTGACCTATCACAGGACACCACACTCTGAGACCCAAACATCGGCTTCAGTGATTGGTCGAAACGTTTGGCGCCTCTTGACTCTGCTGCAGCCGGAGTGGGCGGCGAGTGCGAGACGGTGAACAGTTTGAACCTGCTCCGCGTCGAGGCGGAAATATTGAAAATAAACTGTTTGATTTCAGAAAAGACGGAGTTAAATGACAGCAGTGTCCGTCAAAACAAGCATTAGTGTTATCGCAAAAGGTCCACATTGAGGCGTGGGAACGGAAGCTTTTACCGTTTAACGGACGGTCGGTGCTGTAAAGCCGGCTGTCGCGCTTAGAATCGCTGCCTCCTGCTGAGCTAACTGCTAACTAGCTGCGGAGCTAACGCTTCGGCTAAGCTCCCACACAAAGAACCGCTCTCCCAGTGTTCGTCGTGGTTACCTGGAATCACTGCGTTGAATGAGGCCAGAGCCTGTCGTCCAGGTGAGAGGAGCTGTCAGTGCTGGTTTTGTTTGTTTTCGCCGTGTTTCATGAGGTCCAAGCGGCCCAGGTTCTTCTTGGTGCTTTGTTAACTGGCCAACTGCTAGTTAGCACGTCGGGGTGTTCGAGACAAATTCGTACCCCAGTATTTAATAATCCAGAAAAACGTACACATACACTGTAGAGTTCGGTTAAATATATAAACATTCTGATTTAACTTCACTTTACTGTATTTAAGCTGTTCGCAAAGAGAGGAAACCATATTTTTAGGGGGTACTGAGCACGATTTCTGCCAGCTAAAGCTTCCTGGTTTTGTTTGGAAAGTTCACCTTGAAACCATCTGACAGGTTGGCCCAGTTTTAGTTACTTTTCACCTCAGCGGACGGTCAGAAATGTCCTTTGTAGAGTTTGGTTATTTCAATCAGCTGTAGCTGTGAGGAAAAAGTCCGTATTTTCTTTACCTTTGACCTGCGTGAGGCAGATCAGCTCTAATAATGATGCATGTAAGTCGGTAAAAACATGTCGGCCACTTTCAACAGACTGGGAAATAACCATCATTTTTAAATACATGGTCAAGATCCTGGTTCATAGTGATGATCATATAGGGGAAATGATTAATAACTGGCTTTGACTGTAATTTCATACATTCTGATTCAGTCCTAGATATTAATCAATGCAGTCAAGTTCAGATATTATTCACATTGGTAAAATTAGTTTCCTGTCCAAGGAAAACCAGTTTATGGCATCAAGTCACTTTACGGCAGTTTCTCCTGAAGGCAGTAAATAAGTTTGATTTGAATCAACATTAAGCATTTTAAAGCGCTTTAGATGTTAGAAACACCATATTCAGGGTGGTGTTTACATGTTTTTTCAATGAAATAGAAATTTATTAATTATAAATTCACAGTAAAAAGTTGATGCGACATCATGAATGGTTCAGAAGTCAACTGAATTTTTCATTTTTAAATGAAAAACTGCATACTAGTTTATCTCCAGTTTGATTTGTTGTTAAACTGGGTTTTAAAGTGAGTATTTAACTGGGTAATTATTTCCTGTAGGTCTTTATCATGGTAGGAAACCATGTAGTTGCTATAATATTGTTATAAATTGAATTATTATAGGTTCATCTGTCATCATGAACCTCTGACTCACCTGCCTTCTGCTGCTGTTTTGAGTTTCTGCAGATCTCTTTGCTTTTGAGTGACTTTGGCTTTTCCAGTTAAAACATATTTATCCCAAAATAAAATAAAATCTCATAACTCAGATGTTCCAAATGTCTTCAGTCGTTAAGGATTGTGATGCCGTGGGCAGGACGGATCTCCAGTAGCAGTCAGTATTGCAACGAATCAGATGAAGACGCCTGAACATCTCATCATCCAGGCAGCAGAGACGATATTCCACAGTAACATGTCCAGTTGGTAGCTGGCGCTGCTAATCCACATCCTTTAAACCTCCATCTATTGGTGGAAAGATGTTGGAGTAGGGGATGTGATCCTTTATGAAGGACAGAAAAGATGCTTTGAACTTCCTCCTCTCCATGAATCCTCATCTCAATGCCTCTGGGGTCAAAGTTCAGTTAATCAGCTGCTTGCATTTGTAAAAACACCCGTCTGCTCCTGGAATAAACAAAATGAACCGTTTTATGTTTTGCAGCGACTCTTCAGTTTATCTGAGGTTCCTGCAGAAACACGTGGCAGGAAAAGTCCTGAAATAAGTCGACACTTCCTGCTGCACTTCTCATTAGTGCCATCCTTCCTGACCTGTTGAACCAAGTTAAAAACTAATACAGCAACAGTCTTCAGTCAGAGGCCTCCTGGTATTCGTTGCAGCACTGACTGCTGCAGGAGATCCTTCCTGACCTGTTGAACCAAGTTAAAAACTAATACAGCAACAGTCTTCAGTCAGAGGCCTCCTGGTATTCGTTGCAGCACTGACTGCTGCAGGAGATCCTTCCTGACCTGTTGAACCAAGTTAAAAACTAATACAGCAACAGTCTTCAGTCAGAGGCCTCCTGGTATTCGTTGCAGCACTGACTGCTGCAGGAGATCCTGCCTGACCTGTTGAACCAAGTTCAAAACTAAAACTGCAACTTCTTCAGAGGAATTTGGGGGTTTTAACATGACGAGATGTTTTCACAGCCCATGTGAGCAGATGTTTTCCTCTCTTTAGTAAATGTGGTGTGTGTGTGTGTGTGTGTGTGTGTGTGTGTGTGTGTGTGTGTGTGCGCAGGGCGATCATGGTGCTGACAGGGAAGCGTTCGGACAAAGGTCCAGCCTGCTGGAAGAGGAGAGTGAAGTCTGAGTACATGAGGCTCCGGCAGCAGAAACGCTTCAGACGGGCCGACGAGGTCAAGGTGGGTTCACACTCTGACCTCTGACCTCTAGAAGTATTCGGGCAGGTTAATAACAACCACCTCTGCTGCAGAGCATGTTCAACTCCAACCGTCAGAAGATCGTGGAGCGGACGGACACTCTGAACCAGGAGTGGAAGACGCGGCGGATCCAGCCGGTCCACATCATGACGTCGGTCAGCTCGCTGCGCGCCTCCAGAGAGGTGAGCCGCCTTCCTGCTGATGGCGAGCGCCGACCCGGACCCTGACGTCCCGCTCTGACCCTGACGTCCCGCTCCGACCCTGACGTCCCGCTCCGACCCTGACGTCCCGACCGGACCCTGACGTCCCGACCGGACCCTGACGTCCCGCTCCGACCCTGACGTCCCGCTCCGACCCTGACGTCCCGCTCCGACCCTGACGTCCCGCTCCGACCCTGACGTCCCGCTCCGACCCTGACGTCCTGCTCTGCTCTCCCCCCAGTGCACGGTGGAGAGCGGCTTCTCTGAGTTCCCGCGGCAGGTGATCCCCCTGAAGACGCTGAACGCCGTGGCCTCGGTTCCGGTCATGTACTCCTGGTCGCCGCTGCAGCAGAACTTCATGGTGAGCAGCTTCCTGTGGTCACGGCGCCATTTCCTCCTCGGCCGTCTGTAACTCTGGCTCTCCTTCAGGTGGAGGACGAGACGGTGCTGCACAACATTCCCTACATGGGAGATGAGATCCTGGACCAGGACGGCACCTTCATAGAGGAGCTGATCAAGAACTATGACGGGAAAGTCCATGGAGACCGAGGTGAGCGGCTCGTCTCCACAGAACCTTCATCTGGTCCGCTTTAAACGGGCCGGATCGTCTCCTCTGTCGGTCCAGACGTGATTCAGCAGAACCCAGAATGCCCTGCGCTGTGGTCCACTTCCTGCTCTTGGAGCGGTCTCTGGTCCGCTTGGCGTTCACGTCTGTAGTTTTTCTACTGCTGGTTTTCAGAATGCGGCTTCATCAACGACGAGATCTTCGTGGAGTTGGTCAACTCGATGGTTCAGTACAGCGACAACGAGGATGACGAGGAGGAGGAAGAGCAGGACTTCAAGGTGGAGAAGATGGAGACGTGTGATGGGAAGGACCAGCCGGAGGACGGCGGCAAGGACAGACATGTCGACAACGAAGGCGAGTCGGCCACCTTCAGCCAATCAGACGCGTTTATCCACCTTCAGCCAATCAGACGCGTTTATCCACCTTCAGCCAATCATTATGAAGTGTGTGTTTATGTGTGTGTTTATGTTTGTCGTCCCCAGGTCGGAGCAACAGCGACGGCAGCAAGAAGTTCCCGTCCGATAAGATCTTTGAAGCCATCTCCTCCATGTTCCCTGACAAAGGATCCACCGAGGAGCTGAAGGAGAAGTTAGTGTCCAGGGGTCGTCGTCATGACGACGGCAGATCCGGACAGTTCACATGGAAAATAAACATAAATATTTTATTTGCTTCAAGTAAAATGAATAATCTACAACACGGCAGTCATAATAAAATGATTTAGTTCATTTTTAAATATTTCTTTAAATAATTTTTTATCTGCAAAAAAGGACAAAAATTAAAGATTTTATTTTATTTTTGGTGTTTTGCCAAAACTTATAATAGTTTAATTAGGTTTTTATTATTATTGCCCAACATGAAGGTCTTTGTAAAAGATTATTTTTACTACTTAGATTTAGATTTTATGTATTACACAATGTTATTTTTTTATACACTAAATGTTGAATTTGTATTATTACAACCAAAACATTAGCATTTTATAACATTTACAAATGCTTTTTATTTTAAATGTTTAAAGACAGAATTTATTCCATTTATCTAATTTTACTTAATTTCATCTTATAGTTACATTCTGAGATAAACTAACGTTTCTGTCTGTGCTCCAGGTACAAGGAGCTGACCGAGCAGCAGCTTCCCGGCGCTCTTCCTCCTGAATGCACGCCGAACATCGACGGTCCAAACGCTCGCTCCGTGCAGCGGGAGCAGAGCCTGCACTCCTTCCACACGCTGTTCTGCCGCCGCTGCTTCAAGTACGACTGCTTCCTCCACCGTGAGTAAACGCCCTAAGCCCCGCCCCCACGTACGAACACGCAGTCGCCATGACAACAGATTCTCCCCCCCCCCCAGCTTTCCACGCCACGCCGAACACCTACAAGCGAAAGAACCTGGAGAACCTGGTGAACACGAAGCCGTGCGGCGCCGAATGCTACATGTACCTGGTGCAGGTGAGGCTCCGCCCCCTCGGCGCCTCAGGTGTGAGGAGCGGCCATTAAACGGCGCTCTGCTCTCAGGACGGGATGGCGAGGGAGTATCCGGCCGGCGCCGAGCGCGCCAAGACGCCGTCCAAACGCAGCGTGGGCCGGCGCCGCGGGCGACTGCCCAACAGCAGCAGCCGGCCCGGGACGCCCACCGTTTCCTCAGAAACCAAAGACACGGACAGCGACCGCGAGGGGAGCAAAGACGACGAGCGAGAAAACGAGAAGGACGACGAGGACAAGAAGGACGAGATGACCAGCAGCTCAGGTCAGACTCACCTGGCTGGACGTCTAAGATTTACGATTTGATTCATTTCAGACTTTTAAGTTTATTTTTTTAAATCTCAGGATTTATTTTGTCTTTTTTGTAAAACTACTTTAAATATTTCCTTAGTTTTTTCTTCAGGAATAATAAATTATTATAATTCAAAACATGAACTAAAATAAAATTATTAATCAGATGGATCTAATATTGGCATGTTAGCTGTTAGCATGTTAGCTGTTATTAGCTGAACTGTTGCGATGCGTTCGAGTGACGCCGTTTCTCTGAGCGTCGCTGGTCCGTTCCTCAGTGGAAGGTAAACCTGGTTCTGTCTGCAGAGGGGAACTCTCGCTGCCAGACGCCGGTGAAGATGAAGCTGACCTGCGACCCGGAAGCCGTGGACTGGACCGGCGCCGAGGCGTCCCTCTTCCGGGTCCTGATCGGGACGTACTACGACAACTTCTGCGCCATCGCGCGCCTCATCGGCACCAAGACCTGCAGACAGGTGAGGCGCCGCCTGAGGGACAAACTCAGACGCTTTGCAGCAGAAGTTTAGCTTCACTCGGATCAGCCCAACCCGATCCGGTCCATCAGAACCGGAGCAGCAAACGGACCCTGACGTGTTTCCTGTCCAGGTTTACGAGTTCCGGGTCAAAGAGTCGGCCATCATCGCCCGGGCGCCGGCCGAGGACGAGGACACGCCCCCCAGGAAGAAGAAGAGGAAGCACCGGCTGTGGGCCACGCACTGCAGGAAGATCCAGCTGAAGAAAGGTCAGAACCGCTCCGCCGGGCCGCAGCAGAACCCAGACAGAACCCGTAGCGCTGAGTGTGTGTTGTGCCGCAGACGGGTCGTCCAACCACGTGTACAACTACCAGCCGTGTGACCATCCGCGGCAGCCCTGCGACGCGTCCTGCCCCTGCGTCACCGCGCAGAACTTCTGCGAGAAGTTCTGCCAGTGCAGCTCCGAGTGTAAGCACACGCCCCGTTCTGTCTGATCCGGTTCTGCCGGGCCCGGTTCTGAGCCGCTGTCCCGTCTCCGCAGGTCAGAACCGCTTCCCGGGCTGCCGGTGCAAAGCCCAGTGCAACACCAAGCAGTGCCCCTGCTACCTGGCGGTGCGGGAGTGCGACCCGGACTTGTGCCTGACCTGCGGCGCCGCCGACCACTGGGACAGCAAGAACGTGTCCTGCAAGAACTGCTCCATCCAGCGCGGCGCCAAGAAGGTGAGGCCCGGTTCTGCAGAACCTTCTGAGGATGTAATCGGACCCTAACCGGTGGTTCTGGTCGCAGCACCTGCTGCTGGCGCCGTCCGACGTGGCCGGATGGGGCATCTTCATCAAGGAGCCGGTCCAGAAGAACGAGTTCATCTCTGAGTACTGTGGAGAGGTGAGGCCTGCAGCAGAACCAGAACCTGGACTGGACTCTGAGTTCTGGTTCTGACTGGGAAACGATGCAGAAACACAGAGAAACTGAGAGTCATTCAGAGATTCTGTATTTCATTAGTTCATCCATCCATCCTCTTCCTTCAGTTTCTGGTTTCCATAGTTTCCACATCCAACTCTTGCCCATCAGGACGATCAGCCATGAGGACCTCTGACCTCACATCGAGGTCAGAGGTCGTTGTGGGCTGAGGACAGTAGAAGGTTCTGGTCGTGTTCAGGTATCTGGACTCTGGTCCAGGTATCTTCATCCTTCTGTCTCCTGCAGATCATCTCTCAGGACGAAGCCGACCGCCGAGGGAAGGTTTACGATAAATACATGTGCAGCTTCCTCTTCAACCTCAACAACGGTAAGAACCCAGCAGAACCAGAACCGACCGGGTCGTCTGACTCTGATCCGCTTCCATCTTTCCTCCTCCAGACTTCGTTGTCGACGCCACGAGGAAAGGCAACAAGATCCGCTTCGCCAATCACTCTGTGAACCCAAACTGCTATGCAAAAGGTAGGCCGGTCAGAACCGCAGTGGACGGGTTCTGTTGGTGGTTCTGCTGTAACTCGGTCCGCTCTCTGCAGTCATGATGGTCAACGGGGATCACAGGATCGGGATCTTCGCCAAGAGAGCCATCCAGACCGGAGAGGAGCTGTTCTTCGACTACAGGTCGGTCAGCAGAACCTCGACCCGAACGGGTTCAGACCGACCGACACACGGATATCGGATCTTCACGTAGCGAGAAAAAGCTCCAAACTTTATTCTCTCCCACAGCAAAACTCACTTCCAACACCAAGCAGCCGAATGAGAAAAACGCTGCAGGCACAGAGCAACACGATCAGCGCTGCTTTTCAAATTAAAAGCCCAAACTCTCCTCTGCCAATGGAGATAAAAAATTATTTAATTCATGAAGTAAAAACATAAATTCATGATCAGAGACGATCAGTGAGGTTAGAAAACCCGATCAGTCGCTGTGATTGGTGAACGGTGTTTTTTACGTGGTTTCAGTAAACGCACCATGATTCCAACCCAATCAGGAACTGAGATTTATTCACTGAACTTTAAATATTATGTTGTTAAATTCATGTTTTTAGAAAAAAAGATTTAATGTCTGAGATGTTTTTAAAACTTTAATTCTTCACTGTCGTTTATGAATAAATGTTTAGATGTTTTAATAAATGTTCTGGATTTTAACTGAATCCTTTCAAAATAATTTTCACGTCATAAATTTAATATTTTGATTTTTAAACCTCATTTTGACACCAGAGCCGTTTGGATCCTGATTTATTTATTTCATTTCAGAAGGTTAAATGTTTTTATCTAAAACTGCAGAATCAGAACCTTAAATATAAAATATTAACTCATTATTTTAACATTTTAGACAAAATCCTGTTGATCTTATTTATAGAAAATCAGGAAAAATATTTATTTCTAAGATTTAAGTGACTTTTTATTTAAATATTTAAATCTGATTTTTGACGCCTGGTGGTTTTATTTTTGGTCTTTAATCTTCTAGAGTTTCTTTTATTTTGTCGTTTTGAAGCGGCGTCTTGTTTTGATGATGTCATCATGTCTCCGCCTCCAGGTACAGCCAGGCCGACGCCCTGAAGTACGTCGGCATCGAGCGCGAGATGGAGATCGCCTGACCCGGACCTGCGGTTCTGACCCGGACCTGCGGTTCTGACCCGGACGCCTTAAACCCAAACAAACTTCAAATCTTCAGGAAACTTTTTCTCCACGTTTTTTATTCTCCGTCAACAAGCGCTCCTCTCCGGTCCGGACGTTCGGACCCAACCGGAACCAAAAGTCGACACTCGGGACCAAAACTCCTCCACCAGCAGCTCCAGGGTTCTGTTCACGACCCGGATGGACCCGACACTGCCAAACCAAACGGTTCTGATCCAGTTAGACTGAACCCTGGGAAAGTGTTCAGATCGTTTCACACCAGCAGACCTGGTTCTGGTTCTGATCCAAACCTCCTCTGCTCTCCCCTACCTGGACCTTCTGTTGGTGCTTCAGTCCGGGTTCTACAGAACCGCAGACTTCTTCCTGTCGGGTCAACCGGACCTGGTGCTGATCCAGAACCGCTGACCGGACCTCCCGGTGGTTCTGTGCATGTTTGTGTTTTATCCTGATTCTGTTTGGAGAAGCTGGGAGCGTTTTGTTGGTGACGGATCAGAACCGGCCCGGTTCTGTCACCTGGTGCTCAGTTTTAGTTTTTTTAATCAGTTTTCGTCTGGGTTCTGATCCTTCACTGGACCAACCGGACCCTCAGGTTCTGATCCGGTTTGGATCAGAACCAAACCCTCGCCTGGTGAAATATCAGAACCTTCATTGTTGTGTTTTCTGTTTTTGTGCAAATGAAAGTCTAAATTTGTCGTCATGGCGACGGATTCTTTAAGCCAGCTGGCTGACAGTGTTCAGCAACATGTGTGGGACGGGCTGTTACCGTGGCAACAGGATGCCAGGGTTTCCTTTTTAACGCGTTTGAACCGGTTCTGACCCGGTTCGTCGGATTTAATCCTGTTTAGTTTTGTGTTTTTCCTGCCGATCAGACGGTTTGATTCTGTTCCGGATCAGGAGGTTCTGGACGTCCGACCCGGTACGTCCCGACCAGAACCGCAGCACGCTCTGCTACCGGACCGGAACATTCCTCCAGAACTGTCCGAAGCAGCCGGGCTCCTCCTGTGGAACCACGTCGCTGGTGCTGAGCCGGGCCGGGTTCCGAACAGAACCCGACCCGTTAAACTTCAGGTTCTTCTTCTGCTGACGCCGGTGCTGATTTTTGTAACGTTAACAGGGATTCTGCAGATTAAAAATATTCTGAATGGTTCTTCTTCTCTGGTTTTTCTGTGCCGATCCGTTCGGGTTCAAAGAACGATTCGGTTCTGAACCCATCCTGATCAGAACCGGTCCAACATCTGTAAGGATTTATGACCGACACACAAAACTATTTTAACTGCTGTAAAATTTCACGCTTTTAAAATACGAGCCGTTTAGAGGCGACGACTCGATTCAACCTTTTGGGAAAAGTAACCACCAGGCCATTTGGGCTTCCGTAGTTCAAGACCCTCCAAAACGGATGGAGTATTTATTTTTTTTAACAATTTTAAAATCTGCCTTGGGAAAAGAAAAACATTTAATTTAGCTACAGAATCTATAAGAACCAAATCTGCACCGATTGCAGTTTTCTGGCTGATTATTGGTTTTGGCCGGTACCAATTTTTAGAAATTCCCTTTTAATAATTGGCTTCCAGGTGTTTCATATAAGATATCCAGGCCAGATTAAAGTAAATTCATGAAGAGTTTGTCAAAGAAAGCAAAGTTTCGGTAGTTATGACCTCGATGTGTTAAAATCCTTTTTGGTAAAAACAAAAGATCAACTTCACAAGATTCTCATTTAATGTTAAATTAAAACTCGTAGTTTTACGTTTATCAGGACGCTCCCTTAAAAACATTTAGCTGTTAGTAGGGCCATCTGCAGTTGGCTGCTCAGAACTCGTTTGGTTCAGCCAGCTGACTGGCAGTGTCATCTCATTAAAGGGACTTAAGCCAGAGGAACTGGTTCTGACCCACAGACTGTCCAGCAGGCGGCGCTAGAGAAATCTTTCCTTGTTTTTATTTATCACACATTTAGAAAATGAACCACACTATACAAATGTCCACCGTTCAGTAATGGATCCGGCCTCCTGCCTGCGGCCGGCGCCGGTCCGATCCTCGCTCAGCGGCCCGGCTCGCCGTGCGGTCGCCGTGGTAGCATGCAGAACCTTTGGGTGCGGCGGCGGCGGCGCCCCTCAGACTAATTCATGAACGTTTGCACTATGCAGAGAAGGGTTTCATTCCTCTTACAGTCTGTTATTTACAACATGAGGGCGAGTCGATGGGACGGGCGAGCGAGTACACGGGGTTTCCCAGCCTCGACAGCAGGGGCGTTTCTTCCTTCATCGCAGCACAAACCCTCCTCTTCCTGTTGGTGCGGCCACATGGTTGGGCGGCTCCGCCCCTCAGATCCACACTTATTTACTCAGACATCAAATTAAAAAAAAAAAAAAAGGTTACAAATAAAAATCAAAGTGAGGGGAGTCGCCACGGCGATGAGATCAGGCCAGGTAGCTGTAGGTGTCCTTCTCTCCGTCCACTCGCTCCAGGTACTCCTTCTCTATCAGGATGTCGATGCATTTCTGGCCACAGGGGGGAGACAAAGCGCTCCGTCAGCAAACCAGGATTAAACCTCAGATTATTAATTCAGCAAAAACATCAGGATATTTATTCATTATATTTTTAAGTTTACAAAAATGTTTGTTGGTAAATAAAAATTCTGGTTCTGTTAGAAAACTACTACATTTTTATCCAATTAACTGATTAATCAAATTATTAATCCAGATGTTTGGGATTTTCCTTCAAGCTTTCTGAACTGGGTCCATTCGGGTCCATCAGAACCTTTAACAGGGTTAAAGGTTCTGATTTTTCAGATTCTGGTGCATGACCAGAACCCTTTCCCGGGTCAGAACCTGGGTCGGGTCGGGTCGGCGGTACCTTGATGACGGGAACTCTGGGTTTGAACCGGGACGACAGCTGGTTCAGAACTTCAGCCAGGAGCTGCTGGTGCTTCAGAACCTTCCTCATCTTCATGATCCTCACTATGGCGGCCTGCGGACAGGAAGCGTTTTATTGTGACGGGTCCGACCCGCGGCCCGGCAGGAAGTGAACCGGCGGGTCGGCTGACCTGGATCAGGAGCTTCCGGTCCTCCTCGATGTTCTTGTGGGTCGTCTCCTGCTCCTGCTTCTGCTCCGTCTTCATCGGCACGTTGATGTTCACCCTCAGCTTCTTGCTGCAGAGCAGAACCAGCAGAACCCGTCAGAACCGAGCAACCGGGCCGGAACGGCGCCGACCCAAAGGGAAGCTTCACTCACTTTTATTAAAACCGTCACCAGATTATTAGTTTACGAGACAAACAATCTGTGACGGATCGACTGAAACGCAGCAAAAACATCTAATCAGAGCCAGGAGGCGGGGCTTAGCGCTGACAATAATCCACATGTAGTCACTGCTAAATGCACTGATGGTGGAGCCACAGCTCAGTTACAGGAAAACTGATGATCTGCCACCATCAGTGGCTATGATAACTAGCTTAGCTTCCATGACAGGCTACGCTAACTGCAGTGTAGCAGAGGGTGGAGAGGTGATTGACAGCGATAAGCCCCGCCTCCAGGCTCTGATTGGCTGCTTCCAGTTAGCACTGGGAGAAGCAGATTATCCATCACGACATTCTGACAGTTTGAACAAATATGTAAACATATAAAAGTTAAACTGCAGCTTAGAACCTCGTTTCAAACTATAAACTTATAAAAATGACATCTGAACTTAAAACGTCTGTTTACATGAATAAATCCTGACTTAATAATTCCTAACAGATTTAAAGAATCAAACTGAGTTTATGTATTATTGAGTTAATATATTATATTCACAATTTTTTCTGCAAAGGTTGTTTATGAATATTTAGGCAGGAAATGTTTGTATTTTTACTGCATTTTAATGCACAGAAAAGCCAAACCAATGTCAAATAATAAACCGATAAATAACAGATAATAAACCGATAAATAACAGATAATAAACCGATAAATAACAGATAATAAACCGATAAATAACAGATAATAAACCGATAAATAACAGATAATAAACCGATAAATAACAGATAATAAGCCAATAAATAACAGATAATAAACCAATGATAAGTGAGACGGACTTCTTGTATCCCAGGAACAGCCTGATGACCGTGTCCGGTTTGAACTCCACCTCGTCCACGTTGGCGTTCTCGTCCTCCAGAACCTGCGGAGCACAGAGTTTGGACCTGAGACCAGAACCGGCCCGGTTTGTTCCATGTGCAGCCGGTTGTGTTTGGCGCCCTCGTGTGGCCGCGCTCGGTCCTGCAGACGGCTCGGCTCGGCTCGACTCACCAGCAGCTTGGACTTCAACAGGATCTGTAGAACCTGAACCAGGATGTCCTGAAAGCACAGAACCCGGTGGGTCAGAACCAGAACCAGAACCAGACGTGAGCTGCGGGTCTCCAGAGCCTGCTTACGGTTTTGATCTGCGTGCTGTCGGTCAGCTGCTGCACCGTGTAGCTGTCCTCCGTGTTGTACTGCAGCAGGATGGCCATCTGGAAGGTGGAGGCCTGCAGGGTGTACCTACGACCAGAACCAGAACCGGGTCAGACCGGGCCAAACGGGATTCAACTCTTAGTTTCATGATTTCATCAGGTTTCACATTATTATTATTAATTTATTGTTTTTATTATGAGTTTTGCACTGAAATTAAAAAAATCTGTCATTTTTTACATTTTTACCAAGATTCAAAACCAACTTCTTAACATATATATAAATATATATTTATTACATTTTCTTCATCGTTTCGTGTGGAAATTCTTTCACATTTTCATGAAAATATGTTTTTATGCATTATAATTAAAAATAAACACGATGAGAATCATTGTTGTGAGATAAAATCCATCTGGACGGAGAGACGAGCTGCACCTGGGAGCTAAGGGGTTAAATTACCCAATAATGTTTGTTTACATGCAAAACAAATTTATTACATTTCATAGATTCATTTTACACATTTACAAGAGAAAAATTTACATTTTATCAAAAAATAAGTTTTGGGTGTAAAAATTAGTTTGTTTAAAATCAATAAATGTTTTTAATATTAAATCTGAAACATTATAAAGTCTCAGGTTTTAAAGATCATCTGAATGTTTTAACACCAAATTAACGACCAACATTTTGTTCTAGTAAAACGTAATGTATAAATGAGTTCATTGAATGAAAAACCATTACAATTAATAACTAGTTAACATTTTGTAGTTAGTTGAACTTGGATCAACTCGGCCTGGATCAGATTGGATGCTAATAAAAAAGCAGGTAGCGTCCGGTCCGGTCAGGCCCGGTCCGATCAGATCCGGTCCGATCAGGCCCGGTCCGGTCCGATCCGATCAGATCAGATCCGGTCCGATCCGATCAGATCAGATCCGGTCCGGTCAGGCCGGGTCCGATCCGATCAGATCCGATCCGGTCCGGTCAAGCCGGGTCCGATCCGGTCTGGTCCGATCCGGTCTGGTCCGATCCGGTCCGGTCAGGCCGGGTCCGATCCGATCCGATCCGGTCCGGTCAGATCAGATCCGGTCCGATCCGGTCCAGCCTACCTGTTCTTGAAGCAGTTGGTGACCAGCTCTCCTTTGGACAGGTGGTACAGCCAGGTGAGCTTCCTGCCGCTGTGCCTGCTGGCGTAAAACGCCGTGAAGCGCTGGTAGCTCCGCTCCAGCTGCAGACACACAAACGCCACACCGTTACCATGGAGATGAAGGCGCTAGGAGGAAGCGGAGGAGGGACTTCCTGTTTACCTCCGAGGGCAGAGCGAAGGTGCAGGACTGCTGGAACGGCCAGGACCCGGAGCTCAGCACCTGGATGCTGAAGTCCACTGAAACACAGGAGGCACAGGAAGCTGAGGTAACGGTACCGGGGTCACCGTGGTAACGGGCGGCGCGGCAGGCTTACGGTCCAGCGGCTCGGAGTTGCTGAGGTGCTTCTTGAACTGTTCGTTGAGGTCTTTGCTGACGCCGATGTCCTGGAACATTCGCTGCAGCTTGGACGTGTATTCAAAGCCGCACGCTTGCTGCACACACACACACACACACACACACACAGAGTGAGCTGGAGGCGGGTCTGGGGTCCGGTCCAGTCGGGTCGCCTCTCACCTTCAGTTTGGAGATCATGCTGGCCTCGGCGTCGTCGCTGGCGCTGTTCTGGTGCACCAGCCGCTTGGCCAGCATCTTGGCGTAAAACTTCTGGAAAACGTCTTTGTCCTCGATGTACTTGAACACAACCATCTGATGAAGAGGAGGAGGAAGAGGAAGAGGAGGAGGAGGAGGCGGGTCAGGACGGGTCAGAACCTCCATCTGGACGGAGGATCAGTCAAACTCACCACTTGGTTCAGCGTGTCCTCAAGCTCCGCCTCCTCCGGGTTCTTGGAGCTGAAAACAGGAAACAGTTTGAGCATCAGGTCACGACCTTTGACCTGGTTCGATACGACTTCAAAATAAAAGATTTTCCCCTCATTTTTCTCAAAAAGAACAGAAAATATTTTCAAAAAGTGGATTTTATTTCCATCTTTCCTTCTGTTAGTTGTAAAACTGAGTATGGAAGCTAATAAATGTCAATTTGCTCCATTTCAGTTATTGATAATCTGATGATTAAATATTTCCTTATTTCTAAAACTGATGCCAAAGTATAACTAAACTTTAGCCATTTTATTCCAATATTAAACTTTATTTTCACATTATTTTCACCTGATAATCAGTTCAAATAAAATCGTAGAATGTTCCTAACATTTTGTCATAAAGTTGAATCTGAGGTCAAAGTTTAAATAAATAGAAGCTCAAAAACAAGATGGCTGCCGTGACATCACTACGAACCACAGAAACCCAAAGAGGATTGGTGGAAAATTAAACCTTAAAAGAAACTAATTAATGGATAAATTGATCAATAACCCAGCCCAGTGTCTCTCACACACACACACACACACACACACACACACCCACACACACACACACACACACACACACACACACACACACACACACACACACACACACACACACACACACCTCTTCTTGAGCAGGGAGTCGCAGTATCGGGCCAGCAGCTCGGGGGACTTGCTGGAGGACTGGGCCATCCTGGTGACGGCGTTGTTGTTGATGAATCGGCCGCAGGCCTGCAGAGAGAGAGAGAGAGAGGTGTTACACACTAAACCTTCCCCCTCTGCCAACAGTCCCCCCGTCAGACTACAGTTCCTACTATCGGTTCCCCATGAATCTGAAACACGTTTCATCACTTCCTGCTTCTCTGGGTGGAAATTTCTCTTTCAAAATGGGAAAAACATTAAAGTGAGGAAACGACAACAAAACGACAGTAAAATCATTTTTCCCCAGCATCACTAACATAACCAGTGCAGTAATGAGCTGGGGCTTTGACTAGGCCGTACCTTGTCGAGCGCGGCCACGAAGCCGGCGTCGTTGTTGAAGGCGGACATGACCAGCGCGTTGTACTTCTTGTGGACGTCCAGCGTGGTTTGGACGTAGACTTTGGGGTCCTGAGGGACAGAAACAGGTCAGCGTGACGGAGGAGCTCAGAACCAGAACCGGGCCGGGCCTCCTTACGTTGAGCGCCGCCTCGCCACACTTCTCGATGGCGGCCAGGCCCTGGTTGTGGATGTGGGTCTCCAGCAGCTTCTTCAGCTCGCCCAGCCCGTCCGTGATCCGAGACACCAGGTTGTACATGCGGCCCAGATCTGGACACAGCAGCAGAACCCTTCAGAACCGGGTCGCCGCCCCGCCTGTCTGAGCAGAACCCGGGTTACCTTCGTTCTTGTCGGCGTCCAGCAGGTTC
This sequence comes from Poecilia reticulata, assembly GCF_904066995.2. Classification (NCBI taxonomy): domain Eukaryota; kingdom Metazoa; phylum Chordata; class Actinopteri; order Cyprinodontiformes; family Poeciliidae; genus Poecilia; species Poecilia reticulata. The sequence continues at coordinate 26,043,095 of NC_088849.1, read as the reverse complement.
TGGAACTCGGTGTGGAAGATCTCCAGGTGCTTCTCGATCAGAACCTGCTCACACTTGCGGGCCAGCTCGTCCTGGGTCGACTCGTGCAGGTAGACCTGGACGCGGCGCTGCTCCTCCAGCAGCCGGGCCTCGGCCTGCGGGTCAGAGCCGGTCAGAACCGGGGCGGCGGGGCCGAGCCGGGCGGGGCAGCGGCGGCCGCTTACCTTCTTCATGTACTCGGTGACCGGGTTCTGCTGCAGGAACTCGGTGCTCTCGCGCGTGTAGAACCGCTCCGTGTCGGTCAGGAACTGGCACTCGAAGTATTCCTTGTAGACGGACAGCGTGGGCCCTTTGGCGAAGGCGTCCTCCTCGTTCAGGCCCAGCTCCACTGGATCAGAACCAGACCACACTTAAAGCTACAGTACGTCATTTTTATTTAAAAATATGGTTTTACATTCGTTTGTTATGAGGCAGATAATCTGAAAACAAACCAACCAATCAGAGACAGGAGGCGGGTCTAACTGCTGTCAATCAACCTCATGTACGCGCTGCTGAGACTACTGACATCGGAGAAACAACTCACTATTATCCGTCATCAGTGGCTATGCTAACTAGCCTTAGCATCCCGCTAGCTGCAGAGTAGCAGAAAGCAAGGTGCAGAGGATGATTGACAGCGCTAAGCCCCGCCTCCAGGCTCTGATTGGAGTTAGCCAGGCAGAAGGCAAAGCAGCTCCACTTTTTCCCAGGTTATTTGTTTTAAAAAATGTTTTAAATAAAAGTAACAAACTGCAGCAGCTTTTGCACATTTTCCACTTTTTAAATCGCTATATTGTGTTGACTGCAGTGTTTCTCAGCAGAAACATGTTTCCATTCCTCTGTTCTAGAAACTGCAACAAAAATAATTTCATCTTCAACATTTATACATTATTTTCCATTTTCAGTTTCTCCTTTCCTCAGATTTTAGGCGCCTGAAGCCAAAAACCTCAGAATCAGAACTTTGTCTGTTTTTCTTAAAGTTTAAAAATCTCTCATTCAAAAGGAGATTTCAAACTGAATCAAACTTTTTCTCCTCTAAATGTAAATCCTGCTGCGTTCCTGGAGCCATTTCTGCTACATAATATATAAATAATCAGCAGTAGACGCCACATTTCTTATCAAACTTCACAAATTAAGAGTTTTATTGCAAAGGTTGGATTATCCCGAGTCATCGCTGCTGAACCACAAACTTTATTAAATTAAAGTGAAACCAGCAGGAGCTGCAGCCTGATTGGTGGAGGAGGAACCTGAAGGCTTAACGAGGCCGCGGTGCGTTCAAGGACCTACCGTAGGACTGGACGACGCCGCTGATCAGCCGGGTGTTGATGGTCTCGCCGTTCCGCTCTCTCTCGATCAGCTTCAGGACTGCGTTGGTCACCTGCAGCGTGACGACCAGCAGGGTAAACACACACACACACACACACACACACACACACACACAGCTTCTCGCCCAGCAGCTGGGAGGGAACGTAAACTCACCTGCTTGTTTAGAGGTCGGAACAAACACTCCCTCCAGGTCACCAGCGCCAGCTGCAGGAAACACAGGGAATCTGTCAGATTCTCACATCTCAAACATGAATCTGATTAAATGTCTGGACATGTCAGCAGGAAGCAGCGCCGCGCCGACAGGAAGTGGTCCCACTCACAGAGTAGATCTCGTAGATGCCCTTCCGGCCCTCGTCACACTCCCGCCGGACCCAGTGGCGGTTCAGGTAGGCGCAGATCCCGTTCAGGACCTTGCTGGAGAAGCGGTAGTCCTCCCACTGCTGCGTGTAGAACTTCAGCACGCACTCGTCCATCAGGTCCTCGCCGTCCTGCGGACAGGGACAGGGTCAGGGGTCGCCACGGCAGGCAGGTGGGGCGTCCAGACGGGGACCGACCTTCAGCAGGCTGGTCAGGTAGTTCTTCAGGAACTCCTTGAGCCGCTTGTAGAGCTCCAGGCCGACGAACTGCGCCCCGCCTGGAGTGGTGGACTTCTTGGAGGGCTTGGCTGGAGGGACGGAGCCCCGGGCCTGGCTGGACTGGTGGACGCTGGTGCAGTAGTTATAGACGTGTCTGAAGGCGCCGCGTTAAGGAACCGGACTCACCGGACAAATACAGACCACCCAGAATAAAACCAGTCACATCAGGAGTCAGAGGTTCTGACTGCAGCAGCGAAACGCCTCAGAAAACAAGACAAAAGTAAAACCAGAGGGTTGTAGGAGTGACCGCTACATTGTATCGTTTCCTGAACCACTGAGGATCATCATTCAGCAGAAAACATGTTTTATAAAAACTCGCCTCAGAGTGAAACTTGTTAAAACCGACAGACTTTCTGGGTGAAACGAAAAGGATCCAGGAAATAAAACATCAGAGCGAATCATGTTCAAACTGGAGGTAAAAACTGTTCATGCTGGTAAATTTGATCTGTTTTACAGTTTCTGATGTCGCAGCAACTCAATCGTTTCTACAGGAGAAGAAAAATCTGATTCACAACAAACTAATTTGATCTTTTAAAGTCAAACTCGTTTATTTTAAAGGAATTAAATGTTTCCTGCCGCCTGCTTGTCAGTGGAAATTTATCAGGTTTGGGACTAAAAACAATCGATCTTAATAGTTTTAATGAGTTACTGTTTACTGCACTCAGCAATAAATAGTTTGTAAACTCAGTTTTCAGAACCCCTGAGTGTTGATTTGGACCCGGCTGAAGCTGGGCCGGCGCCGCTGGTACCCCCAGCTGTGAGGATACGTGTAGAGCTCCATGTAGCGCGACTTGGCCATGCTCTGCCGCGTGTAGACCTGCTGGATGCCCGCCCGCAGGTCGTCCCATATCTGGTCCAGGCCGATCTGTTTCAGTCCATGGGGGTTCTGGGTCCGGTTGGACGACATGCTGGCTCCCCTCGCCTCCTCTCTCCTCTCCCGACCCGGTCCTGCTCCCTCCTGGCTCCTCTCCGCGGCTGATTGGGTCCTGACTCGCTGCGCGCTCAGAGCCGGCTGTCCATCTGGCGGCTGCAGCGGAGCTTGGCGACGGGACGCAGTGCCGCTCTGCACGCCTGGGTGGCGCTGTCCTCCGCCTGGACCGGGCCTTCACCAGCTGACCTGGGAGGGAAGCAGGCGGATTTACTCTGCTGGTTCTGGATCAACACGGATTAGTCCACTTCCTCTCCCTCACGGCGAGCCGCTCTCACCTGCAGCCGGAACCGAACCGGACACCAGGTCCAAAAGATCGGACCGGCTCTGACCGGACCCATTTTAATTTAAAACTATGAAACTGGATCTGTTGAGGGAAACTAAATAAAACTCCAGAATAAAACTTTTCACATCACTTTAAAACCACGAGTCCAGATCAAACCAGACAGGAAACAGGAAGTGGCTCCGGTTCCTCAGCGAACAGAAACGCCTTCTGTTCTCATTTCAAACATCTATAAAAACTATTCATCGCATTAACTGTGAAACTACGTCTGTAACTGTTCCAACTGGTGAAAACAGGAAGAAGATGCATGAAATGTGTTCAGACCGATGTAAACGGAGCCGGTTGCCATGGTTCCCGACTCGTTTCCGGGTCTCTGTGTGTTTCTGCAGCTGGTCGGGATCACAGCTCACTTTACATTAAAATATAACAAAATGTTTTAAGTCGAAATGATTGAAAACTTTTATTTTGTTGGCCAGCAGAAGGGACAATAAAGTTTTGTTTGGATTGTTGGTAAATATAAAATCATAACATTTTCCTGATTTTTCTCTTGTTTGTCAGTTTTTGTCAATTTTCCTATAAAACCTGCAGGATCACCTGCAGCAGGTTAAACGTTTTCCTGCCGTTTGCTGCTAACAAGTTTAAAACTTCATCCTGCTGCATAAAAAGGAACAATATTAGATTTAAAGCATAAATTTAATCAGGAACCTGCAGCACAGGCTTCCTCTTTGATTCAGCTTTTATCCTCAGAATAATAAAAATAAAATCTGCATCATATTTGGTTCCTGAGTCCAGATGTGGCTCAGTAGATCAGCTGCATCATTCAGGCTGCAGCAACAAACCGTTGGGCTTTAACGGCTTCATGACAACAACCAGCCATATCAGTGATTATTGATGCTGATCACTGATTGGAAGGTCTCTCTCAGGTAAGCCCAGCGGTTCTGAACCAAAGTGTTGGATCCGGTTCTGGTTGCACCGCAGCATAAACTCCTCTGATGAAGCCTCCTGCAGGTGTTTAGACGCACCAATCAGTTCAGAGACGAGTCCGGCACCAGAAACAACAAAGTCCGGTTAAATGAGAGAGTAAGAAAGAACCAGTCAGTCAAAACTCAACCAACTGGAAATAAAGATAAACTGCGAACAAAACAAACGTTTTCCACTCAGGAAAACTTCCAAGCCGCCGACCAAACGTCCAATCAGCTCTAAATATTTACCAACGCCTGCAGGTTGTTTTCAGCAGAAATTACAGGTGAAACGAGACGAAGGGTCCGGATCCAAACTGGAGCCATTTCTACCCGAGTGAAGGAAACAGATGAGCGAGAGCAGCAGAGATTCAGAATAATCACAGCCGTCCGTCCGTCTGCTGGCAGGATGACCAACACGGCCATCAGAACCATCAGAACCATCAGAACCATCATAACCATCAGAACCATCAGAACCATCAGAACCATCAGAACCATCATAACCATCAGAACCATCAGAACCATCATAACCATCAGAACCATCAGAACCATCATAACCATCATAACCATCAGAACCATCAGAACCATCAGAACCATTATAACCATCATAACCATCAGAACCATCAGAACCATCAGAACCATCATAACCATCATAACCATCAGAACCATCATAACCATCAGAACCATCAGAACCATCATAACCATCAGAACCATCAGAACCATCAGAACCATCATAACCATCATAACCATCAGAACCATCAGAACCATCAGAACCATCAGAACCATCAGAACCATCATAACCATCAGAACCATCAGAACCATCAGAACCATCATAACCATCATAACCATCAGAACCATCATAACCATCAGAACCATCAGAACCATCAGAACCATCATAACCATCATAACCATCAGAACCATCAGAACCATCAGAACCATCAGAACCATCAGAACCATCATAACCATCAGAACCATCAGAACCATCAGAACCATCAGAACCATTATAACCATCAGAACCATCAGAACCATCAGAACCATCAGAACCATCATCCCACAGACTGGGAGCCTCCTGACATCATCAATGCTGCTCAGGTTTAAACATCTGTGGTTTGAAAAGTCATGATGAAAACCTGATTATTTCTCTTTGCCAGAAGAACCAAGTTTATCATTTAAGAGAAGAATTAACGACATTTACAGTTTCTCTACAATTGAGCCGAAATATGAACAAACATAAAACTTCCAGGTGACAAAATTCATGAACTTCGGTCTGAACGTACATCAGGGTTAGGGGTCAGGGGTCAGGGGTTAGGGGTCAGGGGTCAGGGTTTAGGGTAGGCAGGTGATTAAAGTTTAATTCAGTTTAGATGAACCTGGTTTTGGTGTCAAACTGCTGACTTTGTCCTGAAACGGTGAATATATTACTGTCTGGGTTCGTTCTGACAGGAGACGACTCCAAAATTATTTCTAATGATCCGTTAAAGAAATGTGGCAATATGAGAACAATCGATATTATTGATCAGCCGGAGGGTTCAGCTTTGATTACTGGACATAGTCTGTCGTTTCCAGAAGAGTCAACTGATCCATGCAGGGAAAACAGAAACGTTGTATAAATTAGCATCTAAATGTGAGATTTTATCATTTTCATACCCAATAAAGGCTAATAAACACTGGAGAGCTCCAGTCAGAGCATGAAGGGGTTAATTTACTGATCCGATTCTCCTGAAATATTTACATTTATAAAATATGTCAGAGTTTATAAAACTGGTCCAACGGACCTCGACTTGCCTGGTTTCAATCTGACAAAAACATCACCGATTTATACCAAGATTATTGGATTTTCTTTAAAAAATGATCCAAATCTATGAATTAAATTCAAGAATTTACCTGCAAAATTGTAATTTATCTGTTGCATAAAGAAAGTTTGTTTTCCTCTGAATACTAAATGAGCTTTTCCTGAATGTAGAACTAAATGTTAGCTGATGTCAACAGTAAAAAGCAAATGTTGAACTTTTATTACAATTGTATGACATGTTCTATCTTGGGACCTAAAAGTAAAAAGCATTTCTTTTCTTTTATCTCCCAAAACAATAAAATAATGTCTCAAAATCAATGTTATTTCGTAAAACCCATATAAAAATACTCCACATTGATATTTATGGCGTAATTTGGATGTTTGCTCTCCAGCGAGATATTAAATGTATGGAAACCATCATATCTATAAACAGGTCAGAAAGGATTTAATGCACAGAAAGTGAAGATAAAATAATGTTTAGTTAGTTAAAGATGCCTCAAAGGTTAAAAAAATCAAATAACTGATATTTATTATAATCACTAAAACAGAAAATATTATGCTAATTTTTCATAATAATTAGTTTATTTAAAAATTCTTGATTGAATGTAATTTGCTAAAAATAAACTAAAGTGCTGCAGCTGTCTTCATGTTTCACCATATCATCATTTAAAAGCTCAAATTAATTATTGTTTTAAGATAAAAGTATTAAAATCTGACACATTAAAACATCTTCAGTGACTCTAACTGGTCAAGTTTTTCAACACTTTACCAGTTAGATCAAATGGGAGAAAAACTTCAGCACCAGTTTATGTTCAAAAGCAGTTTTGAGATTTTAGGTTTTATCATAAATAAAGAAAAAAAAAAACTCCTGAGCAGTTTCTGGTGCCAACTGGCCTCCAGGATCATTTGGTTTTCTGTTGTTTTCCCAACCGGATCAGCAGGGATCCGTGGGGCAGAACCAGCCCAGAGGTTCGGGGAATATCTCGCCACATCTCCTGTCTGTCAGGTTTTGGATTTCAAGCTTTTCCAGGATCTCCAGGATCCTGAATGAGCGCCAGCGGGCCGATGGCTTCCCTTCAGGGTCTGGCTGTGTTAAAGTCGGGCTCCCCGACACGACGAGTGGCAGGAAATAAACTCTGGAGCGACACAGTTTATATTTAACCAGTTAAAAGTGGGGATTACGCTTTAATGGGGGTTCGGGTCGGAGTTTGACACAGCTACGCAACACCGCTGCTAAGTCTCATTAGCTGCTTCGTATTAGCCTGTTAGCTCGGCAGCCTAGCCGCAGGGTAGACGTGCTTTTAGACACGGAACATCGTGGGTTTCCACATATTACCCACTCAAATAAACATGGGTTTTCTGATATTTCTTTATATATGGACACTGTCTCCCCTGAGGTAGCAGCAGCGGTCAGGACAGACAGTACCTGGTGTAAAATGGCAGCCTTAGCGTCGATAATGAGTCAGGAAAACAGTTCGCTAACCGTTTAGCACTAGCCAGCTAGCTTTTAGCTAAACCCGTCAGAAAACAGCGAACCTAAACTCCCTTCTGGCCTTTAAAACATCTTCTTACCATGTTAGGATCGTCGCTGTGGCTGTGTAATCGCTGTAGAGAGGGTTTTCTGGCCGACAGAGTCGCTGTTCTCCTCTGTGTTCCTCTGTTCGGACTGAGCCTGTTCTCCGCTGCTGCTCCGCTTCGCACAAAGATCGGCTATGAGCCGCGCTGCGTTCAGGGGCCGTGGGAATTACTACTTACTGAAGAAAACTGAAAGAAAAACATTTAAAATCAGCAGCTTACAATCTTTACAATCAGGGAAGTTAAAATAACTTGTTTTGAGCAACAAATGCAACGTATTTGTGATCAAATATACGAAATTCGTTGCCATTTTTAGATAAACTACCATATTTTAAGGTTTAAATATAAAAATCCCACACACTTATACATGAAGACAATGGATACATTTTATTCTAATAAAAAACGTAAAAATGAAATACTACAGATACTTTTGGTATCAATCTGTTCAAAGAAATTCTATCCAGTTTTACTGAAAAACGGAAAAACCTGCTAAAACTGGCATTTACTGCCTTATTCATGGTTTTAAAATGTATCTGGTTCTTAAGTATTTCTAGCCAAAGTCACTCAAATTATGTTTGATCCAAAAGTTTTAATACAGACTAAAAAGTATTTTATAACACCCAGAGAGTGAATAGTGAAGATTTGGGTCATTAAAACAATAAAAAAAAAATCTGGTTTTAATTTAACTTCTGAAAAGGTCAAAATTCTGAATTCAAGTGAAATTAAATTAAAGTCAAAATTTGAAGTAAAAAGGTAATTCTAACAAAAAGTACTACAGTTCTGTCCATTTTTTCCACTAATCATGAATCTACTCTAAGCACATCACATCAAAACATCTGAAATAAAAAAGTCACATTTTGCCTTCCGTAGAACAGCCCAGAAAGAACCAGAGATTTTAATCTTCAGCTATTTCTCTTCATTAAATAAATGCTATCGCAAATTAAACAATAACAAATTACAACAGACAACAAATGAAATTAAAACATCAAATGTTTTCTTAATTAAATAAATCTTTGTTAAGATGCAATGTGAATAAAAATCCCAACAAAATGTCAAGATTAGAGAGAAGTCAGGATGAGAAATAATCTTTATTCTCGTTTTTAAAGTCTTCCATTGCTGCTGGAAAAAGTAAACTTCAAAATTATGTTTTGCAAATGTTTGCAGATTACAGATTTATTAGCTGGAACAAAAATAAGTTCTAAGCTTTTAATAAGATCAGTTGGAGATTGTTTAATATCTTTAACCAGATGGTCAAACAAAATAAGGCAGATTGCGGTAGATAAATAATAAAAATAAATAAATTAAAAAACATAATCACACTCCTGTGTGTCATCTTCCTGACGTTTCGACGCTTACAAGAGACTCTGAACGCACCATCCGCTTTACAGGAAGGTTTACGGCTAAAGACTACAAACATGGCCGCACGTCAGACGTCTTAAAGATCTCTAGCGCATGCGCAGATCTCAAGTTTCGTTCTCCTGACGTGACATTTAAATTATGCATACCGGAGGCAGAAGCACGACTCTGACATTTAGCTCGGTTTGCTTTTAATTTGTTCATTTGCGTCTGATGAAAACAAGTCAAACATAAAAAGCAAAAATAATTTAAACTAAAACAGTAAAAAATGAGCTTCCGGTCCTCTCAGACCGCCGCCGTTTAACTGCGTCATTAAAGCGCTGCTGTGATTTTAAAGCCCAGAGACCAGAGGATTAAATTAGGAGGGTTTTATGGTGATTTTCTATAAAGAACCAAATGTTCTTTTAACTCAAGCGTTGCGTGATCATCATCACCATCATCATCATCATCATCCTCTCCACCCAGACGCTTCCTCTGATTCAGGCAGAGCGCGACCTCTGCTGGTGGAAAGCAGAACTACAGAAACTGTAGTTTTGCCATTAGAGACAGAAAAACAGAACATTTAAACAAAAAAACCCTCAGAAATGTAAAGATTATTCTCTGAAACTTTCTAGAAAACACGTGGAAACTTCTGAGATTGAAAAGTTGAAAACTTACTAGAAATTTTTTATTTTTTTTATGTCAACCTCAGAAATTTTCTGGAAAAAAGTGGAAATTTCTGAACTTGAAAGGTAAAAAATGTGAAAAAGGAAAAGAAAAAAATAAGGACATTATGAGATTAATCTCAGAAAATTCCCAGAAAAAACTTGAAAACATCTGAGTATGAAAAGTCAAAACTTTTCTTGGAGAAAACTCAGAATTGTTCAGATTCATCTCAGAAATTTGCTAGAAAAAAAACAGAGAAATTTAAGATCTTGAAAATGTCCTAGATAAAAACAACAAGTCAGAAACTTTGAGATTAATCAGAAATTTCTAGAAAATATATGATAATTTTTGAGTTTCAAAAGTAGAACATTTTTCACTTTTGCAACTCAGAAAGTTTTCCGTCCGTCCGTCCGTCCGTCCGTCCGTCCGTCCGTCCGTCCATCCATCCAGTCATTTTTTTAAATGGTTCAACAAACCCGTTTCTGTCCATTCATTGAATAAAGCTGCTGTTTTGTTTCTCCTTTTTAAACTTTATTTCTTCTATAACATAATTTATATACAAACACAAAATACAGAGCAGACATTTATACAAAATATGATCTATGCACCAGCTGCTGCAGGTTTAACTGATTAAATGCAGAATTTAAAATGGTTCTGATCAGAGGTTCCCACCCACCATCAGGAAACAACCTCAACAATGGCAGTCTGGTGGTGGCAGCGTCATGCTGAGGGATGTTCCACCGTCAGCTGCACTATTGAAAGATGTTTGTTGTGTAATAATTAAACTCATAAATGTTCAGGTGAATCGTTTAAAGCTAATGTTCCTGCTGATGGATGGAAACCTTTGCCTTGGCGTTGTGTTCAGCAGGAGTTGAGCTGCCAGCTGAGGCCAGTAGGAGGCGCTGTGGGCGGTCACCTGGTCAGGACAGGCGCTTCCTCCATCAGCTGCTTCCTCACCTGGAACACAAGCAGGACAGGAAGTGAAGATCTGCACTTCCTGGATGGATTCAGAGTCAGACACACTAACTGATGTAAGTATTAACATTTATTTCACATTTCAGGAACATGGGAAATATTTTTAAAAAACTCAACAGTTACAAATATTTACTTCAGAAAATTAGAAAAGAATCAGATAAAATAATAAATTAGTGAACAAAAGTAAATAATCTGGCATTAAAACTGGATCCTAAATGAAAAGTTTTTATTTTTCTCAGTTTTTTTAATGCATTTTTGACATATTTAATAATAAAGAGTGAAATGCAGGAGTTTGAGGTTAAACATTTGTGTGATCAGACGTCGTCAGGCTTTGGCCACGCCCCCTGCAGGACGCTCCAGGTGTCACACCTGTTTCTGTTTCCTCTTGGCTTGCATCATTTCCTGTTGCTGCTTCAGCCTCACTTCCTCCAGACTCATGCAGCCGCCTGCGAACGCAGCACAAAGCGCAGTCAGAGAGGCGGCCCTGAACGCACCGTCTGCGAGGCGTTCGGGTGTCTCACCAACGCTGCTGGGGTTGATGGAGACGTAGGCCATGGCTCTGCTCAGGCGCAGCTCCTCCAGTGCGGCTAGCTCCGCCTCCGCCTCTGCTCAGCCAATCAGACGGCAGAGATTACTCAGACTGTCACTGATACTCAAACTGCAACAGGAAACTCACTTTTCTGGATTTCTCTCCGTTTCTTCGGGTTTGGAGGGATGACGGTGAACGCCTTGTGACTGAAACACAGAGAGGGTTTAAACAAGAAGCTGAAAACATTAAAACCAACAAAAACTGTGATTTTCAAATGATCCGGCTCTTTGCGCAGGGCGGCATGTCAGCAGGGGGAGGCAGGAACCTTCAGTGGAGCTCTGGAGGATTTTTGCTTTGCTTTAATGTGTTTATTATGGCACATAGATGAGAAGCACTGTAAAAAAAACTACAGTGTGATTTAAAGTTAGCGTATCTCAGGCTAAGCTGAAGGGATTTTTCTGTATTCTTGTAATATTGTGACTTTAATCTAGTAATACTACAACTTTATTTTCATATAGATAGCGTTGATCTGGTCATCATCCTATATTCATCTGCAGAAACTGAGCTGAAGACATAATTTTATAGCAAATCCTTCATAAACACATTTAATATATTGACCTGATCCAGGAAGGTTTATTCTTTCTGCATCGTTGATTCAGATTTTTCTGGAGTTTGTTGTGCAGAAGCGGCCATGTTGTGCCTGCAGTCTGCAGTGAGAGGAAACCTGGTGGGATTAACCTGCAGCAGATGGAGACGGAGCCTCTGGCAGCGGCGGCGGGATATTTCAGGAACGCTCCGGCGTTTCACAGCGGGAAGCACGAAAAGTCTCCAAACACAAACACAGGCGGCCATGATGGCTTCTGATCCAAACCGGCAATTCATTCAATGAACCGAAGGATAAACTGGATTCATTTCTGGATTTCAGCTCTAAAATCAAAACATGAGCAAAATAAATATTTGTTCCAGACTGAGAGCAGAAAAAGGACAAAAACGCCTGAAAAGTAAAAAGATTAAGAATCTAAACAAGATGATCATAAAATAAACAGATTCAGTAAGTTGAAATCTATTAATATGGATTTAATTTGTACATTTCTGATGTCACCACTTCTTTTTTTTATAATGTTTTAATGCAAAAAAAAAAAAGAAAAAAAAAACTTTTGGTGAAAAAATGACATTATTTTAGGAAGAAGCTGACTGTATTATAACTGTCTGTCTGTTTTATTTAAGAACTTTTCTTTTCATCCAGAGTCCAGAGCAGGACCAGCATCCTGGTTAAGCCCCTCCTCCTGCCACCCTCCAACCAATCACAATGCAAGCAGTTATCTGTTGTGGTTTTTATTTGCAGGTAATATTTTCTCCAGTTATCAACAGCGACTGAACAGAAACTCACCAAAATGTCCGTAACAAACTAGTTCTTAAGCGTCCCTCCCCTTACTGATGCCGCCCTGGGTAACTGCCCATATAAGGCCCTTACAGAACCCATAAAACACTGACTGCGCACACTGACTCCGCTGTGCTCACCTCTGGATCGCGGGCCTCCCGCCGGGCCCGGGGCCCCGCTGCTCCCCCAGACCCGGACACCCGGCGCCTTCCCGGGCGTCCGGCTGCCTCACCGAGCTGCTGGCCCTGCGGCGCTCCGGCTCGGTTCTGGGTTTGGCTCCTGCTGGTTTGGGGGCAGCAGATGAGGACCTGGCCCTCGGTTTGGGCCCCTGGGGCCCCGCCGCTGCCGCCGGGCCCCTCCTGTCCCTCGGCGGCTCCGCTGCCGGCCGCGCCGCTCGGCTTCGCTTCGCCGCCTCCGCCGGTTTGGGCTTCACTATCAGCGTTGAAGGCATTTTTAACTGGAAACTTTTAGTTTGTGTCCAACTCCTGATCTGCTCCGGAGATTCTTCATCCTCCTCATCTTCCTCACCACTTAACCCTTAAACAACCGAACAAAAACAAACAAACAAATCTTTCAACTTTTTTTCCTCCCTTGATCCGGTTGCTATGGAGCTGGCTCCCTGGCAACTACAGGCAAACCCAACAAGCTGTACCGGAAAGGGTGTTATTTGGACTTTCATAATAAAAGCATCCATGCTCTGCCAGAATCTTAGAGGAGGAATGAAAAAACGTTCTGATCAAGTTGGATTTTGTGGCCAAAATCAGGAAAATATGACAAAATCTTCTATCAAACTTTGAAAAAATAAACATCCAAAACAATATTCAACTCATTTAACTTAAAAACTACTTTATTTATCCCAAAAGAAAATTAAAAGTTGATGTAATTTCCATGGACAGAGAGGGCCTCCAGTAGCCGTCAGTCCTGCAAAGAATCTGAAGAGGCCTCTGACTGAAGACTGTTGCTAGGTGACCATCATGACATGCTAACAGCTCAGTATCCAGGAAACAGAGTCGATATTCCACAGTATGTCTGCCTCTGCTGATCCGCCTCCTTTGCTTTTGCCGCTCCTCTTTAAATCTGGATGAGGTCAGAAAGATATTGGAGTTGGGGATGAGACCCCTGCTGACCCATGGAAGAGACGGTTTGACCTTCCTTCTCTTTGGCATCAAAATGAATTTACTATATTCTGTTTATCTGTTTGTTTGTTTATTTTTGTCTTTTTTTTTTACCCTTTATTGCTTTTCAGTTTTTGTATAAACTACAGTTTTATTTCTCACCTCCTGTCCATCAGAACTATGAGCTACATTAGTGACAAAACAGTTCTTATTATTGAAGCTGTTTATTTCTTTAAAAGCATTTTATTTTGAAGGGCCGGTGACCTTGTTTCCGGTCAACCTGACTGGCTGCGCAGCCGCAGATTAGATGACGCAGCGGAGTCTCTGCAGGTGGTTGTTGGCTCACCTGTTGGAGGATAATCGGATTACTGACAGGCGACCCCGCTCGTGTCACAAGAGCGCATGCGCAGTGAAACCGCAGACTGAAACCGTTTCCCTCCAGGCGGCCATGTTTTCCTGGAAGCTCATGTTTCTGTCTGAGCTTCTCTTTGGACTTTTTCTCTCATTTCAAATCAGGAATCAAACTGAACATTTATTTAATTGTAGATATTATTTTATAATTATAATAAAAGCGGGTGTGAAATACAAGGTGATTTAAAGGACAGTTCGATGAAAACAGTTTAAAAGTCAACAGTTTCTGCCATTAAACATGAAACTGACTGAATGATGATGCATCTGTGACTAAATCAGCAGTTACACTGTAAAAACTGACTGCAACCTGAAGTTAAATGCTTTTATTTTATCTCTTAAACTCAAGTTATCATAATTGCAGGTTTTCAAATGTTTAATTTGTAGTTTTAAAAATATCCTGATTGTTTAATAAGAATCATAATAAAACAAAAATAATGTATTTTTGGTCACTTCATGGAGAGAAAGATTAGATTATTCATTCTGTAAAATATAATTTTATGTTTAAAATAATCCTGATTTCAATCCTCTGAGTCTAAAAAATCTTAAAACTTAACAGGACAGTTAATCTTCTTACAGGGAAACATGAAAGTTTGGGCTAAGAGATAAATAATAAATTATTATCCAAATTAACTGATTATTATCCTGAAATAAGTTTAGTTTCTGTTTTATCTTGACGTAAAGTCTGGACTCAGCAGCTCATATCTGTCGGTTTATTATTCAAATAAAAGCAGAACCATCTGCTGCACTTTAACAGAAACAACTGAACCCAGTATGTAAAGTTTCTCCATCACGATAAACAAGCGGCTTCGCAGAGAGAGAGAGAGCGGTGCATCATGGGAAACAGGATGCGCCGGGTGGGTCCCTGAGGCCCACCTGCTGATTCCGTCACCCAAAATTTACATGCGGCTCTTCTGTTAGAGGTTCAAGATGATAAAACATTCATCTGAAAATGATCTGAAAACTGAAACTGGACGAAAAGCAGCAAAAAGCAGCAAAAAGCAGCAAAAAACAGCAAAAAGCAGCAAAAAGCAGCAAAAAACAGCAAAAAGCAGCAAAAAACAGCAAAAAGCAGCAAAAAGCAGCAAAAAGCAGCAAAAAACAGCAAAAAGCAGCAAAAAACAGCAAAAAGCAGCAAAAAGCAGCAAAAAACAGCAAAAAGCAGCAAAAAACAGCAAAAAGCAGCAAAAAGCAGCAAAAAGCAGCAAAAAACAGCAAAAAGCAGCAAAAAACAGCAAAAAGCAGCAAAAAACAGCAAAAAGCAGCAAAAAGCAGCAAAAAGCAGCAAAAAACAGCAAAAAGCAGCAAAAAACAGCAAAAAGCAGCAAAAAGCAGCAAAAAGCAGCAAAAAACAGCAAAAAACAGCAAAAAGCAGCAAAAAGCAGCAAAAAACAGCAAAAAGCAAAAAAGTTGAGAAACTTTCTGCGGGTCAGAATGACCAGGTTAAAGCAAACAGGGGACATTTGTTCCAATTAAAAAAAGATTAAAATGCTAAATCATTTTACTGTAAATATTTCATTTTTGTTATTTAAACATGCAGTATTTTCATAAAACCAGAAACTAAACATTTATTGTACATGTTGAAAACGGTCTCAGATGTTTTAGTCAATAAAACAAAGATGTTAAGTTTTCTAACTTTCTTTGGTTTGAATGTTTTTGTTGGTTTAGAAAATATTTTTAGTCTAATTTCAGCAACAAAAGGGAGAAGTTTCTTCTCACCTGTCCTATCCAAAGTTTCCTGCCTGGGTGTTCAGGTCTGCTGAGTAAAACGCTTCTGGATGTTTGTGGTCTAGTCAAAGTAAACAAAAAAAGTCTCTCATAAAAGAAAGAAAGGATATTTGTACTGAACATTTTCTGTTTGATAGGATCTCATCCCAAATAAGTAACGTTTATCTGTATCAGCTCCAGCTACTGCAGTCAGAGCCACAGCGATTATCCCCCCCCCCTCCGCAGCTCCTTCAGACTAACCAGCAGCAATTAGCAAACCAAACTGCTGAGCTCATTACAGGAGCTGCTGCTCAGTGAAACGCTGGTAAAGGGTTAATAGAGGAGCCACAACTTCCAGGAGGCGGAATTTCAGAAAGTTTTTAAAGAGACAGAGACCCAATTTCAATGCGTTAAATAATAATAAAATAATCAAATTTCTTCTTAGTTGTATGCAGCATTTTTACTCATTTTATAACCCTTAATTATTCTATAAAATGCACTAAGTGGCTGGAAAACACAAACTTTAATAAACAGTTAAAGGCACTGGCCCTAAAACTGTTTATTATTCATCCATTAACAGGTCTTTCCCGCTCTGACTGTGGTTCGGGTTCTGACTCGGGTCCAGCGGTGGGCTGTAGTTCGGCTGCCCTCCTGCAGGTCCAGCAGCAGCAGCTGCTGCAGCCTGTTCCGGTCCTCCTGAGCTCTGTGTGGTGCTGTCTCTCTCTCTCTCTCTCTCTCTCTCTCTCTCTCTCTCTCTCTCTCTCTCTCTCTCTCTCTCTCCCTCAACACACCGCCTCCATCGCCTCCACCAGCAGCGGACTGAACAGGCCCCTCACAGCCGCTACTCGGTGGCCCCCAGCCGGGCTCGTTTCCAGTCGCAGACCCCGGCAGGTGAGACCGCTGCTGGTTCCCCGGAGACCCGCGGGGCCCCCCCGAACCCCCATCTGGAGGCCAGAGTCACGGACCGCTCCGCGGGGAACGAACCGGGGCTGTGATGAAACCATAAACAGAGTGCGCCACGCACGCTCACACGCACACAGACACAGATCAACCGGGCCCGGACACCGCTTGAACTTGGCCCCCCTGTGTGGGCGCAGGGGCCGCGGAAGCATCGGCCCTCCGCGGCGCTTCGGGACCGTATTGTCTGCGGAAGGCTGACGCGCTGCTCGCGGCGGCCGCTGCGCTGTCAGACGAGGAAGTGAGGCTTCATACACGCCCATCGGAGCCAGCCGAAGCAGCGGAGAGCCGTTCATCAGATAACAGCCGCGGGATTGATCAACATGCGCTCCGCTTCTGATGGACAGCTGCGGGGATAAGCTGCGCCACGACGCCGTTTTCCGCAGGTAGGTGAGCGGAGCGCGTTACGCAGAGCGCCGGACGGCTCCGGCGTCAGACCTCAGCGCCGTGAAGGCCTGGCTCCATCTTTTTTTCGGGCTTTTTCTGATAGTCACATGCATGCTCTCTGGCCTAACTGTCACCAGCGTGCGTGAAAAGCGGGGCTGCGGGGCCAGATGTCAGCATCTGGAGCGGCACCTGTCTGCCTGGGCACCGGGCTGGACCGAACGGAGCCCAGCCTGACCGCATTTGGACCCGAACCCCAGTTTTCACCCATATGTGGATCTTTAGCTGCGTCTCCAGCGTGCAGAGCGACCACAGGTTTCACCTGTTCACCAACTCCTCACAAAATCACAAATTATAGGCATTAATGTGACATTTGAAAGCAAAACGTGTCAAATTTATGGGAATATTTTCAGTGATTTAGTTCTTCAGTTAGGAATAAATCCAAACTGCGTAGAAAAACAGAATAGAGTAGAAATAGACACAGTAGAAGCATGAAAACAGCTCCCAGATTATTTCAACATATATTAAAAAATAATAAAACACTGTGTGATAATATAAAAATAATGTGCAGTTATTAGAAATATATTATGCCACAACCCAATAGATGTGCAACTGGTGTGTTTGTTCTTTTTGAAATAAATGTAAATAATGTGCGTCAAAAATGTTTGATGACTGAAAAACTGACAGCAGCAGAAATGAGTAAAAGCTTCGTAAACAGAGCAGCAGGATGAAAACATTTCGGTTCGGTGAGAGATGACCGTGAATGGAAACAGAAATAAAATAACAATAATTCACATATTGACATGAAGGTGAACTGACGTCATGCAGCCCAAATCATCTCAGCTTTAGATTGTATTAAAAATGTGTGATAATTGGTTAAATACCCAAATATTCACATCCTAAAACTCCGATCCGAGTCGTTTCCACGTGTTGAACTGAATCCGATTGTTTTCATGTCGCATTTTATCAAACCGTGACGTCATAATTTTGCACTAAATGAAGTCAGACAAGTGAATCTGTAGGTAAAAAATCATTTAATTAATTGGATTGATGAACTTCTAGGGGGATATTTATTTATAAACACAACCTGACTGCGAGAGCCGACCTGCAAACGGCCGATGGTTGCCATGGTTACCCACATTCACTGACTTTAGCTATGGTTGCCATGGTTACCCACATTCATTAACTTTAGCTAGCATTTTTTTAGCAGCATCCACAGCAGTTGATCATCACAGCGTAATAAAACTCGTTATGCTTCCTACCTGAGATGAGCGACCCGTTAAAGACGCAAACGCCTCGCAGTCCGGTGAGTTTGACAGACAAAATGGCGCCGGACATTTTTTTTCCAATAAGCAATTTTATTCACGGTTATCTGTTAATGAGATGCGGAGTCCCTGCAAATACGGCAAACATATCCACGATGAGCATGGGGGCTTTAATAGTTTCCTAAAATGTAAGTTTTCATAAGAAAATTTTAAAAAAGAAGAACGGGATTCATATGCGCAATGGACAAATTTAACACAACCATTTCCTCCTGTTCTGGTCACAATTAGCGGGAAAATGAAAATGTAGCTGCAGTGATCATCTGGAATTAAAACGCAGCACGTTGAGCCGGTCTTCAGATGGCGCAAAGCTGTGCGGGAGTTGCGCCAGGTGAAGAGATCTGGCGCCAACTTGAAATGTATTTTATTTATGTAAATAGTTCAACAGTTAGAATAATGCATTCTGCCTTCTGCAGACAATTTTAAATCGCAAACTGTCGCAGTTTTTTAAAATCAGTTTTCCAAACTGCCCTTCATTTTCAAATATCCGTTTATTTCTAACGTCCATTTTGTTATTTCTGTTTTCGTGTCTTGCTTATTGTGACGTGTGCTGCTGCTTTCTTAGTCCGGTCCCCCTAGTGAAAGCGATATTGATCTCAATAGGTTTATATCTGATTAACTAAAGGTTTAATGAAAAGCTTTAGTTGAGACATGCGCAGTAGGGTAGCTGTTGAGGCAACGTGACGTCAACTGACAGACGCCGCAGTTAATTTTCCACTAAGGGCCAACAGTTGTAGTCCTACTTTGTTTTCATCAGCTTCCTTCTCCTTGTTTTGATCTTTTGATTGTTGAACGAACATTAAAATCGATCACAAGATGGCGGCGTCCATTACTACTTCCGTAAACAAAGCGCTGCTGTGTGACGTCAACGTTCTTCTCCTGGGTCGTAAAGCGTTCGTTCACACAGAGGACCGATTGGGGTCGCATTTAATTTGTAGAATGACAAAAACAAAAGGATTTCTGTGAGAAATCAGAATTGAATTGTGTGAAAAGATATTCACTGCTCCATTAGATAGATAGATAGATAGATAGATAGATAGATAGATAGATAGATAGATAGATAGATAGATAGATAGATAGATAGATAGATAGATAGATAGATAGATAGATAGATTTTGATCTATTTTTAACAAAAACCTGCTGAATCAATGTGTTGCAGCTTGTTGCAGCAACACATTAAACCGAGTCAGAGCAGAGCCAGGCCGGAGAACAGGAAGTGGTAAAAGCTTCACTGATAGACAGGTGACAGAGGTGTTACAACTGTTTCAGAGACTTCTCCTTTGCAGAGAACCGTGTTTATCCTCAGCTTTTTTAGCTCTAATCAGTTGGAAATTGTCATAAAAACCCATGTTTGACTCAGAGTTCAGGAACAGATTAACACCACTAACTAGCTAGCTAACTTTAGGGAGTTGTTGAACAACTCTGCCCATAACACATGTCAAAACTACAACAATGAAATAAAAGGAGCAGAGCTGATGTGCACCAGTGGGTGTTTCCTGTTCAGTCTGGTCCAGCTCACCGGTCGCTTTGTTTGAGTTCAGACGGTTCACCATCACTGCTTTCATCTTGGGGGGCCGCTGTGCCTTGGCGCTAACCGCTAACTGTTTCATACCTGCAGCATCCTGGGTCGCAGAGATGAGTCCAGCTAGTCTGAGCTGGAGCTCTAACACAACTGAAGGTGGAAAATGCATAAAACTCTGGAGGATCAAGAATTGTTGTGCTTCGAAGGTTCCAGATGTTAAAATGTCTCTAAAAGAGCAAGAAAGTTGGTGAATAACCTGCTGGGCTCAGGAACTGAGAGAAACTGAGAGAATACTGCAGATACTGGAGAGTTTGGCCGTTAATGGAGATTAAAATGAGAGCATCTGGGTTTAAATGGATCCAAACACTGAGAACCAAACCAAACTCAAAAAAGAGCCAATTTTTCCCACCTTTTCTCCTCCTGGTAAAACTGAAGCTACAGAGTTTTAAACGTTGCATCATGTGTAACACAAAGCATCATGTCATCCTGATAGAAAGTAAATGCATCAGAGATGAAGATCAAAGAGGCTTCAAATGTTTCAGCTGCACCAATTAAAACGATTAATTATGACAAACCAATTATTCAAATAATCATCAACTAATTTAGGAATCGATTAATCATTAACTGGGTTAAAAAAGGTAACTTCCTGCAAGAACAACACATTCAGAACAGTAATTAAGCCAAAACTGTACAATAAATATAAACATTTTGCATTTAAGACAAAAATAACCCCAATAATATGAGCTCTGCACCGGAGACAGAAGTTAGAAGGATTTTTTAGCTTCAGATTCTACAAATGACCAATAATTCATTAGAGGAGTGCTGCTTTGTACCTTGGGCAAAAAATACATTTTCCTATTTTAAAAAGGAATTTAGTTCTTTTTTATTTACATCTTTAATGCATTTCAAATATTGCATAGAACATCTGCAGAATGTGGCAACTATTTACCCGATTAATGGTGAGAATAATTGATTACGGAAATAATCGGTGGTTGCAGCCCTTAAAACGCTTTAAGATTTGATGTTTTACATTTTAAGCTCGTTTGTTTTAAGAAAACATTAAACTTTTCCTGCATTTTTCTAAAGGAGCTGAACATGAAATACCAGTAAAGAGACGCCAACCAGTTTCATTCTCCATTATTAACTAGAAACCATGAAATCAGGTGTAGTTTGAACTGGGAACCATTACGATGTTTCAAACTCTGCTTTGCAGGAGGAATTGTTGCAGAGTTTCGACTGTAATTTCAGCCACTTTGTATAGGAACATGATTAACCCGTCATAGAAATGTGACAGTAATCAGTGAAATATTTATAAATAAACAGAAATGGAATGAAAATGTACATTAAAGATTTTGATCTGGCTAGTAGAGATAAGATGAATAATAAATAAAAAAGTTAATCTCTCATAATCCAGGTTATGTTCTTCCAGTATTTCAAGGTGGTCTGGAATTTAAGGCGGCTTTGTTCTGAATGAGCGAAGCCAGTTTTTCTGCGATGGATTAAATATGTAAACAGCGAGGTGCACGAGTGATTCCTGGGCGGCCATCGG
This sequence comes from Poecilia reticulata, assembly GCF_904066995.2. Taxonomy (NCBI): domain Eukaryota; kingdom Metazoa; phylum Chordata; class Actinopteri; order Cyprinodontiformes; family Poeciliidae; genus Poecilia; species Poecilia reticulata. Next base: position 26,021,732 of record NC_088849.1, on the reverse strand, counting down.
TACGGTCGGCTTGGTGACACCCGACGCCGTTCTGGTCGCAGCCAGAGGAGAGGTTAACCCCACGCTGTGAAAAATGTCCTGTCACACCAAAACAGCAGCGACACAATCACAGCAAGTCAGGTGGTTTTATTTGGATCACGTTTTTACTATGATTTATGACAAAAATAGATGAAATCCGACGGTAACCAGCAGGAAATCAAATATTTCAATTATTATCAGGAAGGAAGGAGCTGCAGTAACATGGCATTGATGTCTGAGGTGTTAACATACCAGCAACTGCTGCTGCTGATCAATCTGGGAAGAGTTATAAATTGGGCCAGGACTCCAACACATTAATTCTGACTCCTTATTTACATTGATTCTAATGTTTTAACATTTTTAGTGCAATTGTTTGCTTTTTTTTTTTTTATTCAAGCCGGAACCTTTGTATTTACATGTTTCTGGTACGCTTGTAAATCTGATGCACATCCGCAAGCAGCAGCGATGGAAGAGTCTTCTCTCAGCCAACCGGGGGTTAATTTGTGCCTCTGAACGATCTGATTGGACGCTGAAAGAGAATATTGTTGTGTTCAAGTTGTGCTAAAAGCAGCTAGCCTATCAGCAAAGCCTAAAATGGCATCTCACACACATGTAGCAGCTAACGCTAATGTCAGCGTCCACATTGCTAAAGAAGCTCCATGAATGATCAGAAGTTTCTGAAACTCTGGACAGAATAAAATTAAAACACTTCAACGCTAATAGTGGAGCTAACACACTTCCACTAGTGCGCTAATAGTGGAGCTAACACACTTCCACTAGTGCGCTAATAGTGGAGCTAACACACTTCCACTAGTGCGCTAATAGTGGAGCTAACACACTTCCACTAGTGCGCTAATAGTGGTGCTAACACACTTCCACTAGTGCGCTAATAGTGGAGCTAACACACTTCCACTGGTGCGCTAATAGTGGAGCTAACACACTTCCACTAGTGCGCTAATAGTGGTGCTAACACACTTCCACTAGTGCGCTAATAGTGGAGCTAACACACTTCCACTAGTGCGCTAATAGTGGAGCTAGTTTATAGAGTCGTATATAAGTGAAGATAAGAAAGTCTAGATGTTTTAGTTGTAGATGTCTGGAGGTGTGAATCTGATGTTTATGATTATGATTAGCGTGTCAGAGTTAGCGCAGCTAACATGCTAGCTAGCAGTTTCCAGTTTGGCTAAAACGTGTTTCTGTTTGTCTCAGTTTGTTTCAGCGTTGAATGATGGACAAGGAGCTGGTTCAGCAGAGCCAATCAGAACAGGCCACCAATGGCCCCGCCCCCTCCACCCCTACCACCCCCACCACACCGACCCCCCCACGGCTCATCCCCAACCCCATGCTCCTGGACTCCCCCACCCCCACACTGACTCCCACCACCGCCTCCCCTCCTCCCCCGCTGACCCCCGCCCCCTCCGTCTCCTCGGCCCACGGGCCGAAGGCGGCGGCGGGCGGGCCCTCGTCCCCCCACATCCTCATCCCGGCTCCGCCTAAACTCACCTCCACAGCGGCCCCCACCCTGCGCACCTACTCCCGCCCCATCCTGCCCTCCCCGGCCTCCAAGGCGTCTCCTTCCTCCTCCTCTGTTGTCACGGCGACCGCAGCTTCACCCGTGGCCTCGTCTTCGTCGACTGCGACACACGGCAGCACCACGACCTCCAGCAAGACGTCCAGCGGCCTGACCAACGGGAACACCCGGGGGGGGCCCACCTCCCCGCCCATCACGCCGTTCCACACCCCGGCCAGCCCACCTGGCCGCCAGGTGAGTCAGCACCTGAGGAGGATTTTTATTTAAAACGGTGAAGCAGAGCTGGTTTGGAGTTAAAGTTAAACTAATATTCAGTTTTTGCTGCTTCTGTCAGGTTTTGGTTTCCTGGGAGTTTCTGAAAAAAACTGTCTTAGAAAAGGAGCTGACTGAGCAGCAGTTAACGATTATTTCAGCTACCAATTAATCTATCAATTATTCTGCTGATTAATCGATTAATAGAATAAAAATAGGCTCCTTCAAATTTTTCATTTAAGCATCAAAGGAACTTTTGGACAATTTTATAAATACATTAAAAGATGCAAATAAACAAATAATTCAATTCCCTTTTTTTATTTATTATTCTAATAATTAATCGATTAATTGTATTAAAAAAATATCCTGCAGATTTTGTATTTAACCACAAAATCATTTTATTCAATATTAATGCATTGAAAGAAGCAAATAAACACAGAAATTCCCTTTTTAAATAAGAAAATGAACATTATTTTATCACTCACACACAGTCTGTCTGACCTGATGTGTAAATTAAATTAATTTTATTAACGTAAACCAAACATCACCTGTTCATCAGTTCCTGGTTCTTTGGACCGGTTCTGACGGGCCGACTCTTTTTTCTCGACCCAGAGGAAGTCGAGACGTTTTGTGGGAGGATTTGGGTTTTTGACAAACAGAACATGGATGAAAGTTTCCAGGGATTCAAACTGGAAAAAAAAAACTTTCTGCAAAGAGAAACGAAGAATTAAAATTCTGGATAGTTTATGTTTAATTATAAGTTTATGTTACATTTAGAGATGAATTTGTTTCTGCAGTTTATTGGGTCTATGTGGTATTTCTATAGATGTTAGTGGTGCATCATTAACATTTCAAAGGAAAATGTAACTTTTCAATAATTCACCTTTTGCAGCCTGTTAGATCCTCTCTGTAGGAAGATGCTCACTCTGACGACTATTTAAAAGGTTGGAAATATATGATATAATAATAAACATTTATATGACTTCCTATTGCAAAAGTGAAGACAGAAAAATCAAAGAGTTTGACGTTTGTAAAGCATAATCATTTATTTTCCTCACATTTCTAACAGAAAGTTTGGTTCATATGAAGAGAAACAGATAAAATAACAGAACCTGATTTTAATTTGTCCAAACAAGCGAAATGTACAGACGTTAATAAATGTTTATAATGATAAAAGGAGATTTTCACCATGAACTTGACTGGAGAAATAAAAAGTTTCCAGTTTCTGTTTTTACACTTTTGGAAAATGTTTCATTTATATTTTTATTTAATTTCAAAATATCAGTCAAAATTTAATCCACATGAAAAAAAAATCACGTTTAAATGTATCTGCTCCGTTTTCCTAAATATGAGAGTTTTTACAGTTTTTTCTTCTTTTTCTGTAAAGTTCTGCACTATGAAACCTTTTTGTTTTTATAGTTTTGTCCTGATGCAGAACGAGGAGCCTGAGCTTCATGTCTGTATCTGAATCAGAGCAGGCAGGATCCAGGAAGTGATGCGTTCAGGGTCAGAGCTGCGTTCAGGGTCAGAGCTGTTCTCTGGGTCAGAGCTGTTCTCTGGGTCAGAGCTGTTCTCTGGGTCAGAGAGGTTCTCTGGGTCAGAGCTGCGTTCAGGATCAGAGCGGCTCTCAGGGTCAGAGTTGTTCTCTGGGTCAGAGCTGCTCTCTGGGTCAGAGCTGTTCTCTGGGTCAGAGAGGCTCTCAGGGTCAGAGCTGTTCTCTGGGTCAGAGAGGCTCTCAGGGTCAGAGCTGCTCTCTGGGTCAGAGCGGCTCTCAGGGTCAGAGCTGTTCTCTGGGTCAGAGTTGTTCTCTGGGTCAGAGCTGCGTTCAGGGTCAGAGCTGCGTTCAGGATCAGAGCTGTTCTCAGGGTCAGAGCTGCGTTCAGGGTCAGAGCGGCTCTCGCTCTCTGACGTTTCCTACATTTGCTTTCATCTCACAGCTTCAGCATCACGTTTAGTTTTTACTGTCAGACAAAGAGCAGCTGAAATGTGAGAGAAGCGCCGACGGAAAAGACGTTTACATCTGGAAATCTTTCCAAAAACCAGAACCAAACGATTTTTATTCTCTTTTTTGAACAGTAATTCAGTTTATTTATATCGCACTCATTCACAACACAGGTCGTCTTGAGGCATTTTACAGAAAAAGTCTTTTCAAATCGCTCTCAAACGAATCAATTCCAGTTGATGCAGATTTAGACGTTTATTATTATTACTGCCTGAATTTTCTTAAAATGGAAAATGTATAGTACAAGACAAAGCATCTATATGTTTATAACGACGTTGGCATTATGTTGAAATGAAACATGAGTAATAAGGAGCAGCAGTGGCTCATGGGGTTATTAATGTAATAATTCACTATCAAACAGCTGCAGGCAGCAGAAACTAGACGCCGGCAGGAGAATCAGGTTTCGGTCGGCTGGGAGTCGGAAACTTAAATTGATTTATTGATGATGTGATCCATATTTAAAGTTCACAGCGACCCGATCAGGACTTTGAGAACTGATTTAAATCCTGAGTCGGTTAAAATCTTCAGTTCGCCGTTTTCTTGTTTCCGTTGATGGAAAGTTGATTGTTTTTAGTTGTTTTAGAGTTTTGCAGTGAAACAAAGAGGTCGGGTAAACGTGAGCCGCAGCTGCGGTCGGTTAGCTTCGGGTTTGTCCAGGAAACTGGACGATTCACAGCAGAACTGATGAGTCAGCTGTTTTTAATGAACATCAATCTAAACTGAATGTCTCATTAAAATGCAGCAGAATCTCAAGTTTTTTCTCCGTCTTTGTTCCAGGCGCAACAGCCTCACCCTGTGGGCACACCTGGTCTGGCACGAGCCAATCAGAGCGCCTCACCTGTCAGGCAGAGGGTTACCCAGCAGACTTTGCTCCTGGGGAAAGGCCTCAAAGGGTCGGGGCAGGACCAGGTGCTGCTGAGAGCTCAGATGGTAAACACACACACACACACACACACACAGGAACACACACAGGAACACACACACACACACACACAGGAACACACACACACACACACACACACACACACACACACACAGGAACACACACACACAGGAACACACACACACACACACACACAGGAACACACACACACAGGAACACACACACACACAGGAACACACACACACACACACACACACACAGGAACACACACACACACACAGGAACACACAGCAACACACAGGAACACACAGGAACACACACACACACACACCTACACACAGGAACACACAGGAACACACACACAGGAACACACACACACACACCTACACACAGGAACACACAGGAACACACACACAGGAACACACACACACACACACGCACACAGGAACACACAGGAACACACACACCTACACACGCACACGGACACACACACACACACACACAGGAACACACACACACACAGGCGCACACACACACACACAGGCACACACACACACACACACACACACACACACACACACACACACACACACACACACACACACACACACACACACACACACACACACACACACACACACACACACACACACACACACACACACACACACACACACACACACACACACACACACACACACACACATTTTTAAGATCAGATTAAGATCGTCATGCTTTTAAAAACAAAAGTGTTTCTAAATTATATTTTCAGGCCCAGCGCTGCAGTCGGAACCCTGAGGGGGTTTTATTAACAAAATATTAACAAAATATTAACAAAATACGTAAATAAATAAAACTTTTTTCTCTTCTTATTAGCTGTGGATCCCTAAAACGCAGAACATTTTCTGCAGTGACGTCTTTCCTTTTGTTTAATTAAATACAAGTAAAGTTAAGGCTTTAAATTTTGCAGTTAAAGCCATTTTAGATCCATGGCAGCTAAGAAAAGGACATTTCAGCTAGAAACAAACATTTTCTTGAAAAAAAGTGTAAAATTTTCTAGAAAACACTCAGAAACTTAGAGATTAACTTCAGAAATTTTCTAGAGAGTTTCTGAGATTAATCTCAGCAGTTTTTTGTGGACATTTGCTCCTTTTGTCCTAATAATCTGTAGATTAAACTGAGAGGAAATGGTTTTATGTTTCACGGATGCTCAGCTCTGCCTTCCTGCTCTCCTCCCCTCATTTCCTCCTCGGATTTCCTCGCAGCTCATTCTTACGTCTGCTATGCGACCTGCACAGCCGCCCTCTTCCTCCTCCTCCTCCTCCTCCTCCTCCTCCTCTAACCCCGCCTCCGCCCAGGTGAGCCTGCTGGATCTTTATGCTTTTCTGTGACTAGCAGCAGCTTCGGCTGTCAGGCTGCCCGGTAACCGTTGCTAAGCAGCGGCTGGTCCTTAACCATCGTTTCTCTCCCGGTTCCCCTGCAGCTCCAGAGCCTCACCTTGAGGCCGCCTCCCCCCGGGACCCTCACCATCCCCCCGTCCCTGCGGCTGAAGCCTCCCTCCTCGGCGCCGCCGCCCCTCTCTCGTCCCAGCGCCCCCGTCTTCCCTCCGCTCAGGCCGCGACCGCAGCCCAGCGCCACGGCAACCGAGATCCCGACCGCGCCCGGCCGCCATCTTTCCGTTCCGCCTCCAAGTAGGGCCTCATGTTTCTTATAAAGTACATGATTTAGTTTGTTTTGTCCATTTAGATAAACTTTTATCTTTATTGTCGTGTTTTTAAATCAACATGGCCGAATAAAACATCACATTCCTGTAAATCTGATGTTTTATATTTACGCCTAACTAAAGTTTTTACAGTTAATCTGTTGGAACAAGAGCAAAAAAACTAAAACTTTTCCAGAATTTGTACATTTTGACCGAGAAACTATTAGTTCAAGCAGTTTTTCTTACTTTTTCCTTTAATTTAAACTCCATATATACATTTTATGGAGACATTTTAAAAAACATTTATTAATAATGAATTCAAATTCATAAATATTTTATTAATTTCAAAGGGAAGTTAAATGATTAAATAATGAAAATAATAATAATAATAATAATAATAATAATAATAATAATAATAATAATAATAATAATAATAATAATAATAATAATAATTCAGTGTTTTCACTCTTGGAATATATTTACAGTATTTGTTTTACATTATTACAGAGTGAAACATCATATGATTGGATTACACAATATCATTTTATTTAGCAATTATCCTCATTATCATCATTAAATAAAAATAAAACCTGCCTCACTGTGTAAGTTCAACAAATCCACCACTTACCAATGAAGGAGAGTTCATTGGAAATCCCACTAACATTTCATTGATCCCCTGGCAAGACTTTACCAAGACTTTACCAAGACTTTACCAAGACTTTACCAAGACTTTACCAATACCTCACTAAGACTTTACCAAGACTTTACTAAGACTTTACCAAGACTTTACTAAGACTTTACCAAGACTTTACTAAGACTTTACCAAGACTTTACCAAGACTTTACCAAGACTTTACCAATACCTCACTAAGACTTTACCAAGACTTTACTAAGACTTTACCAAGACTTTACTAAGACTTTACCAAGACTTTACTAAGACTTTACCAAGACTTTACCAAGACTTTACCAAGACCTCACTAAGACTTTACCAAGACTTTACTAAGACTTTACCAAGACTTTACTAAGACTTTACCAAGACTTTACTAAGACTTTACCAAGACCTCACTGAGACTTTACCAAGATCTTACTGAGACCTAGTGACCCGTTACCAATGGAAGATGACCTGTACTTGTCAAGGCTTTCCTAAGACCTCACTAAGATTTCACTGAGCCCTTACCAATAGTAAATGGCCAATACTTCCCAAAGACCTCGTCCAGACTCTGGAAAGACAGCCCACATTCTTCTTATACTCTTACATCATAGCTGGGTCTTTATCCTGAGTGAAAGAGGTTTTTAGGTTTTAATCATGAACTAAAGAGTCAGAAAACCAACGTCCACATCCACAGTAAGCTTCAAGTCTAAACCAGTAATCATGCCTCGTTTTAAATGTTCATGTTTAAATGATTTCCTCCTCTTTGCTTCCTCCAGCTCTCTACTCTCCCGTCCGGGCCGTCCCTCTTCGACCCAGGCTTCACTGTCCCAGCAGTCACAGAGCAACAACCCCTCGACAATCCCTCCAACCCATCGCTGCAGCTCCCTCCAGTCAGGTCACATCTGTCAGTAAGCAGCTGACTGGGCTAAAGAGCTCTCCGTTAACTCAAACCGTTCTGGGTCCAAGCCCGTCCCAACACAGCCCGTTATCTTCTTCCAACCACTTTGAGCGCTCACCGTCTGCAGCGAGGCAGCTGCAGATGATCGCCCTTTCCTCCAGTCAGCAGCCACAGGCGGGAACGTACGTCCACCCTGCGGTCCAGTCCAAGCCCGCCGAGCTGCCTGAGCGTTCCAGCCAATCAAAGAAGACTGCAAACAAGGACGACTTGAATCTTCTTCCTTTGAACGCCTCTGCTTTGCCTTCTGCTCAATCTCACACACAAACTTTGACCAAGAAGAGAGAGCAGAAGGAGAGTGACGATCAAGGAGCCATAAGCCGAGGAGTGAGACCAGGAATCAGAGAGGAACGGAGCGCCGGTAAAGACCTCCAGGCGGAGAAAAATGTCCAAACGGAGACGATAAAGCAGGAGAAGCTCACTGATACGGAGCAGGAACCCGAATCCGATCAGATGGAGGTAAAGGAAGAAGACCAGAGAGACAGAGAGAGGAGACAAACAGGAAAGAAAAGGAAACATGAGGAGGTGGAGGACGAAGGAGGAGATACTCCCATGGATACATCAGACCACCAGACCGACCAGAACACAGAACCGGCTCCGCATCCAGACACCGTCAAAGACTCAAGCAAGGAATCAAAACCCAAACTGGATCTCACTCCAGCACCAGTAAAAACTCCATTAAAAGCAACAGTTTCAGTCCAGAATCCAGTAACAGAATCCGTTCCAGGTGAAAAACCAGTAACAGGTCCAGTTCCCATTAAACCTCCAGTACCAGGATCCCTTCCTGTTAAACCACCAGTAACAGGTCCACTTCCTGTTAAGTCTACAGTAACAGGTCCACTTCCTGTTAAGGTTCCGGTAACAGGTCCAGTTCCCATTAAACCACCAGTTACAGGACCAGTTCCTGTTAAAACTCCAGTAAAAGGACTGGTTTCCACTAAAACACTGGTAACAGGACCAGTTTCAGTCCAAACACCAGTAACAGGACTAGCACCAAATAATACCCCAGTAAAAGGACCAGCTTCAACCCAAACTTCAGTAACAGAACCAGTAACACCAGTACCAGGACCAGCTGCTGTTAAAACGTCAGTAAAAGGACAAGTTTCGACTAAAACCCAAGTGACTGGACCAGTTTCAGTCCAAACTCCAGTAACTGGACCAGTTCCAGTCAAAACGCCGGCAATGGGACCAGCTTCAACCAAAACCCAAGTAACAGGACCAGTTTCAGCCCAAACTCCAGTAACTGGACCAGTCCCAGTTAAAGCTCCTGCAGCAGAACTGATTTCAACCCAAACACCAGTAACAGAACTGGTTCTGACCCGTAAACCAGTAACAGGACCAGTTCCAGTTAAATGTCCTGTAACAGAACTAGTTCTGACCCATAAACCAGTTATCGGACCAGTCCCAGTTAAAGCTCCTGCAACAGGACTAGTTTCAACCCAAACACCAGTAACAGAACTGGTTCTGACCCATAAACCAGTAACAGGAACTGTTCCAGTTAAATGTCCTGTAACAGAACAAGTTTCAACCCAAACGCCAATGAAAGGATTAGTTCTGACCCATAAACCAGTAACAGGACCAGTTCTGGCCCAATCACCAGCAACAGGACCGGTTCCTGAGGTCCAAAGCCAGCGGCTGCCAGAACCTCAACGGGACCTTCAGTCCAACCAGGAGGACTTCTGTGAGAACATGTCGACCCAGTCCGACAATCAGTCAGGTACCACCCGACACAAAACCTTCTGCTCATTTATTCTGCTCCATTATTGGATCAGACCGGGTCCGATTCTGGTCGCTAAACTTTCCTTCAGAAATCTAATAGCAGCAAATATCATCCCAGTAAATCAGGGTGTTTCAAAGCGGGTAGTCCGGTAGACTCGGTTCATGGTTTGTTTTCACGTTGCACTGCGTCAAATGATTCAGACCCTTTGAGCAGCCTGTTCCCCTCCTCGCCTGTGGGGGCGCTGCATCAAAAGCCACTCAGAAAACACTGAGTGCAACTTCCTTCTTTACAAAATGGAAACAAAAACTTGAGCTACGTCAGATTTTAGCAGTTGGAGGGTTTCACTTTGGGTAATTTTGTCCTGCACTGTAGTCCACTTCCTTCTTTTGGAGCAGTTTCTGGTCCGCGTAGCATTCACATACGTGTTCAAACTGAACCAGAGTTCACTTCAGCAAACCGAAACCAAGGTTTATAAGGCAGACCATAGTTTGATTAGCACTCACACCTCACCAAACGAACCGGACTTTCTAGACAGACGGACTAGAGTTGGATTAAATTGGACTATACCACCTTTAATCTCAACGCTCCATCGTCTCTATAGCCATCAGCTTTATGTCATAGGAGAGTCAGATGCTTTTTAGTATTATCAAACAAAGGCAAAAAAGAGAGACAAAACCAGAGCTATCAATCCCCATATTGGACTAAAATCTTAATTTAAACAAACTGATGCTGGAGCAAACAGGTTCCTGTCAGCTTCAATATCCTGGCTGACATATTTGTTTCAGTTCCTCTAAAAATGCAGAACAAACCACATGAGTCAAGCTAGCATGAAGAAAAATTACTTTTTGAGAACTGTGAAGTTTTTTCTTTTTAACATAAATTTAAGCTTTTTGCTTACATTTGATTCATAAATATTCACTGTAACGTTAATACTGCCTGTTCTTCTGCTCCCATCACATTTTTCAGTTTCCTGCAGTTTGGAAAAAACCCGAAACGAAAACATCTGATTATAATTTGTCAAAAAAAAGTTGTAAAATGTTGCCCTCTCTGAAGCTCCGTAGCTCAAGCTTAGTTTACAGTAGAAACAACTTTTAAGTTCAAACTGGTGAAATAAAGTTAGACTTTATCTGAGTTACCATTTTGATATCTTTTATCATTTTTACACATTTGTAGTTTAAGGTTTAGGATTTATTTTAGATTTTATGGAATGTTCAGCTTTCAGTCACTCATCCATTTGGACTGATTTTTTTTCTTTAAACTGTATTAACGCCCGCAGTCTCTTCTCTATACATACAGTTTATACATCAAAATGTAGGTATTTCTTTCTACTTTCACACAATGTGTCTCCCACTGCTGTCAGACTTAGTTTTCCATTGAATCGATCCAGAGTGTAGAAAACACAAACCCGACTTCCCGTAGACTTCCATTATAACTACTATTGTCAAATCTCCTCCATAAAACACTTTACAGACATAAAACTCTGCATGTGTGGCCATCAGACATTACTTCCACTTTTAGCCTGGTGTGTTTTATGATGTAGTTTACATGCTCTGCACAGTGACTGCCTGTTTTAGCCTCATTTAGAGTGGTGCCGTGTTCTCCCCTCTCCAGAAAAGGAGGGAATCACCATAGAAACGAGAGACTTTTATTTAAGATTTGGTTCCTATTTCAGGAATCCCTCATATAATTTCATGAATTTTCCATCACTTAGTTCTCAAACCTCAGCATGTTCTAGTTTTGTTCATTCTTATCTAACTGATCAGATTTCCGTTGGTTTTCCTCCCAGCGTTGTCCAGCCTCTCCTCCCAGTCTCCTCCTTCCTCCCCCTTCATCGCCTCCTCATCAGAGAACCCTCCCCCCCTGCTCCCCGCTCAGGCCGCCCACCCCGCCGATCTCAGCCTGCCGCCGCAGCTCGAGGCGGCGAAGGCTGACAAAACGCCACCAGATTCCCATCGTGCCACAGAAGCCGAGGCTGAACCCATCTACCAATCGGACGATGAGTCTGAGAGCTTCAGCCAATCACTGGGCGGCCCCTGGGAGATGAAGGCGTGGCCTGAGGGGCAACAGGTTCTGACTCACCTGGTGGAGGGATTCGTCATCCAGGAGGGTCTCCAGCCGTTTCCTGTAAGAACCCGAAGAAACGGCGTCACTGATTTCACCTAAACATCTACACTTACAAGCCCTTTATATACTGAGGCCTAGTTAAAGCCCACAAAATCAGTTAGTCTAAAATCTTTCTTGGTTTTGTGTCCTTTATCTTTTTATATCCCGTAAATTATTACATTCTTTTTATTTAAATTTAAAGTTTACATTTTAGTTTATTTCTAAAATGTACATTTTTAGTAATTTTGCAGAGTATTTACATTTTTTTCAGATGTTTTCGTAAATCTGCTTTATTTCTTATATTTATTCAGAGATGCATTAGTGAAATATTTCATTTTTTAAATAAAACCTGATTTCCAGTGAAGAACATTTATCCAGAAACGGTTCCAGCTGAAGTTCAGCCATAATTTCCTCGGTTCTTTCCTTCCGGAACAATAAGTGTTGAATATTAAGTGGACCCTGATCATTGTTCTGTCGTCCAGGTGAACCGCTCCTCCCTGCTGGTTCCGGACCAGGTGCCCAAACCCCAGGAAGTGAACGGGACCAACGGGAGGCCGGCGCCGCCCGCATCAGAACCCGTGAAGCCGACAGAACCGTCCACAGACTCAGAGGAAGAGGACGGCGGAGACACCGGCGACCTGGGGAACAGTAAGGCAGGACGGAACCGCGTTCTGCGGGTCAGGTGGGACCGAGCGGAACCGGGCTCACCCTGGGCGTGTTTGTTGTGTTCCCTCAGAGTCGGGCCACAAAGACCGGACGGTGCTGCACTGTCAGTTCTGCGGGAAGCGAGGCCACGCGCACAACTTCATGCGCTCCAAACGGTTCTGCTCCACTTCCTGCGCGCGCGGGTGAGAACCACTTCCTCTGTCTTCACACCAGAACCAGAACCAGTCCATTTCTTGGACTGATCTCCAAGAAGCAAAGCTAAAAAGTATTTTTTGAAAAGTTTCATGTCCCCGGTAGGAATTAGCAGACAGTGTTTTGGAATCATTGGGTGTTTTCTACTTTTTTGGACAAAGTTGTACCATGATTGACCTGGTCAGGGGCCAAAAGAGAGAAAACGGGCCACAATGATGGTGATTGTCAGCGCTAAGACCCGCCCCTGGCTCTGATTGGTTGTTTCTAATTAGCATTGGAAGAAAGGGAAGGAGCTCAGTTTTTTCAGTGATTATCTATCTCACACCATGCTTTGATGACAAAGTAACCGTTTCAACAAATATGTAGAAAAAATATTTTTTATAGAAGTAACTGCAGTTTTATTTACCATTTTTATTTATTTGAGTTAATAAAAATGTTTTCTCTATTTCAGTTTTTGTTATGAATATAACAAACCTGTGTTGATTTATTAAAAACATGACATCACAGTCAAGAGGATTTTTTTTTTTTAAGTATGTAAATCTTAAACGAAGTGAGCTCTGACCTTTGCTGCAGAGGTAGTGCTGCAGCCCCAGCAGCTGCTGCAGCGGCGGCGGCGCTGGCAGGATGTGGTTCTGTGGTTCTGTGGTACCAGAGCAGAGGCAAACAGCTGGTTAATGCAGATCAGAGCCTGAATTAGAGCAGCAGAGTGGCTCGTCCCTCACCGCGCCTCTGGCTTTCTCTTTCAGTTTCAACGTCCGGCTGACGAAGCGCCTGAGGGCCCTGAGCGCCGGCAGCCGGTCCGAGAGGCCCCGACCGGCTCTGAACCGGGCCGAGTCGGTACCGGGGAAACCTCTGCTGCTGCGCCTGGTAGGAACCCCCATGCAGCCTCCACTCTGACATCACAACACACCTACATGAAAATTACTAAAATCCTCTGGATACGTGAAAACCTGCAGAGGAAACGAGGAAAAGCAGAGAAACTTCTGGGGGTTGAGATCCTGAAATCAACCTGAAAACCAGGACACATAATAATTATTCTGACATGAAATTATTCAGTTTTCACCATTTTTCTATTTAGATCATAAATGAGTCTTTGTTCAGATACTCACATCACTCTCTGAGTTACTCCAGTCCACAGTTTACACTGAAAGCTCAACTCTGTCCAGACTGTAAACACCGAGGAAAGATGGGGAGTTTGCGCCCTCTGGTGGTTTAGATAGCAATTACAGCGACTGTTCTGGTCCGACGAATTAAAAAAAAAAAAGGTACTTTAGTAACAGTTCACTCTCAGATAAAGACTTTAAACAAACATATAAAATCTCTGTAATGTTTGGTGCAAAAGTAAAAATTTTAATTCTTGCTCTAGAAATCACTGAAAATGATTTTCCAATGTTTGTGTCTTAACCTTTACATTTCTCTATTCTTTCTTCCACTTGTAACACAAAACAACAAATATGCAACAAATTATTTATAGAAGGTAAATGACTAAACATATGTTGAAATGTAAAGGAAAGTTAATTGAGTCTATAATATCACATTTAGAAACAAAAGAATAATAATGCAGAAGATAAATTATAAAGTACCAAATAAAAAGCTATTTCAGAAATTGGAAAAGTATTGATTTTTGTGTTTATGTTTTTTTTTACACATTTAATTCTCATGGTATTTGCGAACCGTGACACTATTTCTGTTTAAATGTCGAAAGATTTAAATCAGAGATTTTTACTCGTAACTGACGGCAGTTAATTTAGGAGGAGGAGAAATAATGCGTGGACTCGTCCGTCCCTCACCTGTCCTCTTGTCCCGCCTCCTGTCCCCCCGCAGCCCCGGGACCTTTGGAGCGCCGGGCGCCGCGAGAAAGACGGGAAGGAGAAGCCGGCGGCGGCGGAGCAGAAGGCCGAGGAGGAAGACGACGACATGGGGGCGTCCCCGCACGGCTTTGGAGAGGCGGAGGACGACGACGACGACGGAGGAGAGGAGGATCCTGCTGTTGCCATGGCAGCCAGGATGGAGCGGCGGGCGGCGCGGCGCGCGCGCAGGGCGTCGGCGCCGGCCGTCACGGCCTCGACGCCGACCACCACGTACCGGCCCGCCCCGGCCCAGTGGAGCGTGGAGGAGGTGACGGCCTTCATCCACACGCTGCCGGGTGAGTGAGTCTCCGCCGCGGTACAGTAAGGTTGTTATAGACACCTGGATGTTATCGTTTACTTCCGGGTATGCCGCGCATGCGCACTATTCTTTTACTTCCCATCTGTAGCCGCGCTGCCGCGGTAGAACAATAACGTTAACTAACCTGGAGATGTTGGTATCATTGATTCAGTCCAGAGGCCACAGCAAAGGGCAAAATAACAGAAAAACAACTAAAGAATAACTCAGAACCAGCTGTATTTTCTTCTTCTGTGTCGCTAATGTGTCAGGATTCAAAAAACAGCCAAACATTTTCCACACAGAGATCAGAACATTGAGTCAGTAACAGTTTCATGTTTTCAGCAGCACTACTGGAAAAACCAGTCAGCTGCTTGTTCAATAATAATTTAATACATCGGTATCTTTCGCTGAGTGTTTGTCAATGAATAATCATTGATTGATTCTGCACCTAAAAATTAATCAAAATATGAAAAACTGAAACTACTAGTAAAACTAATTAAAAACAGACGATATTTAACTAATAAAAATGAGAAAACACTAAAAACTAATTAAAAGTATTCGCCACAATGAAACAAACTGATGTGAAATGAAAAGCCCAGAGCTGATATAACCCTGGAGCGACGTCGCCGCTCTGGAACCAGCGGCGTGATTTACACCCCAACATCAGCAGGCGACTCGGCTTTCCTGGATCCAATCATCCAATTAAACGTTTCGCAAATCCCAGAAACCATCAGCAGGCTGAGGCAACTTCTCTCTAACCACAAACTGTCGTTGAGCAACCGGAGAAACATCTGGAGGTGGAAGAAAAGCCTAAGGGGGGAAAAACTCTGACGCCTCCAACCGTCTGCAGGTTTCAGCAAACAGATCCGTTTTCTTCCAAACGCTCCGGTTCCATCTGCAGAGAATATCAGCGTTAATCAGAAACCGTTAACGATGCAAACGAAAAGAGGCTGAGATCATCTTACAAACTGACGACACGCCATCTGTTCTTCACAGAAAACTCATCATCATCATCATCATCCTCACTGACGTCATAACATTTAATGAAATATTTATTCATTTACTTCTAACAGGTAAAATGTTAGAGAAAAAAATAACCCAAAAAATACAATGTAATAAAAATCAACTGTCATTAGCAGCGATAACTTCGGTTCAGTCCATTTTGTTGGTGTTCCCACAGCATCATACCTCCTCCACCGTGTTTGTTCCTGTTGGTGCCGACCAGAATCTCCAAACATTTCACTTTGCTCTCATCTCCTCTAAACACCATTTTACTCACCTCAGTCCTGCTGCCATCTTGTTTTTAGAGGCTTTGTCGCTTCGCCCAGCGCTTCCACTTCAGTTTTTCTGTCCTGACCTTTAACCTTTACCTGAGAACAAAGTCAGTTTTCCACGCATCTTCTCTGCAGTTTGCATTAGATAAAATAAAGCGGGTGTACTTACTTTCTGTGTTGCTCCGTCAGGCTGCGGCGACGTGGCCGAGGCCTTCAGGCTGCAGGAGATCGACGGCCAGGCGCTGCTGCTGCTGACCGAGGATCACCTGATGACCAGCATGAACATCAAACTGGGCCCAGCCCTCAAGATCTGCGCTCACATCAACGCCCTGAAGAACCAGTGAGAGGACGAGGCGGCGAACCCAGAGGGGAACGCAGAGGGGGCGGCGCTCAGGAGGCAATAAAGACGAGAAATCTGGAAACTTCGGGGTTGGTGTGTTTTCAAAGGACCGAAGCTGACACCAAGGATGACAGAACAAAGTCACAAAAAGAGGAAATTGTTGGTAATTTATAATTTATGATGTTGTGATGGAGGTGTGGCCTTAGCGGACCGGACCGGACCGGACCGGAGCAGAACCTCGTCTGTGTAGCAGGAAACCGCGAGGAGTTTTGTACCTTTCTGTATATTTTACAAGCCACTGGAGAGTGTACATTTCAAGCTATTTCATGAAGGATTTTCAACATTTAATATATGAAATTTGTCTATTTAGTTTTTTTAGAGCGTGACGTCAATGACAAATCTATCCCTGTAGCTAACATAACCAGTGTGTGTGTGTGTGTGTGTGTGTGTGAGTGAGTGTGTGTGTTAACGGAAGAAGACGACAATAATCTGTAGAGTTTGTAAGTCATTCATCAAAGTTTAATGTTTTCTATCAACACGTTCTGGACAGAAACTCGTCTTGGTTGGAAGCGTCGCCATCAGGGTAGCGAGCAGCGACTTCAGTCGTCACATTTTTATGATATCCTGCTTGAAATTATTTAATAAATGAACAATTAACCAAACAGGCTCCTGCTTTTCCTTCAGACCTCAGAGTTTTGATGGTGTAAATTAATTAGAAATAAATGAATGAATTTATAAAGAAAAAGAAACACATTTTATATGTAAAAGTTAAACAAATAAAAAAAATTTACAATGGAAATAATTTTACATTTTACATATAAAACTGCTTAAAATGAAAATGTAGTACAAAAGAATATTTATATTCATCATATATCTTAATCATTAACAACAGAAAAATAAAGATTTTTGTATTTTTGAAATAAGTTTTTATTTTCTTATTTTTTTATTTGCTAAATTATCTGACTTAATGTCAGATTTTTATCATTCTCACTTTACATTTATTATAAAATATTACATGATTATATTTTAAAATTGTTATTCATCTTTATGTTTGAACAGTTTAGATGTTATTTTACTGGTGATATAACATTAAAATGTCATCTTAACATTTTTTGTAGGATGAACTGATTAATAAACATCCACGACTTTTGGAGCTCAGAAATGTAAAAAAACTTAATTAATTAATCACAAAGTTCTTGACAGACATTTATTCCTGTTTTCCTGTCCATGACGTTCCCGACACTCTGTGGTTTAAAGCTGCTGCATCTGAAGGAAACCGATCCGGATTCATGTCTCAGAGTTCCTTCCTGAAGATGCAGATCCTGACCTTTGCCCTCCAGATGTCTCGGCTCAGCCCTGCTGCTCCTCTGCTCTCCATCTGGTTCAGGTTTGGATCTGGATTTTCCCTGGTTGGCGTTGGGAGGGGGGCAGGTTCGCCACACCCTGAGATAAATCTTATGATTTTCTTTCCTTGTGGATAACGCACAACAACGGGACGCGGTGCAGCAGCTCCTCATCTTATTTCACTTTTTCAAACATTTTAGTGGGGAAAAGCGTCTTTCAGGGATTTTTTTTTTCCTTTCTGAATTACGAAGAAGAACCTGCTGAAAATTTGTGCTTTATTTACCCAGTTAAAGAACTTTGGGATAAGTTTTTATTTCCTGGAGACAGGAAAGGAAATAACCAACGGCTAAAAGCCCTCAAGAAGATAAAAGTCGTGTTTTTTGGAACGTGTAAAGACGCACGGCGGATCTCCATGACGCACGTCTGCAGGCAGCTGGTTGGCGTCGGGGGGAGCTGCGCGGGTTGGGTCGGGCTCATCTTCGCCACGGCAACCAACGACTGGGTCCGGACGTGCGACTACTCGGTCGCCACCTGCCTGCGCATGGACGAGCTGGGGTCACGTGGCCTGTGGGCCGAGTGCGTGGTGTCTCCGTCGCTCTACCACTGCGTGTCTCTGGACCAGATGTTCTCCCTGCCCGGTAAGACGCTGCTCCTTTAACCTGGTCCTGCTGCTGCTTCCTGCTGCTCCTTTAACCTGGTCCTGCTGCTGCTTTAACCTGGTCCTGCTGCTCCTTTAACCTGGTCCTGCTGCTCCTTTAACCTGGTCCTGCTGCTGCTTTAACCTGGTCCTGCTGCTCCTTTAACCTGGTCCTGCTGCTCCTTTAACCTGGTCCTGCTGCTGCTTTAACCTGGTCCTGCTGCTCCTTTAACCTGGTCCTGCTGCTCCTTTAACCTGGTCCTGCTGCTCCTTTAACCTGGTCCTGCTGCTCCTTTAACCTGGTCCTGCTGCTGCTTTAACCTGGTCCTGCTGCTCCTTTAACCTGGTCCTGCTGCTCCTTTAACCTGGTCCTGCTGCTCCTTTAACCTGGTCCTGCTGCTCCTTTAACCTGGTCCTGCTGCTGCTTTAACCTGGTCCTGCTGCTCCTTTAACCTGGTCCTGCTGCTGCTCCTTTAACCTGGTCCTGCTGCTCCTTTAACCTGGTCCTGCTGCTGCTTTAACCTGGTCCTGCTGCTGCTTTAACCTGGTCCTGCTGCTGCTTTAACCTGGTCCTGCTGCTCCTTTAACCTGGTCCTGCTGCTCCTTTAACCTGGTCCTGCTGCTCCTTTAACCTGGTCCTGCTGCTGCTTTAACCTGGTCCTGCTGCTCCTTTAACCTGGTCCTGCTGCTCCTTTAACCTGGTCCTGCTGCTCCTTTAACCTGGTCCTGCTGCTCCTTTAACCTGGTCCTGCTGCTGCTTTAACCTGGTCCTGCTGCTCCTTTAACCTGGTCCTGCTGCTGCTCCTTTAACCTGGTCCTGCTGCTCCTTTAACCTGGTCCTGCTGCTGCTTTAACCTGGTCCTGCTGCTGCTTTAACCTGGTCCTGCTGCTGCTTTAACCTGGTCCTGCTGCTCCTTTAACCTGGTCCTGCTGCTCCTTTAACCTGGTCCTGCTGCTCCTTTAACCTGGTCCTGCTGCTCCTTTAACCTGGTCCTGCTGCTGCTTTAACCTGGTCCTGCTGCTCCTTTAACCTGGTCCTGCTGCTCCTTTAACCTGGTCCTGCTGCTCCTTTAACCTGGTCCTGCTGCTCCTTTAACCTGGTCCTGCTGCTGCTTTAACCTGGTCCTGCTGCTCCTTTAACCTGGTCCTGCTGCTGCTCCTTTAACCTGGTCCTGCTGCTCCTTTAACCTGGTCCTGCTGCTGCTTTAACCTGGTCCTGCTGCTCCTTTAACCTGGTCCTGCTGCTGCTCCTTTAACCTGGTCCTGCTGCTCCTTTAACCTGGTCCTGCTGCTGCTTTAACCTGGTCCTGCTGCTCCTTTAACCTGGTCCTGCTGCTCCTTTAACCTGGTCCTGCTGCTCCTTTAACCTGGTCCTGCTGCTCCTTTAACCTGGTCCTGCTGCTGCTTTAACCTGGTCCTGCTGCTGCTGCTTTAACCTAGTCCTGCTGCTCCTTTAACCTAGTCCTGCTGCTGCTGCTTTAACCTAGTCCTGCTGCTGCTCCTTTAACCTAGTCCTGCTGCTCCTTTAACCTGGTCCTGCTGCTGCTTTAACCTGGTCCTGCTGCTGCTCCTTTAACCTAGTCCTGCTGCTCCTTTAACCTGGTCCTGCTGCTGCTTTAACCTGGTCCTGCTGCTGCTGCTTTAACCTGGTCCTGCTGCTGCTTTAACCTGGTCCTGCTGCTGCTTTAACCTGGTCCTGCTGCTCCTTTAACCTGGTCCTGCTGCTCCTTTAACCTGGTCCTGCTGCTCCTTTAACCTGGTCCTGCTGCTACTTCCTGCTGCTCCTTTAAACTGGTCCTGCTGCTCCTTTAACCTGGTCCTGCTGCTCCTTTAACCTGGTCCTGCTGCTGCTCCTTTAACCTGGTCCTGCTGCTCCTTTAACCTGGTCCTGCTGCTCCTTTAACCTGGTCCTGCTGCTCCTTTAACCTGGTCCTGCTGCTACTTCCTGCTGCTCCTTTAAACTGGTCCTGCTGCTCCTTTAACCTGGTCCTGCTGCTCCTTTAACCTGGTCCTGCTGCTGCTCCTTTAACCTGGTCCTGCTGCTCCTTTAACCTGGTCCTGCTGCTCCTTTAACCTGGTCCTGCTGCTGCTTTAACCTGGTCCTGCTGCTGCTTTAACCTGGTCCTGCTGCTCCTTTAACCTGGTCCTGCTGCTCCTTTAACCTGGTCCTGCTGCTCCTTTAACCTGGTCCTGCTGCTACTTCCTGCTGCTCCTTTAAACTGGTCCTGCTGCTCCTTTAACCTGGTCCTGCTGCTCCTTTAACCTGGTCCTGCTGCTCCTTTAACCTGGTCCTGCTGCTCCTTTAACCTGGTCCTGCTGCTCCTTTAACCTGGTCCTGCTGCTCCTTTAACCTGGTCCTGCTGCTCCTTTAACCTGGTCCTGCTGCTGCTTTAACCTGGTCCTGCTGCTGCTTTAACCTGGTCCTGCTGCTCCTTTAACCTGGTCCTGCTGCTCCTTTAACCTGGTCCTGCTGCTGCTTCCTGCTGCTCCTTTAACTTTATTGTTCAGTCTTGGAAATAAACCAGATATAAAATCAGCAGAAGCTCCTCCCACAGCGTCAGACCTGCACCATAACAAATGTTAGTGGGCAATAAACTGTCCCAGCAATTATCAAAATAAATTATAATATTGTTATTTTGAGACCATTTTCAAGTAATATATTGATCATGTAATTCAAGTTCACCCCTCAGAGACAAACTTTAATTTTGTAAATAGATCTTCACACTGGAACTGGAAGATATTTTAAATATCCAAATAAAAACCAAAAACAATCAATAAACAGAAATAAAAAATGACTTATAATCAACAAAATGGATAATAATGTCTCTGTAAACAAAATTATGTATCATCAGAATGGAAATTATCGCGCTCATTCTAACTTATAATCCAATTCACTGATTAATGAAAAACTTTCACCAACTGTCTCAGCCAAACTATTCAAGAAGCAGAATTTTTACATGTTCTGTGTGATTATTACATATATTAAGTGCACAGATATATAAGGCAAAATAATCTTATGATATATTTGATATTATGTTTTCTTAAAAAAAAAATTAAAACTCTGAAAACCTGCAGATGAGTTTGGATTTGAACTTTTTGCTGCTTGTTAGTTTTGCACAGATTTATGGATAAATTAAGTCTTAATTCCAAACATTGTGTACTTCTAGGTATTAACATGAATAAATAGCTGAACTGAAAACATGTCAGTGCAGCAGCAACATGTCGATGGTTTGAGACGTACCTCCCAGTGCTCCCAGTGCTGCGCTGCATTCCAGCAGCCGCGGCTCCAGATGTGAGCGCTGCGGCGTTGGCAGCATCATAACCAGATGTTTCTCCGTGTCTGGCAGCGTACGTCCAGGTGTCCCGGGCTCTGATGATCGCCGCGTGTCTCCTGGGCGTCCCCGCCCTGCTGCTGGTCCTCATGTCCATGCCCTGCATTCGGTTGCCTAGCAACTACTCCGCCACCGTTAAGAAGCGCCGCACCCAGGTGGGCGGCGTCCTCTTCATCGTCATGGGTGAGGAAGACGCCAGACACACATCGTTTCCCTGGAAAAAAAAAAAGATTTATTTTCTCCTGAGTGAAAAGTAGCTCCAGCTTCCAGCAGACGGTATTTTTCCTGCATGCTGCACACAGCTGTGGTCCTGGAGGATTGAAAGTTATTTTATCTGAACTTAATGTAAAAATGCTGATTTTTTTTTGTTTTGAGATTTAATGTAACTTTTATAAAAATATGTGATTTAGATATTTGTTAACCTTCACCAGGTAGTAACAGATCGATCTCCTCACCTCCTGTCTGAGCTACTTTATGAAGAAATGCACCAAAAGCAACCAATCGGAACCAGGAGGCGGAGCTTAGCGCTGTCAGTCAACCTCATGTACGCACTGCTAAATGTGCTAAAGAAACAACTCACTGTTAAAGGAAAACCATTTGTCCGCCGTCATCGGTGGCCATGTTAACTAGCCTTAGCATTCATGACAGGCTATGCTAGCTTTAGCTGGGATAAGCAGCGCCACATGGAGGGGTGATTGACAGCACTAAGACCCGCCTCCTGACTATGATTGGTTGTTTCTGGTCAGCACTGAGAGAAGACAGAGGAGGTTGATTTTTTCACAGATGATCTGTCTCATTTTATATCATTTTAATATACAGGCAGCTTCAACAAATATGTAAAAAATATATTTTTTAAACGTTTAATTCTGCAGCAGCTTTAAAGATATATTTTTTATTTAGTAGCTTTTGAGTTTTCTGTACTTTTTTGAGCTTCTTGGTTGTAGGAACAGCTTCAGAGAGGCGAGTTTAACCCTGAGCAGCTGGAGGACATGTTTACTCCTCCAGGACTTTCAGCCGTTTTAGAGGAGAAATAAAAACAAGCGGCTCCTTCCTGACCCGACCGAATCCGCTTCCTGGTGGACGAGACGGACAGTTCAGATATGACACTAATCACCTTTTCCTCATCCTTTCTTTGTCACGCAGCTGTTTTTGGTGCCGTAGCGACCGTCTGGTTCCCGGTCGGGGCGAACAAAGCGGAGCACCTCATGTCCTTCGGCTACTCTCTGTACGTGGGCTGGGTGGGAGCCGGGCTCTGCCTGCTGGGCGGCGTCGTCATCCTCTGCTTCCAGGTCGCCCTCATCACCAACCCGTCCCGGGAGAACAGCTTCTTCTACTCCAGACGGGGCGGAACCGCCCGGGAGGTCGACAGCTCCGCCAACCACGCCAAGACTGAGCGGGTGTGAGGGGCGACCGGCTTCCCGTCCTGCACGCGGTTCACCCGCGATGCACCGATACACCGAACAAAACCGATATCTGAGGTTTGGTATCAGAACTGGAAAATGCAAAGAATTGACTTAAAACATTTCTTTTTTAAAAACAAAGACAAAAGTTTTGAATTACAAATGTATTTGATAGCCCTGCTCCGGTACAGCTCAGTTAAAGCTGCAGTGTGTAACTACCCTCTGGGTGCTGCTCATCCTGTTGTGAATGCTAATCCAAGTTAGCATAGCATAAACAGTTTACCTTAACAGGAAGTTGTTTCTCCGCTAAGACCCTCCTCCCGCTCTGATTGGTTGTTTTTGGTGCATTTCTTCAGGCAGCAGTAACAGATCGGGGAGGAGGTGGAGGATGTCGGTGTTTTTAACAAATATGTAGAAACATATATTTTTTAATAAAAGTTACATACTGCAGCTTTAAATACAACATAGTTATAAATATAATCTAAAAATGTTACGACCACAAAACATAGAGTTAAGCTCAATAGATCTGCACTTATCAATCAGGCACATTGTTTCTGATACCCGATCTAGAATTTCTTTCAATATCTGGACCAAAACCGATATTGATATTGGATCGGTGCATCTCTAGCTTTATGTATCCATCCGATTTTTTTAGTTTTAAGCTATTTTATTACTCTTGATATGTGTTTCTCTGTTTAAAACTGAGGTGGTGTCTAAAAAGTTGGATCAGAAATTTACCTGAAATGTTTCGGTACAGTAAGAAGGTTCTGGGTTCAAATCCCGGCCTGGTTCTTTCTGCATGTTCTCCTTGTGGATCCGTCCTGAAAACAACACAGAAACACGGATGTTAGTTTATCCTCCTCCTCCGTCCCGTCAGATCCGTTTACACCAGCGTGTCTGTCCGCTGCTTCCTCTCTCCTCGAACCGGCAGGCTGTTGAGTGATCTGACCGCTGCTGCCACCTAGTGACCGGAGGCCTGTTCATCAGTCAAGGATTAGTGAAAACTGAAAAGTACTTCAAGTTTCATTGGATAAGAAATTAAACCAAAAGGCTTGAAATGCATCTCAGATATCTGATTTTATCACTTAATGCTTTAAAGTCACAGAAGCCTTTTGGGGAATATAACAAAAAATTGTAAATGAATTAAAAACATAATTCTAGTTAAAGGGCCAGTAACCTGCAAAATCAACACTTTGAGCTTCATATCATGTTATGATGTTATTCCCTCATCAAAAATATACCTGGAGTGTTACTTTTATTCTTCATGCATGTTTAAGAAATCCTGTGATCTCCATGGCAACCTGGTTGGAATGGCTCCTCCCCAACTCGGCTCCTTCAGACTAGCCAGCAGCAATTAGCAAACACCTGGTTGAACTGTGGATCAGAAGTACGAGCTACTTCTCAGAGCAACGCTGACAAAATGTTGATAAAGGGTTAATAGAGGAGCCATGTTGTGATGACTTCCTTAGGGCGGAGTTTCAGAAAGAACAGGAGCTTCTTAAAGAGACAGAGGCCCAATTTCAAGGCAGGTACAGCTGGACATGATCCTGTCAGGAAAATTACACAAGTTCAGCAAGTTAAACACATTCAGAAGATCTTTTTATATCGTTTTAAATCAATGCCATATTGTTATACATTTGAGCTTCTTTCATTTATATTTTAATAACTTTTCTCTTTTCTCATTATAAATGAGTTAGCTTAGGTAAATTTTAATGCTAAATATTGCTGTTTGTCAGTTGTTGTTTTTTCACTTTTTATATTTACTTTACTTTAACCAAAATGTATGATTCCTTTTTCTTGAAATGATTCAGAAATAAAAGTTTAATTTTACCTTAAAATAGAGTCTCTGTTTGATTTATTTGAGTCAAAATACAATTTTTCACAACATTCATTTTCCCACAAAAGCAAAAAATAATTTCAACAGGTTGATGTGAAAGTTAATTCTTCTGCAGCAGCACATCCTTTCCTTTGGATCTGGGGTGTCCAACGTGTGGCCCAGGGGCCATTTCTGGGCCCTGGACTGACTTTGTGTGGCCTCCACCAGACTGTGGTCTGATAATGGAGCAACAGGAACTGGATACATATGGAGACTTTCTTATTATTTTTAATTTTGATAAAATTATTATTGAGAAATTAAAACACAACATTAATGATTTGCTTTGTTTCTTTCATTCTAACATCGTAAATAATAAATTATTGTGATTGATTTGTCTGGTGAAACAAAAAGGTCAAACTAACTGTAACAGCTCTTTTTGGTTCTCTTTAAGTATTTCATAACTTTTACACAGAAAACAACTTTGATGCTCCCAAATATGCTATTAATTTAACTTTATTACTTAAAAACAACTTTATGAAATACAGAAGGTTTGATCGCATCTCCGTCAGTACTGAGTTACTTTCCGAGTCTCTACAGGAGACTTTCATGATGTGGATAATTAAAATCAGGTGTTTTCAAGCAGGAAAACATCCAAAGTATCCAGAAGCTGCAGCTGCCAAACAGTCCTGAACATGCAGACGGCTGAGCTGCTGCCCTTCCTGTTTTCTTTCTTTCACAAATCTAATGAAGGGATTAAGTCAATATAAACCAACATGCTGGTGACATCACACGTGCAACTGACAGCATTTAAGCTAACTTTAGCATTTGAGCTAACTTTAGCATTTGAGCTAACTTTAGCATTTGAGCTAACTTTAGGTCGGAACCCTGAATTTAGTAACTTTTTGTTGCTGCTGATAATCCACATCCTACTCAACATGCTGTTCGCTCTACTTCGCCTAAAGACCGACTGGGTTCAGCTACTTTTGTTTAGTGTAACTGCCGTTAATGTCCCGTGTTTTTATTTTGGTAACGGTAACTATGGTAACAACAACAGTTATATCAGAGAAGGTCAACAGAGAACCGTATTAAACCGTATTAAAGGCAACTTGTGTTTATCTTCAGTCATTAAGGGAACAACAAGGCAACGGCGTTTGATTTACATTTGAATGTCTTAGAACATTTATGAAAATTCAGATTGTAACGAGAGGCTGATGAAAGATGATGATTTAAGGCGAATCATCATTTAACCTCTGACCTTCTGAACTGACTGGATGCTGCAGGAAAAGGTCCAGAAGATATCGAGGTGCAGCTGCAGAAAGTTTCATAATCCAAGATTATTTTTAACAGGAAACAACCGAACTGTCCTGGTTCTGATCTGAACAGAACCGGTGGATGCCTTGATGCATCCATTATGCCCGTGATTACAGGATAGAGATTAATATTGTTCAAGTAGGATTATTTTTGAGTAAGAAATCAAAAATGGATCAAATATGGTTCATAAACATGTAAAATTATTTGGTTTCTGTCTTTAAATTATTGAGCTAATACTTTTTTCTCCATCTTCACGTCGTTATAAACCAACTTTAATATCAGAATGAGAAGTTTTATTTTCTTAAAGTCTGAAAGTGAAAAAAAAATCCTGATTCAGTTTTAAGTCTCGAATTTAAGCTGAAATCCTGGACAAAGTTGAAAATGTTATAAAAAAAAAGAGATAAACTTGAATATTTCAAATCGTTTTTGTTCAACCAAGAAATGTTTCTTGTTCTCCTGTCACATTTAAATGAAATTATTTATACTCTTCTGATTGATCCGTTTAGGAATATTAGACTAAACAAACTGTTCTGAGCAGCTGGACGGCCTCTTTCCATCACCCTAATCTGCAGAGCAGGATGAGGAAACCAACCTGTTTTATCAGCAGGTTGGCTGTTGCCGTGGTGATACCCGTTTGCCGTTGCCGTGGCGACACCTGAACCTGATCAGGAAGTCAGAGAGCCTCCACGGGTCTGGAGCTTTATTGTTTTAAACATTAACAGCAAAGAGCAGGAAGAGACGATGTGAGGATGAGGAGACGGAACATCCTGAAAGAGCACCAACCCGGACCAGAACCAGACCAGAACCAGACCAGAACCGGACCAGAACTGGACCAGAACCAGACCAGAACCAGACCAGAACCAGACCAGAACCAGACCAGAACCAGACCAGAACCAGACCAGAACCGGACCAGAACCGGACCAGAACCAGACCAGAACCGGACCAGAACCAGACCAGAACCAGACCAGAACCAGACCAGAACTGGACCAGATCCAGACCAGAACCGGACCAGAACCAGACCGCTCAGGTCTTTATGATGATCCATAATCAATCAATCGGTTATCAGTAAATTATAGACTGGTATCAGTAGCTGAGTTTCCACTGAACATAAAATTGCGCAACTTAAAATAATGAACAAAAATGTGAACTTTAAATGTGTGTGTCAATACTTCTGCAAGACAATCAAAGTGGATCATTTAATCGTTAGAAAGGCCTCAGTGCTCAGACACCTGAGCAGCATGTGGCGACAGTGGAAGGAAACAACACCTTTCAACAGGAAACCTCCAGCAGAACCAGAACCAGCCAGAACCCATCAATCAAAACGCAGAGGAAGGTTAAAGGAAAAAACAGGAACAACAAAACCGTAAATAAACCAAACATCAACCAAAACCACGAGCGGCTTCTGACCGAGACGCAGTTAGGTAAGGGAAATGATAAATAAATTAGAGCTGGACACACCTGAACTGATTAATCACACAAAGAAAGACAAATACTGTCAGATGTGAGTCTTTCATCAGAACTTTGGTCAGCAGTCTGGCTCAGTTTCTGAGTGGTTTGCTGTCAGGATGTCTCTGCTGAGACGATGATGGTTCTTCTTTAACCAGACTGTTGGTGGTCTCAGAGGCTCAGTTTGAGCCCGTCATGTCCGTCAACATGGAGGAAACCAAAAGATGGCCGCCTTGGTTTGAATAAAGCTCTAAAATGTCTGTTTGATCTGCAAAGGATTTTATCATCTTTAAAGGGGCAGCATCATGTAACATCTTCTTGATTCTTTCATGTTTGAGAAATACTTCAATCTCCATGGCAACCAAACAGCTGCAAAACGCCTGGTTGGACCCAGTCCCGCCTTCGAGGCGCAGCTCCTCCCCCTGAGCTCCTTCAGACTAGCCAGCAGCAATTAGCAACCACCAGGTGGAGCTGCTGCTCAGCGCTGCGCTGGTGAAACGTTGTTAAAGGGTTGACAGAGGAGCCATGTTGGGACGACTTCCTGGAGGCGGAGTTTCAGAAAGAGCAGGAGATTTTAAAGAGACAGAGACCCAATTTCAAGGAGTTAAATTACTAATTACATTTCTTTTAAGTCATATTTGATATACAGCATTTTTATAACAACTGGAAAACACATGATCCTGCCCCTTTAAAGTTTCCGTCCTCCTATCTTCAGTCATCTTCATCATCAAACCCAAAGTTGGTCCGTCCTCTGGACCTGCTGCCTCCGGTCAGGTTCTGGACTCCGGCTCCAGACTGGTACCCCTGCTGCTCCCCATCATCCTCTGCCTGGCTCTCATATGGCTCCTCCTCCTGGTTCTGGTGGCGGTGCCGGCTCTCCTCCGGGGCGGACCAGCCCTGGTAGGGCCTCTCGTCCTGCTCCTGGGGGTAAAGGTCGTCGTCGGGGGAGAAGGTGTCGTCCAGGTTGTCGTCGTAGCGACGGTAGGAGCTGGCGTGGGCCTGCTGCTCGCGGGCGTCCAGCTCCAAGGTGCTGTGCCAAACGCCGTAGCAGCCGTAGATCAGCAGGCCTGGGGGCAGATTTACCAACATCGACACATTTTACAGAATAATGAACTTCTAGAAAAACATGCAGAATATTATAATAAAATGTTTAACACTTTATAACACTTATCCCAAACTGCTAAAACTCCACCATTATTCAGAGCGGCTGTTAGAAACCTGAGGCCCAAACACCGAGCAGAGTCGGACATTTTGAACTGAATTCAAAATGTCTGAATGCAGTTTGAAAAGAACGCATCTTATCCAAGTTAATTTAATGCCAGTGCTGCCACCTGGTGGGCAAAACATTTTCAATTAGCTGCACAATTCTTCAAATCACATTTGTCTTAAAAGTATTTATTTGTGTGATATTCCAACTTCAAAGAACCATTTAGATGCAAAATTTTGTTAGACACCATATTTGGACAAACATGCAAATCAAATTCTGCATGACAGAAATAAACATGGACTGTTGATTGGACTGTGTCTGACTCCGCCCACATTTGGGTTTGCTCCAAAATATGTCATTGCTACTTATTCTAAACCTCACATAAAAAGGTGAAAAGACACAATAAGGACCACAAAATTAGGAAATAAGATTCAACTGAATTTCACACCTGAATGTAACTAAATATTTATGACGTAAAATCTAATTATTTCCTCTTTGTTTGCAGCATTGTGTACCGACATGTAGGAAGGTTTTGATGCTACAACCTGAAGGTTTGAACTCACCTATCAGACACCAGATGGTGAATCTGGCCCAGGTGAGAGAGGACAGTTTCAGCATGAGGTAACTGTTAACCAATATGGCCGCCGCAGGAACGAAGGGGACACACGGGGCCATGTAGGGCAGCCTCTGCTTGCTCTCCGGCTGCTGCATGATGAGCATCAGGAGCCTGGCCAGCGATCCCAGCATCAGCGTCGCCATCAGGCCTGAAAACACGGCGGCGGCGCCTGAGCCCTGCTCCACACCAAAGATGACGGTGGACCAGAAGAGGAAGGACATGAAGAAGAGGGACAGGGTGCATCTGGTGACGATCCGGCCGGAGGCGGGGGTTGGTCGTGCCGTTGAGTCGGGGATTCCCAGCCGGAGTCGCAGGGTGTAGTAATGGCCGCCCAGAAGTCTTTTCAACAGAGAGGGAGGTCCGGTGTGGAAATGCGAGTCGTCTGCCTCGCCTTCAGTCCCGCCAGCGTGGTAGGAGGATCCGTCGCGGTCGGAGCCCTCCATCATGATGTGGTCGTCTTTGGTAGGTTCATCCCCAGCGTCCTTGACGTTGTCCACGTCTTCCTCTGAGATAAACTGGTGTGTGTCCGTGTCTTTGTCGGGCTGGTAGCGAAGCAGCAGCACACACACACTGACCAGAGTGTAAGCCAGCAAAGTGCCAATGGACATCATCTCGATCAGGTCGCGGAGGCTCACCAGGAGAGCCAGAACGGCGGCGAAGCTTCCCGACACCACACACGCCACCGCTGGGGTGTGTGTGAGAGCCGAGACGTGCGTCAGGAACCTTCAGACACACGAAACAGAAAATGAGCTTTTGTTGGTTTTGTTACGTTGGTGTGCTTCAGCTGAGTCTTCACCTGAACAGCAGCCCGTCGCGGGCCATGGCGTAGATGACCCTCGGCATCGGGAACAAGGAGCCCAGCAGTGAGACGGTGAGTCCAGCTATGGAGCCGACAGCCACCGTGTATTTTCCCCACATGAAGCCGTGAACAGCAAACATCTCCATGAGCGGAGCGGATCCATCGATCAGGTTATAGGGAACCATAAGGGTGAGGATCACGCTCACCTGGAGGGAAACAAAGACGACCACAGCTAGTGGTCAAAACTGGTGGTGCAGCGGCAAAAAGCACGACCCGCGTATGGAGGCCTCAGTCACGTGGTAGTCACAGGTTCGACTCCCGGCCTGGCAACATTTCCCAGATGTCTTCCCCTCTTTCATTCCCCTATTTCCTGTCAAACTACTTTCAAATAAAGGCCATCAGAGCCAACAAAACCTTTTTAAAAAGGAAATGAGGACCAGTCAGAGACTAAGGCTGCGTTCACACTGCAGCCTGAAGTGACCCAGTTCAGATCGTTTTAACGTAATGTGACCTGTATCCGATCTTTTCATGGCAGCGTGAACAGAACAGGTTAGATTCTTTTAGAATGTGATCCATATCCGATACGTATCCGATTCAAATGCGACCATAACGTCCAGGCCGCATTCATCCGAACTGAACGTCACTGATTCTCAACAAATCTCACTAAACTGCTCCTGATACGAGCAGGAAGAAAAACAACAACCATGACGGATTATATGAGGATTAAGTTGTTAATTTGCTGCTCCGGTTGGACAACAACTTCAAATATATAAGCTAAGCTCCACCGTTAGCCTCCATGTTTACTTCCGCAAACTCTGAACTCTTCTTCTTCTTTTTATGGCGGTTGGCAGAACGCTGAGAACGCTGACGCTATGGCGCCCTCTACTGCGCAGGCGGGACACTTTCAGGTTGTTTTCCCGTTCACACTGCAGAACTCATACAGGAAGCATTTACTGGCAGAGTGAACGGCCCTGGCAAAAGAATCTGAATTGAGTCACTTCAGGCTGCAGTGTGAACGCAGCCTAAACATTCAATGCATCCAGACCCAGTTAAGATTTTGAATATCAAGGCAAAACCAAGACATTAACACACCAAGTCAAGATCAAAATGACAACAACAGCAGGACAAGATCAGAAATACACGGTTCCAGATCAAGTCAAGATCCAGTCCAGAGATACCCAACATAAAGATTTAAAAAGGTCCAGAGTAAGATCCAAACCAGGTCCTCCAAAACCAACAACTCAATACCAAGAGTTCAACACAAAATCTGTTTCCTAATGATTTTATAAGGGCAGAAAGTAATTTGCCCCTAAACCTAATGAATACCCCACTGAGCAGCGTTTTGACCCTTCCTTCACACGACGTGTTTTTAATGAACATGTGTGAACTGACCGAGACGTAGGCGGTGAGGCAGGTGACCAGCGAGGCGGTGATGGCGTAGGGGATGGATGTGTTGGCGTTTTTCGCCTCCTCTCCCGTCGTTGCGATGATGTCAAACCCAATGAAGGCGTAGAAACACGTAGCTGCACCTTTCATCACCTGAACAGGGAAAAATTACAGAAAACTGCTAAAAACGCTGAAAATTTGTAGTTCAAATGCAAAAGTTGCATCAAAACCTGATAGAGAAAAACAAAGGAGCAAAAATGAAACACTTTCAAACAAAAGATGGCGAAGACTGAAAAATGCTTTCAACGTGAGCAACAATTAAAACTCATTAACAAAGTGCATGGAGGGAAATTTTATTGTTTCCAGTCAAGTTAAAATCTCATTAAGATGTGAGTTTAAGCATTTTGGACTATTGAGATAAAAAGAGAAGGAGCAGAACTTTTAGTACTTTTCCACCAGACAATCCCAGAAATTTTGAAAGTTTGAAAAGTCAAAAATTTTGAGGTTAATTTCAGAAATGTTCTAGAAAAGAACATGGAAATTTCAGCGTTAGAAAAGTGGTGTATTTTCTAGAAACAATCTGAATTTTTAAATTTTTGTTTACTTCACTTCCAATATTTAAAAAAAAAATCTGAAATCAATCTAAAATATTCTGAGGGTTTTTTTCTATTAAATTTTTGACTTTCCAAATTCAGAAATTTCTTGTTTTTTTTCCAAGAAAATTTCTGACATTTTTTGGCAGAAATTTACTCCTTTTTTTCCATCTGTGGTCCAAATTCACTGTTGTGCTTTCAAGACTGCAAGAGTTTAACATATAAAAATGTCCTTTAAATTAAAAGTAGCTGTCAAAGTGTGAATGTTGTTTCAGTTGAACTAAAATAATTTCAGATTTTGGATCCCGACCATTTAAACGGATCCATGTGACCGGATCCATGTGACCGGATCCATGTGATCGGATCCATGTGACCGGATCCATGTGACCGGATACATGTGACCGGATCCATGTGAACGGATCCATGTGAACGGATCCATGTGACCGGATCCATGTGACCGGATACATGTGACCGGATCCATGTGAACGGATCCATGTGACCGGATCCATGTGACCGGATCCATGTGACCGGATACATGTGAACGGATACATGTGAATGGATCCATGTGACCGGATCCATATGAACGGATCCATGTGACTGGATACATGTGAACGGATCCATGTGACCGGATACATGTGAACGGATCCATATGAACGGATCCATGTGACCGGATACATGTGACCGGATCCATATGAACGGATCCATGTGACCGGATCCATATGAACGGATCCATGTGACCGGATCCATGTGACCGGATCCATGTGACCGGATCCATGTGAACGGATCCATGTGACCGGATACATGTGAACGGATCCATGTGAACGGATCCATGTGAACGGATCCATGTGAACGGATCCATGTGAACGGATCCATGTGACCGGATCCATGTGAACGGATCCATGTGACCGGATACATGTGAACGGATCCATGTGAACGGATCCATGTGAACGGATACATGTGAACGGATACATGTGAATGGATCCATGTGAACGGATCCATGTGACCGGATACATATGAACGGATACATGTGAACGGATACATGTGAATGGATCCATGTGAACGGATCCATGTGACCGGATCCATATGAACGGATCCATGTGACTGGATACATGTGAACGGATCCATGTGACCGGATACATGTGAACGGATCCATATGAACGGATCCATGTGACCGGATACATGTGAACGGATCCATGTGACCGGATACATGTGAACGGATCCATGTGAACGGATCCATGTGAACGGATCCATGTGAACGGATCCATGTGACCGGATCCATGTGACCGGATACATGTGAATGGATCCATGTGATCGGATCCATGTGACCGGATCCATGTGAACGGATCCATGTGACCGGATCCATGTGACCGGATCCATGTGAACGGATACATGTGAACGGATCCATGTGACAGGATACATGTGACCGGATCCATGTGAATGGATCCATGTGAACGGATCCATGTGAACGGATCCATGTGACCGGATCCATGTGAACGGATACATGTGACAGAATACATGTGAATGGATCCATGTGAACGGATCCATGTGACCGGGTCCATGTGATCGGGTCCATGTGACCGGATCCATGTGACCGGATCCATGTGATCGGATCCATGTGACCGGATCCATGTGACCGGATCCATGTGATCGGATCCATGTGAACGGATCCATGTGACCGGGTCCATGTGACCGGGTCCATGTGATCGGATCCATGTGATCGGATCCATGTGACCGGGTCCATGTGACCGTGACCATCTCACCCCGGACCAGCCGTACGGCAGGAACCTGCCGCCCTCCCAGTTGCTGGCGGACAGGAAGAAGAGCCCGGCGATGATCATGAAGGCCCAGACAACGACGTTGACGACGTTTAGGACGTTATTGAAGCCCACAGAGTTTTTCACGCCGAGGGCGATGATCACTGTGACCAGCAGGGCGATGAACAGGGCCAGCAGGTCAGGATACGTGTCCTCACCTTTACCTGAACACACAGGAAGAGAATGAATGACTGTCTGGATGGGATCCAACAACAAACTCCAGCCTTGAGCTGCAGTCACTGACCGAGTCCCCTGAGCGTGCCCAGGTGTGTTATCATGTAGTTACTGATGCTGTGATTGGCCAGCGAGTCGAACATGCTGCTGAGCGCCGACGCCCCGGCCGCCGTGCCGATCAGATACTCCAGGATCAGATTCCAGCCGATGAAAAACGCCACAAACTCGCCGACCGTCACGTAGCTGTAAGTGTACGCCGAGCCCGTCGTTTTAGGGACCCGGACCCCGAACTCTGCGTAGCAAACTCCTTCAGGGAAAACCCAGAAACATGACGAATGAACTCAAGTTCCAACAAAACCATCCAAGTTACTAATGAAAGACGGTAATTAGGCAAAAATTATATCTTTGTTGAGAATTTGAAAATGGGTAGTAGCTGTTTGAAGAATGTAAGTTGAACTAAAACCATTTTTAAATTGGTGCCAAAAAGGATGAAAAAATTTAATGACAGAAGTTCCAAAAATATGAACAAGAATAAAAACTGAATGAGAAAAATGTGCCGATAACTTTAACAGTTAACTTTAACAACAAAGTTCAGATAAACATCAGATAAAAAAACGGTGGAAACATGTCTGGTTAAAAAGCGAGAAGGCCTGTGTCACTTCTCATGTTTCGTCTCAACTGTCATTTCACCAAAGCAGCAGCAAATATATTCATTCATAAAACAAAATGATAAAGTTTCCCTGTTATAAACGACAACAGAAATAAAAACAGCACAGGAAAAAACTTATTTTAACTCATCGTTTCTGTTTTTTAGGCTAGTGGAAGCGCTACTGCAGCACAACAAGCTGCTACAGGAAGCTAGAAAAAAGCAGAATAAACTAACGGAAACTATTGAGATCGTACACAAATATTAACTCTAACATCTTTACATTAAACATAAACAAAATAATATGGACTATAACTGAATTTTCACCTTCTATGTACAAGGTAGCATTAGCCCTGTAACACAGCTAGCTGAAACAGGAAGCTAGAAGAGTAGCAGATTAACAAAAATATTACTGATTGTAGCATTGCTATGACGGACGTAAAGAACAAAGTTACAAACTGCACTGGTTTTATGTTGCCATAAAAGCTGGGGTTAGCATTAGCATAGTTAGCTGCTACAAACAGAAAATTAGCAGTTAAAAACACAAAAACAACTTTCAGAGGAAAAAGAAAAAAGCACTTTATTTCATTTTATTTGTACATTTGTTTTATTTTTTCTGATTTCTAATTTTCCTGATACATTTAATGCTTACAAAATACTTTCATTTTATTGTTTATATGAAAGGAAACTACAGACATAATTTCCCCTCCAGATCAATAAAGTATCTCTGTCTGCCAATTCTATTATTTTTCTATAATCAGTTGGTTTGTGTTGGTAAAAGTTCATTTCTGAACGTATCTCTGAGTTTCCAGCATGTTTGAGGCCGTTTACCTGACAGTATGGAGGCCACCGCCGCAATGATGAAGGACAGGATGACCCCTGGCCCGGCCATCGCCTTGGCGACCAGCCCGGCCACCACGTACATGCCGGTGCCCACGCAGCTGCCCACGCCCAGCGACACCAGGTCCAGGGTGGTGAGGACCTTGGCCAGCCCCACGCCGGAGCCGTCCGGCAGCTCGGTCAGGTCGTCGGCGCCGCGGCCCATGGAGCCCACGGGTTTGGTCCTCAGCAGGCGGGAGCTCATGGCGAACCAGGCCTCGCCCGGCGACAGCCGACCCAGCCACGCCGCCATCGCTCCTCCTGCTGATCACCTGCCGATGTTAACGGGCTTCACAGCCTGCCTGACATCGCTCCAGTCTCACCCGGACCGCACCAGAACCGGCTTCCAGAACCCACAGGAAGATGAGAAAAGCTATGGAGACACAAAATGACATGTGGTAAATTTCACTGAACGCTCAGATGGATTTCAGATGGAGGTTGCTGGAACGGAGCGGTTCTGCTGGTTTCCATTAACACTGGTACCACATTCCTGAACCGGTTCCAGTTCAGCACAGCAAAAGCCTGGAAGTGTTTCCAACTCTCATCTCAGTCTGTTTTTCCCTTTCAGCCTTTTATTTAACATCCCGCCTCGGTTCCTGTGGACCTGCTGGATTTTCATTCATTATTTTACAATAATATGAAACTTATTTGTTCTGATTAATCTTAGTCAATACGGGTCAAAGGTCATTGCTTGTGTGTTTCTGCGTCATTTCAGAAAATGTTAAAGTCCAGGTGTTCCTGTTTCTCCTCCTCCTCAGTTGTTTTCTAGCTCATTGATCAAAGATGCACCTTGTTTGTATTTACTGACGGGATCCTCAGCGGATCTGCAGGATTTGGTGAATTCTGGGGGATTTTCTGCATTAAAATCATTTTGGCTTTATGTGTAATAAACACACATTGTAGTAAAATCCATCTTCATTTGTGCTTTAAAATGAGCAAAATACTCAGAATTTCCAGAATCAATATTGAGTCCTTGTTGGGTCCCAGTGAGTTGGTTCCCAGTTGGATCCCAGTTAGTTCCCAGTTGGTTCCCAGTTGGATCCCAGTTGGTTCCCAGTTGGTTCCCAGTTGGTTCCCAGTTGGAACCCAGTTGGTTCCCAGTTGGATCCCAGTTGGATCCCAGTTGGTTCCCAGTTGGTTCCCAGTTGGATCCCTGTTGGATCCCAGTTGGATCCCTGCTCTGCTGTTCTTCTGACCCACTAGAGCGAGACTCGCTCTCTGAAACTTTAATGACGCCGTGGATCGACTTTCACAGCGGAAAACTACAACAAACCAACTTCTGCTGCTGTTAAAGTGCAGCTTCATTCGTCCAGGTGATAAAAACAGAAACACCTGCGACAAACAGCAGCAGCTGCAGCAACAGCTGCAGCAGCAGCTGCAGCAACACACCTGAGCACACAGGTAAATACTCACTGGCCGTGTCTCCGTCCTGCTGCAGAGCCGGTTTGAGGCGCGGCGCTGCGGAGCCGCTATAAGCCTGCAGACCGGCGTCACGTGACCAGGCTGCTGAAATATTCAGCATCATGTTTGACCTGATGTTTGTTTCTAACAGCAGCTGAAGCTTCGGGAAAAACGGTTTCAGTTCATTATCTGCACAATAACATGGACACTTTCTGGATAATTTCTGTCTTGATGTTAATAAAATAATATGAAGGATATAATCCGAGTTAAAGGACCACCTGTATAAGTCTCCCTATTGGTCAATCAGTTGCTATGGAAACAAGTTAATGTTATTGAACCAATTTATTTAAGATGATTTATTTGTTTCCCCTGAGAAAAGTTTGACTTAAAAGAAAGAACAGTTTGACAAAGACAAAACAACATCAATAACAATAAATATATAAAACTCACCAATAATCAAACATATAAATCATTTCAAAATAAACCTGCCTTTTACTACAGGACACTGTAGTTTTATACTTTTAAATTAGTTTTTAAAAGTACATTTTATGAAAAAACTGCACTAACCTGCAGTCAAATTATAACTTTTTCACTTCATTCTGAACAAAAAACAAAATTAAATATATTAAATAAATCAAGTAAAACAAAAAACTAAATGAAAACACAGTTTAATACGTTAAGTAAAGTTAGTACTTTTAGGGTAAATAATAAAAAAAGCTCTATTAAATTAAGTGAAATTATTAAAAAATAATAATATTTAAAATATATAATTTAATAAATAAAAAGTGAAATAAAGAAACTAAATTCATCAGAGAATATTTCAGTGTTTTCTGACGGTTCACAGTAAATAATGCAGCATAAACCTGCAGAGCCTGTCAGGCCGGAGTGTGTTGCTTTAATCTGGTGGTAATCTGATGCCCAGAGTCAGATTACAGCCTCACCTGCAGGCTGCAGCCCCACGGAGGAAACGGGTCACCAGACAGAAAGATACCGGAGCGGCTTGAAGTCAAAGACTTTAGGTCGTTTCCCAACAATCTGGATGCAAATATAATTAATTAACACCGAGCAGGGGAGCATCAGGAGGAGGAGCGCTGTGCCGCCAGAGCAGAGCGCTGCAGGAACGGCAGTCCCAGTGACCGTTCAGTTTTTGCCCATGTGCTTTCTGGGTAAAATTTAATCGAGAAACGTGCCCCCCCCTGCTGAACAGTTTCAATCTTCACAACCCCCCGTCAACAATTTCCGGCGGTGCAGGTGATAAACGTGTAACACTTTTTCTCTTACAAACTGACTCCGGCCCCCCACCACAGAATGGAAAAGTTGTGTGGCCCTCACAGGAAAAAGTTTGGGGACCCCTGGTTTAGAGGGTTCAAATTTGCCTAGGACTGATACTCGGTACTCGGTGCTAGCGTGGCTAACACAATTACAGTTTTGTAAAAGTTAGGGTGGCTAACACGATTACAGTTTAGCAAAAGCTAGCGTGGCTAACACGATTACAGTTTAGCAAAAAGCCTTTTCAGGTGAAATA
This sequence comes from Poecilia reticulata, assembly GCF_904066995.2. NCBI lineage: Eukaryota > Metazoa > Chordata > Actinopteri > Cyprinodontiformes > Poeciliidae > Poecilia > Poecilia reticulata. The sequence goes on along the minus strand of NC_088849.1, from coordinate 25,982,969 downwards.
AAATCTTTAATGTATGTCAGATACGGTACACATTGCATATTGATCTGTTCAGCTAACGTAAGGCTGTAACAGACAGACTTCAGGATGTAGAAGTTGTATCGATACTGCCATTATGCTGTACTTGGCTAAAAGGTTTTCATGTGTTTATTATTGACTATTTTTTTCATTCACTAAACACAAAGAAAGCAAAGCAATAATACTTACGCCAGCAGACACTTTGTTCTTATTGATCCTACGACGGTTGAGCTGCTAATGCGGTCGTGCACAAGGTTTAATCCAAGTAAGGCTTTCCGTTTCAGATTTTGGAAATCTGTGAATTTTAGTTCCACAAACACGATCAGGATACCTGACATCGCCTGTACAGATACCCCACTGACGGTGGAGAACCATTTTTTTTAGAGTCCTGACGCAAAAACTTTCTGCCGGACTGCTAGTCCACAACGTATATTAGCATGTGTTTACTACTGTAGCTTGTGTTTGTGAGACGGTCACGCACGTGGTAGGTGCACTGTGACGTAAAATGGGCATTAGCCAATGAAACGCGGCCCGTGTGGTAAGGTCCATAGTGTCTCACTTCTCACCATCTTCCATCAACCAAAAACTTTCAGATAGAGTCAAAGTGCGAATCTCAATCCAATCCAAGAGAACCTGTGGCAAAAGCTAAACATGTATCCTCAGTATGCTGCCAGAGAACAGAGCTTGAGCGAGTTTGCAAAGGAAAGACACGGAGATTGAAGATGTGAAAAGCACCTGCAGACTTACCCTAAAAAAGCTACAGCTATTACAGAAACATTTTATTACTATATATCTCTTCTCTCTTGGTCTCCCGCTGTCGTCCTCTGAGCTCGGTCCTCTGCCAGAGGCCTGGGAGCTCGAGGGTTCTGCGCAGTGTCTTTACTTACCTATTACATAAATTAGGTTTGTATGCTTTACTCAAGTCTCACTAAATTGTTTATTCAACTCAAGTAATGTGAGTAATGTACATGTTTGGCCTGAGAAAAGTACAAGACTACGTTATTTTGCGTAAACTGGATTTGACTATTTTTGTTACTGGAGCGAATGCTTCAGCTCAGCGGTGCTCAGGAAAGTGTGGGAAGCTTCCAGAACGTTTGTGGACTTGAACATTGGAAGAAGCAGAACTTCTTTAAAGGCGAGTTATTCGTCTTCAGTATGTTTTCATGTGTCATGTATGTCTTTACTACTCGCATACATACGGTTACATGTTGATTTTTCTTTAAAAAGATGACGCACAAAAGTCTTTGCAGGCTAATATGCTAATGTTAGCATGTTGCTCATGGGTCTAACATTAGCTAAAACCGCCACGCCTTTTACTTGAGAGCCTTTAATGTTTTTGTCCGTTGTTGTGGAAAAAAAACTATTACCAAGCACTGTTCAGGTAAAATCACTCAATCAGGTTTATTTATGAATTGTGCACAATACAGAGTAGGACAATCAATCATGAAGCAGTTCTGGATGGAAAGCTCTGCCAGGCAACATGAGTCTGATATAAAAGGACATTTCTACAATTTTTATAGTGAAAAGTGAAAAATTATCCCATACATTTTAAGACATTACATATTCATTCAGCCATTGAAACATTATTCTGTATGATGAAACAAAATCATATACGCAGGATACGAAAACCCCACTGGCATTCATCCATTCATCCCTTTATTGTTTCACCTCTGTTAGGTAGGAAAAGTTACCCTGCAACCTCTCCTTGCCAGGGAGACGATATGTTTTGTCATCTTTCACAAAACTTTAAAAGGATGAATTTGAAATAATGTATTTGGAAGTAAAGTACCAGCGGGATACCAAACCGTTTTCTAATATTTCCAAATGTTTACATAAGTAATTATTTTTAATCCCAAATTCTTCTCTGCAAAATAAGAGCATGCATTTCAATCCTTAGACATCCCTAACACGATAATTATGAATAATTTCATTTTACGTTGCTTATGCTAATGAAAATCTAGGTTTTACACTCAATTTAAATCCTAAATGTAAATTTAATTTTAAATCCTAAATGTAATTTTGGTGATATTAAGTCATCCTCCTATGAAAAACTAATTAAAATTTAATATAATCTCATTCTCTTTGATTTTAATATAACTCACGTCATAATAAACAAGTAAAATTATAATGTTGCCCCACCAGATTCTAATGCCGACTCTTCAAATTAAAACAAAACAGTTTCAAAGTGATCTTCATCCTCTTTGATTCTAAATAAACCCAAGTTATAAACAACCAGGCAACATCTGATTTCATCGTCTTTGGTCAAAGTTAAACATATAAAAAACCAAGTTGATTTTCTCATTTAAATGCATATCTAAGTGTAAATCTCCACTCTCCTCTTCGGCCACTCGCCAGTGGACCAGCAATAGTTCTTTGAGCTGAGAGCCTTTCAGAAACATCTGAACTAGCTGTTGCTCCTCTTTGGTGTCAAAAGCTGAAGTACTTGATACTTGAGTGAAGTTTTGCTGCTCACTCTGTTGCTGTGTCAGATTTAAAGTCATGATCTAGATGGACGTTACAGACAGGTCGTCCTTCACGGTGGTTGATGTGGATTCATGTTGCTCCTTCCTTCTCGCCCCTCTCCCCCACTCGGTCTCGGCGTTACTGAAGCCAAATCCTCCCCCGTTTCTCTCCTCCGGCTTCCTGTCTTCCTGTTTTGGCGTTGGATCTTTGGGTTGTCCAGATCGTCCCTCAGGAAATGTCCATGTTGTCCACAGATGAAACGAGCGTCAACAGCTCAGAGTCGTCGTCTCTCACAGCTCTGAAGCATGTTTAGCTTTTCTTCCTCTACGCTGAAACTGGACATCAGACCAGTGGAGGTTGTTAAAGCTCCGTCTCACACCCTGGAGGTGATGGAGGTCGTTTCGGTCTTCTTGATCCTCCAGATCTTCTCGATCATTTTCATTGGCTGGTTTTGTAGGAGGGACATCATCTGGTCCATGGGAGGACAGGTGTGAGGAGTTGAGGTCAGAGGTCAGATGCACCGCGCGAGACTCAGACAGAGGGAAAGAGAAAGAGCAAATAGAAATTGATTAGGGTTTGTTTTGTCTTTTTCCTTGTTGTTTTCTATATATTTATATTTATGGATCTTATTTTAACCTTTTACGTGATCATATAGTTTTAGTCATTTATTATTCATCCAGTATTATGGCTCCTGTTTGTGGAACAGTTTGTCAGAGAAACCTGGGCTAATTGTTAGTACAGCTCTTAGAGCTGCTTTTAGTATGAAAGGGTCCCTTATAAATGAAATTAATTAATTGATCCTTTTAAGAAATAGTTTTTTTTATTTATTCAAACCCACAAAGGAAAAATTAAACATATTAAGGCCTGTAATTTATCAACAAAATATTTATGTTCAGCATTCCAAACATTTCACCCTGAGGAGGAGATTGTGTGCTGGAACCACTTAGACCCATTCTTCCTGAAATGGGTTGAATTTCCTCCTTAGCCTGCAAACGTCTTCACGGAATCCAGCAAATCAGCTTTGTGGTCGCTCTGCCTCTTAATCCTCTAAGAGGGGCCTTTATTTCCGATAAAGGTCTTTAGGAGTCTCTAAAGGTTTAGTTCCATCAATTTAGAAAACCAAACTCAAGGAATCACCTGCCTTATTGACCACCCTGACTACACCCTCATGTTTAGTTAGGGTGCTGGATTTGGGGTGGAACCCTCCATGCATGGTTAGTAGCTTCCAAATCTTAACATCCGTGGTCTTTATCTCCTCCTTTGACCAGCTAGTTATTCCTGCAGGGTCTGATTACTGGCATGGCATAGCTGTTTATCGCACAGGTTTTGTTCTTGCCATTGAGCTGGTTTCTCAGGACTTGCCTTATCCGTTGGAGGTATTAGGCTGTGGCTCCTTTCCTTGTGACCTGATCGAGGTTGTCATTTCCTTGTGGTTTTTCTAAATGTCTGCTATTGTTCCTTCTGGGAATGAGGCCCCTTCTGTATGGATGACCTTACCTCTCGTTTTAACCATCCGCCACACTTCTCTAGCTCAAATGACATCCCAATGTAAGAGCTGCAGATCCTGGTGGTGTGGATCAGTGAGTCAATGTCTCGCTCACTTTTGGCATACAGTTTGATGCCATCCATGTATGGGAGGAGACTTTTGGTGTCTGAATCTGCCTGCGCCTGGTTATTAGCAAGTATCTGGAGGTCCATATGGTGGCTGGGGTGAGCTACATCTCTGTGAAGTCTTTTTTTGATGCTTTCCGGTGGCTCATCCCGTGCAGCACTAGCTGCGTGTTGAGGACCTCCCTTGCTGGCAAGTATGGGAATTGCAAGGAGCCGGCCTTTGCCCACAGGTCCACAGCAGCGCTGCACTCCCACAAAAGGTCCCTCACCGACTCAGGGTCGGGGGCCAGATGTCTTGGGAGTGCATGACGGCTCTGACCGGGAGGATCCCATGAGCCACCATCCTGGAGTCTGTTTGGAAGGACAGGATGGCTCACGTTGATGATTTGGCTGGAGCCATCCCATCCTTCCAAACAGCGATGGTGGTCAGAGGGGCTTTCCCCCCCATTGCTCCTTCCCACCTGCCACACCCGGAGAGCCAGGCCGCTGCTGCTGGGACCTTTGTCCGTGGAGCGCCGGCTCCTTCGTCCATACAGGCGCAGGCGATTCTTCTTTGTGGCTGTGACCTTGCGCCACCTGTAGCTCTGTATGTTTTTCTTTTTGTTGCCACCATTCGGATCACAGCCACGGGGGGGCATCTGCCTGCGCCTGCTTACCAGCAAGTTTCTGGAGGTCCATATGGTGGCTGGGGTGAGCTACATTTCTGTGAAGTCTTTTTTTGATGCTTTCCGATGGCTCATCCCGTGCAGCACTAGCTGCGTGTTGAGGACCTCCCTTGCTGGCAAGTATGGGAATTGCAAGGAGCCGGCCTTTGCCCACAGGTCCACAGCAGCGCTGCACTCCCACAAAAGGTGCCTCACCGACTCAGGGTCGGGGGCCAGATGTCTTGGGAGTGCATGACGGCTCTGACCGGGAGGATCCCATGAGCCACCATCCTGGAGTCTGTTTGGAAGGACAGGATGGCTCACGTTGATGATTTGGCTGGAGCCATCCCATCCTTCCAAACAGCGATGGTGGTCAGAGGGGCTTTCCCCCCCATTGCTCCTTCCCACCTGCCACACCCGGAGAGCCAGGCCGCTGCTGCTGGGACCTTTGTCCGTGGAGCGCCGGCTCCTTCGTCCATACAGGCGCAGGCGATTCTTCTTTGTGGCTGTGACCTTGCGCCACCTGTAGCTCTGTATGTTTTTCTTTTTGTTGCCACCATTCGGATCACAGCCACGGGGGGCATCTGCCTGCGCCTGCTTACCAGCAAGTTTCTGGAGGTCCATATGGTGGCTGGGGTGAGCTACATTTCTGTGAAGTCTTTTTTGATGCTTTCCGGTGGCTCATCCCGTGCAGGACTAGCTGCGTGTTGAGGACCTCCCTTGCTGGCAAGTATGGGAATTGCAAGGAGCCGGCCTTTGCCCACAGGTCCACAGCAGCGCTGCACTCCCACAAAAGGTCCCTCACCGACTCAGGGTCGGGGGCCAGATGTCTTGGGAGTGCATGACGGCTCTGACCGGGAGGATCCCATGAGCCACCATCCTGGAGTCTGTTTGGAAGGACAGGATGGCTCACGTTGATGATTTGGCTGGAGCCATCCCATCCTTCCAAACAGCGATGGTGGTCAGAGGGGCTTTCCCCCCCATTGCTCCTTCCCACCTGCCACACCCGGAGAGCCAGGCCGCTGCTGCTGGGACCTTTGTCCGTGGAGCGCCGGCTCCTTCGTCCATACAGGCGCAGGCGATTCTTCTTTGTGGCTGTGACCTTGCGCCACCTGTAGCTCTGTATGTTTTCTTGTGGTTGCCACCATTCGGATCACAGCCACGGGGGGGCATCTGCCTGCGCCTGCTTACCAGCAAGTTTCTGGAGGTCCATATGGTGGCTGGGGTGAGCTACATTTCTGTGAAGTCTTTTTTTGATGCTTTCCGGTGGCTCATCCCGTGCAGCACTAGCTGCGTGTTGAGGACCTCCCTTGCTGGCAAGTATGGGAATTGCAAGGAGCCGGCCTTTGCCCACAGGTCCACAGCAGCGCTGCACTCCCACAAAAGGTGCCTCACCGACTCAGGGTCGGGGCCAGATGTCTTGGGAGTGCATGACGGCTCTGACCGGGAGGATCCCATGAGCCACCATCCTGGAGTCTGTTTGGAAGGACAGGATGGCTCACGTTGATGATTTGGCTGGAGCCATCCCATCCTTCCAAACAGCAATGGTGGTCAGAGGGGCTTTCCCCCCATTGCTCCTTCCCACCTGCCACACCCGGAGAGCCAGGCCGCTGCTGCTGGGACCTTTGTCCGTGGAGCGCCGGCTCCTTCGTCCATACAGGCGCAGGCGATTCTTCTTTGTGGCTGTGACCTTGCGCCACCTGTAGCTCTGTATGTTTTTCTTTTTGTTGCCACCATTCGGATCACAGCCACGGGGGGGCATCTGCCTGCGCCTGCTTACCAGCAAGTTTCTGGAGGTCCATATGGTGGCTGGGGTGAGCTACATTTCTGTGAAGTCTTTTTTTGATGCTTTCCGGTGGCTCATCCCGTGCAGCACTAGCTGCGTGTTGAGGACCTCCCTTGCTGGCAAGTATGGGAATTGCAAGGAGCCGGCCTTTGCCCACAGGTCCACAGCAGCGCTGCACTCCCACAAAAGGTGCCTCACCGACTCAGGGTCGGGGGCCAGATGTCTTGGGAGTGCATGACGGCTCTGACCGGGAGGATCCCATGAGCCACCATCCTGGAGTCTGTTTGGAAGGACAGGATGGCTCACGTTGATGATTTGGCTGGAGCCATCCCATCCTTCCAAACAGCAATGGTGGTCAGAGGGGCTTTCCCCCCCATTGCTCCTTCCCACCTGCCACACCCGGAGAGCCAGGCCGCTGCTGCTGGGACCTTTGTCCGTGGAGCGCCGGCTCCTTCGTCCATACAGGCGCAGGCGATTCTTCTTTGTGGCTGTGACCTTGCGCCACCTGTAGCTCTGTATGTTTTTCTTTTTGTTGCCACCATTCGGATCACAGCCACGGGGGGGCATCTGCCTGCGCCTGCTTACCAGCAAGTTTCTGGAGGTCCATATGGTGGCTGGGGTGAGCTACATTTCTGTGAAGTCTTTTTTTGATGCTTTCCGGTGGCTCATCCCGTGCAGGACTAGCTGCGTGTTGAGGACCTCCCTTGCTGGCAAGTATGGGAATTGCAAGGAGCCGGCCTTTGCCCACAGGTCCACAGCAGCGCTGCACTCCCACAAAAGGTCCCTCACCGACTCAGGGTCGGGGGCCAGATGTCTTGGGAGTGCATGACGGCTCTGACCGGGAGGATCCCATGAGCCACCATCCTGGAGTCTGTTTGGAAGGACAGGATGGCTCACGTTGATGATTTGGCTGGAGCCATCCCATCCTTCCAAACAGCGATGGTGGTCAGAGGGGCTTTCCCCCCCATTGCTCCTTCCCACCTGCCACACCCGGAGAGCCAGGCCGCTGCTGCTGGGACCTTTGTCCGTGGAGCGCCGGCTCCTTCGTCCATACAGGCGCAGGCGATTCTTCTTTGTGGCTGTGACCTTGCGCCACCTGTAGCTCTGTATGTTTTTCTTTTGTTGCCACCATTCGGATCACAGCCACGGGGGGGCATCTGCCTGCGCCTGCTTACCAGCAAGTTTCTGGAGGTCCATATGGTGGCTGGGGTGAGCTACATTTCTGTGAAGTCTTTTTTGATGCTTTCCGGTGGCTCATCCCGTGCAGCACTAGCTGCGTGTTGAGGACCTCCCTTGCTGGCAAGTATGGGAATTGCAAGGAGCCGGCCTTTGCCCACAGGTCCACAGCAGCGCTGCACTCCCACAAAAGGTCCCTCACCGACTCAGGGTCGGGGGCCAGATGTCTTGGGAGTGCATGACGGCTCTGACCGGGAGGATCCCATGAGCCACCATCCTGGAGTCTGTTTGGAAGGACAGGATGGCTCACGTTGATGATTTGGCTGGAGCCATCCCATCCTTCCAAACAGCGATGGTGGTCAGAGGGGCTTTCCCCCCATTGCTCCTTCCCACCTGCCACACCCGGAGAGCCAGGCCGCTGCTGCTGGGACCTTTGTCCGTGGAGCGCCGGCTCCTTCGTCCATACAGGCGCAGGCGATTCTTCTTTGTGGCTGTGACCTTGCGCCACCTGTAGCCCTGTATGTTTTTCTTTTTGTTGCCACCATTCGGATCACAGCCACGGGCGGGCATCTGCCTGCGCCTGCTTACCAGCAAGTTTCTGGAGGTCCATATGGTGGCTGGGGTGAGCTACATTTCTGTGAAGTCTTTTTTGATGCTTTCCGGTGGCTCATCCCGTGCAGCACTAGCTGCGTGTTGAGGACCTCCCTTGCTGGCAAGTATGGGAATTGCAAGGAGCCGGCCTTTGCCCACAGGTCCACAGCAGCGCTGCACTCCCACAAAAGGTCCCTCACCGACTCAGGGTCGGGGGCCAGATGTCTTGGGAGTGCATGACGGCTCTGACCGGGAGGATCCCATGAGCCACCATCCTGGAGTCTGTTTGGAAGGACAGGATGGCTCACGTTGATGATTTGGCTGGAGCCATCCCATCCTTCCAAACAGCGATGGTGGTCAGAGGGGCTTTCCCCCCATTGCTCCTTCCCACCTGCCACACCCGGAGAGCCAGGCCGCTGCTGCTGGGACCTTTGTCCGTGGAGCGCCGGCTCCTTCGTCCATACAGGCGCAGGCGATTCTTCTTTGTGGCTGTGACCTTGCGCCACCTGTAGCTCTGTATGTTTTCTTTTTGTTGCCACCATTCGGATCACAGCCACGGGGGGCATCTGCCTGCGCCTGCTTACCAGCAAGTTTCTGGAGGTCCATATGGTGGCTGGGGTGAGCTACATTTCTGTGAAGTCTTTTTTGATGCTTTCCGGTGGCTCATCCCGTGCAGGACTAGCTGCGTGTTGAGGACCTCCCTTGCTGGCAAGTATGGGAATTGCAAGGAGCCGGCCTTTGCCCACAGGTCCACAGCAGCGCTGCACTCCCACAAAAGGTCCCTCACCGACTCAGGGTCGGGGGCCAGATGTCTTGGGAGTGCATGACGGCTCTGACCGGGAGGATCCCATGAGCCACCATCCTGGAGTCTGTTTGGAAGGACAGGATGGCTCACGTTGATGATTTGGCTGGAGCCATCCCATCCTTCCAAACAGCGATGGTGGTCAGAGGGGCTTTCCCCCCCATTGCTCCTTCCCACCTGCCACACCCGGAGAGCCAGGCCGCTGCTGCTGGGACCTTTGTCCGTGGAGCGCCGGCTCCTTCGTCCATACGGGCGCAGGCGATTCTTCTTTGTGGCTGTGACCTTGCGCCACCTGTAGCTCTGTATGTTTTTCTTTTTGTTGCCACCATTCGGATCACAGCCACGGGGGGGCATCTGCCTGCGCCTGCTTACCAGCAAGTTTCTGGAGGTCCATATGGTGGCTGGGGTGAGCTACATTTCTGTGAAGTCTTTTTTTGATGCTTTCCGGTGGCTCATCCCGTGCAGCACTAGCTGTGTGTTGAGGACCTCCCTTGCTGGCAAGTATGGGAATTGCAAGGAGCCGGCCTTTGCCCACAGGTCCACAGCAGCGCTGCACTCCCACAAAAGGTCCCTCACCGACTCAGGGTCGGGGGCCAGATGTCTTGGGAGTGCATGACGGCTCTGACCGGGAGGATCCCATGAGCCACCATCCTGGAGTCTGTTTGGAAGGACAGGATGGCTCACGTTGATGATTTGGCTGGAGCCATCCCATCCTTCCAAACAGCGATGGTGGTCAGAGGGGCTTTCCCCCCCATTGCTCCTTCCCACCTGCCACACCCGGAGAGCCAGGCCGCTGCTGCTGGGACCTTTGTCCGTGGAGCGCCGGCTCCTTCGTCCATACAGGCGCAGGCGATTCTTCTTTGTGGCTGTGACCTTGCGCCACCTGTAGCTCTGTATGTTTTTCTTTTTGTTGCCACCATTCGGATCACAGCCACGGGGGGGCATCTGCCTGCGCCTGCTTACCAGCAAGTTTCTGGAGGTCCATATGGTGGCTGGGGTGAGCTACATTTCTGTGAAGTCTTTTTTTGATGCTTTCCGGTGGCTCATCCCGTGCAGCACTAGCTGCGTGTTGAGGACCTCCCTTGCTGGCAAGTATGGGAATTGCAAGGAGCCGGCCTTTGCCCACAGGTCCACAGCAGCGCTGCACTCCCACAAAAGGTGCCTCACCGACTCAGGGTCGGGGGCCAGATGTCTTGGGAGTGCATGACGGCTCTGACCGGGAGGATCCCATGAGCCACCATCCTGGAGTCTGTTTGGAAGGACAGGATGGCTCACGTTGATGATTTGGCTGGAGCCATCCCATCCTTCCAAACAGCGATGGTGGTCAGAGGGGCTTTCCCCCCCATTGCTCCTTCCCACCTGCCACACCCGGAGAGCCAGGCCGCTGCTGCTGGGACCTTTGTCCGTGGAGCGCCGGCTCCTTCGTCCATACAGGCGCAGGCGATTCTTCTTTGTGGCTGTGACCTTGCGCCACCTGTAGCTCTGTATGTTTTTCTTTTTGTTGCCACCATTCGGATCACAGCCACGGGGGGGCATCTGCCTGCGCCTGCTTACCAGCAAGTTTCTGGAGGTCCATATGGTGGCTGGGGTGAGCTACATTTCTGTGAAGTCTTTTTTTGATGCTTTCCGGTGGCTCATCCCGTGCAGGACTAGCTGCGTGTTGAGGACCTCCCTTGCTGGCAAGTATGGGAATTGCAAGGAGCCGGCCTTTGCCCACAGGTCCACAGCAGCGCTGCACTCCCACAAAAGGTCCCTCACCGACTCAGGGTCGGGGGCCAGATGTCTTGGGAGTGCATGACGGCTCTGACCGGGAGGATCCCATGAGCCACCATCCTGGAGTCTGTTTGGAAGGACAGGATGGCTCACGTTGATGATTTGGCTGGAGCCATCCCATCCTTCCAAACAGCGATGGTGGTCAGAGGGGCTTTCCCCCCCATTGCTCCTTCCCACCTGCCACACCCGGAGAGCCAGGCCGCTGCTGCTGGGACCTTTGTCCGTGGAGCGCCGGCTCCTTCGTCCATACAGGCGCAGGCGATTCTTCTTTGTGGCTGTGACCTTGCGCCACCTGTAGCTCTGTATGTTTTTCTTTTGTTGCCACCATTCGGATCACAGCCACGGGGGGGCATCTGCCTGCGCCTGCTTACCAGCAAGTTTCTGGAGGTCCATATGGTGGCTGGGGTGAGCTACATTTCTGTGAAGTCTTTTTTTGATGCTTTCCGGTGGCTCATCCCGTGCAGCACTAGCTGCGTGTTGAGGACCTCCCTTGCTGGCAAGTATGGGAATTGCAAGGAGCCGGCCTTTGCCCACAGGTCCACAGCAGCGCTGCACTCCCACAAAAGGTCCCTCACTGACTCAGGGTCGGGGGCCAGATGTCTTGGGAGTGCATGACGGCTCTGACCGGGAGGATCCCATGAGCCACCATCCTGGAGTCTGTTTGGAAGGACAGGATGGCTCACGTTGATGATTTGGCTGGAGCCATCCCATCCTTCCAAACAGCGATGGTGGTCAGAGGGGCTTTCCCCCCCATTGCTCCTTCCCACCTGCCACACCCGGAGAGCCAGGCCGCTGCTGCTGGGACCTTTGTCCGTGGAGCGCCGGCTCCTTCGTCCATACAGGCGCAGGCGATTCTTCTTTGTGGCTGTGACCTTGCGCCACCTGTAGCTCTGTATGTTTTTCTTTTTGTTGCCACCATTCGGATCACAGCCACGGGGGGGCATCTGCCTGCGCCTGCTTACCAGCAAGTTTCTGGAGGTCCATATGGTGGCTGGGGTGAGCTACATTTCTGTGAAGTCTTTTTTTGATGCTTTCCGGTGGCTCATCCCGTGCAGGACTAGCTGCGTGTTGAGGACCTCCCTTGCTGGCAAGTATGGGAATTGCAAGGAGCCGGCCTTTGCCCACAGGTCCACAGCAGCGCTGCACTCCCACAAAAGGTCCCTCACCGACTCAGGGTCGGGGGCCAGATGTCTTGGGAGTGCATGACGGCTCTGACCGGGAGGATCCCATGAGCCACCATCCTGGAGTCTGTTTGGAAGGACAGGATGGCTCACGTTGATGATTTGGCTGGAGCCATCCCATCCTTCCAAACAGCGATGGTGGTCAGAGGGGCTTTCCCCCCCATTGCTCCTTCCCACCTGCCACACCCGGAGAGCCAGGCCGCTGCTGCTGGGACCTTTGTCCGTGGAGCGCCGGCTCCTTCGTCCATACAGGCGCAGGCGATTCTTCTTTGTGGCTGTGACCTTGCGCCACCTGTAGCTCTGTATGTTTTTCTTTTTGTTGCCACCATTCGGATCACAGCCACGGGGGGGCATCTGCCTGCGCCTGCTTACCAGCAAGTTTCTGGAGGTCCATATGGTGGCTGGGGTGAGCTACATCTCTCTGAAGTCTTTTTCTGCTGTTTTCCGGTGGCTCATCCCGTGCAGCACTAGCTGCGTGTTGAGGACCTCCCTTGCTGGTAAGTATGGGAATTGCAAGGAGCCGGCCTTTGCCCACAGGTCAGAGGCTCTCATCCTGGCTGCACAGGAACTCTAAACACCAGAGCAATAGAGGCTCAGATCTACCACAAGAGCCATGGTGTAGGTTGTGCAAGGAGGCTCCTGAGACAGTCCAGCACATAACAGCAGGGTGCAAGATGCTGGCAGGGACAGCATACATGGAACGACATAACCAAGTGGCGGGCATAGTGTACAGGAACATCTGTGCAGAATATGGGCTGGAAGATCAAAGTGGGGAACATCCCCAAAGGTGGTGGAGAATGACCGAGCTAAGATCTTGTGGGACTTCCAGATCCAGACAGACAAAATGGTGAAGGTGAACCAACCGGACATTGTGGTGGTGGATAAACAACAGAGGAAAGCCGTTGTGGTGGATGTAGCAATACCAAGTGATTATAACATCAGGAAAAATTAGCACGAGAAACTGGAGAAATATCAGGGCCTCAGAGAGGAACTGGAAAAGACCTGGAAGGTGGAGTCCACAGTACCATACCATCCCATACCAACTTTATTTATGAAGCACTTTATACACCAATAAATTGATTAAAAACAGAAGAAAACTGACCAGCAGTAGAATGGTTAAGAACATGACAGAACCGAGCTGCAGCGTGTTTTAGCTTTAGCTTTAGCACAGGACAGCGTTATCTCAAACAGGCATATGGTCTGAAAATAATGAGTCACCAATCACTAAATTACAAACTGGTAGACCATCAGATAAAACCAGATCAAGACTGTGACCATGCTCATGGGTAGCACCAGTCACAGACTGCACAGAAGTAAAAGAATCGATAGCATTAAGAAATGACTGAGCCATAGGTGAAGAAGGACAACAGACATTAATATTAAAATCCCCAACAATGAGAACTCGTCATACCTTGGCATGATATCAGCCAGGAAATAAGAAAAGTCATTTATAAAGTTTTTGTTGTACTTTGGTGGCCGATAGACCGCCGCACAGTGTGAGAGCTGCCGACTTCAGATAGGCTAATCTCACAGCTAATCCCATAGTAGTTGTTTTACTGCTTACAAGTAAAACAACTTTTAAAAACAGTCACCAACCTCCACCAGACCCCGACATCCTTGGAGCATTAAAATAGCCGCAGTTCCGCGGTTCAAGTTCTTTAAAAATGCTGGAGTCACCAAACCACTTGTCCACGATTCTGTGATAAATAAAACACCCAATCAATGAGAGGAAAAGAAATCCCTAATGACCAAAGTTTTATTTGTCAGCGACCTGGCATTTACCAAACCGATCCTGGCAGAAATCGGCGGGTCAACACCATCAGCTGGCGTCCAGTACTCCCGGCAAAGAGGCCGCAGGTTGCTAGGATCCACTCTGCGTCTACAGGGCCGAGGAGCGCAGGGGCCCTCGGGCGTCACCTCCAAACTGGAGCAGTGGCTGAAACGGGATCCCAGGAACAGCAGCAGACATCTCAGTCCAGAAATGTGCAGTTCTAGGCACAGCCAAGGTACTGCGGCTCCCAGGCTTCTGGTAGAGGACCCGAGCTCAGAGGACGAAGGAGTCCAGCTGCGGGAGGGTGAAAAGGGATTTTTTATAAATATATATACACTTTGTCTGAGTATCTTCAAGTAGGTTTGATTTTAACTAGTTTTTCACCTTGCAGTAAACTACATTGCTTTTTTCTTATGTGCACAACTATCAAATGTTTCCCAAACAATGTGACCCCAACACTATGAGTTTCTGTAACAGTATATGTTGAGTAACTCAGGGAAATAACATGAACATACAATATTTAGGGCTCTCTAACAAGCACCATGATGTGCAGAAGTGCTCACATCCCATAACTATTTCTAGCATTTGCAATGCTGCAGCCACAAATTTCAAGATATTTTACAACAAAGATGATTACTACAGATCAACACAAAACTGCTGCATAGCTGTAAAGTGTAAGGAAATAATCTGCAAACTTTCTACCTTTCTGATAACATTTTAAAACTTAGAAATCTGACTCGTTATCTGGGCCCGTCAGAGAACTTGGGAACAGGAAATGTATTGAAGGGACATCAGATCTGAACCTGATGAACATCATCAGATGATACACAGGGTTCTCACAGAAAGGAACATTTTAAAGCTCGTTGGTTGGAACCCAACACTCTGATGCTAAAAATTAGCCTCAATGCTAAAGTAAGATACAATGTACTAAATAGCATGTGGAGAGTCACAAGCATGTAGAGAAACATGGATTTACTCCAGTCAGTATGTTAAAATCAGTGTACAAGCCAAAATGGCGATATTAGCCTAAATGCAGCCAGTAGCATAGCATAACTAGCATGTTGTCTTACAATGACTTCCTCCATACAGTGTGCTAAACATGGTTAATAAATAAACTAAATAGTTTTAGGAAAAAGGTTAATGTGAGCAGTAGTTACATTAGCAATGTTTGTGATAATGTTTGTGCACTGCTTTCTGATTTGGACAAATTAAAATTAAAAATTAATTTACTTTGTGGCACTTGGTTACCAGAAAACGCGATCATCTCTTAGCAACAGATTAGCAACAAACATTATTATTGATCAAAAAACATAAGATTTATTCTGCTGTTTGGAAATAACACTTATTTTACATTAACAAGAATTGTGCAGTTGGTGGATTTTGCAGAAAAGCTTTTTTTTGTCATTATATAACAAAACACACATTAAACACAAAAGTAAAAATCTCCATTTATACTTCGTGGCAGTTCGTTAGCAGTAGAAAACGCTTATCTCTTAAAACCAAATTAATAACAAGTTATATAGTTTATAAAACATGAGCTCTTTCAAAATAATGCTTACCTGATTAGACACAAGACATTTACCGTTGGCAAATTTTGCAAAAGTGAAAATCTTAGTTTACTTCGTGGCACTTAGTTACCAGTAAACACACCGTCTCTTAGCAACAGGCTAGCAACAAAAAATGTTATTTAAAAAAAAGAAAAAGATTTCTTCTGCTCTTTGGAAATATTAATTTTACATTAACAAGAATTGTGCAGTTGGTGGATTTTGCAGAAAAGTTTCTTTTTTTTTATCATATTATAAAACACACATTCAACACAAAAGTTAAAATCTCCATTTATACTTTGTGGCAGTTCGTTAGCAGAAAAAATCCCGTTTATCTCTTAACACCAAATTAATAATAAGTTATATAGTTTATAAAACATGAGCTCTTTCAAGATAATGCTTACCTGATTAGACACAAGATTGGTAAATTTTGCAAAAGTGAAAATCTTAAGTTTACTTCGTGGCACTTAGTTACCAGTAAACACACCGTCTCTTAGCAACAGGCTAGCAACAAAAAATGTTATTTTAAAAATAAAAAACATAAGATTTCTTCTGCTGTTTCGAAATGCTACTTATTTTACATTAACAAGAATTGTGCAGTTGGTGGATTTTGCAGAAAAGCTTTTTTTTGTCATTATATAACAAAACACACATTCAACACAAAAGTAAAAATCTCCATTTATACTTCGTGGCAGTTCGTTAGCAGTAGAAAACGCTTATCTCTTAAAACCAAATTAATAACAAGTTATATAGTTTATAAAACATGAGCTCTTTCAAGATAATGCTTACCTGATTAGACACAAGACATTTACCGTTGGTAAATTTTGCAAAGTTTACTTCGTGGCACTTAGTTACCAGTAAACACACCGTCTCTTAGCAACAGGCTACCCAGCTAGCAAGAACACGTTCGCATGACGTCAGTGAACGTAAGTCTGAAAGTAGAACGTCGAATGTTCGGATCCGCCGTTCAGCAAACTGAACGTTCACTCTGAACATTCAATGTTCCCAAATAATTTTCTTTTTTTTTTTGCTGTCATTTCACTTGATTTAGTTTTTATATCTTTAAAACTTTTGTGACTGTTATTATTTTTAAACATTTTTTTATGTTTCACTTCTTATACAGAGTGCATACTTCCGAATGTTGTTTGAACGTTCTTGAACGTCTTCCGGACGTTTTTATAAATGCTGCTTTAAAAAAACTTCCAAAAAACGGAGGAATGACAGGGACGTGACCCAGGGTCGGGTTTTTATTCCAAATCAATCCGTATCGTTCGTGCGGCTCACTCTGGTATCCGCCTTCCTGAAGCTCCTACAGAATCCAGCTGCGTCCTGAATAGAAACCCCCCTGACCCGTCCTTTCACTGCAGAGACACACCAGCTGCAGAGGCCTCCAGTGAACTGATTACATTTTAGATTTAAGTTCTGATGAGTCAATTGTTTTGAAGAAAGAAATGTTGTGATGACAGTTAAACCTGATATTCCTCTTCTTCCTGCTCTGAAACACGCCCTGACGCTGGGTGGAGCCGAGTCTGCTGAGGGTTTGAATCCATATTCCATATGGTGGCTGGGGTGAGCCACATCTCTCTGAAGTCTTTTTCTGCTGTTTTCCGGTGGCTCATCCAGTGCAGCACTAGCTGCGTGTTGAGGACCTCCCTTGCTGGTAAGTATGGGAATTGCAAGGAGCCGGCCTTTGCCCACAGGTCAGAGGCTCTCATCCTGGCTGCACAGGAACTCTAAACACCAGAGCAATAGAGGCTCAGATCTACCACAAGAGCCATGGTGTAGGTTGTGCCAGGAGGCTCCTGAGACAGTCCAGCACATAACAGCAGGGTGCAAGATGCTGGCAGGGACAGCATACATGGAATGACATCACCAAGTGGCGGGCATAGTGTACAGAAACATCTGTGCAGAATATGGGCTGGAAGATCAAAGTGGGGAACATCCCCAAAGGTGGTGGAGAATGACCGAGCTAAGATCTTGTGGGACTTCCAGATCCAGAAAGACAAAATGGTGAAGGTGAACCAACCGGACATTGTGGTGGTGGATAAAGAACAGAGGAAAGCCGTTGTGGTGGATGTAGCAATACCAAGTGATTATAACATCAGGAAAAATTAACACGAGAAACTGGAGACATATCAGGGTCTCAGAGAGGAACTGGAAAAGTCCTGGAAGGTGGAGTCCACAGTACCATACCATCCCATACCAACTTTATTTATGAAGCACTTTATACACCAATAAATTGATTAAAAGCAGAAGAAAACTGACCAGCAGTAGAATGGTTAAGAACATGACAGAACCGAGCTGCAGCGTGTTTTAGCTTTAGCTTTAGCACAGGACAGCGTTATCTCAAACAGGCATATGGTCTGAAAATAATGAGTCACCAATCACTAAATTACAAACTGGTAGACCATCAGATAAAACCAGATCAAGACTGTGACCATGCTCATGGGTAGCACCAGTCACAGACTGCACAGAAGTAAAAGAATCGATAGCATTAAGAAATGACTGAGCCAAGATGGACAACAGACATTAATATTAAAATCACCAACAATGAGAACTCGTCATACCTTGGCATGATATCAGCCAGGAAATCAGAAAAGTCATTTATAAAGTTTTTGTTGTACTTTGGTGGCCGATAGACCGCCGCACAGTGTGAGAGCTGCCGACTTCAGATAGGCTAATCTCACAGCTAATCCCATAGTAGTTGTTTTACTGCTTACAAGTAAAACAACTTTTAAAAACAGTCACCAACCTCCACCAGACCCCGACATCCTTGGAGCATTAAAATAGCCGCAGTTCCGCGTTTCAAGTTCTTTAAAAATGCTGGAGTCACCAAACCACTTGTCCACGATTCTGTGATAAATAAAACACCCAATCAATGAGAGGAAAAGAAATCCCTAATGACCAAAGTTTTATTTGTCAGCGACCTGGCATTTACCAAACCGATCCTGGCAGAAATCGGCGGGTCAACACCATCAGCTGGCGTCCAGTACTCCCGGCAAAGAGGCCGCAGGTTGCTAGGATCCACTCTGCGTCTACAGGGCCGAGGAGCGCAGGGGCCCTCGGGGCGTCACCTCCAAACTGGAGCAGTGGCTGAAACGGGATCCCAGGAACAGCAGCAGACATCTCAGTCCAGAAATGTGCAGTTCTAGGCACAGCCAAGGTACTGCGGCTCCCAGGCTTCTGGTAGAGGACCCGAGCTCAGAGGACGAAGGAGTCCAGCTGCGGGAGGGTGAGAAGGGATTTTTTATAAATATATATACACTTTGTCTGAGTATCTTCAAGTAGGTTTGATTTTAACTAGTTTTTCACCTTGCAGTAAACTACATTGCTTTTTTCTTATGTGCACAACTATCAAATGTTTCCCAAACAATGTGACCCCAACACTATGAGTTTCTGTAACAGTATATGTTGAGTAACTCAGGGAAATAACATGAACATACAATATTTAGGGCTCTCTAACAAGCACCATGATGTGCAGAAGTGCTCACATCCCATAACTATTTCTAGCATTTGCAATGCTGCAGCCACAAATTTCAAGATATTTTACAACAAAGATGATTACTACAGATCAACACAAAACTGCTGCATAGCTGTAAAGTGTAAGGAAAATAATCTGCAAACTTTCTACCTTTCTGATAACATTTTAAAACTTAGAAATCTGACTCGTTATCTGGGCCCGTCAGAGAACTTGGGAACAGGAAATGTATTGAAGGGACATCAGATCTGAACCTGATGAACATCATCAGATGATACACAGGGTTCTCACAGAAAGGAACATTTTAAAGCTCGTTGGTTGGAACCCAACACTCTGATGCTAAAAATTAGCCTCAATGCTAAAGTAAGATACAATGTACTAAATAGCATGTGGAGAGTCACAAGCATGTAGAGAAACATGGATTTACTCCAGTCAGTATGTTAAAATCAGTGTACAAGCCAAAATGGCGATATTAGCCTAAATGCAGCCAGTAGCATAGCATAACTAGCATGTTGTCTTACAATGACTTCCTCCATACAGTGTGCTAAACATGGTTAATAAATAAACTAAATAGTTTTAGGAAAAAGGTTAATGTGAGCAGTAGTTACATTAGCAATGTTTGTGATAATGTTTGTGCACTGCTTTCTGATTTGGACAAATAAAAATTAAAAATTAATTTACTTTGTGGCACTTGGTTACCAGAAAACGCGATCATCTCTTAGCAACAGATTAGCAACAAACATTATTATTGATCAAAAAACATAAGATTTCTTCTGCTCTTTGGAAATAACACTTATTTTACATTAACAAGAATTGTGCAGTTGGTGGATTTTGCAGAAAAGCTTTTTTTTGTCATTATATAACAAAACACACATTCAACACAAAAGTAAAAATCTCCATTTATACTTCGTGGCAGTTCGTTAGCAGTAGAAAACGTTTATCTCTTAAAACCAAATTAATAACAAGTTATATAGTTTATAAAACATGAGCTCTTTCAAGATAATGCTTACCTGATTAGACACAAGACATTTACCGTTGGCAAATTTTGCAAAGTTTACTTCGTGGCACTCAGTTACCAGTAAACACACCGTCTCTTAGCAACAGGCTAGCAACAAAAAATGTTATTTAAAAAAAACATAAGATTTCTTCTGCTCTTTGGAAATATTAATTTTACACTAACAAGAATTGTGCAGTTGGTGGATTTTGCAGAAAAGTTTCTTTTTTTTTTAATCATATTATAAAACACACATTCAACACAAAAGTAAAAATCTCCATTTATACTTCGTGGCAGTTCGTTAGCAGAAAAAATCCCGTTTATCTCTTAACACCAAATTAATAATAAGTTATATAGTTTATAAAACATGAGCTCTTTCAAAATAATGCTTACCTGATTAGACACAAGACATTTACCGTTGGCAAATTTAGCAAAGTTTACTTCGTGGCGCTTAGTTACCAGTAAACACACCGTCTCTTAGCAACAGGCTACCCAGCTAGCAAGAACACGTTCGCATGACGTCAGTGAACGTAAGTCTGAAAGTAGAACGTCGAATGTTCGGATCCGCCGTTCAGCAAACTGAACATTCAATGTTCCCAAATAATTTTCGTTTTTTTTTTTTTTGCTGTCATTTCACTTGATTTAGTTTTTATATCTTTAAAACTTTTGTGACTGTTATTATTTTTAATCATTTTTTTATTTTTCACTTCTTATACAGAGTGCATACTTCCGAATGTTGTTTGAACGTTCTTGAACGTCTTCCGGACGTTTTTATAAATGCTGCTTTAAAAAAACTTCCAAAAAACGGAGGAATGACAGGGACGTGACCCAGGGTCGGGTTTTTATTCCAAATCAATCCGTATCGTTCGTGCGGCTCACTCTGGTATCCGCCTTCCTGAAGCTCCTACAGAATCCAGCTGCGTCCTGAATAGAAACCCCCCTGACCCGTCCTTTCACTGCAGAGACACACCAGCTGCAGAGGCCTCCAGTGAACTGACTACATTTTAGATTTAAGTTCTGATGAGTCAATTGTTTTGAAGAAAGAAATGTTGTGATGACAGTTAAACCTGATATTCCTCTTCTTCCTGCTCTGAAACACGCCCTGACGCTGGGTGGAGCCGAGTCTGCTGAGGGTTTGAATCTCACACAGTCAGTGTGACAGAGCAGGAATGGAGCAGAATCAGATGGACCAAGAAACTTTCTCCTGTCCGATCTGTCTGGATCTACTGAGCGATCCGGTGACCATTCCCTGTGGACACAGCTACTGCATGAGCTGCATCAAAACCCACTGGGATGCAGAGGATCAGAGGAGGATCCACAGCTGCCCTCAGTGCAGGGAGACGTTCATACCGAGGCCTGGTTTGAAGAAAAACACCATGTTTGCAGCTATAGTGGAGCAACTAAAAAACACTAGACTCCCAGCTGCTCCTGCTGACCACTGCTATGCTGGACCTGAAGATGTGGCCTGTGATTCCTGCACTGGAAGAAAACTGAAAGCCAGGAAGTCCTGTTTAGTCTGTCTGGCCTCTTTCTGTGAGAATCACCTCCAGCCTCATTATGATTCAGCTGCTTTTAAGAAACACAAGCTGGTGGAGCCGTCCAACAACGTCCAGGAGAACATCTGCTCCAAGCATGATAAGTTGTTGGAGATCTTCTGCCGCACAGATCAGAAGTGTATCTGTTACCTCTGCACCATGGATGAACATAGAGACCATGACACAGTGTCAGCTGCAGCAGAAAGGACTGAGAGGCAGAGAGAGCTGGAGGAGAGACGAGGAAACATCCAGCAGAGAATCCAGGACCAGGAGAAAGATGTGAAGCTGCTTCAGCAGGAGGTGGAGGCCATCAATCACTCTGCTGATAAAACAGTGGAGGACAGTGAGAAGATCTTCACCCAGCTGATCCATCTCCTCCAGAAAAGAAGCTCTGAGGTGAAGCAGCAGATCAGATCCCAGCAGGAAACTGAAGTGAGTCGAGTCAAAGATGTTCAGGAGAAGCTGGAGCAGGAGATCAGTGAGCTGAAGAGGAAAGACGCTGAGCTGGAGCAGCTCTCACACACAGAGGATCACAGCCAGTTTCTCCTCAACTACCCCTCACTGCCAGCACTCAGGGAGTCGACACACTCATCCAGCATCAACATCCGTCCTCTGAGACACTTTGAGGACGTGACAGCAGCTGTGTCAGAGCTCAGAGACAAACTACAGGACGTCCTGAGAGACTCATGGACAAACATCTCACTGATGGTCACTGAGGTGGATGTCCTGCTGTCAGAACCAGAACCAAAGAGCAGAGCTGGGTTCTTAAAGTACTCCTGTGAAATCACTCTGGATCCAAACTCGACACACACACAGCTGGGCCTGTCGGAGGGGAACAGGAAGGTGACGAGGATGGATCAACATCAGCTTTATTCCCGTCACCCAGACAGATTCACTAATTATTCTCAGGTTCTGAGCAGAGAGAGTCTGACTGGGCGATGTTACTGGGAGCTGGAGTGGACCGGGTCGGTTTGTGTTGCTGTCGCCTACAAGAGCATCAGCAGAGCAGGAGGGGAGCTTGAATGTAGATTTGGACGCAATGACAAATCTTGGGCTTTAGATTGTCAAGAAAAAGGTTTTAAATTTGTTCACAAAAGCATCTGGACCTCCATCCCAGGTCCAGTTCCCTCCAGACTGGGGGTGTATCTGGACCTCAGAGCAGGTCTGCTGTCCTTCTACTGCGTCTCAGAAACCATGACTCTGATCCACAGAGTCCAGACCAGATTCACTGAGCCGCTTCACGCTGGGCTTGGTGTTGGTTTAGGAAGTTCTGCAGAGTTCAGTGAACCCAACTAGAGTCTCTCTGGGCTCATGGTTCTGATGTCTCTGCTGTTCGGTTCTTCTCTGGTTTAATGAAGCTCTCTGTGTTCCAGGATATCACTGCTGATGTTTTCTTTCATTATTATACGATACAGAAATATTTCTCCACATGAACGTCTAACTTGTCTGGGATTTTTTAAATATTCTGGTTTCTCTTCAGCTGTTCTGCAGAACAAATGTTGTTTAAATCATTTGGACTTGAACTGGACTTGCTTCTGTTTTCCTTATTGTGATCCAAAGAAAACACAGAAAATCAACTTAGAAATTATGCTGTTTTATTTTAAATTTCTTAATTTACATGAGAAAAACTAATGTCTGCGTTTCTCTCTTTGGTTTTCTTCAATAAAACAACTTGATGTGAGTTTTCTCTTCATTATGACAATAAATTGTGAGTTTTCTCTTATTTTGCTTGTTTTTATTTTTTTACTATGGACCTTTTTTGTGTCTCGAATAAAAATATGATGATTGATTGATTGATAAAATGCAGAAATATTTTTTCCAGTGTCTCGTGATGACACCTACATGTAATCCACTGTGGTGGGTTTAGTTTTAAGGTCTTCATGTTTTCTATTGGGATCTAAACACACATGGTTCAGTAAACCACGGCCCCAGATCTGCTCTGGATGTTAGTTTGATCTTTGAAACAAACCAAAAGCTACTAAATCTGGAAAATTCAGAATGTTGTGAGGATTTGACTCATCATGATTTCAGAGAACCACACAGTTTGCTGCAGCTGCTCTGCTAACACTGATGATTCCTATAAGCTGCTGCTCTGATCCCCTGACAGCCCTTTGACCTTCAGATTCCTCAGATTCATGGCCATCGGGAGCACCGGGACATTTCCCAGTGGCCTGATTGACCATCGGGAGCACCGGGACATTTCCCAGTGGCCTGACTGGCCATCGGGAGCACCGGGACTTTTCCCAGTGGCCTGACTGGCCATCGGGAGCACCGGGACATTTCCCAGAGGCCTGACTGGCCATCGGGAGCACCGGGACATTTCCCAGTGGCCTGACTGGCCATCGGGAGCACCAGGACATTTCCCAGTGGCCTGACTGGCCATCGGGAGCACCAGGACATTTCCCAGTGGCCTGACTGGCCATCGAGAGCACCGGGACATTTCCCAGTGGCCTTGTCCGCTCTGGATAGCTGAAAGTATGGGATCCAGGTTCATTTCTGGTAGCACTTATTAAAAACAATCCAGGCCGTTTGTGCGGCTCACTCTGGTATCTGCCAGTGTGAGGGAGGAAAGGGGCACACAGAAAGATGAATTTGTGGCTGAGACCATGTGGTTTTTTGAGCTCCAGCTTTGATTTCTCCACCTTATGAACTAAAACCATAGACTGTTTAAATTTGATATAAAATTAATAATGTACTGCAATTAAAATAAAATATCTATCTGCCTCACATGCTAGCATAAATACAACTGAAAACAGCCAGCAAACACAAATTAAAACATTTTTATCAGATGGTAAATGAACACCCTATCAACACAAACAGCATATTTAGTTTGTGGTCAAGATTTTTTACTACGATCAGACGAACCATCTGTAACGCCAGAAACACAGACCGCACCGAAACAGCGGTTGGGCCCCAAGCATGACCATTATAAAGGTGTTACCCTCTGGCCTGGTCGGCCACTATCTCACATTATTACCTTATTTTTTACCTCCACCTCGTCATGAACCGTTTCCTCATCATCCCGTGTGGTTTGCCGTTTGTAAAGTGTCACAGAAACTTACACACGTTTATTTTTCCTGTTAAAAAGAAAAAGAAGAGTTAATGTAATTGTCAAAGTAAATATTTATTCATTTATTTTAGGTTGCTAGCTAAATTGCTAGTTCGTAACTACTTATTTAGCTCATATAAAAACTAGCTTGCTGATAAACGGAAGTAGAATGTCAAAATAAAGGCTGGGTTTTGCGGATCTTTAACGAGACTCCGCTGCTGGTGGAACTGAATCGTTTCAGTCATCGCTCAAGTAACGTTTTTTATATATATAATCGATCGTTTTCCTCTTGACATGTCCAGCGTGTTAGCTAAAAACAGGACGTACTCTTTTAGCGGCTACGTTCATTCATGTTTCTATAGCAACAGCGGTCAAGCTAGGTCACTTCCGGTCCATATTCGATTCACTACCTGCTAACGAACCTGCTAATGAACATGAACCGGAAGTATTCTGGGGTGACCGATCCAGAAACGGTTGCTGTAGCTGCATGAATACATGTTTGTTTAAGACTCGTCCTTTTCAATTAACACTGTTAATTCGAGCAACAACAAAAAAAAAGACATTCAGCTTTTGTTTTGATATGCTACTTCCGCTTATGCAGCTAATTTGCATGCTAGGCATTAGAATTAAACATTTAATTAGCAGAATAAATATTTAATTATGAACCAAACATTTAGTTTGAAAACTAAATACTTATCTTGTAAATTATTTAGTTTGAATCTCTGACATAAAATGTATGAATAACATGTGAAAACATGACTGAAAAATCTCCCAGATTGTTTTCCGACAGGCTAAATAAACCAAAAACATTGCTCTTATTTTATTACTCTGTAACTTTACAAATATTCAACTTTACATCCCGTCTCTTTGCGACACGGTTCTGTGCATCTTTTACTTCCTGCTCTTTTTGTGTTGGTTTGTTTCCAGAACCGTTTTTATCTAAAGAAAAGCTTCCAGCTTTTATTAACAACTAATGGAAAAATACATGTTTCTCTCTCTGCTTCATTCACTTCCAGTCGTTTTTCATTTACATCTTTAGCTAATATCCTCAGGTCTGTCCTGCGTGAGGCATCAGATTTATCTGCACCTTTTGTTTGGTTTTTCCTTCTGTCGCCTCTTAACGCATCTCTGGAGATTTTCTGGGTTTGTTGCATTCCTCATTTATCTCTAGCTGCAGTTAAATCATTTCTTGCAGCTGCGCGGTCGGTCTATGCTCGTTCTCTCTCGCTACTTTCTTTGTATTTTTAGATTGAATCTTATTGCGCCACCTGTTGGCAGGTAGATGAACTTACACTCACTTTTTGTTCTTCATGTTCACCTCTGATGGTGTAACTGTTTTTACAGAGAATATTTGTGTTCAGATGATAAAAAACATGAAGCGAGTTGTTATTTTCTCCACTTTTATTCTCCTGCACACAGAAATATGCAGCTCTTCACTCATCAGCCTCAGACTCTTCGTCGTCCTGGCTGATCTGGAAGTAGCGCAGCTCATACGTCTCCTTGTCGGACGCCACCACCCTCAGCCAGTCCCGCAGGTTGTTCTTCTTCAGGTACTTCTTGGTCAGGTACTTCAGGTACCTGCCAGAGAAAACGACGGGTCAGTTTGTCCGTTAACGCCATCTTTAACAGCATCGGCAGGCCTCTCTTACCTCTTGGAGAACTGCTTCTCAGACGTTACGTTGATCTTGTTCTTCATGCGGCCGACCTGGACGATGTTCCCCAGGTTCCCCGTCTTCCCGTTCACCTTGATCCGCTCTTTCAGGAAGGTTTCCTGTCACACAGAGCACAATAATGCGCTAGGGAAGGGAACCCTAGTCCATAGGCAACATTAGCTGCTAGCAAAACCAGTACATTCAATGTTGCTATGGGAACCGTGACGGCTGTTGAGGTCACATCTATGGACAGAAGGGACTTACAAAGTTTGCGGAGTCCAGGATGCCGTCCTCCACCGGGTGGGTCAGATCCAGGGTGAACTTCCAGGACGGGGCCTTTCTGGACTTCTTGCCTGCAGCGGCTCTCTTCTGTTTGACCTGCAGCACAAAGCAGCAACGTTACGAATCACATCCTCACTTTATCCGATCCAAACCGTCACTCAAGCTCTCTGAAATCACCTCTTCCTGTGAGAAATTAGCATTAAAATAAAGACGGATCTGTAAAGTAATGGTTACTTTACGTTGGATGATGAAGGACTACGGTCGGGCATCACATCCTGCTACACACTTTAAATTAATACCCAAAACCACAAACATGCTCTTGCTTTTCTACATTTAATGATTTGCAGCTTGTTTAATTTTTTTTTAATCAGACCTGGAACAAGTTAATTTTCTCTGATTGCATTACAGAAAACGGTAAATGATGTAAAAGTATTATTGATGCTAGAAAGTAGAGCTCAAACCTTTAATCAGATTAATGGGGATGAATCAATGCCATTTTATGAAATTATTAATACATTGTTAAGAGTGTAGATACTAAAAGACGCCATTTGCAGAAAGAACAGCACACTTTAGCAGTAATTCTACCCCAACTGTACAACAATACATACATTTAGGACCACAAATGTAAATTTGTACTGTGCAAGTTTATTTTATTATATGCTGAATTCATAAATGCTATAATTTCTCCTTTGGGATCCAACTTGGAGCGTTTAATATTCCTAGTGCCCTGGGTCAGCCCACAACTACTGTACAATAGTCACTCAAATACAGTAGAGCTACACAGACATTATTATTTTGGTAAACATTTATAAATCATAAACTGGTAAGTTACAAAAAAAAGTAATAAAATAAACTACGACAAATAAGCCGAAATGACTACAAGGCAACGAGCTACCTATCAACCAAAAACGAAGCACGTTAAAAGTGTATCTGAATGGGTAAAATAATTCATACAGAAAATCCAATATTTTTTCTACGGAGTCTGGTCTACCGGCAGACTGATACTGGAACACGTGTACAGGCTAACGCTAACTGCCCTTCTTCTACACTCCTTATTCATAAAAACAATTAAAATCACGCAAAACTTACTCTAACACTAATAATCTATATATGTTTTAATTAAAGACACAAACAACAACTAAAATCATATCTATAACATTAAATGGATGAGGAGCGAACCGGACTCACCGGCGCCATGTTGAGACCGAACGGGAAAAGGAAGAAAGGGATGTGACGCACAGTGACGTAGGACGCCCGACTTGAAACGCCTTTTCCAAATATGGTCAATGCCACATCTGCCAAAAATAATAGGATCCATGTGAAAATAACAATTTACAACCTAATGATCAGGAGTGGAAATCACGTTAGTTTCTCATTTTTTAAAATGTAATTTTACTACAATATGCTTTTTAGTATTATTTAATAATTTTTGCTTTATCAAATAAAGAACAAACACGTTTTAATAAAATATACACCAGATCCAGATACAAACCTACAGTTTATGTTGAAATTAGACCTCGAGTTTCATTTTTCTGATATTATTTTCTATCTGCTAAACCCTTTGTGCTTTTATAAGTTTATTGTGGAAAAAACACATTTTAAAAGTGTTTTTTTTCTGTCTGAATTTATTTTGTAGTTATTTGTATGATTTTTTCCCCTAATTTCAGTCTTTAAACTATGAGAATTTGCACATAAAATAATATTTTCTCCATCTGACAATCAGTTAGTACTTAAGTAGCCATTTTACAAAAATACTTTTTCAGTCTTACTTGAGGTATTTCTTAGTGATGCATTTTACCTGAGACTTTGTTACACCTGGGTGTAATTTCTGGGTTCTCTACCCATCTTAGCAGATGTTTTAATAATTAAGTAAACACAGATTTTAAAGCGTTTAAGTTGGAAACAGCAGCTAAACGTGATTTTTCTCCATAAAAGAGGAAAGTTTGGTCACTGCAGGGTAGAAGATGTTTTCCCGTGTTGGTTCAAAGGTCAGAGGCCTGATGATAAACCTGCAGCCTGTTCAATCATTGACGGCTCCCCGCCTCTTTCAGCCGCACCACGTCTCCGAGCCCGCAGAGGAAATCAGCCACAGAACTTCACCCGTGAAGAAAAAGAAGAAGAAGAAGAAGCATGCATTCATTTTTCCCGTGAGCAGAAGGGACTGATTCATCTGCATGCCGGGTGTTTAATCAAATACTACAACACAGGAGGAGAAGAAGAAGAAAACCGCTTGAAACGGGAACCTGAAGTGACTCTCAGGCCCTGCAGTCGAGGAAATAACACAAGTCTGGTTTAATTTCTACCACTCTGTTACAAATACTCAGTTTTCTGGAGTCTTGGTTTCAAAATCAGAGCCGCAGGGTAATAATAACTGTAGAAATATTGAATTCTGAGCGTTTATTCTGATTATGGAACTTTGAATCAAAGAATTACTTCAGATTATATGCAACAAGAAAGATAAATGAAGAATTATTCACATATCCCGATTCATGTAATGGGGAATAAAAGATTCTACGACAGTAGAGGAATCTTTCAGTATTCAGCTTTATTTGAAGTAAATATATATTGATTTAATTTTAAAGTCGTGTTTGAGTAACAACAGCATCAGTAAAATAATCAACATACTGTGAGCAGGTTGTTTTATTCCTCAAGTGCCTAGTGGTGCTAATTAGCATCACACTTAAGTTTATACTAATGGTAGATGCTCTGACTGGGAACAAAAACACAATACATTTTTTAACATAAAATCACTCTAAAGTGTTAAGATGGCTGCCGAAATCCGGCTATTAAGAAAAAACATTAAGAGGAATTCTTTTAAAATGTCGCTCAAGACTTAAAAACCCCTCTGTAAAAACCGTAAATATGATTTCATGTCATGTTAATCACCGTAATAACTCTGCAAACACAGACATGAGTTATTTCTATTTATTTAATGCGTTAAATACAAACCTGTCTCACCAGCACATCCAAATAAATGAGAATTAGTTCCTCAGGACAGAAGGAAAATAATTACATTTACCTGAGTAACCGATAAAAAAAGTACTTTAGTTTTACCACAAAACACATTTTAATTTTTTAAATTAAGATTTTACTTATTTGACCTCAAATTACAATGTTTTAGCGAAGAGTTTGTCGAAGTGAGACCTCTTGTTTGTTCACAATCTTTGTATTAATTTCCATCTGCTGAAGCAGCTCAGATGTTTAAACACTGTAAAGATCGTCACTAAGATGCGTCACGCTGACAGATTTTTACCAACGGCAGGTTCTGGTTTCAGCAGCTTTATGATCTAAATACATTTAGAAATGTTTGATTTGCTTCAATTTTCTTTAAAATACAGAATTTTTCATAATTATATTCACCTAATTACAAATCAAAATACTCCAACTTCTCTGTTTTGAAGTGTAACATTACGTGAGGCGGCTCCTTTTTGGAGGCCGATGTTCCAGTTCAGGTCCGATCAGTTCGGCGCTGATCACCGATCACACCGTAATCAATACATCTATCGGAACCGAATCCAGGTGGAAAAGCGAACCGACTTTGGACTTGATGCATCTCAGACTGTGGAAACTTGACCTCTGACCTCAGGCAGTTTGGATTTTCTTCTCATCTTCCAGAAAAAATAAATAAATAAAAATCTGCATCATTTTTTATTAATCTGAGAAATTAATAAAAAAAATAGATTTGGACTGAATCCTTTTTAAACCCAGTTAAGATTCTTCATCTCCCCCAAACTGCCTCAGTTTACCACTTTTTCCTTCCACTAAACTTTCCATTAATAAAAGCTCTTGGCTTCGGTACAATTTTCACTGGAAAGTTTAGTGGAAGGAAAACTCCTCAACATTTAGAGAAGTTCAGTTTGGGTTCCGTTGGCCACAATCAAAATCACAAGTTTGACATTTTGAACAGAATTATGAAAAGTTTAATTGATCTCGTCATTTATTGTATGGAGTCATTTGCACATTCCTGCAGCATCATGAGCAGATTTATAGAGGCTAGGATACTGATGCTAACACTTCCTAAGGTTCCGGCTGCAGCAACAGGCTGCAGCATTAAAGCACAAGTTAGAAATCGCACAAACAAAACCGAGCCGACACGGCAACGCATTCACTTTCTGCCCACAAAACAAAAACCCGCCAGGAGACAGAAAAGCAGACAGACAGCGTTTTGCAGTTTTTGTCCATTTGTATCATTGTTTTATTTTGCCTTCTTCAGTCAGGTGACAAAAGGCCTCGAGTGAACAAAAAGTTTGCAACTGAACCACCCTCCCAAACCCGAATAAAGTCCCTCGAAAAGCAAACAAAAGGAAACACGTCTCACTGCAAACCGCCTCCCACATGTCGGAGGCCCACACCGCTCCACTCACGCCTCGGAAATCAAACAATAACACTTTTTGTAATGGGGAGGGGGGGGGATGGTTACATCGGATCGAGAATTTGGACCAGAAGTACGAGCGCTCCGCACCGCCGCGGCCCTCAGACTCCTACAGACGAGAAACGGACAAGTTGCTGAAGCTCCTGACTGTGGGGGGGAAACCTTTCGCTTTACATGCTGGGTGGGCCTGTAAGTGCCAACCACCCCGAAGATCCGCTTTATTTAACCTAAAGAATATAAAAAATAATCATACAAAAGCTGAACCCCAAAGTTTCTTTTAAACATTCAGGAATGTGAGTGGCGAAACCAACACTTTGAAGGCAAAAATAAGCAGGAATGAGCAACTGATGGGATTTTTTAAAGTTGTTTTTATATAAAGTAGATTGTTACCAAACAAAAACTCAGTCGTCAGGCAGAGGACCGCGCAGAGAGCTGCAGAGGAACGTTCCCAACAGCAACGGAAAGAGAAACCGGGGAGGGGAGAGGAGGCGAGGGATAAAAAGATCATTGATGAGAGAGAAATTACAACAGAATGATTGGAGGTTGTCTGTGAAGGCCGACGCTTTGGTGACAGAACCAATGAGAATGCAGGAGACTGGTTGTGGGTGGTGCTTGTTGCCTGGGCAGCAAAGTCCGTCTCCCTATTTGCTGGCCAAGACCTTGGTAGCGACAGCACATTCCTCCCCCATGGCAGAAATCACGGTGACCTGCGGGCAGCCAGAGCAACGTGTCCGAGTCAATCATCTGAAACCCGACACCGGACCGGACCGGACCGGACGCCACGCCGCCAGAAACAGAAACTCACCATGAATTCTTCACCCGCCTCGAACTTTGATTCAATTTCCTTGCCGATGTCGCTTTCGGGGACGCGCAGGTCCTCTCTGATGTCACCGTTGTCGCTCATCAAGGACATATAGCTTTCAGCGATGTTAACGAGCTGAAACCAAACAATTCATTACTTCATCTGAACAATCCTGTAAAAGGATTTCACGTCTACAGATTCTGATTAAAAACACATTAAAGTTACAGTCAGAACCTGAAGGGATCCAGGTTCTGGAGAAAGGAAACACTAGTGGGTCCTGCGCAGGACGGTGAGGGGTACCAAACGGGTTCTGATCTGGTTCAGACACAAGGCTCTGAATACCAGAATCCTCAAACCCAATAATCACAAGAAACAGCTCAAGCTACAAATGCTAATCAGGCTAACGCTAGCTGCTATTTAAACTAGTGTATCAGGCTTACGCTAGCTGCTATTTAATTAAACTAGTTCCATCAGGCTAACACTAGCTGCTATTTAATTAAACTAGTTCCATCAGGCTAACACTAGCTGCTATTTAATTAAACCAGTTCCATCAGGCTAACGCTAGCTGCTATTTAATTAAACTAGTTCCATCAGGCTAACGCTAGCTGCTATTTAATTAAACTAGTTCCATCAGGCTAACACTAGCTGCTATTTAATTAAACTAGTTCCATCAGGCTAACACTAGCTGCTATTTAATTAAACCAGTTCCATCAGGCTAACGCTAGCTGCTATTTAATTAAACTAGTTCCATCAGGCTAACGCTAGCTGCTATTTAATTAAACTAGTTCCATCAGGCTAACACTAGCTGCTATTTAATTAAACCAGTTCCATCAGGCTAACGCTAGCTGCTATTTAATTAAACTAGTTCCATCAGGCTAACGCTAGCTGCCATTTAATGCATCAGGCTAACGCTAGCTGCTATTTAATGCATCAGGCTAACGCTAGCTGCTATTTAATGCATCAGGCTAACGCTAGCTGCTATTTAATGCATCAGGCTAACGCTAGCTGCTATTTAATGCATCAGGCTAACGCTAGCTGCTATTTAATGCATCAGGCTAACGCTAGCTGCTATTTAATGCATCAGGCTAACGCTAGCTGCTATTTAATGCATCAGGCTAACGCTAGCTGCTATTTAAT
Organism: Poecilia reticulata; assembly: GCF_904066995.2. Taxonomy (NCBI): domain Eukaryota; kingdom Metazoa; phylum Chordata; class Actinopteri; order Cyprinodontiformes; family Poeciliidae; genus Poecilia; species Poecilia reticulata. Next base: position 25,950,311 of record NC_088849.1, on the reverse strand, counting down.
GCATCAGGCTAACGCTAGCTGCTATTTAATGCATCAGGCTAACGCTAGCTGCTATTTAATGCATCAGGCTAACGCTAGCTGCTATTTAATGCATCAGGCTAACGCTAGCTGCTATTTAATGCATCAGGCTAACGCTAGCTGCTATTTAATGCATCAGGCTAACGCTAGCTGAACAGACATCGTCCCTCAGCTGATATAGATTCTTCACTCCTAAGTGGCAGAAAACCATTTTTACTTGTTGCACAGAATTCAGAAATTTGATTTAGCATTGTTTTAATATTGTTTTGCATCTTTAAGTCCACTTTAAACCCGTTTTTATTTTGTGTCTAATATTTTAAAGTATGGAGCACCGGGCCACTTTCCATCATGTCATATTTATAATTGTGTGTTTTTATCAAGAGACATTCACATTTTGTACATTTTTGTAGCTTTTTCTCTTATCCAACAGTTCAGTGTTTTGTTTTTATCTACATTTATATTCCGAGTATATTTTCCAGCTGCTGTTGGACAGAAATGTCCCCATTATGGGACAATAAAGGACGTTTCTGTTCCAGGTTTCCTGCTGTAACCGGATCCAACTCATCATATAAAGATGATTGTGCTGGTCTGTTAAATAATCTTATTTTGTCCTAAACTAGTGTCTCTAACCTGATCTAAAGTCCAAACCAGATGTTTTAAAAACATCCAGAAACTAAACTTTCATAAATAAAAATAAAATATTCAGTGGGTCCAGAAGAGACGAGCAGATTGTTTCATCCTGGATCCAAAAGGCTCCAGATGAAACATCATATGTTCAAACTAATTTAAGCAAATTAAAGCACCTCAAACCGATTACTGATAAAAATAACCTGCTTGTTTTTATTATGTGCTTATATTAATAATAAAACTCGCTTTCAGATCCAACTGTAAAAATCCGGCAGTAAAATCTAAAACCTTCCAAAATTACCGAATTAATTTTGTTTCTACTTTTAGTATTTAAACTAAAATGGTTGCCAGAAATTCAGGACCAGCTTTTAGCAACAGTTTCAGTTCATCAAGACAATTAGCTGCAGTATTAATTCACTGCAATGCGAATCTGATTAAATTAATTTGACACTTTTCGCTTCAGAAACTATAAATCAGAGCCAGGTTCTGATCTCAGCCCAACATCCTGGTCACCTGATAGTCTGTCCTCTTGATGGCGGGAACATCCATGTTGTGGGTGGAGGGGCACATATCTTCATACTTCTTGTTGGTGAAGATGTCGATACCAACCAGGTTAACCTGCAGGAACAAACAAAGACGTGAAAACTTCTGGTCCCAAAAGCCAGTCAGAGGAGAAACGGACATTTAAATTATAAATCTGAGGACAGAAAATGTACCCAGCCAGATTTGAGCCTTTGAATGGTTAAAGCTTGGAGGAACTGGGTCAGAACCGTACCTTGGCATGTCCGTGCTTGCCGGTCTTGGAGGTGGACATCTCCACGATTTTGCAGGGACGTCCCTTCAGCACCACGTAGCCGTTCTTACGCAGGGCGGAGCACTGCATGGGGTAGGTGGCGGAGGCGCCAGACTCACCAGTCGTGAAGTCAAGATCGGGATCTGCCATGGTGCGATGGGTCTGGGGCGCTGCGAGGGAAGACATCATCAACACCTGGCCAGGTGAACACTGGGCACGACTCAGGTGAGTTAAAGGTTTCATAAACCAAGAGCAGAAACAACTGATTGATGAAAACCAATAACAGATTTATTTATAGTCTTACTGGATCAGAAAAGCTGTAAAAATTACAGAAATTGTTTCCCAGGTAATTTCTAGCGAAGTGATAAATCTGAAACGTCGACGACTCAAATACAAATTAAAGTTCATATGCAGCAAAGATGATCTGTACTGATGCACCAGGTGTCCATTTAACGTTAGTGATCCTGTTTTCATCATCTGGAGCCGGATGATGGGTATTTAACAGAACCAGTTCTCACCAGCTGGAAGGATAAACTGCATCGTTCTGAAACCTCCACATCCGTTTCAGTCATTTTCAGAACCAGATGTTTCATCCTGTGATCCTGGAGGATAAACCTTAACGCTGACATGAGCCTCAGCCAAGAAACTAAATATTCATGTTAAAAACTGCAGCTAAACCAATTCATGATTTCAATCTAAATATCTATTTTATAGATCAGTTTGATTTTTGTTTATGCAAATACAACTTTTATGTAATTTCAGCTCTAATGCAGGTCCTGAAACTTTAATAAAATTCAGATTTTATAGAAGCTGAATATAAAATCTGATATATAACCAATAACTAATTTATTAAAGTTTGTATTGATGCATCTTCATTCAGACCTAAATGAATCCATTCAAACTCAACCTGACATACTTCACTGTTTACAAACCCTAAATATTTACGCCAACATTTTAAAACTAGAAACTATGGTTACCGTCACGTTTAGCAATTATGTAATTACCCGTTCCTGCATTTTAAAGTCACTATTTAAAGAGTTAGCTGACAAATTAGCTTTTATTGCTGCCTTTGCAGCAAAACCAACTCATCAGCTCAGGAATGCAGATGCGTTTTTAGGACTAAATGTTTAAAATCCGTTGTTTTCCAGCCAGATGAAGCGGGTCTGCATGAACAGCAGCCATAAATCCGCAGCGTCCGTGAAACGTGGAGGCTGGACAGGCTAACCGGCTAAACACGAGGCAGGGCTGCTGTGTCATCCGCCGCTGCTCCAGAGGGGTCCGGGTCAATTACAGCTGCAGAAATGCGTTTTCCAGAGTAAAAAAAATATAGGAGTAAATTTGAAATAAATTAGGAATAAGTCTCTCCAGGGGATTAGCGGGATAATTTAGGAAAGTAGCGCAGCTAGCTTGGCCTTCTGGTAACAACACCGACATGTACCGTTATTTTATAACGATGGATTTTCCACTAAAATGCGATGCGTTTAGTGACGCTAACTTTAGCTGTATCTTGTTATTGTGTAAAAAAAAACAAAAAAAACTTCGTTTAAAACCCAATAAAACAAACTCTTCGTCACTCGTTACAACGGCTGTTATTTAAATAAGTGAGCTAACGCAAAGCTAACAGCTGCTACCAATGCTAACCGAAGCGAGCTGCGAAATAAAGACTCCGAATCACTTCAGGTTCGACGGCAGCTCGGGGTTCGGCTTTTATTATGGCCTCCACGAACAACACCTGGCCGCTGCGAGACGGCGTGGAAGGCTGGAAAACACGGCCGACGTGACACCGAGCGCCTCGCCACCGAAGGCCGCATGTCCCTTTGATTCAGCCCCGGACACCCACACCCTGCCCCACCGCCCCGACTGGAATCCACCGGCAAAACAAAGCAGCTACTCCGAAGGCTTCGCTTACCGGGAGGAAACTACCTCCCTGCCTTTAAATCCGCTCTGAGGTGAGCTAAAAACGGATAAAGTTTTCCGTTTATTCCCTGAAGGAAGAAACACGCGCCATGCCGCACTTACCTTCCGAGCAAAAAGAGGACCGAGAGTGCGCATGCGCGGCCAACTTGACTGCAGCATCCGCGGAGGAAGCGGGGAGGAGGGGGGCGTTTATGTGTTCGGGCTGGCAGAAAGGGTTGCCAGGTATGTTCGAGGCGACCCTGATTCAGGAAGGGAGAAAGGCCGAGTCTGTCTGAGGAGAACTGGCAACCCGTCAGCTCACCGATATACTGTGGTTCCGGCACGGATAAAAACAGCTAACTACCCAAAAAGACTGGTCCAAAATGACCGGAAGTCAGAACACGCGTAGACTAGCGATTGGAATGTAAACACTTTGATTTGTAAGGAGTCGGCACATGCAGAACGGACATGCTCTATAATTTAGTCAGTAAAACAGGCGAACATTTATGGAGAGCCATTACTTATTTAAGCTCTCGATTTACCGGTCGATCTACGTTCCCACCCTCATCTATGGTCATGAGCTTTGGGTCATGACCGAAAGAACGAGATCACGGGTACAAGCGGCCGAAATGGGTTTCCTCCTCCGCAGGGTGGCTGGGCTCTCCCTTAGAGAGAGAAGCTCGGTCATCCGGGAGGGACTCAGAGTAGAGCCGCTGCTCCTCCACGTCGAGAGGAGCCAGTTGAGGCTCGGGCATCTGGTCAGGATGCCTCCTGGACGCCTCCCTGGTGAGGAGTTCAGGTCCCACAGGGAGGAGGGAAGACCCAGGACACGCTGGAGGGATTACGTCTCTCTGGCCTGGGAACGCCTTGGGGTTCCTGGAGGAACTGGAAGAAGTGGCTGGGGAGAGGGAAGTCTGGGCCTCCCTTCTGAAGCTGCTGCCCCCGCGACCCGACCCCGGATAAGCGGAAGAAAATGGATGGATGGATGGATGGCATTACTTATTTATTTATTTATTCATTTATTTGTTTCACCCATTTATTTATTTAATTTTGGCTGAAATGGCTCTCCATAAACATTACCAACAGGATTGGACTTAGCCTTTTGCTTTGTTGGGATTTATGTGATAAATCAACATAAAGTAAATACTTGTAAAGTAGAAGGAAAATTATAATGTTTTTTTTTTAAGTTTACAACTAAACTGTAAACTTTTACAGTTTAGCTGTTAAACTGAATTAAAGTATCATGAATTAAGTAATTCATAAAATCATCAGTGGCAGAATTATTGGAACCCTTAACAATTAATACGCAACAAATGCAGAAAAATCTTTTGGTATTTAAGTTTTATTTGTGGATGTATTTAGCAGTTAATTTACATCACGTTTCTTCTCAGTGGTAGAAACGTGATGACGCAGGTGGTGCGTTCCAGTTGTTGTCGAAACTCGGAAATTCCAACTTCCCAGTTAGAAATTTGTATTCCAACTTTGCGTTTCAATATGGCCGCTCCTTACATTTCAACCTGAAGTAAACTCGGGTTGAAATGTTTTTAAAAATGTCTGAAGAAAACAGCTCTTCACCTAAACTAGAAGCATGTTAGTATCACTGATAAGTAACTATAAATTATTTACTTACTGACTGGTTGAGATTGATGTCGGGGGGGAAAAACATTCTCATTCCTACCATCACAAAAATAAACATATGGAGTGCTGAACTTTGACTTTAACTGGAACTGTGAGCTTTGGTCAGATGAGACTAAAACCTGGTTCCACGGGTCAGTACAAAGTTTGGTATAATGTCTTATGGTCCGACGTTTTACAAAGGATTTTAAAAAGTGGCTTTTATTTCAATCGTCCCTTCTGTATGTTGAACAACAGAGTATTAAGGTTTGGCTGCAAGAATTTCTGTTTAATTCTTAGAATAAAACAATAATATTAGCAGAATAAAGACGTGATTTTACCTGGTAAAATTATGAGGAAAAAAACCTGGATAATTATTTTTTATTTTTCATGTTGGAGAACTCATAAAATTACCACTTCGTTCTCCTAATATGGCAACTTTTTCTGGTAATATTAACACTTTATTCTTGTAAAAAAAAAAAAAAAAGTTTTAGCCTGACCTTTGACCTGAATTCAAAGACCAAATTAATAGAAGCTGGAAAACGTGCTGGTCAACCAAGATGGCCGCCGGGCGCGCTGACATCACTCCAACTATGGAAACCAAAGGAGCGATTTGGTGGAAATACGCATAAATTTCCAAAAATTAAATCTTTAAAACCCAAAAACTTGATTAGTTGATAAACGTAAAAACTTGAACCGCTGAACCTCTCATGGCTAGCTAAGCTAGGTTGGTGGAATCAACTAACTCACGCGCTCTTCAGTTGCCTAGCAACAACTTGCTGGGTAACAAACAGTTTCAAGTCCCCCTCGCCCCCCTCCACTTCGGTTACCTAGCAACAACCTATTGAGTAACTTGGGCAGCAGCAGTTTCAGGTTTCACCGCCGGTCCTCATAAGGGCTTAAAAATAAAAAGCAGTGTTACGTAAAAACTGCGGATAAAAGAGGAAATGTCACTTCACCAGTCTGGAAGTATTTAAGATATTTAAAACAAAAAAGCAAATGAGTAATTATCTGAACATGAGGCCCTTTTTCTGCCCCGGCAGGTTGTTCCTGTGGAGGTTTGTGTGAAGAAGGAAGCGGCTCTGGGTTTCTGCTGTACAAGGAGAGGACATTTATTGTAGGTTTCCAAACATCACAGATGTGCGTCGTCTTCCGACTGATTCAGGCGAGGTGAAAACATTCGCTCACATGCATGTCACACACCTGTGCACACACCTGCACGCTCAGACACACAGTCGCGTTCACAGTCTTGATACAAAAAATTGAAATACAAATAATACCACGATAAAAACATTGTATTTTTTTTTTTAGAAATTCTTACAGTATTCGCTATGTTCTCTATTCTGTAGAAAGACAACTAAGCTTCGATAAGTGAACATTATTTATGTCCTCTAAAATGATCAGTAAGATATTATCATCATGTAAATTATTACAGTATAAATATCTTTTAATCTATTGATTCTTTGCCTCCTGCTCTTTATTCACAGGTTGACGATCAACTCCAACATCCTGCACATTTTAAAGGCCTCAGCTGGCCTCAGTCTGCGTCCGTTTGTCACATCCTTTAAGATCTTTGAACAATTAAAAGGAAATAAAGTAAGAGATGAAACAGTTTTCTCTCATAATCCCAGCGTTTACAGTCAAAATTACCCACCTGCTTGGTTTTTACAAACCTAAGTTAGTAATAAATGTCACCAAGTCGTATAATTCTCCAGTGTACAATCTTTACTGTTATTCAACTAAAAAAAACACAAAATGCTAACATTTTTCAGGGTTTTGTCCACCTTCTATTGTAAAACCAACAAGTGTTAGATCTCAAACCTGAAATTCATAACAAGTGAAGACGCTTCCACATGTATGTCTTCATGCAAACTAAATAAACAGCCATGAATGAACGAAATTAAACTCATTTAGTTCCTGGAAGTGCTCAGAAAAATCTCCCAGGTTACAATGACTGAAAGAGGGACGAAATAAAAACAAATCTCATAAAACCCTTTTTGTTTTTGTCTGCTTTTAAACAGCCTGTGAGTATTTACAAAAGTGGAGAACAAGCAGAAAATAAAAAGTGGTTTTAACACAAGGCAGGAGAAATAACACCTTCCAGAAGTTTGCAGCTATTCTACGGACGAGTTCTTCCAGTGAGAAAAGACGTGAAGATTTCTGTTACTGTGCTGCTGCTGCAGCAGCAATAGTACAATATCTACAAGCTTCCTTCTCCTGTCAGGAACCAAACAGCTGCAGCAGCTGCTGCAGCGGCGGGTCAAACCTCTGGCTCCTCCCTCTGACAGTCGCTGCTTGTTTGAAGGGTTATTGGTGTTTCTGGGAGGAGGCAGACGTCCAGCAGCATCACTCGAAGCGAGTGTTCACACTGTGAGCATCTAGCGGAGCGACGGACCACAGCTGGTGTTTCACCTCCTGCTGAGGCCTTTTCAGTCGTTTCTGCGCTGAATCATGATAAAAACCACGGGAAGTATTCTGCTGTTTGTCAAGAAACCACTAAAAGAAACAGAAAGCTTGTTTGGGAGGATTATTTTTAACTATTTGGCAGCTAATTTTGTTGTGTTTTTATATATGTACACAAAACATATTCAAAAATGAAGTTAATAAGAAAAATATGGCTCAATAATGCAACAAGGCAGTGCTTGAAACTGTGCTAGCAAATAACAAAGCTTTTGGAAAATCGTTTATTTACCTCCTTATTCAGGTACTAGCTTCTTTAGAAGTTAAAATTTTATTTTTAGAATCAACTTAATTTGCTTCAAGAGAGAAAACAAGCAATAAAAGATGATGATATATCAGAAAGTGTCATGAAATGTTGATAGTTTGTATTTATTTCTGATGTTTTTAAGCCGCCATGCTGAGCTTTGATGCTGCAGCTAGCAAGACACATCACACTCTTTGTGTTTTATATTTTATGATTATTTATCCATTTTACTTACTCTGATCTGAGTTCCAGTAATAAACTTAATATTTTCATTATTGTCAAGCTGGGAAGTCAGTGTACTGTTAAAGTCTACAGTTTATTTTGAGTTTGTCTCGTTAAATTTAGTGCGGCGGCGTTAAGATGACGAGCATTGAAAGGACAACGTTGATCATTTCTTCAGTGAACTGTGCTCTGACTTTATATTCACATGTTTTAGCTGCAAAACACAAAAACTTACAAAGTCATTTTGTCCAGTTCTTAGTGTAAATATCTTGGTAAACTTGAAATAAGACAAAACTAACTTACAAGTGACTTTTCAGAATAAAGTAGAAGCTGATAATTTATTAATATTAATGAAAAAGTTGTAGTTGGTAAATTATTTCACTTATGGGGAAAATGTCATGTTATAAGTGAAATTTTAAAGAATATTAAGGAATTATATTAATTAAAAAGTTGCTATTTCTTTCTGAAAGTTTACTAAGATATTTACACTAGAAACTAGACAAAATTACTTGGTAAGATTTTGTGTTTTTGCAGATTAATCTGTCAGATTGAGAATTTGCTGCAGGTTTTATATATATAATCATCGATGGCTGAAACAGTGAAATGTTGCGACGTTCTTTTTGTGTAAAGGTCAAAGATTTCCCGTCACTGTCCCTTTAAGATTGTCAGATTTGATCAGGCGCCCAGAATCCGAATCATTTCTTATTCTGGTGCGTTTTGTTTGTTGCTTCTTCTTCAAGTTGTGCATTTTTACTCCTAAAAGTGAAACAAAAAGGATTTTCACACCCAGCAGCCTCTGTGTGTTTCTGTTCTCACATGTGACAGAATCTAATAAAACAGAAATAATAAATCCTCCTGGCTTCGTGAGATGAAAACAATCTTAACATTGTGTGCATGTATGATCTCATCCTCAGGCGTTTTGTTTGTCTAATGCTACTTTGCTAACTAAACTACAGCCGTGGGGTTTTGCTGCAGCAGGCAGGCCTGTGCACTCGCAGTGTGAACACCCTGGATGAAAGTCACTGATGTGCTACACAAAGAGCTTCCCCACTCAAAGGCTACTGGTCAGATCCTTAAAGGCTCCAGATCCACCCTCAGTCCGGCCCAGCAGGCCAAAGCGCCGACCTTGTGGGGTCACCTTCGCTCTGCAGGCAGTCACACCAACCACAGGACCTGCAGCGCCCCCTACAGCGTGAGGATGTCTAAGTAGGGACGCTCTGCTGTGGGTTAGCACCTGCTCCAGATGTGCAGTCCAGTCAGCAGCTTGTTGTCGTCGTCGTCCACGAGTACACACACACATATAAACACGCACAAACACCGTCCTCCATCGTCCCTCCGGCGAAGGGGCGTGGCTCCCAGCGGGGGGCGGGGCAGGTTACCAGTTCATCATGGAGCTTCTGTTCAGGGTCATGAAGAAAACCTGACTGCTGCCTCCAGAGCGGACCGAGGCGAAGAAAACCTGCAGAGACCGAGGAAAACTTCAAAACCCGACAGCAGGAGGAAACCAAACATGAAACGGTTCTGAGTGTCAGTTTATAAACCTGGAAGAGTTTATGAGCGTTTGATTGGTCAGCTAGAAAAGTTCTACTTCAGCTCAGTAAATTTACCATTTAAAGGGGACCCATTATTATTATTATATCAATAATAATATTGTTATTATTGTTATTATAATAATAACAATAATTATAACATTATTATAATATTATTATTGTTATTATTATCATCATTATTATTATTGTTGTTATTAATATTATTATTGTTATTATTATCATCATTATTATCATTATTATTATTAATATCATTATTATGATGATTATTATTGTTATTATTGTTGTTGTCAATATTAATATTATTGTTGTTATTAATATTATTATTGTTGTTATTATTATTATTTCCTGATAAGTTATTCATAGTTAAATTTAAGTTCTAACAAAGTATTAAATAAGAAGTGAAAAAAGTAAAAGATTGGTAAGAATCAATCTATTGAGAGTCAAATTAATTGATTTATTGATTTCATTAAAATAGATTTCTTTTTAGTTTTGCTAGCATATAAATTACACTAAATCTGAGCTGGTTTCAGACTCACTTTGTCGTTTCTCTCCGTCAAGAACTTGAGGCGCTGAGCTCGTTTGTGCATGAAAACGCCGTCGAGGTGTCCCGTCTCCACCGAGCGGATCTCGATGGCCTTCTCGCCCCAGCCCATGATCTGGTTGGAGTGGATGTAGGCTGCAGGGACAGCAGGACCAAATATACATAAATATAAATATGTATCTAAATACACCAACATGGAGACAGAAACCCAAAACAGTCACTGCCAGAGCTTCTCTCTGTCGGGCTGATCAGATCAGAGGCTCGGTTGGAACTGAATGGATCATGATTTCATATCTGATCAACACGACATGAACTGAATCCTTCCAGCTCTGGCAGGACAACAATCCGTCCAGTCAGAACCAGAAGCCCGATGCGACATCTAGAAGGTATTTATAATCCTGAGGAATGTGGAGCGACTTGGTTGCTTTGGGTGGAGTCGTATCTTAACAACACCGCCCTGTCAGGACGCGACTCTGCAGAAGAACAGCAGGTTCAGCTTGAAATGCGACTTCCTCAGTTAGAAAACGTCCGTCGTTCCCTGAAGCCGTCTAAAGCAGACGATTTTAAGAAAATCTAGAAAGTTTCACCTCGTGTTTAAAACAAAATCTACAACTTTTAATTTCTTCATTGCAAACTGAAATATTCTTAAAACATTTGGTTAACACACATCTTTGTTTCTCCTGCTTCCAAAACTTTTTGTGCAGGAAAATAACCTGCACATCAACCTAAACACCCCATCCCCATTGTGAAGCATGGTGGAGGCAGCATCATGCCACAGCATGCCAGGCCAGAGGTGAAGATGGATGGAGCTAAACCCAGAATGATCCTGGAGGAAAAGCTGCTGGAGGTTCAGTAGGACAACCAGCATGAGGTATAATGGGATGTTTAAATCAGTAAAACTTTTCTAACTTCAGACATAAATCATCAAGTTCCCAGTTAGCACTGGGAGCGCTGGGAGCAGGAAAATTATCTGTCTCATTCCATGCTGTCATAACATGATGACAGATTCAACAAATAAGTAAATAAATTACGTACTGCAGCTTTAAGGAGGAACGATCAAGTAAGTACTGTGGCAGTATTTTAGACAGAATCTGTGTCTCTAACAGATTCTATGTTAGAGACACATGAAGGATTGCAGCTCATTATAAATCATGAAACATGTTTGTTTCTATGTCTGGTGACCTTTGACATACCGACGGATGTGGGCATCTCGCCCCACTGCAGCACCACGTCTTTGGTGATTCGGCCGTAGGTGTTGACGTAGACGCCCTCGTCCTCGTAGCACAGCAGCATCTCCATGCCATCCGTCTTGGGCAGGACCACGATGGCGTGCGGGGTCACCTGACCCTGGATCTGTGAGGCAGCAGAGACGGGATGACAAGGGGGGGTGGAGAGAGAGGCAACTCGCCATGGAAACGGACACAGCGTGACTCAACAGCGCCAAAAGGCGATGAGAGGCGGTTGCTATGGTCACCGTCTCCCTTTTCTCCTCATCCGTCTCTGACTGAAACACCGCCAGGGTCAGAGGAGGACACCGACTCAACTGGCTTAATGGTCTCATTATGTTCTTGCTGATGCCGTTTTTAACTTAATGAAGCAAAAGTCTTGAGTGAAGCAGCTGATCAATCGCTCTGGCTTCAGATGTTTCCTGTTTTTTATTTATTTTTGTCCAAAATCCATAAAATATGCATCATTCTTAAGTTGTAGTCCAAGTTTTCACCAAGTAACTTAATAATAATCATTTTGTTGGAGCTAAAATAATAAACAGTGTTATCTTTGGGGTTTTAGAGAGTATACAAATCTAGCTTAAAATTGGCTTTTGGTTAATTTCTTCAGCTTATGAGCCTTTTTATCTTATGACTTATGAAAAAGAGTTAGGGGATTACCAGCCTGAAAATGGTAATAGAAAATCAACACAATCAAAATGTAAAGCAAAACTGGGGAAATGCTGATGACCAGCTTGAAAACTAGTTTTTTAGGGTTTGTTTCTAGAGCTGCTGGACATCTAAAACATGAAACTTTGAGCTCCAGCTCCTTCAGATTGGATGGAGAGCTTCTGTAAACATCTATTTTCACAGACCAACCCTTCACACAGCAGCAGTCTATTGATATTTAATCACTCAACAGACTTTGTTTGCTAACTGGACGACTTCTGAAGCTAACTTCTTGAGGTTTATTTTATTACTGGGGATAGTAAAACAAATGTATAATTTCCCTCCCACTACTTGTGTTGATCTTTTACATAAAATCTCAAAACATTAAAAAGTTGTGCAAGGAGCTGTTTTGTTTGGGGGACAAGTCCTTATAATGTAGGTAAATACATCTGTCCCCACATCATACAAATACCAGAGTACACACACACACACGCGCGCGCACGAACACACACACACACACACACACACACACACACACACACACACACACACACACACACACACACACACACACACACACACACACACTATTTCCGTCACTTACATGTGAGGGGATGTAGATGTCATAAGGGTTTCCAGAATCCACATCGATCACATGGAAACCTACAGTGGAGCCATAGATAACCTTTAACCTCTGGCCCTCCTCCACAGTTAAATCCACCAGCAGGGGGCGATGTTGCAGATCGGTGAAAGACTGACAGGAAGAGAGGAGAGTGAGTGATTAAAAAAGTGCCACAGTTGCCTGTTGGTCTGAGTATTCGTAGCATTCTTCTGTAAATGTAAATTCTCAGTATGAATAGAAAAAAATGATAATAAATTGTAAATTTAGTCCATTAGCTTTAGCCATTGGGGCCAAAAACATTAAGCTTATTATACATATGAAATTTAGATTTTTATTAAAATTACCTGACCTTTTTTCTTTTTCATTATTATTTTAGTTAATATTTTAATCAAACAAACAATGTAATCTAATTTCTGTAGAGAAAGCATATGTAAATAATTGTAGGTTTGAAACGAGAAAACACAAAAAGCAAACAATATGTTACATTTTTCAAGCTGATCGTCTTTCTCAAAAAGAAAAAAAGTTTTTCTTCTCAGCAGGAATAGCAGGATATGGGTCACACTTGTTTTATTTCTGCAGCCCTATCTGCTTGTTTTTATTCTCTAAATATTTATTTTTAGCATTGAAATTCTGAATTTTACCAAATATTTCTGTATCTTCTCATCACAAATATAAATCCTTGTTTTGCTGATCCTCCCAGCTTCTGTTTTTACCTTAAAGGCCATAAATTTATGGTAAGGTTTTGGTGCCCAGGCGTAGATTTCCACTGAGTTTTTCAGAGCGATCACCAGGAATTTAATCCTCTCGTATTTCACTGCAGGAAAATATTTAAAAAAACACGTTAAGACAAGAAGAAAATAATAAATTGGTTGTTTTAAAGTAATTTTAAATGAAAACCTAACTGGGATTGTGTTGTTACTGTGTTTCTACGCTGACAACGTACCGACTTTGTAATGCACGCAGCCCTCCAGCTCCCCCACTGTGATCCAGCCCTGCTTCTTCTCCACCTCCGGGTCGTTGTGTAATATCCTGTTCCTCAGCCAGGACAGGTAGTAAACCCGCAGCTTGTTCTTCTTCCCTGCACAACCAGAAATTACAGCTTTATTTTCGACTTACCTAAGATTTAGAAATGTAGACGTGTTTTGAGGTTTTATTTATACTGTATACCAAGAGCAGTCCTGGCAAAGCCTTCAATGTAGCAACAGGCAGGGTGTTTCCCAGGTAGGACTGATGTGGGCAAGTTAAGACCTGATGAATTCACCAGTTAGTCTCTAAAGTAGTCGATTAGAATCCACCTGACTGCTGCAGTCCTTTAAAAGGAACCTGCTGTAAAAATGCCATATTTTTCAAACTGTTTTACTTCCATTTGCTTCTAAAAACACTTAAGAAAAACACCCAGTTGGTTTTTTAGCAATAAGCTAATGTTTTTTGGTGTCTGGAAAATGAGCCGTTTCGAAAACCTTTCAAATGTAACGTCATCAATCAGCAGGCATGTCCCCTCACCTAGCAGGTAGGTAACAAGCCAACTCGTTTCCTAGCAACCCCAGCCGAACCAGCCTGTTCCCTAGCAACCCAAGCGGACCTCCAGGACTTTCAGTCAGTTGGTTTTATCGCTGTACAATGGTTGCTGGAAAAGACAAGTGTTTGTTGTTGACTTGCCATTCACAATCCATTTGCTGCTTTCTTGTTGGTTGTGGAGGAGGCTCTACTAATGCTTTTCAAAGATGTACGGTTGCATAATTGTGCATCTGTTTGCAGCCATTTTCATGTGCAACTATGAATGTTGAGTGGGGGGGCGTGGCCAGCAGCAGCAGCAGCAGCTAAAACAGCTCGAAGTAGGCAGAACTGACCAGACTGAAATCTCAGCTAAGAGTCATTTTTTAATGAACATGTTTTGTATAGACCACAGATCTGTCCTGTTCGAGGAATATGTCACCTTTAAAGAATAAAATAAAGACTTTAATCTGAGAGTCCCATTTAACTGCTTTGGTTGGCTGAAACCCTTTAAGGACGTTAGACATCAAACGTCAGATTAACCTGAGATGGTGACCAGGACGTTGAGTCCCTCCAGGACGTCCATCTGCTGGAAGCGCCTTCGGTTAATCAGGTTGTAAACTTTTCCCTGGCCGCTTCGGTCCAGCAGCATCAGGCCGTTTTCTGTCCCCACCAGCAGATTCACTCCTGCAGAAAAAAACTTTTTATTTCCTGCAGAAACATTTTGGTTCCTGTGCGGCGTCCGCCGGCGTCTCACCCCACAGGGCAGCGCAGAGGATCTCAGAGTTGAAGCGCTTCTTGTACTTCCTGATCTCGGGCGTGTCGCTGTGCGGCCGGATGTTCGTCGGGTTCACGTTGACCACGGAGATCTTCCGGGCCTCGTTGAGCCTCGCCTGCTCCTGCTCCTGTTTCAGCAGCTCATCGGCAAACAGCGCTGCAGAAAAAACTCAAATTAACCTGAAGAAAACAGATCTGCTTTATACACACATTTACATTTTTAAAATACCGATAAATATATTTATATAAAACAATGATGGTTGTTTCTTTTAGGCTTCTTAGCTTCTCTTATGTATGTTTTTATGGCTAAAATGTAAAGCGCTAATTTACAGATGTTGAATGACGTTCAACATAGTAGTTGTGTTAGCTTCTGCTAAATACCCTGCTGGTGTAGCGCTTTAGCGTTAGCTTCTGCTAAATAACATGCTGGTGTAGCGCGTTAGCTTCTGCTAAGTACCATGCTGGTGTAGGGCTTTAGCGTTAGCTTCTGCTAAATACCCTGCTGGTGTAGTGCTTTAGTGTTAGCTTCTGCTAAGTACCCTGCTGGTGTAGCGCTTTAGCGTTAGCTTCTGATAAGTACCACTCTGGTGTAGCGCTTTAGCGTTAGCTTCTGCTAAATACCCTGCTGGTGTAGTGCTTTAGCGTTAGCTTCTGCTAAGTACCATGCTGGTGTAGCGCTTTAGCATTAGCTTCTGCTAAATACCCTGCTGGTGTAGCGCTTTAGCGTTAGCTTCTGCTAAGTACCATGCTGGTGTAGCGCTTTAGCATTAGCTTCTGCTAAATACCCTGCTGGTGTAGTGCTTTAGTGTTAGCTTCTGCTAAGTACCCTGCTGGTGTAGCGCTTTAGCGTTAGCTTCTGATAAGTACCACTCTGGTGTAGCGCTTTAGCGTTAGCTTCTGCTAAATACCCTGCTGGTGTAGTGCTTTAGCGTTAGCTTCTGATAAGTACCACACTGGTGTAGCGCTTTAGCGTTAGCTTCTGCTAAATACCCTGCTGGTGTAGTGCTTTAGCGTTAGCTTCTGCTAAGTACCATGCTGGTGTAGCGCTTTAGCGTTAGCTTCTGCTAAGTACCATGCTGGTGTAGCGCTTTAGCGTTAGCTTCTGCTAAGTACCATGCTGGTGTAGCGCTTTAGCGTTAGCTTCTGCTAAGTACCATGATGGTGTAGCGCTTTAGCGTTAGCTTCTGCTAAGTACTATGCTGGTGTAGCGCTTTAGCGTTAGCTTCTGCTAAGTACCATGATGGTGTAGCGCTTTAGCATTAGCTTCTGCTAAATACCCTGCTGGTGTAGCGCTTTAGCGTTAGCTTCTGCTAAATACCCTGCTGGTGTAGTGCTTTAGCGTTAGCTTCTGCTAAGTACCATCCTGGTGTAGCGCTTTAGCGTTAGCTTCTGCTAAATACCCTGCTGGTGTAGCGCTTTAGCGTTAGCTTCTGCTAAGTACCATGCTGGTGTAGCGCTTTAGCGTTAGCTTCTGCTAAATACCCTGCTGGTGTAGCGCTTTAGCGTTAGCTTCTGCTAAATACCCTGCTGGTGTAGCGCTTTAGCGTTAGCTTCTGCTAAATACCCTGCTGGTGTAGCGCTTTAGCGTTAGCTTCTGCTAAATACCCTGCTGGTGTAGCGCTTTAGCGTTAGCTTCTGCTAAATACCCTGCTGGTGTAGCGCTTTAGCGTTAGTTTCTGCTAAGTACCATGCTGGTGTAGCGCTTTAGCGTTAGCTTCTGCTAAGTACCATGCTGGTGTAGCGCTTTAGCGTTTGTGGAACTAATGTTTATGATTAGTACTTTGGGTTAGCGCGGTTAGTGGTGCCCACAGCTCTTGCACAAAGCCGGTGAACTGAATCGTACCTGCAGCTGAGTTTTTATCATCGTCTTCGGTCGGCGAGGTCCCGTACACCCGGGGGTCAACAAATGGGGTGAAGGACGCCTTGGAGCCGCCGCTGCCTCCCATCCCGTACTGCAGAGCACAGAAACACAGCAGACACTCAGATCTGATCAGCAGTCAGGACTCAAAATAAAGGAAACATGGGGTTAATTACTAAGTTATGCTAAGTTGTTTCCTTTATTTTGTCAGAAAAATGGTGGGAACTTCCTGGTTCAGAAGCTGGAAAACTGAACGATGGAGGAAAAGAAGGAGAGAAGATTGGGTATAATTAAACCATTTGTGATCAAAGTAAACTTTTGCTAAAGATTTTTCCTCTAAAATAAGTTGAAGTCATACAAATGTCTACTTAAATGTTGCAACAGATTAAACATCTTAATGTCAACTTGAAGCTGGAATGAAATATAATCCAAAAGAACAGAAACACGACCAACTCCCCACTGGTACAGCAGCTCCCTCTAGTGGTACAGAGAGGAAATGCTGAGAATCAGTAACTGCCACCAGGTAAAAGCTGCACACACTCATCCCGTCACCGGGGGTAAAACCATGATGGGGTTTGTTTGGCTGACCTTCATGAACTGCCAGTGGAACCAGAACTACTAACTTAAAACAAGCTGCTGTGTACCGAGATAATTGAACTAGAAACTAAATAGGATTTTGTGTTTTAGCAGTGTGGACACCTGGCAGATCCTTAACCCAACATTAAAATGTGTCTGATTTAAACACCAACGAGGTTTTATTCTAGTTTTTGCTTCTGCTTGTCGTCGTCTGATTCCATCTGTTTGTTTTTGTTTCACCAGAACGATGAAAATCCTCCTGACGACCAGAAACGAACTGTTGGTGCTGGAGGCAACGTCCCACCCGGATCAGACGCTGCCGTGTTTGTTGGAGGGGTCAGTGGTCAGGTGATGATGTGGGTCAAAGGTCAAAGGGTTGGACAGGGTGACGGAGGTTTGTCATAAGGGCCGGGTTCTGCTCCACCTACTTGGACCAAGGAGGCGCGGCCCAGTGGGCCCAGAGTGCTTTGTTGCACCAGATCTGGGAGGTTGGTGTTGCCAAGGAACGGATTAGCGCTGCCGTGGTAACTGTTGCCGGGGGCAGAGCTCCGCCTCCGTCCCCTAAACCTCTGGAAGAAGAGAAGAGAAGGGGGCGTGGCCAATGAGCGGCGAGGCGGTGATGGAGGTCAGGCTGCCGGCGGTGGAGTTTAAAACCTCCATCAGGTCCAGAGTTTGGGTCAGAATGAAACTAGTAAAACCAATAAAGACCTTTGGAAAAAGCTTCAAATATCAACATTCAGGATTTAACTGAATGTTTAAACTAATGTTTTATTTCTTGAGTCAGATCAGATCCACAGCGTTTCTGCAGGTTCACTAAACTAAGACTTTTTAAGACCAAAATGAGTGAAATTTAAGACCTGTGTCACAACAGGAACATATTGATGAAGAAATGGTTCTCCTTTTGAGATTAACTACATTCTGGCTTTAGTTGAAGATGCGAACTGCATTTATTTTAAATCTTTTTCTCTAATTGTTGGATCAAACATTGGGTCCAAGTCATGCTAACTCCCACCTGCAGGTGGCAGTGTTTGTTCTACAGCACTGCTGACTCAGCCTGTGAGCGACGTGGAGATGTAAGTCATTTCCTGTCTCACGTCAAATATTGCAATATTTTGTGTAAATATTTCTAAATCAGCTTCACAAAATCAGTGGATTCGATTGCAAAATATTCCAAAAAACAAAATCCAATGTCAAGAGATGTTCAATATTATTTAACTGGCAATAAAATACAAGAAGAAGACAAACTTTAAGACCTGGGATTAATGTATTTAAGTCCAACTTACCTTTAATTAATGAATTCAGGACGTTTTAAGGCCTTAATTTTAGATAAATTAATTAAAATCTTTTTCTGGATGCACAGCCACCCTGAGTGCAGGAGCAGCTGCTGAGGTCAAACTGACTGCTCCTGGCGTTTCTGGGCTGTCCTAACGACCCGGACCCAGACGGGAACCAGAACATCTCGGCCGGGTCGGAGTTTGACCTGGAGTCAGCAGTGCTGAACGCTGGGACTCACCTCCCGCATCATGAGCGTGCCGTCCTGCGTCCCGTCTCCGTACGGGTCACCGTGGGCGTCGTTATGGCCTCCCATCACGCCGAAGGACTCGTTGCTGCTCTGACTCGATGGAGGCCTGAAGGTCAAGAGGTTAAACTCCAGTTTCAGCTCTGTTCATTTGGTTTGCTCTCTTTAGGACACAGGTGTCAAACTCAAGGCCCGGGGGCCAAATCTGGCCCGCCGTAGCTTTTTATGTGGCCCTCTGGACTCCAAATTACATCAATAAGTCCTTCCAGTTTTTCACAAATCTGCACAAATCACACAAAATCCACACATTTCCACATTCTTTCCTGATTTTACTGCCAATTTTATCAAAATTGGTCAAAACCATCGAATCTGTAACTGATACGGCAAGTGATAAAGAGTCACATTTGACATCATACATTAGCGTGAATATTGTAAAAAAAAATTACAAATATTTCTTAATATTCACCACAAAATCTGTCATTTTGATTGCAAAAATAAACAGTAAAATAATCACAAATCCTGGAGGAACAGCTATTTATTGATATTTTAACAGTTTTATTGATTTTATCAATAGATTCTGGTACAACAGACCCTTTAAGAAGATTCAGATTTTTGATTCGGCCCAAAATGAAAATGAGTTTGACACCACTGCTTTAGGAGATCTAGTGTCACTCACATAATCCGCGGTATGTCGCTAACGGCCACCGATCCGTCATTAGCCCCGCCCTCTCCCTCCTCATCCTCGCTGCTGTGCGACTCCTCGCTGGATGAAGAGTAGTCCGTGACCTTGACCGGCGGACGGCTGGTCTCCTCTCCCTGCCGCAGCTCTCTCAGCTCTTTGGCCAGAGCCGTCAGGTCCTGCAGGACGAATAAACGGCTGTTACCGAGTCTGGAGGTTCTGTGTGCAGGAACTGAACTGCAGCAAAAAATTATCAAAATATTATCAAACCCTGAAAGGAAGCAGATCTACCAGAACCTTTCAGCTAATTTTATATTTTAAATCCAAACTAACATGATTAATAAGCGGAGAGAAGAGTTCTTAGAAAAAAAAGTGTTTTTCCAATAAAAAACATTTATAATTTATTTAGTATTTAATCGCAGTTTTTTAAAGAAACACGTCAGGTGCTTTAAGAGCCTCAGTCTATCTGAAAGTAATTTAACTACTGCCTGAACTTTTTGCTACATTTATGCAATTTACAGAACTTTCCCATCATTGCTACTTTCCCAGACTTACAGATGACTTTTCTGGAGTTTACGCGTTAAAAGGTCGTTTTGTGAAGGTCCCTGGAAAGTGACTTATAAAATCTAAGAAATCACATCATTTAGGTATGAATAATAAATACCTCATATGTCCTGTGTAGGTTTTAGAAAGTAAGATGTAAGCTTTGGAAAGTAACCTGTCCAGGAAATCAATCTGCAAATTAACGTTTAAATTCTTAAACGTTTTGAAGAAAAAAGTTTGAGAAACTCCAGATTTCCTATAAAGTTCTGTTAGTTCCTAATGATGAAAATGTTTGCTGTTAAATTCCTTAAAAGACGCTTATAATTACAGTCTAAGTTTTGAAAAGTAACATTTAAATTAAATACAGAAAAAGTTCAGCAGAATATTGTGCAGGTTTTAGGAAGTAACTTGATCATTTTGGAAAGTAACCTGTCAGTTCCAGGTGATTTCCAGGAAAACGATCTGGAAATTAACCTTAAACTTTTGGGAAAATAACATTTGCATTACAAACACCAGACATTTACTGTAAGTTTAAGAAACTAACTTGTATTTTAGGCTCAGAAAAGTAACCAATTGGTTCAAATCAAATTCCTGAAAATGATCCTTGAAAAGCCTTAAAAGACAACTGTAAGTTCTGGAAAGTAGCATTTAGCGTTGGAGCAACCCAGCAGGCAAAAGGGACAGGAGCATCACAGATGTGGGAGACGCCATGCAGGTTGTTAGTGCGTCTGAATGCTCCGAGTCGTTACGGGCGGCGGCGGCGGCGTGACGGAGGCGAACTGCAGACCAGGCCTCACAGAGCTTCAGACCCACATTTCACATCCAGCAGCCGAAACATCTGATGCATCTGTCGCCATGTTGCAGCAGGATTCACAAATAAATCTACAAAAACTCAATAAAACAGCAGAAATTAAAATATACTGACTGCACTGAAAATGTCCTGAAATATGGGTTAAAGTAAAAAGACAGTAAACATGTTAAATTAATCTATTCTGTGTAAAGATGCTAAATATGAAACATTATGAAACAGAAGAAAATGTAAGTAAAGAATTAAACTATATCTTAATATTTTATTAATTTATTCAATAAATTTAAATCATAAAAGTCAAGAAAGATTAAAAATGATGCAATAAAAAATTCTGTATTATTTCACATAAAATATTTTATCGTTTTACTTTTTATTTAGATTTTGTAATGAAATAAATTGTAACTTTAAAAGTTTAAAAACATCATAAATGGTTATTTTGTGTAATATTTTTAATTACTATTAAAAAAATTATCAATAATAATTGATTATGGATTTAAATGCTGTAATTTTCACATATTACTTCTGTAAGAAAGAAACTTATTTTAAACTTTATTTTAATATAAACCTTATTTATAAAAAACAAAATAAAACATTTAAAATTTCTGCAAATATAAAAAATTTTGAAATCTGAAATATATAAAGTAATATTAAAAACTCTTAATTAAAATTTCAGATTTTCTAAACAGAAATAAAAAATAAATAAATGTGAACGCAATTCAATATGTTCTGATATTAAGTAATTAAAAGTAAAACAAATTGGACTTTAATGAGTTTTGTTTTTATCTAAAGCAAAAGAAATAAACTGAGGTTTATTTTTTATAAAGATCCAAATAGAGAAATTCAGACTATTTTATTTTTTTCACAGATTAATTGAAATCCTTCCTGTAGCAACATGGCGGCTGTACTGACGCATCACAGCATGAAAACAGAAGCAACGCGAGAAAAATCCACTCTAAAATATCACAGCAGGGATGCTGAGAGGCAGGAAGTGACAAAGTGGGAGGAGCTTAGGGTGGTGGGAGGAGCTTAGGGTGGTGGGAGGAGCTTAGGGTGGTGGGAGGAGCTTAGGGTGGGGTGAGAAATCTTACCAACTCCTCCTGATGGGAAACAGAGGAAGAGTAAAATGGAGGAAGAAAGAGAGAGAGTGACCGTGAAAATGAACCATGGTGAAAAAAGTGACGTTTCCACTGAGGGATACGACAGGAAGTCACATGACCAGAGGTCAGAGGTCGGCTTCCTGTCTGACAAAACAGGAAAATATTTCAGCAGCAAAAATTCACAAGGGAAGGAAAGAAAAAAGAGGAATAACTGGGTGAAAAGCTGGAAGAAAACTTTTTCTCTCTAAACTAAAAAGTTTTTTTTTCCCGGGATAAAAACAAAAGTCTGGAAAATGAAAATAAATTCCACAAAAAGTAAAAAAATGTAGAAAATTACTACAATCAAATAATTTGGTACAAAACAAAAACATTTATATTATAAACCGAGTATTAATTTTTATTCTTCCATGAAGCAGATTCATGTTTGGAAGAGTTTGGAAGCAGCATTTAAACTGGTAAACAACGTTAAATTTACTAAAGTTCTGCTAATTTAAAAAATTAATTCACACCAGAAGTGAAGCCAAAATCATCATAACTCCTCAGAAATAATATGATTTTATTGTTGACTAATTTTACTTTATTGCATTATTTATGTTATTGTTTATATATTGTTTTCTTAGGGATTTTATTGTTGACATTTTGCTCCATAATAAACTATAAATGTTGATATTTCTAACTGAAACTTATAGAAATAGTGTTCTTTATTTTTTCTATGTTTAATAATAATTAAATGCAGATTTTTAGGCCTGATTTTGTTTTACGCTGAAATTAAAAAGGGAGCAAAAAACATAATTAATCCAACAAATATCCACTATTCATGAACTGCAATCAGGGCCCAAAACAATCAGCCTGCGGACCACAAATGGCCCCCGAACCTCAACTTTTGAAACCCAGAGAAGCTCAGCGTTGCTAAGCTAATATAGATTTTCACCCAGTTACGCTTCTTTTTGTCCCACACAGTTAAATCCACACGATTCGCATCGGGACAGAATTGGTCAAACATTCCCAGCAACAGGAAAAGGTGAGGATGGCATGCCTGAGGGACGCCTGAGGGA
This sequence comes from Poecilia reticulata, assembly GCF_904066995.2. Lineage (NCBI taxonomy): Eukaryota > Metazoa > Chordata > Actinopteri > Cyprinodontiformes > Poeciliidae > Poecilia > Poecilia reticulata. Next base: position 25,927,444 of record NC_088849.1, on the reverse strand, counting down.
CGCCTGAGGGACGCCTGAGGGACGCCTGAGGGACGCGTCCCCATGCCTGAGGGACGCGTCAATGAGGACAAAGAGACAAAAAGACAGGGTGGAAAGAGACGCCAAAGAGGAGAAATGCCACTGACCTCGTCTAAAGCTTTCTTATAACTCTGAGGGACGACAGAAGGACAGATGGAGGACAGGATGAGAGGAGAGACAGAGCGGTCAGCCTGAGTTCATGGGCCGCACACACACACACACACGCACACACACACACACACACACACGCGCGCGCGCGTTAGCGTTAGCTTCGGCTGTGAGCGCTCACCGCGGGCCGGCTGGGCCGGGTCAGCTCTCTGCTGTCGTCTTTGGCGTCGTGGGAGGAAAGAGTGGAGCCGTCGGTTTTAGCAGCAGAGTCACCTGAAAACAGAAACGAGTAACTCAGTTAATCCAGTTTCATAGTTAATCCAGCTTCATAGTTAATCCAGTTTCATAGTTAATCCAGTTTCATAGTTAATCCAGCTTCATAGTTAATCCAGCTTCATAGTTAATCCAGTTTCATAGTTAATCCAGTTTCATAGTTAATCCAGCTTCATAGTTAATCCAGCTTCAGTTAAACCTGTTTAAAATTAATCCATTAAATTTAATCCAGATTTGAGTGACTCTAGCTCTAATTCAGATCTAATTTAATCCAGATTAAGTGTAATCCATATTAAAGTGACACCAGTTTCATGATTAATCCAGATTAAATTAATCCAGTTTAATGTAATCCAGATTAAAGTGACTCCAGATCTAATTTAATCCAGATTAAGTGTAATCCAGATTACAGTGACTCCAGCTCTAATAATGTAATCCAGATTAAGTGTAATCCAGATTAAGTGTAATCCAGATTACAGTGACTCCAGCTCTAATTTAATTCAGATTAATTTAATCCAGATTACAGTGACTCCAGCTCTAATTTAATTCAGATTAATTTAATCCAGATTAAGTGTAATCCAGATTACAGTGACTCCAGCTCTAATAATGTAATCCAGATTAAGTGTAATCCAGATTAAGTGTAATCCAGATTACAGTGACTCCAGCTCTAATTTAATCCAGATTAAATGTAATCCAGATTACAGTGACTCCAGCTCTAATTAATCCAGATTAAGTGTAATCCAGATTACAGTGACTCCAGCTCTAATTTAATCCAGATTAAGTGTAATCCAGATTACAGTGACTCCAGCTCTAATGTAATCCAGATTAAGTGTAATCCGGCCCACCTCTCTCGTTGGAGCCTCCCTGGGAGCTCGGGGTGCTGGAGCTGGAGGAGCTGCCGCTGCTCGTCCTCTTCAGAGGCGTTTCCATGGAGACGTCGGTCCTCCTCAGGTCAGGGTTGCTACGGTAACAGAAACAGCGTCAGACGTTGAGAGGAAGCGGTTCGGATGGCAGCGGGACGGTTCTGGGCCGTACCTGGCCCGGATGAGGTGCGCTCCGGCCCGCGGGCCGAGGCCCGGTCCGTTTCCCGGAGAGTTCTTCCGGACCAGAGCCGGAGAGATGGAGGTGGTTCGCTGAGGAACCTGGAAACACAAACACTCCGTTAGTCCTCTGGACCTGGACCGGGCCTGGACCAGGTCTGGACCGGGCCTGGACCGGGTCTGGACCAGGTCTAGACCAATCCTGGACCGGGTCTGGACCGGACATGGACCTGAACCGGGCCTGGACCTGGACCAGGCCTGGACCAAGCCTGGACCGGGTCTGGACCTGGACCGGGCCTGGACCGGGTCTGGACTGGACCAGGCCTGGACCGGGTCTGAACCGGACATGTACCAGGCCTGGACCGGACATGGACCGGGTCTGAACCGGGCCTGGACCAGGTCTGGACATGGACCTGGACCAGGCCTGGACCTGGACCGGGTCTGAACCTGGTCTAGACCTGGACCGGGTCTGAACCGGGTCTGAACCGGGTCGGGGTAATTCCTGGGTCGACAGACTGACATGTAGTTTCTTTGCTGTAAAAATGATTGTAGATGATAAAAGTTCCAGATTCTTTTATTTGTTCTATTCATTTTATCTTCCGGTTTATTTTCTCATCAATGGTATTTGATCAGTTATTATCGGTGTCTCTGTCTGAGGCAGCTGTTGGCCCGCAGCATCACTAAAGTCTAACATCAAACGTTAAGCAGCAAAATGAGCCGTTTGGGTTTCAGAGGATTTGATGAGTTTCTGGAAACAATCAGTTACTTTAATTAAATTAATTTAATTTAAACTTTAATCAGTTTTACAGCCTGAAGCTGAAGATTAAAAACGTCTTTTTACTGTAAGGATTAATTTCTATCACTTCAAAATGAGCATCAACAGGCGCAGAAACGACAGACAGGAAGCCGTGCAGACAGACGTGACGACCGGATCCAGAACACCAGAACCGGAACGCCAGAACCGGAACGCCGGATCCAGAACGAGAACACCAGAACCAGAACGCCAGAACTGGAACGCCGGATCCAGAACGCCGGATCCAGAACGCCGGATCCAGAACGCCGGATCCAGAACGCCGGATCCGGAACGCCGGATCCAGAACGCCGGATCCAGAACGCCGGATCCAGAACGCCGGATCCAGAACGCCGGATCCAGAACGCCGGATCCAGAACGCCGGATCCAGAACACCGGATCCAGAACGCCGGATCCAGAACGCCGGATCCAGAACGCCGGATCCAGAACGCCGGATCCAGAACACCAGAACCAGAACGCCGGATCCAGAACGCCGGATCCAGAACGCCGGATCCAGAACGCCAGAACCGGAACGCCGGATCCAGAACGCCGGATCCAGAACGCCGGATCCAGAACGCCGGATCCAGAACGCCGGATCCAGAACGCCGGATCCAGAACGCCGGATCCAGAACGCCGGATCCAGAACGCCGGATCCAGAACGCCGGATCCAGAACGCCGGATCCAGAACGCCAGAACAGAACGTGAAGCTCATGCAGCCCGACCCATGCAGACACCTTGGGCGGCATGTCGTCGTCCTGCCGCAGCCAGGAGCTGCGGTCCAGCTTGTCGAGGGGGGGCGCCAGGCGGGACAGCGGAGGGGGAGGGGGCGTGTCGGACGTGGGGTCGGAGTTCTGCCGGGGCATGGGGGGCCGGGAGGGGGAGGGCGAGGCGGAGGACACGCCGTGGGGGTCGTACAGGGACTGGGAGCCCGACAGGCCGTGACTCTTCACCTGCACCAGGTGGGCCATCTGAACACACACACACACACACACACACACACACACACACACACACACACACACACACACACACACACACACACACACACACACAGGCAGGAGACAGGCAAGGTGGAGGAGGAAGAGCAGGAGGAGTTAGCAAGTGATCAGGAAGCAGGAAGGAGTGAAGGAGGAGAGGAAACCAGCAGGAAGAGAACCAGCAGCTAACCAGACTGGGTCAGACCGGGTCAGACCGGGTCAGACCGGGTCAGACTGGGTCAGACCGGGTCAGACTGGTTCTGGTTCCCTGGATGTACCCGAGTTTCCGACCCGTTCCCATGGAGCAGGCTGAGAACAACTCGGATCGCTAGCTAACCCTCTGAACCCATGACTAGACAACTGCTGCCTGTTACCATGGAGATACACGTTACCATGGAGATAAACGTTACCATGGAGATACACGTTACCATGGAGATAAACGTTACCATGGAGATAAATGTTACCATGGAGATAAACGTTACCATGGAGATAAACGTGCTCCAGGTAGACGGGGAACGGAGTTCTACACAACACCAGAACTAACAGGTTCTAACATCCATCCATCCAGTGAACGTGTCCTGTGACCTCTGACCTGTGGCTCTACGGAGCGGTGCATGGGCGGCGTCCTGGCCTGCTGGATCCCTCCGCTGCTGAAGGACTCGGATCGGGGGGGCAGCGCCGGGTCGGAGATCCGGTTGGAGACTTTATGCTGCAACGCAGGAGAATCCTGTCGGTTCATCTTATAAAGCTCCTCCACCTGACGAACAGCAGACCGCCGTCACTCAGCGTCACGCCAACATGGCCGCCGCTCTCAGCGGCCGTTAGCTTAGCATGTCTGATTTTCTCGGCTAGTTTAAAACACTGAGATTATGGTTGCCTTCCACTTTCCAGGTGTGAAAACTGAATCAGTTTGGAGGCCGGATTGTTTTCCTCCTAAACGGAGCTCAGCTTCCTCCCTGGGAGGCAGAGATGAGGGCGGACCTTCCTGCACCCACACCAGCTGAAAACAGCAGCAGATGCCCCACATCTGTCCAGCAGCGGCCACCAGGGGGCAGGCCTGCACATCTGCCCTGAATGGGGCTTTCGCTGTACGGACAGACGTCAGACAGAGGAAGATCCCTGAAGGAGGAAGATCCCTGAAGGAGGAAACCGGGATCAGCTGCAGAAGTTAGTTCCTGTTAGCCATTGAAACAAACATCATGCATTAAAACACCTTTAGTCCCATTTTAGAGGAAGACGAAGGAAACAGGAAGGTTAGAAGGTTTGAGGAGGAAAGAAAAAGTTTTCAGTCTTGATCTGACTTCTGGTGCTTTGAAGGACGTTGGGCCAATTCATAAAGTAATAAACATTTAGCTTGGAGACGAATCGGCGCCAAAGACTGAACAAACGCCACGTTCTTCACCAAAGCATCCTGAAAGGTGACCCGTTATGCTTCGACCCGTTCGGATCGGTCTGCTGGCCGCGCCCCCAGCTCAACGTTTACACTCGCATGTTAAAACGGCTGCAAACAGATGCTTTGAAAAGCAGAAATGGAGCCTCCTGCACAACCATCAAGAATGCAGCAAGTGGTTTCTGGATGGTGAGTCAACAGCAAAACAGCAAAACACCTCTCTTTTCCAGCAGCCATTGTACAGCGCAGACAGCAGTAAAACCAGCTGACCAAACAGAGCTCAGATTGGGTTGCTAGGTAACGGCAGAGTTCCGCTGGGGTTGCTAGGTAACGGCAGAGTTCCGCTGGGGTTGCTAGGTAACGGCAGAGTTCCGCTGGGGTTGCTAGGTAACGGCAGAGTTCCGCTGGGGTTGCTAGGTAACGGCAGAGTTCTTCTGGGGTTGCTAGGTAACGGCAGAGTTCCGCTGGGGTTGCTAGGTAACGGCAGAGTTCTTCTGGGGTTGCTAGGTAACGGCAGAGTTCTTCTGGGGTTGCTAGGTAACGGCAGAGTTCTTCTGGGGTTGCTAGGTAACGGCACAGTGGAACGTGAAACACCAGAAAATATGAACCTGCTGCCAGAAACAGCTGGTTGGTTCTTTTAAGGTGTTGGGTTGTTTTTTTTAGGAGCAGCAGAAACTTAAATTAAAGAATAGAAACGTTCAGAACGTGCATTTTGCATAACAGGTCCCTCTAAAACCACCCTGAGCGCAGAGATTACCGAAGATCCGAGGTTCTGCTGAGGAAAAGTCGGACAGAGAATCCAGAAAGTTTGTAAGGAACAAAAATCACCATGTGAGCCACAGCGGCCAGAGTTAGAGGGTGCGAGTGGACCTGGTTAGAGAAACGAGGCGGTTAATGGGGTTAGGGTCCGATAGGGTCCGATGGGGCCCGTCAGGACCGGCGGGCGGTTCTGTTCGGCTCCAGACTGACCCGGCGGGCGGGGCTCCGGCCCCGGGAGTCCGGCTGCCTCACGGGGCTCCTGCCGGGACTCTGGCGCCGCGTCTCCGGCTCCGGATCGGGCAGGCAGGTGATCCGGATCCTGGGCTGGTTCAGGTGGTCCCTGGGCGGGCTCACGTGGGCCGGGTAGGACGGGGGGCGGGGCCTGGGCGGCCGGTAACCCGGCAACAGCAGCAGGTTGTCCAGGTTGACGTCCCGCGTCTCCATGAAGGAGTGGTACTTCTTGGACGGGATGCGGGGCGAGTTGCTCTGAGCGCGGCGCATCACCTGGAGGGCAGCCAGGTTACAGGAAGGCACTGGGGTCAAAGGTCAGGGGTGACATTACAACCCAGGGCGGAAATCAGAGTTTACCTGAGATTCATCCAAACATTCAGCCTTATTTTAATTAAAACATGGAAACAAAGGAAACTTTCCGTCCTGCTGGAAAATCCATTCATAAAGTTGAATATTAATCAAAATGCTGTTTTCTGAGATTTGGTCAAAATTCCTTCCTTCCAGATCTAAATGAAGCTTAAAGGCCTTTTCATTCTGCCACTTCCTGAGTGTTTGATCTGCAGAGAGACGTGTTTGTCGGAGTTTCCCACCATGCAGCCTGCAGCTCATCTGTGAAGAGGAAAATGAAGGAAGAAAGAAGCGTTTGGTTCCTCGGCGCCTGAAGGGAACCGACCCAGAGTCCAGGTTCTGGATCTGTGGGTTAAAAACTGTTTAAAAGTTTCCAGCTTCTCTTTGTTTCCCCAACGAGCTGCTGGGAAACAGAAACGCTGAGTCACAGGAACATGAAGCCGTTTTTTAAGTTTCTCATTATAACATTAAATATTTCAAATATTAGCTGATCTACAACCAGTTTCACAGGACGCCCCTGTTTTCTGTCCTGGCCTCATAGTGAAGGGCCCCGGCCCCCAGTGGCCCCTAGCGACCCCCAATAACCCCCAGAGGCCCTCCGGTGCACCCAGTGGCCCCCCCGGTGCACCCAGTGGCCCCCTGTGCCCTACGGCTCCCCCAGTGGCCCCCCCAGTGCCCCCAGTTGCCCCCAGTGGCCCCAGTTGCCCCCCAGTGGCTCCCCGGTTCCCCCCAGTGGCCCCCCGGTGCACCCAGTGGCTCCCCGGTTCCCCCCAGTGGCCCCCCGGTTCCCCCCAGTGGCCCCCAGTGGCCCTCCGGTTCATCCCAGTTGCCCCCGGTGCCCCCAGTTCCCCCCAGTGCCCCACGGTTCCCCCCAGTGGCCCCCCCGGTTCCCCCCAGTTGCCCCCAGTGCCCCCAGTTCCCCCAGTGGCCTCCCGGTGCCCCCCAGTGGCCTCCCGGTGCCCCCCAGTGGCCCCCCCGGTTCCCCCCAGTGCCCCCAGTTGCCCCCCAGTGGCCCTCCGGTTCATCCCAGTTGCCCCCGGTGCCCCCAGTTCCCCCCAGTGCCCCACGGTTCCCCCCCCGGTTCCCCCAGTGCCCCCAGTTGCCCCCAGTGGCCCTCCGGTTCCCCCAGTGCCCCCAGTTGCCCCCAGTGGCCCTCCGGTTCATCCCAGTTGCCCCCGGTGCCCCAGTTCCCCCCAGTGGCCTCCCGGTGCCCCCCAGTTGCCCCCCGCTTCCCCCCAGTTCCCCCCCGGCCCCCTGCAGGTTACCTCTTTGGCCCAGGCCGGCTTGTCGTTGCTGCCCGGCGCCTGGTCCTTGTAGTGGTACAGCTGCTTCTTGTCCTGCGGCGGCCGCGGCGGCTCCTGCTGCTGCTGCTGCAGCGACACCAGGTAGGCGCGCTCCTGCTGCAGCTGCCGCTGCAGCCGCTCCGCCTGCCGCTGCTCCTCGATCTGCTTCCTCTTGTACTCCTGCAGACGGAGGTGTTGCTTTTTATTATCTTGGATAAAACCTCCAGGCTCTTAAATATTATTTTATAATTCAAATCTAAACACTTTCAGTCTGTAAACCACATCAATCAATCAGTTCCTCCAGTTCACTTGCAGAAATTCACAAAACAATCAACAGATTCCCACTTTTTTCTGCATTTACTGCAAATTTTTCATGAAAATAATCAGAAACAATCACAAAAACATGTGATGCTAACTCCCGCCTGCAGGTGGCAGCATTTCTCACTTCCACTCCACTGCTGCCTCAACATCCTGTTTATCAGGATGTTGAGGCAGAGCTCACGTGGTAAATATTTCTAAAATTCATGCATGAATCACAAAATCCTAAAAAGAACTGTGCAGTAGGGGTGTCCAAAGTGCGGGTCGGGGGCCATTTGTGGCCCTTGAAATGATTTTATTTGGCCCACAAACACAATCGCTTTGAGCAAAATGGGAAACATAGATAGTCTGCTTTTCTTTTTTTAAAGGCAACAGTCCAAATCCCTCTGTATGTTTTGGATCTTCAATGATTTAATTAAAAATTGGTTAATTGATGAGCAGGTAGAATAATTTTTATTCAATGAATTTGACCAGTTTTGGCCCCAGGGCACCAAGTTTGGCCTCCCCAGCTCTGGATGTCCCTTCCTGAAGGTTCCAGCAGCGCCGGTCCTGGCGGGTCGGGCCTCCAGAACCAGCCGTGTGTGTCTGCATGTTGCGTTACCAGCAGTAAGGCTTGCTCCTGCAGGAGCTGCTGCTGCAGGATCTCCAGCTGCCTCTGCTCCTCCTCCAGCTGTCTACGGATATACTCCTAGCCAATCAGAGCACGCAGCGGGCGCGGCCAATCAGAGAACGACCAGGCGGGACAGAAGCCAATCAGAGCCCCAGGCAACCAGTGACATCAGCAGAGCAGGAAATAGTGGAGGGGAAAATAGAAAGAAGGAAGGCAGACAAAAGTAGATTCATAAAGGAGTGTTAAATTAGAGAGTTATTCAGAAACAGATGAAAAACCAAATGAGCGAAGCAGCAGGGGGCTGTAATTAGAGAACAGAGCAGCTCGTAATAAAGCAGCTTTGAGGAGAAGATGTTATTATCTGAAATAGTGAATGTTAATGAGGCATAGCTGCAGAAAAGCTCCGCTCCCTTCCCCTCTCACAGCGTCTGAATCTCCATCAGGCCCGTTATTTAACAAACGGTCTCAGCAACAACATCTTCAATGACGGTTTACAGCATCGTCAGAGCCAGGATCGGTTATAACGTCCACTGAATGTTGGGGTTTCATGTTGTTTAACACTTTGTGACAGAAACTGTCAGGAAAACATCCAACCTGTGTTACACAATGTTATTAAAATCAATAATGCGGGTTTTACTGTTCAAATAGCCAAAATACTAGCATCCTTATCTCATAGCTAGCATGCTAGCATCCTTATCTCATAGCTAGAACCCTTATCTCACAATTAGCATGCTAGCATCCTTATCTCAGTTAGCATCCTTATCTCATAGCTAGCATCCTTATCTCATAGCTAGAACCCTTATCTCACAGTTAGCATGCTAGCATCCTCATCTCACAGTTAGCATCCTTATCTCATAGCTAGCATCCTTATCTCATAGCTAGCATCCTTATCTCATAGCTATAACCCTTATCTCACAGTTAGCATGCTAGCATCCTTTTCTCATAGCTAGCATCCTTATCTCACAGTTAGCATGCTAGCATCCTTATTCATAACTAGCATTATTATGTCATAGCTAATATCCTTATGTCATGCTAACAATAACAACAATCATTGGCTATTTACTGCTATTGTTCAAAGCATGCTAACGCTAATAGTTGAATCCTAATGCTACTATTAATATTCTAATGCTAATGCTAATATTACCTTTGCAATACCAACAATAATATTAGCATCCTGCTGTTCACATTAGCATGCTAATGCTATCAAAAAGACTACACCAATAATGGCCAGAGCACAATAACAATATTAGAATCACAATGTTAACAGTAACTGCTAATAGTAAAAATGCTAATACTGCTTTTAGCATCGTAGTACCACTGCCCTCATCGTTGTTATTTCATTGTTAGTATGCTAACAATAACGCCATCACCACTATTCAAGGTATGCTAATAATATTATTTGAATCTTAATACTAAAAGTAATACTCTGATGCAAATGCTAATGCTAAAATGCTAATGCTACTGCCTCAGCAGACCAACTGCTTTGATTTTCTGGTCATTTTATGACTTTCTTCATTTCGTCATTACTTTTATATTGTTACGACTTCATAATTTTAAGACTAGCTACATTGTGCTAACAGTTCCTTTAACTCCTTTAAGGTTTTATTTTTCTAAGCACTGAAAATTGAGTCATTTAGATTCTGATGTATTTCTAATTTTTTGTAAGACTGCTGAAAAATTTATTTATTACAAAACTTATTTAAGTTAACCAATGCTTCACCATGTTCCTACAGCACAATGATAAGAGCTGCTATTCCTTGCAGCTCTTAGTGTTTTCTGACATGTTTTCCCTCAGGTTGCTCATCCAGGTGTGCTCCTACCTGCTCTCTCTCGGCGTGCCTCCTCTCCTCCTCCCGCCGGAGCTGCTCCATCTCCTCGTAGCGCCTCCTTTGGTCCCGCTCCTGCTGCTTCCTCAGCTCCCGCTCCCGGCGCTGCTGCTGTGGGTGGGAACGTTTTCACAGGGTCAGCTGTGTGTTTGTCTCTGAGGCATTCTGATTCGCTGAGCCGCCAACAACACAGGTGTGCTTTCTCCCACATCTGAGGTGGCTTTCCACAAATTACAATAGCAGCAGGCGACCAGTAATTGGGCTCATTCGTCTTGCTAGGATTATGAGTTTTTATGTGGAACATCTATTATTAGCCGGACTGTGACTTTAAAAACGAGAAGCTACCTCCTCTAGCCGCCGCCGCTGCTCCTTCTGCTCCTCGATGCGTTTCTGCCTCTCAGCCAGTAGTTGGCGCTTGTGCTCCTCGTTCTGCTGCTGCTCCAGCTGCTGGCGCCGGATCAGCTCCGACCGCTCCTTATTGGCCAGCTGGAGGCGCAGGAAGTCCCGCCTCAGAGTCGACTCTCCGGGAATGTTGATGATGGAGCTGAAAAACGAAAACATCTGAGGTCAGTTTTCACTGACTTCTGTTGGTTTGGAATGTTTGCGTTTTTAGATGCAGTTCAGTTGATCCCTGAGTTTCTATTTTAATCAGTTATTTAATCAGTGCAATGTTGTTGTGAGGGTGTCGCAAAAAAACAACTCATTTTCAGTAACACTTTATTTGAAGGGTTGTTCATTAGAATGACAGATAAGGATGCTAGCTATGAGATAAGGATGCTAGCATGTTAACTGTGAGATAAGGATGCTAGCATGCTAACTGTGCGATAAGGATGCTAGCTATGAGATAAGGATGCTAGCATGCTAACTGTGAGATAAGAATGCTAGCTATCAGATAAGGATGCTAGCTATGAGATAAGGATGCTAGCATGCTAACTGTGAGATAAGAATGCTAGATATCAGATAAGGATGCTAGCTATGAGATAAGGATGCTAGCATGCTAACTGTGAGATAAGAATGCTAGCTATCAGATAAGGATGCTAGCTATGAGATAAGGATGCTAGCATGCTAACTGTGAGATAAGAATGCTAGATATCAGATAAGGATGCTAGCTATGAGATAAGGATGCTAGCATGCTAACTGTGAGATAAGAATGCTAGCTATCAGATAAGGATGCTAGCTATGAGATAAGGATGCTAGCATGCTAACTGTGAGATAGGGATTCTAGCATGCTAACTGTGAGATAAGGATGCTAGCCATGAGATAAGGATGCTAGCATGCTAACTGTGAGATAGGGATTCTAGCATGCTAACTGTGAGATAAGGATGCTAGCTATGAGATAAGGATGCTAGCATGCTAACTGTGAGATAGGGATTCTAGCATGCTAACTGTGAGATAAGGATGCTAGCTATGAGATAAGGATGCTAGCATGCTAACTGTGAGATAAGGATGCTAGCTTAGAGATAAGGATGCTAGCATGCTAACTGTGAGATAAGGATGCTAGCTTAGAGATAAGGATTCTGTCATAAACATGAAGAAGCTTCATGAAAGTCTGACTGTTGATGACACTTTTACTGGAATGTTGAACTAAAAGTTGCATTTAAAGTGTCAACTTTGCATTACTTGGTAAATAATGACACTTTTGATGCAAAATTACATTAAAACTTGCAATAAAAATGTAAACTTTGCATTAAAAGTATTTACAGAATGACTCAGTCATAAACATTCATGAAGGAAATGAAGGAGATCATCAGTCTGCAGCTTCTTTCTGGTTGTAAATGAGGATTTTAACCGAAAACACATAATTCTGGCCATTTAAAGATGATTATTTACATTATTCACACTCCCAGAGACGGCTGTGTGCAGGAGGTAATGCTAGCTAGGCTAACGCTGCTAACGTGTTAGCTTTGTAACGCCGTGGCTCTTGGCTGTAATCTGAGGGAACGTTTTTCTGCACCAGGTCCAGACTTGGTTCCTACCTGGGCTCCCCGACGTCCCGCTCTTCATCCTCTTCCTCGCTGCCGCTGTACTCGTACTCCGTCTCATCTGTGAGGAAACGACAGGTTAGCGGCGCCGGCTGGCGGGCGGCGGCGGGTCGAGCGGAGCCGCACCTCTCTCGCCGCGCCTCTTCTTGGTCCGGTCGATGTGGTCCTTCAGCTGGATGCGGACCTGGCGCTCGTTGGGCAGGTCGCGGATGTAGGGGTGCTTCAGCAGCTGCTCGGTGCTCGGCCGCTGGCTGTGGCTCTTCACCAGGCAGCTCTCGATGAACGACTGGAACTTCTTGGACCTGCGGAACCGACCGACCCGGTTCAGGGTCCGGGAGGAAAGTTCTGAAACGATGTTAGGACACTCACCACTTCTTGGACTTGAGCCTCGGCGCCGGGTTTCTGGGGATGAGGAAGAGCGCTCTCATCGGATGCATGTCGCACAGAGCTGAGGAGGAAAGGAGGTGAGGAGAGAGGAGGAGAGGAGAGAGGAGAGGAGAGGAGAGGAGAGGAGAGGGGAGAGAGGAGAGGAGGAGAGGGGAGGAAAGAGGAGAGGAGAGGAGAGGAGAGGAGAGGAGAGGGGAGAGGAGAGGAGAGGGGAGGGGAGAGGAGAGGAGAGGAGAGGAGAGGAGAGGAGAGGAGAGGAGAGGAGAGGAGAGGAGAGGAGAGGAGGGGAGAGGAGAGGAGAGGGGAGAGAGGAGAGGAGAGGAGAGGAGAGGAGAGGAGAGGAGAGGAGAGGAGAGGAGAGGAGAGGAGAGAGACAGAAGGAAAAGAAAAGAAAGGAAAGGAAACAGGAAATGACCTCACAAACAAGCAGAGGGAAAAGTGCATCAACAGAAACGTGATTATGAGGCATAAAATAAAATAAATAAAAATGAAAGATGAAGAAGAAACAAAGTGAAAGTAGAGAAAAGGAGGATGAGGAGAAAGAGGAGAAACTCACGTGGAGCTCCTTCTGCCATCTCTATAGCCGTGATGCCCAGAGACCACAGATCGCTCTGCAGAGACAGACAGGCTGGGTCAGAACCACTGGGAGACCAGACCCGTCAGAACCGGTTCTGCTCCGTTTCAACACATTTCCAGAGTTCAGCTTCGCCAACATGGAGACAAACCAGGAGACGGTGAACTGGAGGAGGAGGAAGAGCTCCTCCTCCTCCTCCTCCAGTTCACCGTAGGGGCTCACTCTGTCCCCATTACTGCACCAACCAGCCACCAGTAAGGTCCAATAAGGTCCAGTATGGTCCAGTAAGGTCCAGTAAGGTCCAATAAGGTCCAGTAAGGTCCAGTAAGGTCCAATAAGGTCCAATAAGGTTCAATAAGGTTCTGTGTTGAGGTTCTGTGTTGAGGTTCTGTGTTGAGGTTGTGGTCTGAGGTTCTGTGTTGAGGTTCTGTGTTGAGGTTCTGGGTTGAGGTTCTGGGTTGAGGTTGTGGTCTGAGGTTCTGTGTTGAGGTTCTGGGTTGAGGTTGTGGTCTGAGGTTCTGTGTTGAGGTTGTGGTCTGAGGTTCTGTGTTGAAGTTCTGGGTTGAGGTTCTGGTCTGAGGTTCTGGTCTGGTCTGAGGTTCTGGGTTGAGGTTCTGGTCTGAGGTTCTGTGTTGAGGTTCTGGTCTGAGGTTCTGGTCTGGTCTGAGGTTCTGGGTTGAGGTTCTGTGTTGAGGTTGTGGTCTGAGGTTCTGTGTTGAGGTTGTGGTCTGAGGTTCTGGGTTGAGGTTCTGGGTTGAGGTTGTGGTCTGAGGTTCTGGGTTGAGGTTGTGGTCTGAGGTTCTGTGTTGAGGTTGTGGTCTGAGGTTCTGGGTTGAGGTTGTGGTCTGAGGTTCTGGGTTGAGGTTCTGTGTTGAGGTTCTGGTCTGAGGTTCTGGTCTGGTCTGAGGTTCTGGGTTGAGGTTCTGTGTTGAGGTTGTGGTCTGAGGTTCTGGGTTGAGGTTGTGGTCTGAGGTTCTGGTCTGGTCTGAGGTTCTGGGTTGAGGTTCTGTGTTGAGGTTCTGGTCTGAGGTTCTGGGTTGAGGTTGTGGTCTGAGGTTCTGTGTTGAGGTTGTGGTCTGAGGTTCTGGGTTGAGGTTGTGGTCTGAGGTTCTGGGTTGAGGTTCTGGGTTGAGGTTCTGTGTTGAGGTTGTGGTCTGAGGTTCTGGGTTGAGGTTCTGGGTTGAGGTTGTGGTCTGAGGTTCTGTGTTGAGGTTCTGGGTTGAGGTTGTGGTCTGAGGTTCTGGGTTGAGGTTCTGGGTTGAGGTTCTGTGTTGAGGTTGTGGTCTGAGGTTCTGGGTTGAGGTTCTGGGTTGAGGTTGTGGTCTGAGGTTCTGTGTTGAGGTTGTGGTCTGAGGTTCTGGGTTGAGGTTCTGGGTTGAGGTTGTGGTCTGAGGTTCTGTGTTGAGGTTCTGGGTTGAGGTTGTGGTCTGAGGTTCTGGGTTGAGGTTGTGGTCTGAGGTTCTGTGTTGAGGTTCTGGGTTGAGGTTGTGGTCTGAGGTTCTGGGTTGAGGTTGTGGTCTGAGGTTCTGTGTTGAGGTTCTGGGTTGAGGTTCTGGGTTGAGGTTGTGGTATGAGGTTCTGTGTTGAGGTTCTGGGTTGAGGTTGAGGTTGTGGTCTGAGGTTCTGGGTTGAGGTTCTGGGTTGAGGTTCTGTGTTGAGGTTCTGGGTTGAGGTTCTGGTCTGAGCTCACCCTCCCTCCTGCCTACCTTGAAGTCGTAGGTGGCGTCCGGGTTCTCGTCGCAGGCGATGACCTCCGGCGCCATCCAGTACGGCGTCCCGATGAACGTGTTCCTCCGCCCCACCGTCCGGTCCAGCTGGGCGCTCACGCCAAAGTCCACTGTGGAAACACACAGACGGTCCTGAAGGAGGCGCAGGCCCGGGCGCTGCCTCCGCACCGAGGGTTCGATTCCTCACCCAGCTTGACCTCTGCGTTTTCCGTCAGCAGCACGTTCTGCCCCTTTATGTCCCTGTGGATGACCTTGTGCTGGTGGAGGTGGGTGAGACCCTGCAGAAAGGAAACCCGGTCAGAGTTCTGGAGAGCCCGGGACCCGGGGCTCCTCCTGTCCGGCTCCTCACCCTGAGGATCTCCCTGCAGATGTAGGCGATCCACTCCTCCTTCAGCGAGTTCCCTTTGGTGTTCTTGATCAGGTCCGTCACCGACCCGGCTCCGCAGAACTCCATCACCAGCTGCCAGAAACACTTCGGACCTGAAACAATCCGCAACGTTCCACCGGCTGACGAAGACAAACCCCTCCTACCCAAAGCTGGTCGTCCATTCCTGGAGGGTTCTTCTTGACGAAGGCGCCATAGTAGGTGGCGATGTTCCGGTGGTGGCTGTACTTCTTCAGCATGTTGATCTCAGCTTTGATCTCCTCTTCCTCGTCCTGCAGGATGAAAACATGGTCAGTAAAAAATCTGCAGAGTGCGGCAGGATTAGCACGCTGGGTGTGACACGTACTCCGGTGACGTCCATGACCTTGATGGCAGCAAGCTGGCCCGTCTTGACGTGGCGACCCTGAAGAAACGCAGACAGAGGACAAGGGAAACACTCAGTTAAACGTCTCGTGATCATCAGCGGGAACGTTTCCACGGAAACATCAAAAACGGAACGTTTCCACGGAAACATCAAAAACGGAACGTTTCCACGGAAACATCAAAAACCTGAAGGAGAAACTACTAGAAGGTCCATCTCTCTACAGCAGGGGTCCCCAAGCTGTTTCCCCTGAGGGCCACATAGCTTTCCCTTCTCTGGTGGGGGGCCGGAGTGTTGCACGTTTATCACCTGCGCTGCCGGAAACTGTTGAGGGGGGGGGGATTGATTTTTACCCAGAAAGCACATGGGCAAAAACCGTTAGTGAAACGGTCACTGGGACTGACTAGTGTATCTTCCATTGAGGGAAACCTGGAATGCGGCGTTCATAACAAACACGTGTTCATCTGCTCTACCGCTAGCAAACAGCCGCACTGATTACATAACATAAAAGTCAAGCAGTTCCCTAAAAGTCCAACAGATGGCAGCAAAACACCCACAGTTTACAGGACACACCTCCTGCTACAGAGCCCCCTGGTGGCTGAACCGGAAAATACAATATATGAAGAACAATCTGAATGCTCTCTGGTATTGTTCAGGGGGCCGGACCAAATGTGGCTGCGGGCCGGATGCGGCCCGTGGGCCGTAGCTTGGAGACCACTGCTCTACAGAGAGGAGAGCTTAGAGAAAGGAGCAGCTTCATCTGCTGGCCTCAGTCTCCAGCAGATTGTCAGAAAATGATCGACTTGCTGGAAGGATCTTCATCTCAACCGGTGGAAACGGGTTTGGAGGAACCAAAGATTCGCCCTCCTGCTGATAAACGGTTTTCCTGTAACGGTGAGCTGTGTCTCCACCATTAGCAGCGAGTACATGTGAGTGATTGACAGCGCTAAGACCCGCCTCCTGGCTCTGATTGGTTGTTTTTGGTTCATTTTTCCAGATTGATCTTTACACAGATTATCTGTTTATGTAAAACTTTGTTTTTAAAGTTATATCCTGCAGCTTTAATAAATATCTTTTATTGATTAACCTATCAATACCTCCTCTGTTCTGGGTTCATTTTTATATTTATGCCACTTTGTTCCTGATTTTAAGAATCGTTTTTATCACATCTCTTGTGTTTTTAGCGGAGTTTCTGTTTAATCAGGTTTCTCTGAATCATCTCTCCTTCCTGCTCCCAGTTGGGAACCAGCTGGACCAACCGGAGCATCGCGGGCCGGATCAGGAGCAGGACCAGGATCAGGACCAGGATCAGGCTCAGGATCAGGAGCAGGACCAGGATGAGGAGCAGAATCAGGAGCAGAATCAGGAGCAGGACCAGGATCAGGAGCAGAATCAGGATCAGAATCAGGAGCAGGACCAGGACCAGGATGAGGAGCAGGATCAGGATCAGAATCAGGAGCAGAATCAGGATCAGGATCAGGATCAGGAGCAGGATCAGGATCAGAATCAGGAGCAGGACCAGGATCAGGAGCAGAATCAGGATCAGAATCAGGAGCAGGACCAGGACCAGGATGAGGAGCAGGATCAGGATCAGAATCAGGAGCAGAATCAGGATCAGGATCAGGATCAGGAGCAGGATCAGGATCAGAATCAGGAGCAGGAGCAGGAGCAGGAGCAGGACCAGGATCAGGAGCAGAATCAGGAGCAGGACCAGGATCAGGATCAGGATCAGAATCAGGAGCAGGACCAGGATCAGGATCAGGATCAGGATCAGAATCAGGAGCAGGACCAGGATCAGGAGCAGAATCAGGATCAGAATCAGGAGCAGGATCAGGAGCAGGATCAGGATCAGAATCAGGAGCAGAATCAGGATCAGGATCAGAATCAGGATCAGAATCAGGATCAGGATCAGAATCAGGATCAGGAGCAGGATTAGAATCAGGATCAGGATCAGGATCAGAATCAGGAGCAGGATCAGGATCAGAATCAGGAGCAGGACCAGGATCAGGAGCAGAATCAGGATCAGAATCAGGAGCAGGACCAGGATCAGGAGCAGGAGCAGGAGCAGGATCAGGATCAGAATCAGGAGCAGGACCAGGATCAGGAGCAGAATCAGGATCAGAATCAGGATCAGGATCAGAATCAGGATCAGGAGCAGGATTAGAATCAGGATCAGGATCAGGATCAGGATCAGGAGCAGGATTAGAATCAGGATCAAGATCAGGAGCAGAATCAGGATCAGAATCAGGATCAGGATCAGAATCAGGATCAGAATCAGGATCAGGAGCAGAATCAGGATCAGGAGCAGCAGGGAAAACAGAGTAAATCACGGACCACATATTTCCTCCACTGTTTTAACACAAAGGCGGAAATACATCCGCTCATAACTTCACTTTTAATGAGGCAATAAATTCACTCTCTCATCTCCGTTTGACGTTTTTTTATATTATGTAGCTGTGATAATTTGTGAAAATGTTCCCAGGATGTTTAACTTTTGTTCAAATTCAAGATGAAAGCACGTCAAATCTGTAGAAAGTTCAGATCAGAGGTGGAATGTGAGGCAGAAATGGACGACCTCCTTCAGGTGTTTCTGTGCTCGAGTCTGTCCTGGTCAGAGCTTTGCTTTGCTTTTCCCACCCATAGAAAGTACACCTGGCCTGGGGTTTCTGTGTTTAGCCTTATCTCATCTTTGCATGTAAACTTAATTATTTCTGCCACATTTGTGTTCTGTTTGTAGTTTTTGTCATGGAAAGTACTCCTGGTTCAGTGTTTCAGTGTTTAGTTGTGGATTTTGCTGCCGCTGGTTTTGTCTCATCTTCGTGTTTTTGTTTTTAGCTGCTCTGGTTTCCAGACTCGTTGTCGCTAACGCTAGCTGTTTGCTTTCTTTCTAGTAGAAAGTACACCTGACTCAGTGCTTCTCTGTTCAGCCGTGTCTCATCTTTGGATGAAGCAATCAACAGAGGTATTACGGCCTCGGATTCTGAGTGGTGTTTGTGTTTTGTTTCCTATAGAAAGTACCCCTAGGTCAGTGTTTCTGCTGGGATTTTCATTACATCTGGTAAACTCTTTGTTTTTCCTTCCTATAGAAAGTACCTCCGGCTTGACGCTCCTCTGTTAGGCTGAACCACTGACAGTCAGCTCCAGAGTTGATTTGAATTCACATAGAAAGTAATCCTGGCCCAGTTCTCTTTTGGTGAAGCTCGTCCTCATCGCTTCCTCTCCGGATCCGATCAGTTTCACAGGAAGCAGCTGAGCCGGTTCGGCGTCAGAAAGCTGAAACGCTGAGCCTGAGCGCGTAACGCTGAGGGAGAGGAACAGGAAACCGAAGACGAGAGGCGGAGGGAGGAGAAGAAGAAGAAGAAGAAGAAGAAGAAGAAGAAGAAGAAGAAGAGGAAGACGAAGAGGCTCCCCGTCCTCCGAGGTGATTTGGGTCCCGTCAGAAACATTCAGCGTCTGATGCAACGCTGAGTAACCGAGACGCCGCGTGTGAACGCTCAACTGACCTCCTCTCACACACACACACACACACACACACACACGCACACACACACGCACACGCCTCACGCTGTCATCACTTTGCCTCCTTCGAAGCCTCCCCATTGGCTGGACCCGGCTGCCTGGCCTGTTGCTATGGTAACCGTGAGGAAACGGCAGGTGTGCGGCGAAGTGAATGAATTTCCTCAGCAGCTGCACCGATTCCGACTCCAGAGTCGGCGGGAGGAAGCTGAGGGTTGTCGCTGCTCTCCTGCCTCGAAGAAAGAACGAGGCAGGCTGGACCGGTTGAACCGATCCGGGAATAAACGGGCCTACGGAACCAGAACCAGAACCAGATGAACAGTCCAGAACTAAACGACTGGAATGAATGAAACAGAAAGAGCAAAAAAAAGACAAACCAGTAAGTCCTGCAGGGAGCTGATGCATCCAACATGAGGACTATTAAATCTCCATAGTTTGATTTAACTCCAGTCAGGCTGCCTAGTCAAAGTCCGGTTCAATTTGTGGAGGTGTGAACGCTAATCGGACTCCGGACCGCCTCCAATCCCAGTCTGGGTTCGGTTGAAGTGAACTCTGGTTTGGTTTGAATGTGAACACCAAGCAGACCGGAGACCGCTCCAAAAGCAGGAAGTGGACTACAGCGCAGGGCATTCTGGGTAAATACAACCAAAGCTAACGTGCTAGCCTAGCGCTAGCAGCAGAAATGGCTCACGGTTTGTTCGTGAATCCTCCAACAGCTAAAATCTGACGCCTGCATTTCGTTTCCATTTGCAGGAAGTTGCGCTCAGAGGTTTTTGTGTCGTTTCCTTCAGTGGTTCTCGGTGCAGCGCCCCCACAGGCCAGGAGGGGAACAGGTGGTCAAAGAGTTCAGTTGGTTCGTTCACCAATCTAACTGACTCAACCGGACTAACAGGTGTGAACGAAAGGAATCACAAAAGAATGAACAACAAAGAAGTTCAGCAAAATCACAGCAGGAGGCGAACAAAATGTTCAGGAAGTTAAAGTTAAACCAACCACATTTATTCTGCTCCTCTTTTTCCTTTTCAGTAATTTTTCTTTAATTTCAAGCAAACTGAGATATTTGAACTGGAAACCAGACAAAACCCTTGTAAGATTTTGTGTTTTTGCAGTGCAGAACCAAAACCAGCAGAACAAACTGAATGAGCTAAAAGTGAAAACGTCTCCGGATTCATAGACTGGAGCTGAAAAACGAGAAAACATTGAAGATATGGACAGAAATAAGTGGAAAAAATGTCTGGAAAATTATTGATCTGGATCACAGGAAAATTACATAAATATAAAAAAAAAATATTGTCTGCAACAAATGATTATTTATGAATCAATAACTCTATTGATTATTCTAACAATTAATAGATCAAATGGATAAGAAAACTAAACATTTGCACATTTTTCATGTAACCGATGAAATGTTTTTATACAATATTTTAAATACATTAAGAGACGCTGATGTTGATTATTTATTGATTAATAACTGGTTCAGGTGATTAATTTTTACAGAGATTTTTACAGGTGAATCTAAAATTGTTACTTTAGGAGAACTGAGACAAAAAGTTTTTATTTTATCTTAAATGGAAAATGTTTAGATTTGTTTTGGTTTAATTATTTCTCTTGTTTCAGTAAATGGCCTTTTAAAATGCTGGTGTTGAATTAACACCCAAAAGTGTCTTTATGTGTCCAAGTCAGCTGGTGTTAAATTCAACAACACAGAGTCACATTAACATTTACACCGGTGCTGGTGTTAAAATATACTAAAAGTAACACCGGTGTAGTGTTGATCACAAAACATAATGTGGTGTTAAAAAAGTAAATAATTGACCCACAAGGTGTCAATAACAATCAAATCCAGTGGAAAATATTCAAAAGAATGAGCAGAAATGGAAAGTTTAACTTTTCTTAAACCCATTTCAGTTTTATAGACCAATGATAACAAAAAAATGGGTGTCAATATTTTAACACTTTCAAAGTGTTACTTTAACACCAGCTGAGTTGGACACAAATAGACACTTTTGGGTGTTAAATCAACACCAGCATGTTTACTGTGTATGCTCCAGTTAATTATTTGATTAGTAAATTAGTTAAATAATCGATTCATCATGATGAGCTAAATGCAGAAACCATAAAACCTTCCAGATCGTTGATGACGTCATAACTGTTTGTCTCTCAAACAGAAAGCGGGTGACACACCTGGGCTGGCTGTGGATTTGGGAGGGATTTTCTCACCCAGGTGTGTGTGTGAAGCGACTCCTGCGGCCGCAGGTTAAGTGTGTGAAGCGCGGCTGTGACTGCAGGACAAATGGCAGCGATCCGATGCCGCGATGAAGCAATAAAAGGAGCGGCAGATAAGGCAACGCCGGCCAGATGAGAGGAAGCGATGATATCTCAGAGAGCCTCTTTGTTTTGCTATCGCTTTTCCCCCGACACGCCGAACGGCCAGACTATCTCCCAGAGGTGACGCTCAGCTCCCAGTGTGTGTGTGTGTGTGTGTGTGTGTGTGTGTGGCTGAGATTAAGGCAAAGGAGAGTGTCTGTCTATATGCAGCGATAAAGATGGAGCCGGGGTGAGAACGGGGGAGGAGGGTGGCTCTGCGGCCGCCTGAGGCATAAAAACACACCTCAGGTCCGGATCCAGGCATGCCGAACATTCCTGACCCAGACACAAGCCCGGGCACATGGAGGCGGGTCGGAGCGACACCAGCCGGGTTCAGCTTCATGACGAGGAAGATGCATCAGAGAAAACCAACCTGTACGCTCTAAGTTAAAATAGATTGGTACTGATATTTTAACTGTCAAAACCAGGCAGTGCAGTACAGTGAATCACCTCAGGGGGCGCTGTGTCACACAAAGTGAAAGAAATGCTTGTTGCTGTTGTCTTACAGACATGTTGCAGCGCGACGTCATGTGCAGCAGATCCCACAAAAAGCTGCTGACGGACCATGACTAGCATTGATGCTAGCTGTTAAACTGCTGAAGCTAAAGCTTAGATGATAAGCTACAGCTGATATATAAAATAAAAAGGGACACAGTGCCGTGCTACTAATAGTCAACACAACAACAACAACTAGATAATAACATTAGGAAACAGTTTTAATTTAAAAAACACAGAGGGAGAGGGAAGTAAGTCAGTGATGCTAGCTTGAAAACCTTAACATGTAGACTGTGTCCGTCTCCATTCACATTCATCGGTGGAGCAGGTGTTTAAATTAACTAGTCAACCGCTGCAGTGCTAGATTAGCTGATTTAGCTAACGGTAGCTAATCCACCACAGTGATGTTTTATTAATAATCGCAAAATTAACATCCATAAAACTGTAACGACTGGATGTTCTTTGTGTTGGAAATGTTTGAGTGTTTTTCGGTGTTGAATCCTGAAACACGTTGGGTTGTTGTCAGTTGCTATGGGAACGAGTTTGTGTGTAGCGTAGGAGAAAGGAGGAGTACGAGTGGTTTTGAGTTGGTCTTCAGTGGTTTTTCTGCGTTATTTTGTTGTTGTTTACTCCTGGAGATCCTGCTCACAACGATGGAAAGAAGAAAACTCTTCTTAAGGTTGAGGTCGTCAAGGTCGCGCTAGCTACTTCCGTCTCCCTCGCTATCGTTTTCTGATTAAAACGCTTTCTTGACCTTCGTATCTAGTTGCTGTAGTTTTGTGCTGCTTCCCTTTTTCTTCTATACATCAGGCTTACATTTAAGATTTAGCTTGTTATGTTGACAACGTTACAGCTAAAGCCAATGCTAGTCGTCGTTAGCGAACAGCTTTTTGCAGGATGGTCCACTTGTGACATCACAAGTTAGTTTAACTAGACGCGTTCTTCATATGCTGACGTTCCACAGTCTAATATGTTTAATGAATGTGTGACATATCGAGTTTCTCTGATAGGGGGCAGTAATGAGCTCCTCATGGCACAACAGGCCCAGATTCTCTTCTTCTACACTTTGAAAAGACTGAAAACTATCGGAAAATAGAGAAAATACTGAAAATGAAAATTCAAGGCCAGATTTTTACAAATGAAAAGAAAATGGGAAAAGAACATTTTTACAAGAGTGTGGAAGAAAAGAGAATTTTAATCTGAAAAGACTAAAGTAAACATTTAAATTTTAAGAATGTGACCTTATATAAAAAATTATTTAGTTTTTATTTCTGAATTGTAGAAGCATAATTAAAAGCCTTTAAATAAGAGCTTGTAAATTGGATTTTGGATTCGTAGATCTGAGTGTTGGACCAGTCATGAACGTCGGGGGCTCAACAGTTTCAGTTTCCTGGGTTCAGATTTTTACCCAGGAAGCATTTCGGCTAAACCGTGAGTGAAACAGCCACTGGGACTTACTAGTATATATTCCATTGGAGAAGGTAAGTTCAACATTAAATGCACCTTTCTGAACAGGCAAGGGCGCACTTTCTCCATCTATAATCAGACATTTAAGCGACTTGAAACCATTCCTCCCTGGCACCTCCAGACCCGGGCCCCCATCCAGCCCGGGGGGCTGCCGCCTCCCCAGCCCCCCCCCCCACAGCTCCGCCCCTGGGACCAGCTATGAACGTCTCTGCGTGTCGCTGCTTCACGCCTCGTCTAAAACCACCAAACTGGCATTTCAGAAAGTTCAGCTGAGAATAGCAGCAGAAAGGCGTCTCCGTCAGCAGGTTCTCCGGCTTTGAGAACCTGAAAAAGGTGCGGACTCATCAGAACATCAGCTGGAGCATCACGGCACCGGCGGCTTTAAAAATACATTTCTGCTGTTTTAATAAGGTCTGGCAGAGGAACAGCTTCCCTGTCCAGGTGAAGCGTTTTGCATGACGTTCGCCCGGGAACAAAGACCAGCCTGTGATTAATGTTCTGCATGTCTGGGTTTCTCTCCGGTTCCGGCCCGGAGCAACATTTGCATGTTTTTACTTCTCAGATATCAGGAGCGTTTGCATCGTTTCTAAAATATGGTTCAAAGTTTGTAGCGGTTAAAAACTAACAGGCCTTTTAGGTTTTTCCAGGGGATCAATTCAGATTCACTACGTTTCCATTTACCTTTAAATTTCACAATTTGACATTTTGAGAATAAATTTGATCAACAGAAAAGCATAAATTTTGAAAGAAACTCTAGTTTTTCAATAAAACGTTTGGGTTCTAGGATGAGGTGGGTTTATTTCACAGAACTGCAGTGGAAACAGTTTCCTCATCACACCAGGCGCATGATCAACAACAGGATGTTACTACTGGAAAAAACCACAAAGAAGACGACAACAGGAAGTGGATAGAAACGACGACTCATCACATGAATAAACTTCATTTCAACTGCATTTGTTTTTTAGAGGAAACACTACAATTGTAAAATTATGTTTGTTTTACACTATAATTGACTAAGTTTTGCACATATTTGTAAAAGCTACTATTTTCAACATAAATACAGAGCAGTGTAAGAGCAAACAGGCTGGAGCCAGAAAAGTTAAATGTTTTATTATTACACAAAGACGTTCTGAGTAAATCCAAAACCCAGTTTTTGAATTATGATTTCAAGAGTTCAGGGAAATTATAATTTTCCCCCGGTATTAAATTATGAATTAACTGCAATAAAATAAATATTTCA
This sequence comes from Poecilia reticulata, assembly GCF_904066995.2. Classification (NCBI taxonomy): domain Eukaryota; kingdom Metazoa; phylum Chordata; class Actinopteri; order Cyprinodontiformes; family Poeciliidae; genus Poecilia; species Poecilia reticulata. The sequence continues at coordinate 25,902,975 of NC_088849.1, read as the reverse complement.
CACCCAGACATGATTACTGACAGACGTTAAAACAGGCTGAGAGGCCAATTAATGAACGTTCACAAATCACAAGCTAGGTTTTAAATATTCTGATTTTAGTGTAGAATAATCTAGTTTAAACATTGACATGTTTAAATGGGAGCTAATTAATGAACGTTAAGGTTTTGACAGACGAGGTGGAAATTAGCCGTTAGCCGACTGACGCTAGCATTAGCTCTGTTAGCGTCAGCATGTTTACGGCTGATGTCATGTTGGATTACAGTAAACATGTAAAGTCATGTTGCGTACAGATATTATATACCAATCGTTTTCTTAAAACGTTTTCCTTAAAGAACAAAGTACAAATCGTGGGTTAGCTGAGGCATGCTAGCTGTTAGCCTCTCCAAAGCTAACGCAAGTACTGTTCATAGCTTAGCTAAATGTTGGAAGGATGGACGAAACAAACCATGTAGTTTAATCTATTAAATTGTTTTAAATTTCTTCACGCTTTCCAGTTTAAGACAAGAGTAGAAATATTTATTTTCTTGCAGATATTCAGGTGAAAATCTCATTTCCTGTTAAAATAAAAACCTAATCGGCATCAAGTTGGAGCAGGAATCAGCAGAAACTGCAGGAAACTTGAGCTGAACTTTGTTTGTACTTGTGTCTGGAAGGGAATGATTAATGAGTGTTTGAAAAACAGGCAGTGATTTAAAAATACTTCACAGATGAATCACACTCTGCTTTTATTTTTCTCAGTTTGCATCAGGATTGTTTCAGTCCAGGCTCCATAAATTCCCAGGAATCTGCCTGAGCTCACCTCGTGTGACCGGTGGATTTCTGCGTTGTGTGTGTTGTGTGGTGATCAGACAAACCACAAGACATCAAGTCTGGGATTGGAGGCGGTCTCCGTTTATTTAATCTGTCAATCGGGAGATATTAGCATTAGCACCTAGCATGTGCTCCAGTTCTCCAACCCGATCTATACAAAATAATAGTTAGCATGCATCAAATGATATAAAGGTGTAATAGCAACTCAAATGAAAATATCCAAACACTTATCATTAATACAGAAGGAAAAATAAACATTTGAACAATATAAATGAAAGGATTACAATAGATTATAAAACTTGCCTCTCCCCAGTGGAACGAATAACAAAAGGGGAGAGGAAATTAATAACTTAATATTTATAATAGTCCTGGAGGACCCTGAACAAAAGAAGAAGAAAATAAGGCGGAGTTGGAGGACCAAACCCCTTATAGTAGACACAGAGGAACACAGCAACAGTCAAGTAGAAGCAGACAGATACATGAAATAACACATTTTGTGGAAATATAAAACTATTAATATAGACCCAGTTACATTCACCCCCCTAGATTTACACAAAATTATAAAACCATAAGGAAAATAGACAAACAAACAAACAAAAACCATTCAACACAGGCCAAAAATCACCACAGCCAACTGATAAAGTCGGCAGAAGAGCCATCTAGTAAAAGATTAAGAGGTGACAGAAACCTATCAGACAGGATGCGGTGCCCTATACACCACACCGTTTTGGCCAATGACAATATTCAGAAATAAAATCGTGCACATGCCATCCACGTACTCAACAAAACACTTGCCTAGAAGCATAACAATCAGGTGACCAAAGATGAAGTACTGGGAAAAACAAACAAACAAATGAGAGAAAAAAATAAAAAATTACACAGCCGTAATAGGAGGTTTAACTTTTTGACTCTCCAAAACAGACTCAATCTGGGCCATAGACTCAATCAACCTACACACTGGCTTAATAATCCTGCCAAGACGCGTAGTCACTCTGTGACCTAATCCCTGAAGGTCATTCAAGTCCCTTGGATGACTATGTGACTCAATGGAAGGGATTGAGGGAGCACCTGCACCAGCCCACCCAAGGGGGGCAGAAGACTTCCCATCAGAAGAGGGTAAGTCTTCGCTCCCACATGACGACTGTGCCTGAACCCAGGATGCCGTACGGGCTTCTGCAGACTCACTGGCACAAGGAGGCATACCAGGCACAAGGGTGTCAGCTCCTCTTTCCGAGGTAGAGGTATCGGGCTCCCCAGGGGCAGCAACAAAACTAACAGAGTGCTGCTCACCCAATGAAGGGTCCAAAGGCAAGAAGTTGACCTGGAGTAGGAGGTTGCGATGAACTGTCTTTTCACGTCCTGTCGAATCCCTGATCTTATAAACGTTGAGGCCGGGTTTAGAAGCGACCACCTCAAAAACTGTAGACTCCCATTTATCTGACAGCTTACGTTTCCCTCTCGCGCCCTTGTTTGCCAACAGCACCCGGTCCCCCACCAACAGAGGTAAGCCCCTGACCCTTTTGTTGTACTGCCTTGATTGATGTCTCTGCTCAGAAGCACTGTGTTCTTGAGCCAGGGCCATAGCAGAATGTAAATCATCCATGAGTGACTTGACATAGGCATTGTAATCACAAACTGTGTCATCACGAAGAACACTCTTGAAAATGAGATCAACCGGTAACCGTGGGACCCGTCCAAACATCAGGTAAAAAGGTGCAAACCCAGTCGTTTCATGTACAGTACAATTGTACACAAATGTCATCGACTGAATCATTTGTGGCCACTTCTGCTTCACTCTAGGAGGCAGAGATCTCAACATGCTCCCCAAAGTTCGGTTAAACCTCTCCGTAATGCCATTGCCCATGGGGTGGTAGGGCGTAGTGTGTGATTTCAGAATCCCACCCATATCCAATAATTCTGCCACCAACTCACTCTCAAAGCTTGGGCCCTGGTCAGAGTGTATGCGCTGAGGGAAACCATATATGCAGAAGAAACCCTCCCACAGCTTCTTTGCCACACTCTTAGCTGACTGGTCATGACAGGTGAAGGCATGTGCCAACTTAGTAAAGTGGTCAGTGATTACAAGCACATCCACAGACTTGTTGTGACTGTCTTCAGCTGACCAGAAATCAATGCACACTAACTCAAGAGGAGCACAGGTCTCTATACTCTCCAGTGGTGCCCTGGCAGCTGGCTCAGGGGTCTTACTGAGAACACATCTTGAACACTGCCTTACATAGTTACGCACATCCTTGTCCATATCAAACCAAAAAAAGCGTTGACGAGCCAGCGACAAAGTGCGCGGCTGGCCTTGGTGACCGGCGTTGTCATGTATGCCAGAAAGTACCACTGACCGAAGGGACTCTGGTACGACAAACTGGAAGCGCTTGTGTTTCGTCAAGGGATCTTTTGTGACACGGTAAATAATCCCATCCAAAAGCACAAGTCTATCCCACTGCTTCAAAAGTTTCACGGTCTGCTGACACTCGTTGTGGCGTTCACGTCTAGAAGGCCTCCGCTTCCTGGTCACATAATGGAGAACCCTGGAAAGCGTGGCATCACGCTCCTGTTGAGACTGAAGCTCCGCCTTGGATAGCACAGAGGAAGCATCAACATTAGAAACAACAACTGATGGCAAGTGGTCAGCTAGGGACGTGGCACGGTGTCTAGGCGCCACTTCCCAGTTGCTGATGGATGATAACACCGAAGAGACATCATCGTCAGACATGGAGACATTGACAGCCGTTGAGAACGGTAAGTCAACCAAAGACTGGGGGTGGCAAGTCAGATGAAAAGCTGCCTGCACAGACTCATCCTTCACATCACAGGCCTGCTTCAATAGCTCAGCATAGGGTTCTGCCAGCACACGTTCAGCCAGTGACTTGACAAATGGTCCTCTGCTCAGAGCATCCGCCACAATATTCAACCTGCCCGGAACATACTTGATGTCAAAGGTGTATGGAGAAAGCTTGGAGACCCAGCGTTGCTCACAAGCATCCAACTTTGGCTTGGTCAGAATATACGTGAGAGGGTTATTGTCGGTCCAAACAGTGAATATATGACCCTTGAGCCAGTGACTGAATTTATCACACACTGCCCATTTAAGAGCCAAAAACTCAAGTCTGTGAGCGGGGTACTTGGCTTGGCTACGACTGAGAGACTTGCTAGCAAAAGCAACTGGTCGTGCCCTCTCCTCACCCACCGGTACCTGAGAAAGAACAGCACCCAGACCATCAGTGGAAGCATCTGTGGAAAGGATGAAAGGCCTGTCAAAATCCGGGTGTGCCAAAACCACAGAATTGAGGAGTGCATGTTTCAACTGCACAAAGGCTGCCTCACACTCAGGGGTCCAATCAAGTGGTGTCAGTTTCCTGAACGCCCCAGGTCTCACATGATGACTGATGCCCTTGTGTCTCCTCTTCTGGCCTGCAGTCAAGGCAAAAAGTGGTTTGGCAATACGAGAACATGCAGGGATGAAATGTTGGTAAAATATTACCATCCCAAGAAATGATCTAACCTTCTGCTGAGAGGGAGTGTGACCATCAGCCTCCATTAGATCTGCCTTTGTGAAGCCAGTTATTACTCTCACCTTCTCCTCATCAACAGAGACACCAGATGCACTCACAACATGTCCAAGAAATGCCACAGACCGTCTCAGGAAGTGACACTTTTTCTGAGAGAGTTTCAAGTTGCTGGACCGCAGCCGGGAGAATACAACCCTCAAACGGTTCAACGACTCCTCTTCAGAAGACGCGAACACCAACAGGTCATCCAAATAGCAGAGGAGACTGGAGAAGTTTAAGTCACCAAAGATACTAAGCATCATGCGCATGAACGATGCAGGACTGTTACAGAGACCTTGAGGGAGACGGTTATACTCGTATAGGCCAAGTGGTGTAGTGAAGGCCGTGAAACGTCTGTCGGACTCATGCAGAGGCACGTTGTAAAACCCAGAGGTCAGATCCATGGTGCTGAAGAAGGCATTCCCGCCCAGGGCAGCAAGACAATCAGCTTGGTGGGGCAGTGGATGTGCATCTTTAACTGTCCTAGCGTTAAGCCAACGGAAATCAGTACATATTCTCAAGTCGCCATTCTTCTTCCACACCAACACCAAGGGTGAAGCATATTCACTGATCGACTTACTGATTATGCCTTTCAACTCCATCTCTGATAACACTTCTCTTAACACTTGATATTGCGCTGGGGGCACCCTGCAGAAAGGCAACCTGAAGGGGCGAGCGTCAGATAGATGGATCCGATGGACAAACCCTTTTGCTTCCCCACAGTCCAAATGGTCCTTGGAGAACACATCCTGGAAGCTCAACAACAGATCAGCCAGCTTCCTCCTCCACTCATCGGACACTTCACAACCCTCTAAGTCCACGTCACCAAGTCCACAGTCCTTTAGCATCTGCACAGGATCTGATGATTCACATCCCAGAGAGAATGAGGAAGTAGCCTGGCTTGACTGCACCATGCATGGGCCCGGAGTGACAGGAAAGTCCTCAACGGCCACACATGGGAACACATCAGCCAACTTACTATTGCGGCGCAATATAAGAGGTTTATCAGTGGGATTAAGAACCTTCATGGGAACCCAACGATCACCCCACATCGGTGTAATAACCCGACCAACCAAGATGTTTTTCGGTGTGGAGCGAGCTGAAGTTGGTTCTACAACGACAGTGCTCCCAGGTGACACAGGAGCAGAGGGAGGAAGCCTTCCCCAAACAATGTATTCCTTTCGAGGCAGCAATGTAACGGCTTGCTGCAATGTCACAGTACCCACCTTATCGGGTACCTCTGGGCTCAGCCACCGAGAGGTGCAACTCAGCAACTGGAGGAACTGTTCACAATCAGGGTCAGTTGTATGAGAGGACACCATCTCCCAGTATTTCCCATCAGATTTCATCTTCTGGATTACTGGTCGAAGCACATTTGTGCCAATAATCAACTCATCCCTCTGACCAGGGACAAGGAACATTGGCACTAGACACTTAAGACCGTAGAGCTCTATGTTCAGCTCATAAATGCATTTAGGTCGTGTAATGAGTCCACCACAACCAACAAGGACAACTTTTTCAGGGACAGGTTGTGGAGACAGGACAACACCTGCCGCTCTCAACTTAGCCTCTCCCATTTCACTAAGTGTACATGACATGCTGCCCGAGTCCAGCATCCCTCTCAGTGACGTCTGGCCACCAATCGACACAGGAGCATAAAACAACTCACTAGCTTCCTGAACTCTTTGTGACCCAACCAAAATTATTGTTTTCTCTTCGGGGAAGCTTTTACAACAGTCAACATACACAGAGTGTGGATTACCAGAATTTGTGAGGGTGTTGTTTACAATGCCCATGCTGCCCCTCTCATCACACAGGCTGGTCAGTTTAAATCAACATGTGAAGCAGCATTTGAGGATCTCTGTCCCATTGCCTGCCTGCAGTCACGTTTCACATGTCCTGGCTCAAAACAGTGAAGACATAACCTGAATAGTCTGCAATGTGAATGTGTGGAGTGTTCGCTGGATCCACAGACTCGACATCCTCGGGGCTGTATGCGTCGAGGAACCTGAGATCGACCCGCTGTCTGTTGACCGGTAGCCAGTGACGCATTACACAGAGAGAGAACCTTGTCAAACATGGTCACCATCTGTTGAGTAACAGGTTCGGTAGCAATAACACTGGACACCTCAGTGGGCTGCTGGGTTGTCATAAGGTTTTGTGATGTGTCGGCACAGTCAACAGCCTGTGTATTTGCCACTAAGCCCTTGACCTTCCTCACACGATCATCCAGGCGCTGCTGGACCTCAGCTGCCGTCCACTGTTCTGGTGGTTTCATTTGAAATGACAAGGAAAGGGTGGGGTCAGGACAGTGGCTGATAAACATCATCACAACCTCTGCATTAGGGTCCTCCACACATTTACCGCGCCTGCGGAGGCACTCAACCACAGCATCAATGGACTTATTAAGACGGATCCAATAGTCCATAGCATCCTCACCAGCCTTTGGAACAGTACCATAAAAGTCTCTCATTGGCAAGTTGGAACATGTGAGTTCACTGAAGTGGTGCTTCAAGACATCAAACACAGCATTAATTAACCCACCTCCACACAGTTCAGGGCGGCACCGCAAAGAGACTTTCACCATATCACGGGCTTTGCCTGTTAATCTCGACATCAGGAGCCCATATTGTTCTTCTGGTGTCTCACAGTTAGCCCTAGATAGGTAACACCTCATCAGATCCTCCCATTCTTGAATGGAAAATGTGTCACTATTGTCACCTCTGAAGAACGGAGGGGCTTTGGCTTCAGACTGCACCACAACCTTAACATGGGGGGACTCCAGTAGAGTAGGAGACCCGTTATTAGCAGGGTACTCCCGGGAGTGGCTGGCCTGTTGCATGGTGCACAAGTTAGCTGTAATATTATCTCCAATTTGTTTTGCCAGGTCAGATATTAAACCACTGAGTGCCTCTTGTGCAACATGTGTAGACTGTGAATCAACCAGAGGAACTGGAGTGGAGTTTGCAACAGGTACAAACGTTGGATTTATCGCAGACTGGTCAACTGTGCATTCATTGTGACCAGGTGCCACAGGCCTACCCCTCCCAAAACACAGTGAAGCATTGTGTGAATTTTTTGCTGGACCAAAACTGACACTGCTTCCAACATATTCAAGTTCAGGCAGATTTGCATAAGACATGTCTGAGAATTGTAGCAAAGCATACAGATAAGATGAATAAAATAAAATAAAATAAAAAAAATTAGAATAACGATTTTTTTTAAAAAATTCACACATCCAGAACAAATGCGGAAAGAAAGGAGAAAAAAAAAGAAAAGAAAAAAACTGCTTTTAATGGAAAACTTATTGTTCTGTTTTGTTTTTTTTTATTTGTCGATTCCGAGCGGCTTGCGCCAAAAATGGGTAGTATTAGACCTGAAAGACCGCACCCAGGGCAAAGAGGCTCCAGCGGCGCAGCGTGGAGCCAGGAGCCAGCCAGAGATCGTCACAGGTCCGCTGGACTGGAGAGCGCTGACTGCAGACTCGATCGGAGATGTCTCGGGTCGAACGGCACCAAGTGTGACCGGTGGATTTCTGCGTTGTGTGTGTTGTGTGGTGATCAGACAAACCACAAGACATCAAGTCTGGGATTGGAGGCGGTCTCCGTTTATTTAATCTGTCAATCGGGAGATATTAGCATTAGCACCTAGCATGTGCTCCAGTTCTCCAACCCGATCTCTCCCCAGTGGAACGAATAACAAAAGGGCCCCGCTAACGTACCTGTCAATCGGGAGATATTAGCATTAGCACCTAGCATGTGCTCCAGTTCTCCAACCCGATCTATACAAAATAATAGTTAGCATGCATCAAATGATATAAAGGTGTAATAGCAACTCAAATGAAAATATCCAAACACTTATCATTAATACAGAAGGAAAAATAAACATTTGAACAATATAAATGAAAGGATTACAATAGATTATAAAACTTGCCTCTCCCCAGTGGAACGAATAACAAAAGGGGAGAGGAAATTAATAACTTAATATTTATAATAGTCCTGGAGGACCCTGAACAAAAGAAGAAGAAAATAAGGCGGAGTTGGAGGACCAAACCCCTTATAGTAGACACAGAGGAACACAGCAACAGTCAAGTAGAAGCAGACAGATACATGAAATAACACATTTTGTGGAAATATAAAACTATTAATATAGACCCAGTTACACTCGCTCTGGTTCCCTCACAGTCTCTCAGGTTCTGGTTGCATAATTTGTTTAAAGCAGAAACTTTCAGTGCGACACGACTCACACAGCTCACATCTTTTAGCAGTTTCTCCAGGCGGAAGCTAATAATGTTGTGATCGTTCACAGAAACTTAATCCCAACTGTTGTGTGAACCTGTCGTCTCCGGAAGGTCCAGAAATGAATGAAACATCCAGAAATCAGCCCAGACACAAAGCCGCCTTCAGCTCAGTTTTCTCCCACTGAGGGATTTTACTTCCCTCATGCTGTTTCTGCAGCGAGACGCTGAAGGTCAGATGATCCGTCAGCCTCTGAGGTAGAAGCAGCTTTAAAGGGAAGCTGTTTTACTACGAATCTATTCTTAGAAGAGGAAATAGATCGTCTTCAGAAGCTTCAAAGCGCTTGAGAAATACTCTTAATTGGGCCAAATCGAGCAGACAGGAGTCCTTCCTGCTGCTGAGGAGACGGATTCTCCAGCAAAGTCACGACGACGAGTCGGTCGCAATAAATTCAGCGAGAGAAACCGACGGCTGACGTCACGCTGCCAACTGCAGGAGCGACTCGTTCACATGAAGAGAAGAGGCATTTCTCTGGTTTCTTTGAATAAAACGCTTTTTACTGAACTATCATTTTAAAATCTACTGATTCAGAAAAAGAATCCGTAGATTTGGATGTAATTTGGTTCTTATGCAGATCAAAGATGGGTTTTTAAATGTGTTTTCACGCCTGATAGAACAATAAATTTGGTCTGATTGATGAGAAACCTGTTCCCCTCCTCGCCTGTGGGGGCGCTGCACGAAAAACCACTGAAAGAAATTACATAAAAACCTCTGAAGACACTGAGCGCAACTTCCTTCCTCAACAAATGGAAACAAAAATGAGGAGGCGTCAGATTTTAGCGGTTGGAGGATTTCTCTTTTGACTACGAGCCATTTCTCCTGCTAGCGCTAAGCTAGCAGGTTTGTTTTGGTTGCGTTTACCCAGAATGCCCTGCAGACCAAAGCTCACTTTCTTGGTCCGATTATGCATTCACACCTTCCCAAACAAACTGGACTTTGACAAGACAAATGGACTGGATCTAAACAGCCCAAACAGAGCTGGTGTCAAAGGACCTTATTATTATTTAGACGTTTTCAGAAACGAGTCGTTGATGTCACATAAAATACACGATTCGTTCTCCTGACAGAGTTTGACTAAAACCCCCTCAGACTCCATGAAGTCTGTAAACCTCCTGCTTTAGCCGACCGACCGCTGCAGAATCAGGTTGTTTCAGGAATGAAAACTTCCTGCAATCAGTCAGAACATGAACTTTACTGTGGGCAGTTCATGTGGTCCAGTTACTTCTACCAGTGAGTTTATTCTAATTATTATTGTAATTACAGTTAACTAGAACGAAATGGGGCTAAATAATAATGTCTACTTTCTTGTATAGTGTTTGATTTGAGTGAAAACCAACAAAACAACTTATATCACGGTTCTGTTGCAGGCTGTGAAACGTAAATATCCCGGACGAGCCCCCAAATGCTGGAGGACAGAATTAGGGGCTCAGGATAAAATGTTTAGGTTTTATTTTTTATTTTACATTTCTTCTGTCTTCTCTTCTTCTTCCAGCTCCCAGCATCATAAATGACACGACAGTTTCTGTCTCTCTGCGTGTTTATGCCATGTTTCACTTCTTCCGCTCAGATTTTATCAGAATGTCTTGGATAGTTTAGTTTTTGTATTTTCTGAACCCAGTTTGTTATCGTGTTGATTTTATTCTTCCGGTTTCGGTTTTTGCTGCCCACACGTACCTGCTCTGGTTTGTAGTTTCAACATCTGCATTCCTTTCATTATTTCTGTTCATCCTGCCGTTCGCCTCGAGTCAGAAACCGTTTCATTCGACTGTCTCTGTCCAGCTATGTTGAGTTTTTAGTTTTGGAGGAATTTGAGTTTTAGCTTTTTAGTCCTAATCATATTCTGTTAACCTGACGTCTCAAATCCAACTGACTTTATCTTCAGATGTAGATTCTTTGCTGAGTAAGAACTATAAAAATGTGATTTCAACAGAGTAACGGATCCACTTCCACCTGAGTTTACGGTTAAATTATTGTAACAACATATTAGCTTCCCTTTTTAGCCCTAAAAGATGAACCACAGCTGATTTCATGGTGTTATAATGAAGCTATTAAACGAAGCTTGTTGGACCAGAGTAGAGAAGAAAACGGCCTTGACCCAGTTAGCAGTGATCTAAACATTGTTGCTCTTCATCTTCATTTGATGCCATTCTGGACAAGCAGGCGAGTGCAGCGAGGCGACATGTAGCAATTTAGAGAAAACATTCCTACATGGACGTTTTGTCCTAATCTCACATCCAGTGCTACTGAAACAAAGCAAATGAAACCTTTTGGTGTTTTGGTGGAGCTGATTACATTCATAGCATTAAATAAGAGTCTAATAGAAATCCTGTATTTTATAAATATGATGTGTTTGCGTTCACTTCAGGAAGTATATAATTGACCCTACGATTGCACTCACAACTGGCCACGAATAATCTTCCTTTAAATTTGACCTATTATGCTTCCTTGGAACCGGTTAGGATCGGTCTATGGCCTATACAAAACATATTTATTACATTTTTTGCACAAAATTATTCTTAGATGACATTTGAATCTATTTTACGCTCCTTTCAGAATGAGCAGTTTTCACTCTAAATCCAGAAAAGCTGCTGCGGCTGCTGGCCACGCCCCCCCCAACTCATCGTTTGCAGCCATTTTCACGTACGAGTGTAAAACAGACGGGCAACTATACAGCCGTACATCTCTGAAAAGCAGAAGTGGAGCCTCCAGTACAACAAACAAGAACGCAGCAAGTGGTTTCCGGATGCTAAGTCAACAACAAGACACTGGTCTTGTCCAGCAGCCATTGTACAGCACATAGAGCAGTAAAAGCAGCTGAGCAGACATGCTGGGTTGCTAGGTAACGGATGGAATTCTGCTGGAGTTGCTAGGTAACGGGTTGGTTGCTAGGTGACGCTACATTCCGTAAGGTTTTTTGAAAGGCTCATTTTCCAGACACCAAAAAAACAAAAACCAACTGCATGAGTTCTTTTCAAACGTTTGGGATGATTTTAGAAGCTTTACAAAAAAAAACAAATGCAAAAATGTGAATTTCAAAAGAAGATGAGAGATTACCGTTAGATTAAAATTACAAATCTACGAGAAAATCCTGCTCCAAGCTTTCTATGTTTGTAGGATCATGTCTAGAAAAACCCGGTTTGGAGCCAAAATGAGATTTATGTAGGAAACATGGTGACATTCAATCGTTTTGGTTAACAGGGAAAAATATTTTGCACACATTGCAAATAAGTTTGCAATTTCAAGGCAGAAGAAATGTAGAAAATGATAAAGCAATAATGAAACAATGGTCAAAAATCTGCAGTTACCAAGGAGACCATAAGCTAACAAGGTTAGAAATACCAACTAGATTTAATTTAAAAGGTAAATATGAAGCAGATCAACCATCACTGGCTCCTGTAATTAATTCAACCTGTGGTTCAGTGGAGATCAGAGGTAAAAACACGTCACGTCGTCACAACGTCCACGGCCCGATTCCCTCTAAACGGCCCGTTTGTTCCCGTTTGCTGTGGCTTCAGGAGGAACCGACAGTAATTTGTTGGTTCCTTCGTCGCCCAGTGAGATCACCCTGGAAATTGCAGGTTGCATGAAAGAGTCACATGTTGTGATGTTTTCAGGAAGTAGAATCACAAAAGATTCCCTGTCTGCGAACAAAAGGCCGTGGCGTCGCAGCATCCGAACGTTTGTCTCCAAATTAAAGCCTTTCAGCGGGAATCTGAAGGAGATGAGAGCTCGTCTTTAGCTGCAGGGCGGCCACAGAGGAAAGGTCGCTCTTTGAGCAAACGGGGATTTATCAGCAAATCCATCAGAGTCATTGTAAAGGCAGCACTTCCTCTGCATGCGGCGGGACGACCCGGCTGATGGAGTCCAGCTCAGGAAAAGAAGAAGCTGCTGCAGCCACCAAGGAAACCTCAGAGGCTGCAGCTTCTTCTTCTTCTTCTCGTTTCCCGATAAGAACATCCTGATGTTCGCACTCTGCGACGCGCTGATGCCTGGACGAAGACGCTCCTGATGGGGTTTTGATCCCTGATGGTGCCGAACTCTCGGTTCAGCTGGAGACCAAAACTTTCCAGCCGCTGATCGTAACAGAATGAAGGAAACTGAGGGTTAAGCTGCAAAATCATTTAAAGTTTGTTGATCTTTGAGAATTATTATTACCATTTTATTAGTTGAAAATGGTCTGAAAACAACATTATCATTTATTTATTATTATCATTTATTATTTATTTGGTATTTATCATAATACCAATCAGCTACGCTCCTTCTGTCGGTAAAAACTTCCACAGCGAAGAGTGTTGTTGGTCTGTGGTGCGTTTACTTATCAAATGAAGGTCGGATTTTCCAGTTTCTCAGCCCAGGTGTATATTTCTGATGTGGTTTAAATCACTGAATGAACGGCAGGAGAATCTTCTTTAACCTGCTCGTTTTTACAGTGTGGTCACAGAAAACCTTCGCAGGGAGCTGAAATAAAGGCGGCATTTCGATCAATAAAACTGATTGAATAATAAACTCTGATTCCTTATCCGGTCCAACACCTGAAGGTGTTTCTTTAAGAGGAAACCTGCGCAGCCGCTTCACTCCACGCCTGAATTAACCGATTTTAACGCTTCGCTGCTCTGCAACACCAGGCGGACGTCTCTTCCTCTTTCCAAAGCCGCAGCGCCGTCAGCGTTTAAATAAAACCAGGGAGCCGAGGGGAGGGACAGGCGGGACACCAGAACCTGATCCGGTTTCTGTTTCACCTTTTTTTTATCACGTTTGAGAAAAAATGACATCAAAATTTCTACGTCTCTTCAGATCCATTATAATTTCTGAAAACAGAAGCCATGTGGTGAAGTTTCCAGGAAATAAAATTATTTAATTTGGGATAATTACGGACAATGCTAATTAATTCCCATTAACTTCTAGCTTGGAGAGTCTGATGGTGAAAGCTAATCAGGGCTAAGATGATTTGCAGCAGCGGAGCATGATCAGTCAAACTCAAAGAAAACACGTTTTCCTGGTTTTTAGAAAACTCTCCGTGACGACAGCAGCGGCTCAATCAAATCCCTTCAAATCAACGGATCCAGCTGCAAACTTCCATCCATCCATCCATTTTCTTTCACCCTTGTCCCTCAGTGGGGTCAGGAGGGTTGCTGGTGCCTCTCCAGCTAACGTTCCAGGCGAGAGGCGGGGTCACCTGGACAGGTCACCTGGACAGGTCACCTGGACAGGTCACCTGGACAGGTCGCCAGTCTGTCGCAGGGCAACACAGAGACACACAGGACACACAACCATGCACACACACACTCACACCTAGGGACAATTTGGAGAGACCAATTAACCTGACAGTCATGTTTTTGGACTGTGGGAGGAAACCGGAGTACCTGGAGAAAACCCACCATGCACAGGGAGAACATGGAGACTCCATGCAGAAAGACCGGGAATCGAACCCAGAACCTTCTTGCTGCAAGGCAACAGCTCTACCAACTGCACCACTGTGCAGCCCCCAGCTGCAAACTTCTGCTAATTAAATAAATAAACGGCTGGATGGTTTTCAAAATAAAACAGGAAACGTGAAGCTGGTGTCTGAATCTTTAACAGCTAATTTGTGCGTCCAGAGCAGAAGCTGCAGGGAGAGGAATCGGTTTCCTGAGATCAGGGAGAAAATCCAGATCCGGCCGAAGAGCAGCCCGGCTGCAGCCCGGCTCTTCAGCCGGCTCTGTTCATGTGTTCATCGTGTTTTACAAGCTCACACAGATTGTGCTAATTCTGCCCCATCAATCATTTTCTGCAGAGGAGGTGTCAACTTGTGGAAACGTCAGATCGATTCGCCGCGTCCAGCAGACGTGTTAATTACCTTGGAGGTAAAACAATCCACAGAAATAAACCGGCAGGTTGTCAAGAACAACCTGAGTTTATCTGTGATGTGAAGTCGTGATGAAGAGAGGAGGAAACAGAAACGGATTCTAGAAAAATACATTTTAACCTGCTGTAAATTCACTCAGTAGTAAATATCAACAGTTCATGTAAAAAATATGTGAATGAAAAGGAGGATAAACCTTCATCTGCCTCTTTTTCACGTAAAAATGAAATTATATATTCAGAAAACTATTAAAACATATTTTAAATACGCAACAAAACATCAGTTTATTCAGCTGCTTTTCGCTTCGTCATCATAATTTTCTAAATTATTTTAAAAACAGTTTTACTCCATGAACTGAAACCTTCAGCTGAAATGCATCTGTTTTTTAAATTTCAGCTCCTTTTACGTCAAATATTAGGACCAAAATATAAAGTTAAGTGTAAATGTTGGTGTTTTAAGAAGCAAATTGACAATAAGGAACAAAAATAAGAAAATAAAATGTTTCCAAATCAGTTTGATTCAATAAAAACTGCAGCTGTTTCTGATCTGGTGAGTTTCTGGTTAAAACATGTTTGTTTTTCATTCAGAGGGAAGAAAATACAGAAATTTTACTAAAGTAAGAGAATAAATACTTTATAGTAAAATTAAACAGTACAGCATAGTAAAAATACGCAATTATTCAGAAAAGTTACTAAAGTAAATGTGGATTAACTCTGGATAAGGAGCAAACAGTGAGTTATATAAACTATAAAACCTTTTGTTTAGTGATTCCTTTACATGAACTGATTTAAATAAATGTTTAAAACCCCAGTGAGGAGACCAAATAAGCACAGTGAGTCCAGGTAAGCTGAGGTTTGCGTGTCTTACCTTGTAGACCTGCCCATAGGTGCCGTTTCCAACCAGTTCGACGAGCTCAAAGATCCCAGCCGGGTCCTGAAACAGAGAGGAAGAGCTGAGCGACGAGGGGAAACCGGCTGACCTTCACGCACCAACACGCCGTGATGAAAGCGCCGCTGCACACCTTAAGGTCCTTCCTGTCAGCACCACGGTTCCTGCAGGGGGGAAACTCTGCAACACGTTCAAATCCCCTCAAAACTCAACTTTCTGTGTCGTTTGCAGGCGCGGAGCTATGGGGGGGGCTGAGGGGGCGGCTGCCCCCCGAGCCGGGCCGGATGGGGGCTCGGATCTGGAGGCGCCAGGGAGGGAGGTTTCAAGTCGCTTAGCCGAAATGCTTCCTGGGTAAAAATCTGAATCTGTTGAGCCCCCCCTCAACAGTTTCAGTCTAACCTCCCACCCAAAAGTTTCCAGCAGTCGATGCACGTAAGGGGCCCAATGATAAATTGTTGCCTTTTAGGCCTATTTGGTCACTAGCGACTAATAACAAGTCGCTAGTTAATAACTAGCGACTTGTTCCGCTAGAGGTCGTTTGTGAAACATACTTTATGAAAAAAACATCTGAATGAGGTTAGATGAATGTTTTCTACTTTATATGTAAATGACTCAGAAAGTTTAATCTAAATACAAGTGAAGGTTTTGTGTAAAGTAGAAGTTGCTACATTTCAGCCATCTTGTCGTCTTTTCAGACGTTTGATCAGTTTATCAATCCGTGATAATTAACCGTCTTCTGGTTATGTTGTAAAATAAACAGCATTCAAAAGTATTTAAATCAAAACTTTCCCTTTAATCTCTTGGCTTCTTTGGCTTAATAAAATGTTTTTATAACAAATCCTCTGAATCATTTTGCTCAGGATCCGACATCGGCTACATGAAGCCATAAAAACACAGAATAACTTCCTTCTGTTTTACCTCCTCATAAAAACACTTTAATCTGTTAAACCTGATTCTCTACACCTGTTGACACAGCTTAAGCTAGCTGTTAGCCTCGGCTAAAGCTAACAGTTCTTCATTTTCTTCTTTGTGAAAATAGAAAGAAAATTTCATTTAAATGTTCATGAATTTCATCCAGGCTTTTTGAAACAACTGCAGATGTAGGATTTAAATCATTAATAATAACAAGTATTTTAATTTAAAACAGGAACTTAGCTTCCTAGCAGAGCTAAGCTAAATAGCCATAGCTAGATGCTAAAGCTAGTTTTCAGCTTTGCAGCTTCTAGGACAGAAAGTTGGTATTAAAGAAAAGCAGAAACACTCAAAAAACACATTTAGGAGGTTAACTGAAGGCTGAATCAATTTATTGATAAAATATGGTTGTTCAATATTTTTAGCTTTTAACTTCAGTTAATTTAGCAAGATTAAGCATTAAATTTCCTACACCAAAGGTAAAACAAATAGCTAAACAGTGATTCTTTCTAAACATGCCTGATGAAACTCAGGTATAAAATATCTCAGGTAAAAAGCATCTCAGGTAAACTCACAATCTTATTTCCAAGTTGATTAAAAACCATAAAATCCCCCAAACAGACGCAGATCTAAAGGTGTACCTGTGTGTGTGTGTGTGTGTGTGTGTGTGTGTGTGTGTGTGTGTGTGTGTGTGTGTGTGTGTGTGTGTGTGTGTGTGTGTGTGTACAGTAGCCCACAGGAGAGCGTATTAAAGTGCATCCTCCTGAAAAGGATTAGCTTAAAAAGCCACGTTCGTTTCCACTCAAGGTCAAAGTCAAGCACATGAAATCCCGGAGGACAGAGCCTCACGTGCGCGCGCCTCCACGTGCACACGTTTACCTGTTACACTGTAAGAAGAAAACACAACACCTGTCACAGCTGACATGTTTGTTTTTATCGAACAGAGAGAAATCCAGCTATGTGTGGCGGCTAACGGTTTCCTGGTGTTGATTACATCAACATCGTTTCTGCTTATTGACTCAGACATGAACCATCAGATCACAGGAACATTACAGGTTAACAGGTTAACAGGTTAACACGGGACGGCAGGATTCAGCTGCTGCAGCTGCTGCAGCTGCTGGCTCCTACAGGTTAACAGGTTAACACAGGACGGTAGGATTCAGCCGCAAGCTGCTGCAGCTGCTGGCTGCTGCAGCTGCTGGCTGCTGGCTGCTGCAGCTGCTGGCTGCTGCAGCTGCTGGCTGCTACAGGTTAACACAGGACGGTAGGATTCAGCCGCAAGCTGCTGCAGCTGCTGGCTGCTGCAGCTGCTGGCTGCTGCAGCTGCAGCAGCTGGCTGCTGCAGCTGCTGGCTGCTACAGGTTAACAGGTTAACACAGGACGGTAGGATTCAGCCGCAAGCTGCTGCAGCTGCTGGCTGCTGCAGCTGCTGGCTGCTGCAGCTGCTGGCTGCTGCAGCTGCCTGCTGGCTGCTGCAGCTGCTGGCTGCTACAGGTTAACACAGGACGGTAGGATTCAGCCGCAAGCTGCTGCAGCTGCTGGCTGCTGCAGCTGCTGGCTGCTGCAGCTGCAGCAGCTGGCTGCTGCAGCTGCTGGCTGCTACAGGTTAACAGGTTAACACAGGACGGTAGGATTCAGCCGCAAGCTGCTGCAGCTGCTGGCTGCTGCAGCTGCTGGCTGCTGCAGCTGCTGGCTGCTAGCTGCTGGCTGCTACAGGTTAACAGGTTAACACAGGACGGTAGGATTCAGCCGCAAGCTGCTGCAGCAGCTGCAGATTACAGGTTAACTGCATAAAACGCTGGTTTCCATTGTGTTTGAGTTAATAACTAACTGGCAGCACTGAGGCCTGGAAGTGACCAAATAGGCCTAAAAGGCACCAAGCAGATGAAAACTCTTGATCATTTCTGATTAATATGAATATTTCTGTTCAGCTGCATTTCATCTGACTGGATAATTTACTAAAAAACACCAACAGAAACAAATCAGTAAAACATGGCTGCAGTATCAGCTCACCTAGAACTAGTTCATTCATCAACCTTTTAATAAAATAAAACCTTTAATAAAATACATCCTGATGCCACTATGTAGCTTATTAAACCTGTTTATCTGTAGTTTAATGTGGCTGAACTCTTTAAAAAACCTATTTTCATGTTTCCAAATTAAATTTCAACAGAAAATGTGTCCATTAAGACTTTATAATTAATTACCTTTTTAATAAAATCCTGATTATGTTTAAACACCTCAGCTGATAAAGTTGCTGAACAGATTGAACTCTGACCTCGTTCATTCATCACACGCAGTTAGCATAAAGCTAGCCGCAGTTTGGACTTTTGGCTTATATTGTGACGTCACTACTAAAAACAGCACAACAGTCACCACGCGCTTACCGTTATAGGGGGACGTAATGACTGATTCTGGATAAAAACCTTCAATTTTGTCCAAAAATGTCTCAGTTTTCATCAACTGCTAGACAGAGAGAGAGAACTGTAATAACATGACCGGAGCGTGTCGACATTTTATGACATTTTATGACGACACGGCCAAATTTGCAGTACCGTAAATCCGCCACACGTAGCGCTATCTGAAAAGTTCCAACGGTTTCTGAAAGGGGAGACGTTGCGCTTTCCAGCCAATATCGGGTTATTACGGTAATCTCACAGCTGCAGAGGGTGAAATTAATCCGGAGGGGGGGCACGGTATATTGCGAAAATAAGTTCCAGTTGTTATGGATACATGGGTAAATATATCATCTCACAGGGCATTTAAAGAACTACTTACAATTAAAATAAGGAAGAAATATACAGGCAGACATTTGAAACTTGGGCGTAAAAGGCATTTTCTAAAGTCTGTTCATAATATACTGGAAAGAAACGTTTATAAGCAACTCCTGATGCGATCTACCAGCAGAAGGTCAAAGTTACGTTGGTTTGATTATTGGTCTCTGAAAAACACAGAGACTCAACAACCATGAGGACAAATAACACACAAAATAACACAGAAAAATAATGTGCAAAATGAAGAAAACAGTCCAATAGAAACAAAAAAAATCAGAATGTCGAGTCTGAAATAATTAAATAATGAACTAAAAACTACCAAAGTAGAACTGCATTGTAGCTGTAAAGTGTAAACTAAACACGACTAGAAACTGACCAGATACAACAAAACATTCAAAAATAAATAATCCGTGTCTGTAAGATTACAATCCATCTCAATGAAGCAAAAACGTCAGCAAGGATTTCTAGAAACAATCACTCAGAGTTTTAACAACCAGTAAAACAGCCACCATGATGGAATGGAAATACTCACAATGACCCGAAGACCAGAAACAACAAATCACAAAACAGACGCAACAAAAGCAAACGGAGAGAAACAGTTAAGAGAAGAAAGCAGGACACAATCTGGCTGTAAAAACAAGATGGAAAACAACCACAGGGAGACACAAAGTGGACGCAATGCGACAAAACAATCACAAAATGACAAAAAGAAAAAGGCCTGGTGAAAAAAACAAGCACAGCTGGCCAGAAAAAAAAAACAGAGACAAGATAATCTCAAAAAGAAGCAGAAACAAAAGCAACAACACAAAGAGAAAAGAAGAAAGGATGAAATGAAATCTATTTCACAAACTGACACCATCAGCGGTTTGACTGAAAAACATTCGTCTGAGTTTAACAGTCTGAGGCGGGTCGACCCGTTTCCCTCACAGGGATCCACCAAAGACATAAAACTAGTTTCTGACGCCTGAAACATGTTAACGTTTAAAACCTGAGAGCAAAATCAGTCAAAAGCAAAGTGCTAAAGCTAAAGCTAGCTGTTAGTCCTGCTAAAATATTTTTTATGTTCTTCCTACGCATTAAAAATGTACAAATGTTCCTCTAAGTGCCTAAAAATATAATCAAATCTATAGAAAACAATAACTAGATTAGGTTTTGAAACATTAACAAGATAATTTATCTGAATCTGAAAATGTTTAATAGCTAACTAGCCTAGCTCAATACACTAGCCATGTAGCTAGCAGGCTAAGCTAGTTATGAATCATACAGTTGATTTTCTGAAACTTTTCTAAATATGTTAGCATTCTGGTGAATATTTCATGCATTTTAGATGCTTACTCTTCTAATTACATTAAAATTACAGTTTTTTAAGAGGCACAACCTTTTAACATGTCCTTCTTTTCATGACTCGGGTTTGTAAAAAGTGTAAAAACGTGACTGCAGGTCGAGTGAGTCAGAGAAATAACCTCCATCTGCAGCACCAGGTGTAACGTGAAGTGACTGAACAGTTTCATGCTTAGAAAATCAGTTAACTGAGCTGATTTTATAAACAAAGCACAAATAATGAGGCTTTCACACCTTATAAGAAATGTTTTTCATGTTTTGTTACATTAAAAACACTCATTTCACTGGATTTTATGTTTTAGACCAAGAGAAAGTAGAACAAAATTGTAAAGTAGGCATTTTTAAAAAAAAGTATCATGAATAAAATCTGAAAAATAGTGGAACAACATAAATTTTAACCCTAAAATTACCCTAACATAAATTTTAGCTACGCATTCACTTGTGGTTTGAAACATGTACTTTAGGCGATGCATGCAGAAAAATGCGTTTGGGTTTGATGACACCAACACACCCGGAACACACAACCCCCACAGTGACACACGGTGGTGGCAGCGTCATGCTGAGGGGATCATTTTCTTCAGAAACAGACCCAGAGCAAACAGTGGAAGCCAGGTGTAGCCGCCTGCAGAATGCTAAAATTAGCACCAAATTAAATGAGTAACGTTCTCTCCAGATGTTTCAGGTTCCAAAGTTGCATTTTCTTTATAATATATGAATATTCTGTAAATTTTCTGTAAATAATTCGGACTTGCGTTCCACAGAAATACCTGCACAGTACAACCAGGTTTCCATCGGTCTATATTCAGGCGTCTGAATGGTTTTCGGTGAAAAATTAACATTTTATTGCCTCCAGTGATCGGAGACGCTTTTTGATCAGTGAGCGGTTTCAGTGAAACTGCACATGCGCAGAACGGACGGCGGTTGGGCTTTTTTCCTTAGCATTCATGGACCAAAACAGTAACAGTGACGGATAGCTTTATGCTAAGTGTGCTACTTTTCACCTGTTCGGCTTAAAACAACTTCTGACACAAAATATCTATGCTACATGAGCATGTTTGATTCACTGGAGACGGGTTTGTGTTTGAGATGTTAGCCTAACGGGCTAACGCGGATATGCGTTTCGACTACAGACCTAAACCACAGCGCCATCTAGCGCCCTGGAAGGACAACTACAGCAGATTCAATGTGACTACAGACCTAAACCACAGCGCCATCTAGCGCCCTGGAAGGACAACTACAGCAGATTTAATGTGACTACAGACCTAAACCACAGCGCCATCTAGCGCCCTGGAAGGACAACTACAGCAGATTCAATGTGACTACAGACCTAAACCACAGCGCCATCTAGCGCCCTGGAAGGACAACTACAGCAGATTCAATGTGACTACAGACCTAAACCACAGCGCCATCTAGCGCCCTGGAAGGACAACTACAGCAGATTTAATGTGACTACAGACCTAAACCACAGCGCCATCTAGCGCCCTGGAAGGACAACTACAGCAGATTTAATGTGACTACAGACCTAAACCACAGCGCCATCTAGCGCCCTGGAAGGACAACTACAGCAGATTTAATGTGACTACAGACCTAAACCACAGCGCCATCTAGCGCCCTGGAAGGACAACTACAGCAGATTTAATGTGACTAAAGAGGGAACTTTAACCCGACAGTTTCCAGACAGTGGTGTTAACTGTTTTCTTGTATTTTCTGATGGTTTGTCACATTAAACGCTCATAAATTCCGCGGACTGAGCAGCAAACTGTGCTGTGTCCTCAGGATGTTGCTTTAAAAGGATTCAGCGGGTGATATAACAGAAAGTCTCCTGTGTGACACCCAGACAGCTATTTATACCGCGATCAGAGGCTCTGATGAGCCGGACCTCGAACCCTCCAGCCGGGCTGGGAGAGGAGATGCAGGAACAGGAAGTGACCTGATTTCTGCTCTGAATGGAGACAGAGCTGGTTCTGGTTCTGCAGAACCCTCTTCCTCAGTGTTTCCTCTCATCTTCCTGCCTTCATCACCTCCTCCTCCTCCTCCTCCTGCAGGTGTGTGTGCTGCATAGACACACACCGACACGCAGTCCCGCCCCGGCGCTCATGTCCAGACCTGACGGCGGCTCTGCAGGTACCGCCGCGTTGCGTAAGCAGCTGGGAGCAGAAACAGGCGGGGGACGCGCGGAAAATAACCCTGAGCTCCATGTGACGCTTCATCCCGCCATCATGGCTGACCTGTGAAATAATCACTGGTTTTTCTTCTTCTTTTTAACGCGTGCACGCGCACGCGCACACATTCCGGCACTGCACTTCCTATCAGCCGCTGTGAAGCAAAGCTGCTGTCGCCACAACATCACGAAATGGCGGAACTCGCTCCTGTTGCGGTTATCATCGCTGCTATTCCGCCGCGTGCGTGAGTGCGCGCGTGCGTGTGAGCATCTGTACGAGAGAGGAGGAGAGGAAGTGCGCGTGCGTGCATTTGATGTCTTTGTGCAAAGTGTCAGTGAGGAGCTTAACATCTGCCCCACATAGTGCAGACAAGAGCGGCTTTCAGCGCGCGCACGCATGCACGCACGCATGCGCGCGCGCGCGCGGCAGCGGCAGCTCTGGGCCTCATTACATCACGTCCCAATTGTTCAGCAGAAAACACCAAAACAGATCCCACACCGATACATCTGATCACCGGCCTGATTTCCTCAATCAGCGTCCTCACGCGCGCGCGCTCACACACACACACACACACACACACACACAAGTGTGTGCGCGTGCACGCTGAAAGCGCATTAGGAGACACATCCAGTGTGAGGTTGGAGAGCTGGAGGAGGAGGAGGGGGAGAGGAGAGGGGGGGACAGGTGTTGCACATGCACGCGCTCACACAGGAAAAGGACATGCACGCGCACACGCACAGAGCGAGACATTTACCCGTAGTGCAGACAGGTCTATCTCATCCAGACTCCGCGCCGGGGAGTCGCTCGCCATGGTTCCGTCGGTAGAAGCGCGACTCAAGATGGAAGCTTCCTCAACGACCATCGACCGGGAGGTGATGAAGGCTCGCTGCTCTTCTCCTCTTCACCAGGCCGAACCCCCCACCCACCCCTGACAGGAGCCCCGAAAATATCCCGCTGAAGGCGACGCAGACCGGAGGAATGATCGCTCCGGGAGGCGCGCAGCCCGCAGAGCCGAGAGGAAGAGGAGGAGGAGGAGGAAGAGGAGGCGATGTGCGCGCAGCTCCAGGTGCTACATGCTGCTCGGAGCGCCACAGCCCGTCCTACATGCCTTCATCCAGAACCGGGACCGCGGAGGACAGATGCGTACAGGAGCAGCGGCCGAGGCGCACTGAGGCGGCGCGGCGCGGCGCGGCGGAGGCGGCGCGCAGGCCGGGAGTGGCCAGAGAGGAGGCTGCGCTTCACGGGGAGCCGCCCACCGCGACGCGCCGCACACACCTCCACGGAGCGCGGCGGGACCGGGCCGAACCTTCATTCAGAGCAGAAACAGGCTGGGGAGGGGGGCCGGGCCTTTCCACCTGATTCATGTCTGAATCACAGGAACATTAGAAACAGTAGAAATTACATTTTGCTTTATTACAAATAATAATCTCTAATTTATTCATTCACTCAATTAACTCATTACTATTAATTTGTATTATTATAAATATTAACATTACAACAATAATCCCATAAATGTTTTTATTTATAATAGTAGTGACTTTATTGTCATTTTCATTTACCTTAGTTAACATTATTATTATTATTATTATTATTATTATTATTATATTAACAATACTAATAATCTTGAAAACAAAAGATTTTTTCCAGCCGGGGGCGCCGCCCCGAACCCGCCCTGAGGTCGCTGCCTTAAGGCCAAATACCTGCAGGGAGAGGAGGCGTTGCCATGGCGACCTGTTGAGGTTTATTGTCTTCATCCACAAATAAACAATTGATTCATTTTGATCTTCTGCGAAGTTCAGACAAAGAGACGATTCTGCAGAGATGCTCATGGAGGCAACGTGTTGCTGGAGCAACGTGTTGCAGCAACGTGTTGCAGCAATGTGTTGCAGCAACGTGTTGGAGCAACGTGTTGCTGGAGCAACGTGTTGCAGCAACGTGTTGCAGCAACGTGTTGGAGCAACATGTTGCAGCAACGTGTTGGAGCAACGTGTTGCTGGAGCAACGTGTTGCTCCAACATGTTGCTGGAGCAACGTGTTGCTGGAGCAACGTGTTGCAGCAACGTGTTGGAGCAAAGTGTTGCAGCAACGTGTTGCTGCAACATGTTGCTGGAGCAACGTGTTGGAGCAACGTGTTGCAGCAACGTGTTGGAGCAACGTGTTGCTGGAGCAACGTGTTGCAGCAACGTGTTGCTGGAGCAACGTGTTGCAGCAACGTGTTGGAGCAAAGTGTTGCAGCAACGTGTTGCTCCAACATGTTGCTGGAGCAACGTGTTGGAGCAACGTGTTGCAGCAACGTGTTGGAGCAACGTGTTGCTGGAGCAACGTGTTGCAGCAACGTGTTGCAGCAACGTGTTGCTGCAACGTGTTGGAGCAACGTGTTGCAGCAACGTGTTGCAGCAACGTGTTGCTGGAGCAACGTGCTGGAGCAACGTGTTGCAGCAACGTGTTGGAGCAACGTGTTGGAGCAACGTGTTGCAGCAACGTGTTGCTGGAGCAACGTGTTGCAGCAATGTGTTGCTGCAACGTGTTGGAGCAACGTGTTGCTGGAGCAACGTGTTGCTGGAGCAACGTGTTGCAGCAACGCTGCGGCTCTGTACTGGTTTTCTGGACTTTTGTTTGGTTTTCCTCGTTGAGGCCCTGAATGTTTGAATGAATTCCTCTGATTCTGATTCAGATGCAGCTGGAAGGAGCTCCGCTCCTGCTTTTTAACTTTTGGACAGATTTGCAACCATGGCAACACAGTTGTATTTTTTATGATGTGGAGGAGCCGATTAGCATCTCAAAAGCTAAACCAATACCTGAAATTTGAAAAGGAGGAAAGAAGAAGCAAGTTTTTCATCGTTTCCACAACTCCACCTGACCAGAGATTTAAACTGGAGCAGCAAAAGCTAATGAGGTGGATTAGCTGAACTAGCTAACAGTTGATAATAGCGGTCTTCGGTCAGAGGTCTTTCCAGATATCTTGGAAACCTGACTGCTAGTGGAGATCCTTCCTGCCCACAAAAACATCTCATATGTCGTTTGGAGCTGAACTGAGCTCAAAACAATAAAACTGGTTTTATTGTTGCGGTCAGAAAGTAACGTCATAATAAAATATTATTATGTAACCGTAAATGTAACCGTTTATTACTGAAGGTCTGAGTTAGTTGATTTACTTTAGCAGGTTTTACAGCTCAGTCACAGTGAAGAAGATTTCAGGATGTCGGAGAATCTTGTTCAGAGTTTGATAGATTTTAGAAACTTGTGTTTCTCTGGAGTCACAAGCTGCATCTCCATTAACCAGCCAGTCACATGATCAACAACCGGACGTTACTACTGGTGGAAATGACAAAGGAGGAGAGGAGAGGAAGTACAGAAGGATGATTGTTTTTGTGTTATTCTAGTGAATCTTCTGTTAAATCACCAAAACGCCGCATAAGAAGCCATGAAACTGTTGCATCTGTTGCGCCATGTTTTTTAATGACTGAACAAGTTTATTCACATAAATTTATTTATTCTTAATATTACACTACAATTTCGAAATGGTGCTTTTTGACATCAGCAGAAAATAGAGGAAGATTTGTGGTTATTGACAAGAAGCCATTGTTTCCAACATGCTGCCAAGCCAAAGGGACAGAGTGGATTAAAATCAGTTTTTAATCATAAATATGTCAGTTTTGACTCTAACAACCAAACACCAGGAAAACTCAGACTTCCTGGAAGGGATTCGCTTCAGATCGTCCTCAGATTCAGGCAGAGCCGTCAAGTTCAGGCAGGTAGAAGCAGCTAACAAACAAAACAAGAGGACAGTTTGTGTTTC
Organism: Poecilia reticulata; assembly: GCF_904066995.2. Taxonomy (NCBI): domain Eukaryota; kingdom Metazoa; phylum Chordata; class Actinopteri; order Cyprinodontiformes; family Poeciliidae; genus Poecilia; species Poecilia reticulata. The sequence goes on along the minus strand of NC_088849.1, from coordinate 25,876,586 downwards.
ACCTGGTTGGTGGAGACGCGACACCTGAACGCACCGCCGTGATGCCTTCACTTCCATCTGCTGCTGGAGTTCAGCCCTCAGGTCACAGATCCGATCATCTCCTCTGGTTAACCTGCTGTCATCACTGTTTATGTTCTTTTGGCTCCACCTAGAGGCAGAGATGAGAACTGCAGGATGGAGTCAAACTCAGTGAATGGAGGATCGAACGGAAATAACCCATAAAAACTGGCTTATGGTTTATAAACTGTTTATAAGTCGGAAAATGGTTGTAAGAGACAATACTGTGATGCAAACAAAAATTATGTAACCGCAGAAAAAACATTTAGCAACTTCAGGAAAAAATAATGAATCAGGAAACAATAACGCAAAAAAAGTTACAGCCACAGAAAAACATGAGCCAACTTAAGAGAAAATGCTGCATTTTCAGAAAGAAATGCTGAAACTACAAGAAATAAAAGCAAAAGCGGAAAAAGCCTCGTTTTATTTGCTTAAACAAGTTTAAAACTTTACAAACTCGTTCCATAAAATAAAGTCATCCAGGCCACCAGGGGGAGTCAAACCCCAGATCATTTGGGACCAGACAGAATTTCACACATTTATATATTTGTAGACTTTGTCTTTTACATTATAGAACAGATTTACGAAGCCATTGCTGACCTCTGACTCCCCCTAGTGGTCAGGCATTTCCTCCGGCTGCAGCATTTTCTGTTGCATGTTTTTCTGTTTGCACATTTCTGTTACCTGAACCAGTCAAAGGTTTACCAACCTGCACGGTTTAGATCATTTTTTTTAACTCCAGAATTTAATCAATCAACTGAAAAACTGAATTTTGCTCCTTAAACGTTGAGAATTGAGACTAGAAAAGAAAAAAAATGAGAGAAATGTTCATTTTAATGCCATCAACCCTTCATTTATTGAGTCCAAAGTTTCACCAGAGCAACATGACGGGACATCGAAGAGCAAGAAAACAACAGTCTGTGCAAAAAGTGCATTTCATAGAGAAACAGGCAGGAGAGAGAAAAACCAGGCGGTCAGATTCAGAGCCACAAACACAAAACCTGCTCAGTTTGTGCAAAGCTGCATAACGTCAAGATTTGACAGGAAAAAACCACCAACTGGAGGTAGAAACACAGAGGTAGCGTCAGGAAACCTCTCAGGGTCATGCTGAGGTCAGCTGGAGGTCATGGCAGCAGGCTGGGGTCAAGCTGGCGGCTCCATGCAGATAAACGCCACAGAACATTTACGTTACAGTTTAACCTGGAAAAACCGCAGCTGCTTACAAACAATGGCCACTAGAGGGCAGCAAAAACAAACATTTAAATCCAAGCAAATAAATCTAATTTATTTATTTAGAGCTTAAGAGAAAATATTCCTTATGTGGACGGAGCTTCATGTGTACAATCGTTTTATTTCATGTATTTATGCTGATGCATTTAATAAATTTACTGTTTTACTATTAGAGTTGCAGCAAAATTTCGCTCAATATTTACATTTAAATGTTCAGTTGAATGATAATAAAGTGTTTATATCTATGCCTAATAACTATATTTAAAAATAAAAAGTAGGAAGAAACTAAGATTAAATCAAAATTAAAGTTTAAAGGAAAACGTTTGTCTTAGTTTAAATAAATCAAAACCAAAATGTTAGATTTTTATAGGGTTTTTTTTCTTTCAGAAATTTCTTAGTATTTTGTCATTTTATTTCAAATTTTGAGATTTAGGTCATTTTAACCCAATTACAGATTTATTGTTTCAAATATTAGTTTTCCACATTCAAACCTGTGGTGGAAATGATGCAGTAGAAAGTTGTACAATTTGTTCAAATTAAAAAAAAAATTAAAAAAAAACATACATTGACACCCAAATACCTCCAAAAATAATACAAAATAAATAAATAAAATCTTAACAGAATCACATTAATGCCAATATTTTAGATTTTTTTGTAATTTTATGTCGTCCTGCTGCCCTCTAGTGGCCAAAAAGTGACGGTACAAACCAAGATAACCATCAATTTCACTTCCGGACATGGAAACAGAACCGGACTCTTCATGCAGCACAACAACAGTTTGTTAGTCTGAGAGGCAAAATGTTGGTTTATTTTGAGCAGAAAAGCCATAAAGTGATTTAATCTGAGATAAAGTGTATAAAACGATTTCTGCCCAGAAGAAACAGAGAAACCATGAAGCGGATCGAGTCTGACGCTCGGCTTTTTGGCACTTTTACGATCAAATTTCTGCCGTTTTTATCCGTTAGTGTTGAGCTGCGTTTCCCAGCCTGGATGTTGCATAGTGTTTGCAGGAGCAGAGCTGCACAGTCAGTATCCTACCAGGAAGTGGGTTTTCAGGCACTGTGGGGCGAAACGCTGCGTCTGCTGGTTGAGTTTCAACCTAATCAGATCCAATGATCAGAGGAAACCGATAGAAGTCGTGGAGACATGAAACCTGCGACAGGCTGAGAGTTTTTGGCTGTTTGGAGCGAACCGGGCCGGTTTGTTTATCGGGGTTTCATTTTCCAGCAGCAGCAGGTTTTGTAGACAACGCTGTAGTGTGGGCGGCTCCGCCCCGGGTCCAGGCTCGCAGGTCGATTCTGTCTTTGGCACAGCAGCTGCTTCCGTCAGGCGGGTCGCCCCGCCGTCATCGGACTCAACCAGAACCACAGAACTTTGTCCTGAGCAGGAGGAATGGCTCCCGGTCCAACATGGCGGTCAGGTCCAGACCTCCATGGGAACCATGGCCTCCTTGCAGCCGATGGGCGGCAGCAGGTTCTGTTCGCTCATGAACTGGAGCGGGAACTGGACCAGGAAGCCGCGGATCTTCTTCAGCTCCTCCTGGGCGCGGGCCGGGTCGTCTCGGGCCAGGCCCGGTTTGGCCAGGAAGCCCTCCAGCTCCGAGATGTTCCGCACGTCGCTGGACGGCAGGCAGCGGAAAACCTGCAGTAGGCGGAGAGAGAGGTCAGAGGGCGAAGGGTGGGGAGGGGTCTGTTACCAAGGAAACACCGATACTGGTCTGTAACCAAGGAAACACCGTTACCAAGGAAACATTGTTACCAAGGAAACATCGTTACCAAGGAAACACCGTTATCAGGGAAACACCGTTACTGGTCCGTAACCAAGGAAACATCGTTACCAAGGAAACACCGTTATCAGGGAAACACCGTTACTGGTCCGTAACCAAGGAAACATCGTTACCAAGGAAACACCGTTATCAGGGAAACACCGTTACCAAGGAAACACAGATACTGGTCTGTTACCAAGGAAACACCGTAACCAAGGAAACACTGTTACCAAGGAAACACAGATACCAGTCCGTAACCAAGGAAACATTGTTACCAAGGAAGCATTGATACTGATCTGTTACCAAGGAAACATCGATACCAGTCCTTTACCAAGGAAACACCATTAGCAGGGAAACACCGTTACCAAGGAAACACATATACTGCTGTTACCAAGGAAACACCGTAACCAAGGAAACACCGTTACCAAGGAAACACAGATACCAGTCCGTAACCAAGGAAACACCGTTACCAAGGAAGCACCGATACTGGTCCGTAACCAAGGTAACACCGATACCGGTCCGTAGCCAAGGAAACATCGTTACCAAGGAAACACTGATATCGATACTTTTTATCATTTAGCAACAAACCTCTGACTTTTAGGAATTTCATGTTTTTTCAATTTGGTTATTTTGTTAAAACTTTTAGTTCTAAGTGTCGAAAATAAACAACTTTAATAACAAAAATGCTAAAAATACGGAAGACCGTTAGTGCCACTGGAAAAAATAGATGCTGACATTTGAGCTCAGAAGATTAAAGTCAGAACTCTGAGGGGAAAAAAGGAAGAAAAAAGTTTAATTTCTGAGAAAATAAATGTGGATAAAAAATTTCAGAGAATAAAAATTCTGAGCTTCTTTCATATTAAATGTTTTCTAACTCGTAATCTGACTCATTTTGGGTTTTCAGCAAACATCAACATCATTTAAAGCTAAAAAAAATTCAGGATCCTCCAGTTAAAACCCCAAAACCTGAAACTGGTCATGAGACTGGGCGTGGTTGCCATAGCGACAGCCCCACCTTCTGGTAGATGGAGGCGTTGCGGGCGCAGGTAGCCATCCAGGTTTCCTTGTAGAAAAGTTCGCTGATGGGATCGGAAACGTCAATGGATGGATCGGTGTTGGCGCCGAGGATCATCCTGAGGAGACAGGAAGTTCAGCGTCATCAGACAGGAAGTTCAGACATGGAGGAGCGTCATCAGACAGGAAGTTCAGACATGGAGGAGCGTCATCAGACAGGAAGTTCAGACATGGAGGAGTGTCATCAGACAAGAAGTTCAGACATGGAGGAGTGTCATCGGACAGGAAGTTCAGACATGGAGGAGCATCATCAGACAGGAAGTTCAGACATGGAGGAGCATCATCAGACAGGAAGTTCAGACATGGAGGAGCGTCATCAGACAGGAAGTTCAGACATGGAGGAGCATCATCAGACAGGAAGTTCAGACATGGAGGAGTGTCATCAGACAGGAAGTTCAGACATGGAGGAGCGTCATCGGACAGGAAGTTCAGACTTGGAGGAGCGTCATCGGACAGGAAGTTCAGACATGGAGGAGTGTCATCGGACAGGAAGTTCAGACATGGAGGAGCATCATCAGACAGGAAGTTCAGACATGGAGGAGTGTCATCAGACAGGAAGTTCAGACATGGAGGAGCATCATCAGACAGGAAGTTCAGACATGGAGGAGCATCCTCAGACAGGAAGTTCAGACATGGAGGAGCGTCATCAGACATGGAGGAGCGTCATCAGACATGGAGGAGCGTCATCGGACAGGAAGTTCAGACTTGGAGGAGCGTCATCGGACAGGAAGTTCAGACATGGAGGAGCGTCATCGGACAGGAAGTCACCGTGAGATTATAGACATGATATCAGCAGAATAAAGTCAAAAAATGACAAAGATAGTTTTAAATAGCTAATCTGAGCAGCTCAGTTTGTGTTTGTTTCTTCAGTCTTTTCCTGGATTATCTCAAAGTTCTGCTATTGAAAGTTTAAGGAAGCTAATCTCACCTGGTCGGACTCTAATCCTCTGAACTTGGAAAATAGAGAACAGGATCACAGAGTGAATATTTATTCTCTGAATATTTGGCGCATAGTGAAGTTGTGGAAGTTGAGACAGAATGAAAAACTGGTTTTCAGTTTTTCCCCAGAAATGTTCGTACCTGAAGCACTCGAGGCGCAGCTGCAGGGCGAACTTCCCGGCGCGGTACGGCTGCCCGTCCATGACGGCGTCCACCGTCTCCGAGTCCTCCACGATGACGGCCACCTCGCTGTCCCGCTTCCCCAGCATGCTGCGGTCGTTGATGTTGGCGGAACCTGCAGACAAACCGGATCCGGTTGAGTTTGGCGCCTCCTGTGAGGCGGCGGCGGCGCCCGCCGGCCGAGGCCTCACCGATGATGACGGTGTTGTCGTCGGCGATCAGCATCTTGCTGTGGACGTAGATGAGCTCGGTGACCAGCGTCCCCTCCAGGTCGGCGTGCGTCCGCAGGCCGGTGAACGAGATGTAGTTCATCCACTGATCCCCCACTGCAGACAGACGGACGGACAGACCCGAGTCAAACTGGACCCGCCACCAGGTCAGACGGAACCGGAGCAGAACGTTTGTTTGTGCCGCAATTATTCTAAAGATATTAATAAAAGTTTCCAGAGGTCATGAAAGGTCAACCAAACTTTCTGTCAATCATCTCAGCTACATTTGTGCAGCTAAGACTTTTGTTTGTGCTGCTTTTTCTTTGAGGGTCTTAATAAAAGGTTAAAGGTCAACAGCCCCCACCCCCCCATCACTCATTGGTGTCAAATTTAAAAACGTTTGTGCAGCAAATTTTTTTTGTTTGTGCTGCTTTTCCTCTGTGCAGGAAATATTTATATTTGTGCCGCCATCATTTTATAAACATTAATAAAACGTTTCCAGGTCAGAGGTCGTCTCATTAATAAAAGTTTCCAGGTCAGAGGTCAGCTCATTAATAAAACAGTTTCCAGGTCAGAGGTCATCTCATTAATAAAACGTTTCCAGGTCAGAGGTCATCTCATTAATAAAACGTTTCCAGGTCAGAGGTCGTCTCATTAATAAAACGTTTCCAGGTCAGAGGTCGTCTCATTAATAAAACGTTTCCAGGTCAGAGGTCGTCTCATTAATAAAACAGTTTCCAGGTCAGAGGTCATCTCATTAATAAAACGTTTCCAGGTCAGAGGTCGTCTCATTAATAAAACGTTTCCAGGTCAGAGGTCGTCTCATTAATAAAACGTTTCCAGGTCAGAGGTCGTCTCATTAATAAAACGTTTCCAGGTCAGAGGTCATCTCATTAATAAAACGTTTCCAGGTCAGAGGTCGTCTCATTAATAAAACGTTTCCAGGTCAGAGGTCGTCTCATTAATAAAACGTTTCCAGGTCAGAGGTGTCGAGAAAAGTCGAGCTCATCCCACTTCCCCATGCTGGAGATTTTAGTTTAATAGTAATAATAAATAAAATTACCGTAAAATTAATTACACAGTGACATCAAGACCCAACAATAGAGTCAGACGGTAATAAAATGAATCTGGTTGTGTGTGTTGTTATTGTGTCCTGCAAACTTTGCTTTAATTCTACTTTTTTCTATTTAATCATAAAAAATCAAAGTCAGGCAGAAAGAGAGTCATGAAACAGGAAAAGCTGGTTTCCTTAATAAAGAGGAAGTTTCTATCTTGCATCAGGCTAAAAATAATTCAGACCATTCCTTATTTTAAAGCATTAAAGGTTTTTAAAGAATAAAATCTAAACATTTTGAGAGATTGGATAAAACCCAGAGTAAAATACTTAAAATAATGACTTATAATTATGCCAATAATTAATATTGGTTTAACCAGTGGTTGATGTTGGTTTGATTATAAGAATATTTACACTTACTCTCACACTTGTGGAAGTACTTAAAGGTGAAACAAGAAACTGTAACATGATATCAGATAATTACAATAATGGATTATTATTGGTTTCTTTTCAGAAATGTCTGTAATAACTCACCTTATGATTATAATAAGAGTAACTAATAAGTTATGGTTATTATAACATTATAAATGAATGTTGAATCAGATAAACTAAAAGGTTATAAATGTGATTTTGACATTGAACTTGAAAAGGTGTAAAATGTTGTAACTGTAATTAAAGGTCACTGATGTTGTGTAGGAGGTAGATGGTAGGTGGAAGGTCAGGGGAAAAGAGGAACTGATAGGAGAACGGAGAAGACTAAAGCCTTATTGCTAAACTTCAAGAAAAGGTTGGGCAGGAAACAGAGGTAGGAGGAACTATTGAGCAACTTGGGGACATTAGAACAGAGATCCGGTCATAAGGTCTCCAGGGTGATGGAGATGAGATCATCTGTCCAAGCAGTCAGCCAATGAGAGGCACAGCAACAAAGCTAGCCAATGTAAACGCACCAAAAGGTGGATAAACCCTTTATAAGGTGGGTGCAACAGAGGAATCGTTGGTTGGATCCTTCAGGCAGCTTCGAGCCAAGATCAAGATGGACAAAGAACTCTGCAGCTGAAGAAGAGCCGGGGCCACAGAACCGAAGACTGTTCTGCACATGGGGACCAACCCGTTAGCCCCGCAACATGTGGCTTCAAATCGCACTTCTCTCAACAGCTGGGTTTAGACCCCCAAAGACAAAGACCAAGGCAAAGACAAAGATAAAGACAAAGACAAAGAACAAAGGCAAAGAGGAAGAACTGGTGTGTTCCTTCCGTGGGACCAGGAAGATCGTGAGACGAGGAGAAGGGAGCTACAGAGCTGCAAGACAAGAAGCTGAGGACCGCTACGCGCATGAGGAAGTCACCCTGAGGCCCGAGACCTGCCGCTCTAAGTCAGTACTCTTCCTGTACTGGGAACCTCCTGCTGCTGCAACACCTTCTTCATCATCAGGCCAGTTCTGGGGTTCAAAATGCCAAACTCTGTCCGTCTCTCTCAAAGTTTCCCTTTTTTAGTTCTCAGTGTCAGCATTAGGGAAAGATAGGCTAGATTATTGATTTTACTTATTTGATTATTTCTGCTACTGAATTAAGCTGTACTGACCCTTGCAAAAATTGCCTTACTAATAAAATAATTAGCATTTAAGAAAATCTAAAAGATGTTGTGGACATTCAATTAATGAGTCACCTTAAAGTTCTTTGATGGTCATAAAATAGCTATGAAGTTTGATTCTGGGAGGAAACAGTAGAAATGTTTTATAGGTTGCTTTTAGCCAAAACTAAAATAATGACCTTGGGACTTAAATCTAAGTCACTAAATTTAATCTAGCCGTTAACAAGTGCCGTTATTTTAGGAAAGGAGCTACCGTTAACAGGAGTGGTTGTAGGGGTTATGTCGCTGTGAGGGCTACTCAGCGGATTGCCCCTCAACTGTAAAAGGTCATAACTTCTGGATCGAAGGTAGTCAGAGCTAGACGAGTCCTTTCCGACCCCAGTTTAAACAGATAATTCTCCACAAACTATTGCTAGGGTAAGACCCGAGTTTCTGGGGGTTTTCCGGACCTGTTGGACAGAGAACTGGGCCGTAGTGAGTCCAAAGAGTTGTGAGGAGTGGGCGGGACTTACTATCGGGTAGTAACAGACAGAGGTCATCTCATTAATAAAACGTTTCCAGGTCAGAGGTCGTCTCATTAATAAAACGTTTCCAGGTCAGAGGTCGTCTCCTCACATTTACAAAATCTAAAGTTTGTCCTCAATCAACTCCGTTGGTGCAGCTGTTTCTGATGGATGACCTCTGAACCCTGGCATCCCTGGGGTCGAACCAAACGGCGTCAGATTTTCATTAAGACCCTAAGCGCCAGAGGTCAGAGCCTTACTCTCAGTTTTCAGCTGGGAGATGATGGAGTGCTCTCCTTTGTTCATCGTCCTGCAGACAGAGAGCAGCAGAGATGAGGAAGATGATGATGATGATGATGATGATGATGATGGCGGAGCCGCCCGCCTCACCTGTAGTTGAAGTGCATCACCGCCTGGATGGCGCTGCCGCCCCCCGTGTTGATGTCGCCCTCGAAGCCCGGCAGCAGAGGCGTCACCACGTAGACGCGGTACTTCGCTCCCTCCCTGCAGCGACAACGTCAACACTGAGAGCGCCATCTTGGTTTCATTACATCACTTCCTGCATTTATCGTGATACGTTAGTTATTTTATTGCCACAATAAATTCCTACTCATGATGTTTAAATGCCCCAAACTGTCTAATTGTCAGAATTGGTAGATTATTCAATAAAAACTGTGAGCAGTTAGTGAAACAAATCAAATTGTTGATGTGTTTTATAAAAGGGAAACTTTTTCAGAAGAATTATTTGTATTTATGGAAGAATAAAAATGTCCAAAATGTGAATTTCGGGTAACAGATTCCACCCCCACCAACCCCACTTCAGCCTCTGTGGGTCAAAACTCTCCAGGTTTTACCAGATTCAGACTTTTTAAACTGTAATTTAAGACAGAGAAGACTCTAAACATATTTACAGGGAAAAGTTGGAGGATGCGGCTGTAAGCAATCCAGCATTGCTCAACCTGCGGCGTTCCTGCAGGTTGTGGTTGTCATGGTGACGCAGTGCTCAGCCTGAGCTGGAAGTTTAATTTAACCAAAACTAAGATGATAAATAAAATTAAAACAGAATCAAACCCTACAATTAAATATAAATAACCTGCTTGAATAAGAAACTGGAGAGGTCAAGTCTGCTGAACTGGGTGAACTGGGAGGAGTCGTGAAACCCAGAGGAAGTGACATTCAGGCTGAACTGCAGCTTCCTGTCATCCGTCCATCTTCACAGTTTTTGTTTCAGCGACATGATCAGCTGCTGGTTCTGCTTCCCTTCATGAAACACCTGGTTCAGACATCAGAGCCGGGCTCTGATTGGTCAAACCTCCAACGTCCAACAGCGGTGTTCAAAGTGAGGTGTGGGGGCCATTTGTGGCCCCTGGGATGACTGATTGGGTCTCCGACTGAAATTCAAGAACAATTCTAACTTCATAAATGATTTTGCTATTGTTTAAATTCCTGGATATTTAAATGGCCGTTAATTGTTCCTGATGTGCATTGTCCTGATCGAATAAACAGAAACATTTATTGCCTGATTTGAAATGAATAAGTAAATAAAAACAATCAGATAATTTTCTGTAACTTTATGAAGCTGAAAATAGAAACTGATCAACACTTTCATCACGCCGACGCCTTTAATGTCGACTCTGCACTGTTCACACACCGACACAGTGTGTGTGTGCGCGTACTTTAAGCCAGATCACACACAGCAGCAACAACCGGGTCATAAAGGGTCACGACCTCTGACCTGTAAGCCTTTTTGATGCGCTCCGCTATCGCGTCGCCGATCTTGTTGTAAACCAGCTTGTTTTCTGCGCAGCTGATGAAGAACTGATTCTGGAGGAACAGAAAACGTTCAGATCATCACCACCTGCATCGTTCATCAGAAAAAATGAAGAGAATTTAAAAGTAAGAATCCACCGCAGGATGAATCCGAGTTAAACGCTCAACTCTCCGCCAGCTTCAGCATCACGGTCATTAGAAATGCAGCTTCATGAGTCCAGGCAGCTAAACGTCACGATAACAAATGTTTCTGGATGATAAACTGATATTGAGATAATATTGGTGATTTTCAAGTGATATTTATTCATTTGATATAATTGTGTAATAATGCAATAATTCCCTCTCAAAAATCAATAAACTTTAATTTCTAAGAAATATTTTTACACTAGAACTGGAAAATATCCAAAGTAAAAATACAAAAAAACGAATAAAACAGACACCGAGGTCAAAACACCAGACTGAAGATTTTTCTCTTCCAGTGTTTGGTGGAAAGACAGAAACGATAAATCCTGATACTAATTTATCGTGTGATTCATTGATTAATAGCTTAATCTACATTTAAATCGCGACACATGGAAGTCAAGAACCTGCCAACAGATTTGTGTCGTGAATCAGTGGGCGATACCTCGATGTAAACGAAGTGCTGGCTGTTCTCGATGGCGTGGACGTACGCGTTGTGGATGGACTCCTCGTGGTATTTGATGCCGGCTGACCAGTCTGAGGCCGAGCGAAGGATCTGAGGAGAGAGAGAGAGAGAGATTTACTGTAAGCTAATTCTTCAGAGTTAGCATGAAACAAGAAACAAGAGGAGAAACCACCAGTAGGCCCGTCACGATAACAAATTTTGTTGGACGATTTAAAAAGTATTGCGATAAACGATAATATTGTTTCAAGACCTTTTGACACTGATTTAATGGAAATGACTAATAATGCATGTGATTTCCTGCCATAGATACACTTTATTTTCAAAACAACACATAACACTGGAACTGATAAACTAAATAAAACAACCAAAAACAAAATGGATTCTCAGTCTCCATTAACAAAAAACGCACTTGAATAAAAACTAAACAACATAAAGCCAAAGTGGAAATAAATACTGCATTCAACCAAAGAGTGCAGATTATGAAGTCTGTATACTATGTTGCCCTTCAGTGATCACTAGATTTAAATAGAGAAGATGAGCACATCCCACTACCTGATGCAATAGTTCACACTACACCATTTATTGCCCCTATTTTCTCCTTATGACAATCTTAGATCGTTGGCCGATCTAAGATTGTCGCTGGTGATTCATAACCGATCGTCCTGCAGTGTGATTTAGATCGTTGCTCCGATCTAAATCAGGGGTTTTTCCCCGGAGCTTAACGCTGAATGTGACAGGTAGCCAATCAGAAAGCGGGGATTCTCCTCCTGCTTTCTGAGGGGAAATTACGGAGGGGAATCCCAAACAGCTGAGACGGAAGTCCAGCGGACATCGGAGATGATATGTGGACACAACATTAATATTTATTCAACATTTCGTGAAAGAATATAGAAATGACAAGGGAAGGAGTTGAAGCCAAATTACTACCGCAGTTGATGAACCCGGTAAGTTTTCAGCTGTTTTTCTTAACGTGACATAAACAGGTTATAATGATTTTCATTCAGTCAGGACTTTATGCTGACTCTATAGCCACATGCATCACAGGTAGATTCTAGTAAAGCATTGATTAATGCCTGATTTTAAAATTAGTTAACTGGACTTGCAGCCGTTATTTTGTGCCCAGGTGGCTGGAGACCACAGGGCACGACGAACCCGATCGAACCGTTATACCTGGGATTTCTGTCGGCTAATGTGTCTCTGGGTTTGAAAAATGGGCCGACAGCTCGTGTAGTGTGCGCTGTACATTAGACTAAGGAAATGAGGGAGGGAGGGTCAGTGGAGAGACCGGAGCCTTTTTTCATTCAGCATCATCAACAGAAAGGAAAAAAGGCCGGAAGAGACGATAAAGACGATAATTAAAATGAGGTCGATAGGTTTAATTTATCGTCCGATTAATTGATTTATCGTTTATCGCGACAGGTCTACAGCCAGTAACTGTAAACATTAATGTTTAGGCCACTGTACATGTTTAATGAAACAAAACCAACTTGATGACATCACATCGTAAAAACTGCGTGCTAACCTGAACTTTAGCGGTGGTGCAGTTGGGGACTTGGTACCGAAGCTCCCCGGCCGTCAGGTGCGACTTGGGCAGCAGGTATGGAAACGACAGAGAGCGATACTTTGGCTTCACCAGCTGGACATAAAGACAAAAACAGCTGGATGCATCCAAAGGTCTTTAAATTTAGCACCAATGCTAATGCTAACAGCGCTAACCTTGGTGAAGTTCCACCGCTGGATGAAATGCCGAGCCACGTCTCGCGCCGCCTTCCCATGGACGACTGACGCGATGTCGTGCCAAGGCATTCTGGGAGTTTTATGTCTGTCTATGAAATCTAAAACAGACGGAAATGGGAAAAATCAGTAAAACGTGGAAGATGAATCCTGTTGGAAGGAGATCAGAGGAAGCGAACCATCGAACGGTTTGTCCAGCTGAATCCAGTCCTTGTGCACAAAGTTGCAGTAATCCTTCCCGTGCCAGAACCTGGTGTCTCCCAGCAGATCCCCGACGCCCGTCTGAAGGCTGCGCACAGAGCGGCTCCCTGGAACAGACACACACCGACGTTTTACCCACAGGTCTGTCTGCCAGAAACAACCAAATACAAACTCACCAGATGGTTCACGAGCTTACCAGAAACAAGAGCAAAGAAAAACTAAACCACTCAAAAACAACCCGAGTTATTCTGTCTGTGTGGAAATAACACAAACTTCAAACCAGCTTCAAAAACTCCAAGCCTGGAAAATTCATGCTCCAGAAAATTTAATTTCTAAACAAATATTAGGCAGAAAACAAACAAAAAAAGACTAAATGTTGATTTAAAATCCGGTTTCACAATGAAAAAAATGTGCAGAAATGTAATAAGCTGAGCTCTGCTTGTGACTAAAGCTTTAATCGTCTGGAGAAACGATTCAGCAGGAACATGAAACAGAAGATGGAAGAAAAAACATCACAAAAATCAACAAACCTGAATGTTTTACCTTATAATGGTTTCATGTACGAGACGCAGAATTTCAAAAATAAACCTTTTGTTTTTGACAGGGGGAAAAATAAAACAGCCACTTAGCTTCTGAAATGAACATTTCTGTGTTTATTCAGCTAAATAAACACAGAAACAGGAGAATCTTAACTTTTTCTTATTGGTACCGATAGATTAACAGGTTATTAGTAACTATTTATGTGTTTAATCTGCATTTGTTCCAGTTGAACCAGTAAAAATAATTTCTAACATCTTCAGCTGAAAACAGAGGAGACAAAAAATATAATCAAGTAAAAAATATCCGTTCAAGAAACGACTGAAGTAAAAAAGTATTTGTTAAAAAGTCGACTCAAGTCCTGAGGAACAGGTGAAATTACCAATAATTTAGATAAACTATAAAATCATAGTGTTGGATTCACTCAACTATAATTTACCTGAAAGAGACAAAAAGTTTCTGACGTCATAAAAACCACCACAGATTCTCTGTTTTTAAAAACAAAGATCAACCTTTGACCCAGAGGACCAAAGGTTGTCAGTGAAGCTCAAATCCACAGCAGTGCATGCTGGGAAACGGGCCAGGTGGCCGTCGTGCCGGGACTCACCGGCCTGGGCGAGCGGCGCCGCCCGCAGCTCCAGCAGCCGGCCGGGAATCAGAGTCTGCTGGCTGTTGATGCTGGACGACCAACCTGAACAGACCGGCCGCAACCGCAACGTCAGCAACCAGCAACGTTAGCAACGTCAGCAACCAGCAACGTCAGCAACCAGCAACGTCAGCAACCAGCAACGTCAGCAACCAGCAACGTCCTGCCAACCAATACTCACCTACTTTATATCCCTACATCAGAGGAATCCAAACTTTTTATCCTTTGGGCCAAAAACATTTCAGTTTTTAACTGAAACATTTATTTTTTAAGACATTTCTGTCTTTATAGCTCATCTATAAAAATCTCAAATTAATCATAAATTCACTCCTGTGGGCCAAACAAAATCATCCGGAGGGCCGAACATGGCCCTCGGACCTCACATTGGACAACCATTCCTCTGAAATGGTCGGGTACCGAACTTTTTATTTTATTTACCTGATTTGGGTGGAAGTAAAAAAAAAAAAAAAAACCTTTCTGAAAGACTTAACTCTAGAAAATGACTAAAACCTTTTTATTTATTAAAAAGTTATGAGTTTGTTTACTTCAAAGGAAAAAAACGAATAAAATGGATCCAATGTTTTAATTAAACAAACATAATTAATCAGTTCTAAAACTATTTTATTCTTTTCAGGGTTTTAACATTTTTCTCACATTAAAGTTTTCCAGCACTTTGGAGATAAAAACAATAAAAAGGAACTAAAAAGTTTTAATTCACCCTTAGATGATAATAATAAATTATTATTATTATTATTAATTTATTACTGGCATTAATAATGTCTACATTGTGGATCATTTTGGATGTGAGTGGATCAAAGTGGATCATAGTGTATCTAAGTGGATCATAGTAGATAATTTAGGATCTGAGGGGATCATAGTGGATCATAGTGTATCATAGTGGATCTGAGTTGATCATAGTAGATCATTTTGGATCTGAGTTGATCATAGTGTATCTGAGTGGATCATAGTAGATCATTTAGGATCTGAGGGGATCATAGTGGATCATAGTGTATCATAGTGGATCATTGTGGATCATAGTGGATCATAGTGGATCATAGTAGATCATTTTGGATCATAGTGGATCATAGTGTATCATAGTGTATCTGAGTGGATCATAGTAGATCATTTAGGATCTGAGGGGATCATAGTGGATCATAGTGTATCATAGTGGATCATTGTGGATCATAGTGGATCATAGTGGATCATAGTAGATCATTTTGGATCATAGTGGATCATAGTGTATCATAGTGGATCTGAGTGGATCATAGATCCGAGTAGACCATAGTGGATCATAGTGTATCTAAGTGGATCATAGTAGATCATTTTGGATCTGAGTGGATCATAGTGTATCTAAGTGGATCATAGTGTATCTAAGTGGATCATAGTAGATCAGAGTGTATCTAAATGGATCCCAGTGGATCTGCGTGTTTCGGACTCACTCTCCTCCTCCTCCTCCAGGTCGCTGTCGCTGTCGGCGCGCGCCAGCCCGTGTTTCTGCAGATGCTTCTTGATGCTCATCCTCGTCCTCCTCATCCTCCCCTGACTCTTCAGCTTGGGCTGATCTCCAGAGTCCGTCACCGAGAAAACCTTGTTCTGGCCGCCGCCACCGGAGGGCGCCGCTGAGCTGGAGACTGCTGCCGCAGCCTGAGACCCGCAGGAGGAGAAGAATTTGAATCAGGAAACATTTGGTCTGATTTAAAATGCAGGGACGTAAACAGGACAACATTCAGGTAATATGACGTTATTAAAGATCAATAAACTCTGATTTCTAACACTGGAAATGTTTTTAAATGATCTATAATCGATGGATGATTTCTCCTGACCTGCTCCAGGTGCGACAGCGTCACGCTGCCGATGTCGGTGAGCCGATGCTCGCGGTCGTCCCAGCGGCCGTACGCCAGGTCGATGCCGCCCACGAACGCCACCGACTGGTCGATCACCACGATCTTCTCGTGATGCGCCCACAGGTAGACGGCGGAGGAGACGTGGTCGGGGTGCCGCATCACCTGGGGACAGACGCAGCGTCAGACAGGAAGCGGCGGCGCGGCGGTGACCTCGGCAGGAAGCGGCCGGACCTTGATGTTGGGGTGGAGGCGCAGCAGCGTCCGCTTGCTGTAGCCGGAGTTGATTCCCAGAGCCAGTTCCACCTCCTTGTAGAGCATCACGAAGATCCGGACGCCTTGTTGCTGCAACGTTCAGGTTCTCCGTTAAAACCGTGTCCAACTGGAGGCCCGGGGCCGCATGCGGCCCGCCACGGCCCCTCAGAGGGACGCGTCGGCACAACCTCCCAGATCAAACATTATTTTACCAAATCAAGTTGCATCAATCAGAAATTCCTTCAAAATCATCAAACTGAGATTCTGAGTGGAATGAACTCCTGGAGGAACCGACCGGTTTAAAACATGTTCTGGAGCAGCGTTTCCGGGTCCAGATGGACCGGAAGAGTTTGTCGCTCACCGCTTTGCGCTTCAGGATGCAGTCGAGACGCCATCGGTTTCCCTCGACGACCGGCCGCTTCAGGAAGATCTCTGGACTCAACCTGCAGCAGGAAGCAGGAGGCTGAATGCAGTTCTGCTCATCCTGATGCTACACGTCATTTTAATAATAATAATTATAATAAATGGAAAAATACAGAAGCAACAATGAATAAGATAAAAATGAAAGAAATATCTATTTAAAAAATCTAAACAAATCATTAGAATAAAAATATTTAACCAAAGCAGAAAATTAGACATAAAATAATAAATTAATACAACAAGATGAGGTGAATTCTGCAGCCTCAGCGTTTCTCTCCCTTAACGATAATCTGAACCTCTGAACTCGGACCCGACCGGCCAGAACCCTGAACCCGATCCGTCTGGAAACCGACTGAACTCACTGAACTCTACAGCAACGCAGCTCAGCAGGTGAGGAAGACCAGAGTCTTCCTCACCTGTCAGTGATGAAGACTCTCCACCAGTCAGTGATGAAGACTCACCACCAGTCAGTGATGAAGACTCTCCACCAGTCAGTGATGAAGACTCTCCACCAGTCAGTGATGAAGACTCTCCACCAGTCAGTCAGTGAGGAAGACTCTCCACCAGTCAGTGATGAAGACTCTCCACCAGTCAGTGATGAAGACTCTCCACCAGTCAGTCAGTGATGAAGACTCTCCACCAGTCACTCAGTGATGAAGACTCTCCACCAGTCAGTCAGTGATGAAGACTCTCCACCAGTCAGTGATGAAGACTCTCCACCAGTCAGTGATGAAGACTCTCCACCAGTCAGTCAGTGATGAAGACTCACCACCAGTCAGTGATGAAGACTCTCCACCAGTCAGTGATGAAGACTCTCCACCAGTCAGTGATGAAGACTCACCACCAGTCAGTGATGAAGACTCACCACCAGTCAGTGATGAAGACTCTCCACCAGTCAGTGATGAAGACTCTCCACCAGTCAGTCAGTGATGAAGACTCTCCACCAGTCAGTGATGAAGACTCTCCACCAGTCAGTGATGAAGACTCTCCACCAGTCAGTGATGAAGACTCTCCACCAGTCAGTGATGAAGACTCTCCACCAGTCAGTGATGAAGACTCACCACCAGTCAGTGATGAAGACTCTCCACCAGTCAGTGATGAAGACTCACCACCAGTCAGTGATGAAGACTCACCACCAGTCAGTGATGAAGACTCTCCACCAGTCAGTGATGAAGACTCTCCACCAGTCAGTGATGAAGACTCTCCACCAGTCAGTGATGAAGACTCTCCACCAGTCAGTGATGAAGACTCTCCACCAGTCAGTGATGAAGACTCTCCACCAGTCAGTGATGAAGACTCACCACCAGTCAGTGATGAAGACTCACCACCAGTCAGTCAGTGATGAAGACTCACCACCAGTCAGTGATGAAGACTCTCCACCAGTCAGTGATGAAGACTCACCACCAGTCAGTCAGTGATGAAGACTCACCACCAGTCAGTGATGAAGACTCTCCACCAGTCAGTGATGAAGACTCTCCACCAGTCAGTGATGAAGACTCTCCACCAGTCAGTCAGTGATGAAGACTCTCCACCAGTCAGTCAGTGATGAAGACTCACCACCAGTCAGTGATGAAGACTCACCACCAGTCAGTCAGTGATGAAGACTCTCCACCAGTCAGTCAGTGATGAAGACTCACCACCAGTCAGTCAGTGATGAAGACTCACCACCAGTCAGTCAGTGATGAAGACTCACCACCAGTCAGTGATGAAGACTCTCCACCAGTCAGTCAGTGATGAAGACTCACCACCAGTCCGTGATGAAGACTCACCACCAGTCCGTGATGAAGATCTCCTCCTTGGCCTCCTCCAGGGCGTCCGCCACGTCCTCCATGTAGGTTTTTCCGTTCACATACCTGCAGGAGCCGAAGCAAACCTTCAGATGATGATGTCACTGTTTTGTGAGCTTCTGATTGGCTCATTCAGAATAAATGAGCAGCACCAGTGGGCGAGTTTTGGGTGGAGAGAGAGGGAATCGTTACGCCCAGATAAATCAGCCTATTGGGCTGAAAGCCAATCAGGACGGAGGAAGCCATGAATCTGCTACACTGAAAAAAACCAAAACCTCACCAGGAATGTGTGTTTTAGGGGGATTGGAGACAGAAAGTAATAAATACAACGAATCATTTTCCACCAGAGAAACTAAAAAAATGACGTCTAGAAAAAACAAACAAATCTCAGACATTGTCTGGAAAAAACAAGAAAACTTCTGAGTCCCAAAAGTTTAAACTTTTTGGCTTTTTAAAAAGAAATATGAATTAATTAAAATTTCTACCAAAACCCCAAAAAGTTCTAGAAAAAACAAGGAAACGTTTGAAAAAATCTAAGAAATTACTAGAAAAACTTGGAAAATGTGAGATTAATCTCAGAAATTTTCTGGAAAAAACACTAAAAATGTGAAAATTAGCATTTTAAATAAGCAACAGTTTCATTTCAAAAACCAATTTTAGCAGCTAAATTACTGAATAAATAGACATATGAGCTCAACAGCAAAGATATTTATTGTTTTAGCTTAAAGTTGCTTCGTAATCCATTATTGTTTCTTGTGCGTCAGATTTACAGGTGTACCAGAAACAACTGAATTAAAAAGTTCCACTCAGAACATCTGTTTAAAAAAAAACAACAATTAATTACATTAAAAATCTGAATTGCATTAAAATCAACATGATTAATGAATCAAGGCTGAGTGTGTTAAAGGTCTGGTGCTTTTATTTTTATGAAGTTTGTGTAAATATCTGGTTTAAATTTCCGTTTTCAACTTGTTGGTGCAGAAACATTAGGCTTTGACTGACTAACACACACACACACACACACACACACACACACACACACACACACACAGCCGGTGTAGAGTTGCCCTCAGGTGGACAGGTGATGAGCTGCTGAGTGTCACTTTCCCTCTCTTTGTGTCGGGTTACAGCAGAAAGAATCTCCACTGACAGGATGGATCCTTTAAACCTACATTAACTTTCATCTCTGCTTGTTAAAGACAGAAAATAAACCCTCAAAAATAAACATTTCTTCACTTTTACTTTTCTACGGACATGGACTCGGCTTCAGGTCTGAAAACTGGGAGGATTTCCTGAAAAACGCAGAACCTGAAGAGGTGAAAACGGACTCTGGCAGCTGGACCAGATCTCGTCTAGACAAGCTGCATCAGTTTACAGCAGACAGACAGACAGACAGACAGACAGACAGACAGACAGACAGACAGACAGACAGACAGACAGACAGACTCTCCTCCTCTTCATCAGACACAGATGAAGAATAAATCCAGCAGATTCATCTGACATCCACGTAAACGGTAACGAACCAAAGTCAGAATCCATGCAGTCAATCCTTAAAGGGATAATAAAAAAAGTAGTTTTTACGGCGAAAGCTGGTTGTCATGGTTACCATTTGGCGGGGATGTTCTCCTCCTGCCTGGCGAAGGATCCGAAGCGGTGGTCTCTGAGGAAGGCGGCGCCGTGCTTCTGGGAGAAGGCTTCGATGGCCTGGCCCCACCAGCGGGCGTGTCTGTAGCTGGAGCACTTCAGCACCAGCGACCTGAACGGAACCGCACAGAACCGGCTCTGTTCAGAACCGAACAGAGCCGGTGCCAACCCGAAGCCGACAGGGCGTCGCGACATGAACGGTTCCCTTCGTTCAAGTCACCAGATTTGATTTGTTTTCTGGTGCGTTTCAATCAAGACGAACAAAAAAGAAAAACATATTCATCTATTTTTTCTTTCTCAATAGTTGCCGTCAATTTTTTATTTTACGCATTTTGTAAAATCGCATTAGGAAAGAAACAGAACAAAAAAATTAAAAAAATTCTTAAATTACCTTCAGTCGGTGTAAAAATGCTCTACGTGTCAAATATGACTAAAAAATGTTACTTCCTAATTCAACTCCTTGAAATTGAACCTCTGTCTCTTTAAGAAACTGCCTCTTTCTGAAGCTCCGCCTACAGGAAGTCATCCTCTTCCAGCAACGTTTTTAGCTCTTCCAGGTGTTTGCTAATTTCTGCAGGCTAGTCTGAAGGAGCCGGGTGGAGGAGGAGACGCGTCCTGAAGGCGGGGCTAGGTCCACCCAGACGTTTTGCACAGCTGAATGGTTGCCATGGAGATTAAAGCAAAACTCCAGGGAATCACATTATAACATAATAAAGCTTTAAAAAGTCAATTTTACATAATACCACCCCTTTAACTTGCTAAACAGGAGACGGATGAAATTTGTCGAATAAGTTCTGACGTAGTTAACCTCCTGTGCCTTACCAGAGGCACCAACTCGGAGGATTCCCTCCATTTATCTGGTCCATGCTAGCTCGTAAACTCTGCCTCTTGTTTGTTGCATCAACGTCTGATGAACTTAAACTCATTTTGCTGCAAACCAGGAGAAAACAGGCTTGAAAAGGAAAAGTTGAGGGACCTGGACAGGCTGTTGACGCGGAGGCCATGTTTGGTTTCTGTCTCTTTGGAGTCCAGCTTGACGCTGAACTCTTTGTCGAACAGCATGACGAAGGAGACGGCACCGGAGTCTGGCTTCATGTACATCAGGAAGGAGTCTTTCACCACCAGCCAGCTGCACACAGAAACACCACGCTAACGCTGTGACCAGCTGAAATCAGATTAAACTCATTATGATACATTTTCATCACAGCAAAATCTGTGTTTGGTCCAAAATCCACTGCTGTGTGTGAATGAGGTGGGACTAAGAACGCAGCCCTGAGGCGCTCCACTGTGGATCCACTCCGACTTATTATGGCCTGCTTGTAAACCAGCTTGCTTCTGGTGTTAGCTTAGCAGCTAGCTATTAAGCAGAACAGAAAGCCAGAGCTCAGATATGCAAAGTCGACCTTTAAGATTTTAATAATCTGCAGGTCAATATCGAGTCTTTAACTCTTCAAAGTGTTTTTTTGGAGAGTTATTTTCCAATGCTTTGCAGGATCCTAGCATGCCAGACGTTTTCTGTTTGCATGAAAGAAGCTGTACCTGCGGCGGCTTCATCTCACCTGCAGCCGTTTATTACCGTTTGTCACCTGAAGCTCCGGTTACTTGATAAAACCAGTTTCCTGTTTCTGTGTGAGCAGGAAAAACAGACAAACTGGAAGGAGGAGAACAGCTGAGACTCAGGCTGGGGGAGAAACCTGCAGGGGTTCTGGTGGTTCTGAGGGTTCTGGTGGTTCTGAGGGTTCTGGGGATTCTGGGGATTCTGAGGGTTCTGATGGTTCTGGGGGTTCTGATGGTTCTGAGGGTTCTGGGGGTTCTGATGGTTCTGGGGGTTCTGATGGTTCTGGGGGTTCTGAGGGTTCTGGGGGTTCTGAGGGTTCTGAGGGTTCTGGGGGTTCTGGGGGTTCTGAGGGTTCTGGGGGTTCTGAGGGTTCTGGGGGTTCTGAGGGTTCTGATGGTTCTGGGGGTTCTGATGGTTCTGAGGGTTCTGGGGATTCTGGGGATTCTGAGGGTTCTGATGGTTCTGGGGGTTCTGATGGTTCTGAGGGTTCTGGGGGTTCTGATGGTTCTGGGGGTTCTGATGGTTCTGGGGGTTCTGAGGGTTCTGATGGTTCTGGGGGTTCTGATGGTTCTGGGGGTTCTGGGGGTTCTGAGGGTTCTGGGGGTTCTGAGGGTTCTGGGGGTTCTGAGGGTTCTGAGGGTTCTGGGGGTTCTGATGGTTCTGAGGGTTCTGATGGTTCTGGGGGTTCTGATGGTTCTGAGGGTTCTGAGGGTTCTGGGGGTTCTGGGGGTTCTGAGGGTTCTGGGGGTTCTGGGGGTTCTGATGGTTCTGAGGGTTCTGATGGTTCTGAGGGTTCTGGGGATTCTGAGGGTTCTGATGGTTCTGGGGGTTCTGATGGTTCTGAGGGTTCTGGGGGTTCTGATGGTTCTGGGGGTTCTGAGGGTTCTGATGGTTCTGGGGGTTCTGAGGGTTCTGATGGTTCTGGGGGTTCTGAGGGTTCTAATGGTTCTGGGGGTTCTGAGGGTTCTGATGGTTCTGGGGGTTCTGATGGTTCTGGGGGTTCTAATGGTTCTGGGGGTTCTGAGGGTTCTGATGGTTCTGGGGGTTCTGAGGGTTCTGATGGTTCTGGGGGTTCTGATGGTTCTGGGGGTTCTGATGGTTCTGGGGGTTCTGAGGGTTCTGATGGTTCTGGGGGTTCTGAGGGTTCTGGGGGTTCTGAGGGTTCTGATGGTTCTGATGGTTCTGAGGGTTCTGGGGGTTCTGAGGGTTCTGATGGTTCTGGGGGTTCTGATGGTTCTGGGGGTTCTGATGGTTCTGAGGGTTCTGAGGGATCTGAGGGTTCTGGGGGTTCTGAGGGTTCTGATGGTTCTGGGGGTTCTGAGGGTTCTGATGGTTCTGGGGGTTCTGAGGGTTCTGATGGTTCTGGGGGTTCTGAGGGTTCTGATGGTTCTGGGGGTTCTGAGGGTTCTGATGGTTCTGGGGGTTCTGAGGGTTCTGATGGTTCTGGGGGTTCTGATGGTTCTGGGGGTTCTGAGGGTTCTGATGGTTCTGGGGGTTCTGAGGGTTCTGATGGTTCTGGGGGTTCTGATGGTTCTGGGGGTTCTGAGGGTTCTGATGGTTCTGGGGGTTCTGATGGTTCTGGGGGTTCTGATGGTTCTGATGGTTCTGGGGGTTCTGAGGGTTCTGGGGTTCTGAGGGATCTGATGGTTCTGGGGGTTCTGATGGTTCTGGGGGTTCTGAGGGTTCTGATGGTTCTGGGGGTTCTGATGGTTCTGGGGGTTCTGAGGGTTCTGATGGTTCTGGGGGTTCTGAGGGTTCTGATGGTTCTGGGGGTTCTGAGGGTTCTGGGGGTTCTGGTTCTGTGTGGTTCTGATTGTTCTGCATGGTTCTGGTTCTGTGTGGTTCTGATGGTTCTGTGTGGTTCTGGTTCTGTTGGTTCTGGTTCTGTTGGTTCTGTGTGGTTCTGATGGTTCTGTGTGGTTCTGAGGGTTCTGGGGGTTCTGAGGGTTCTGGGGGTTCTGGTTCTGTGTGGTTCTGATTGTTCTGCATGGTTCTGGTTCTGTGTGGTTCTGATGGTTTTGTGTGGTTCTGTGTGGTTCTGTGTGGTTCTGGCTCTGTGTGGTTCTGGTTCTGATGGTTCTGTGTGGTTCTGGTTCTGTGTGGTTCTGGTTCTGTGTGGTTCTGGCTCTGTGTGGTTCTGGTTCTGACCGTTTGGACCAGCGGTAGCAGATCCTGCTGCGCCCGCAGCAGTTCATGCCGGGGAACCGATGGCCTCCAGAACGTTTCAGCACCATCCCCTCCCTGGAGGGTCAGAAAATAATTCATTTAGATTTTTATTAGTTTAATCTTCAACATTCACCAGCCGGGTCCAAGTTAATGAGTTTGTTTCTTAAACGTGCAGAAATGATCCAAACTAAAAATCCAGACTTGAATCATAAATCTGGTTTTTCACAAAACATCGAATTTGGAGTTTAAATTCACAAAATCTGAATTTAACCTCTGATTTTACCTTTAAAATCTAAATATCTTCATATGAATCTGAAACTTTTAGATTTTAACAGGAAACAAGGAGGAAAAGTTGATTCTGCTATTAAAAAATAAATATGTTGAAACATAAAGTGATCAATAATAAAGAAACGAGCCACAAACCTTCCACTTCTATTGTTAATGTTTTTAAATCAATAAATCAAAGTGTCGTCATTTTAACAAGATGTTTTAGTTAGAAATGTGAAATTACAACCTAATGAAACAGTTTTATAAAAACGGTAAACTCACAGTCCTTTGGGACCTAAATCATGGATGAAGGACAGCTGGCCGACGTCGATGAACTCCATCTGGAGAAGAACGAAAACTAACTATTCAACTCAGAGACGTTTGATTTCTAGTTAAAGCAGCAAATAGTGGAAATGTAAAACCGGCAGCGAAACCGAAGAGCGAATGTAGAGCTGAGCTCCGAGCCGACGGATTCAGAGTGAGGCGTTACCGTGGCGTGGCAGCTCCGGTACATCGGCATCTGCAGCAGGTTGTTCAGGTAATCCTCCAGTTGTTTCTGGGACACAAACACCGATCAGTAAAAGATCAACATGCCGTCGATCGGACGGAACCAGAGCTGGGAGGAAAACCTTTCGGCTGGAAACGCCTCCGCTTTGGTTCTTCACTTCCTCTCTGGGCAGAACGGGAATCTCAGCCTTTTCCATCTTCATCGTGGCTCTCCTCCGGATCGACGTGCTGCGGAGACACACAACCACATCAAATGGTTGCTGGTTGCCGGCAGCTGGTTGCCATGGTTGCCATATTTCCAGCAGCAGGTTGCTGGTTGCCGGCAGCTGGTTGCCAGCAGCAGGTTGCCAGCAGCAGGTTACCAGCAGCAGGTTGCCGTGGTTACCAGCAGCAGGTTACCAGCAGCAGGTTGCCATGGTTACCAGCAGCAGGTTACCAGCAGCAGGTTGCCGTGGTTACCAGCAGCAGGTAGCAGGTTACCAGCAGCAGGTTACCAGCAGCAGGTAGCAGGTTACCAGCAGCAGGTTACCAGCAGCAGGTTGCCATGGTTACCAGCAGCAGGTTACCAGCAGCAGGTTGCTGGTTGCCAGCAGCACGTTGCTGGTTGCCAGCAGCAGGTTGCTGGTTGCCAGCAGCACGTTGCCGGTTACCAGCAGCAGGTTGCTGGTTGCCAGCAGCACGTTGCCGTGGTTACCAGCAGCAGGTTGCTGGTTACCAGCAGCAGGTTACCAGCAGCAGGTAGCAGGTTACCAGCAGCAGGTTACCAGCAGCAGGTTGCCATGGTTACCAGCAGCAGGTTACCAGCAGCAGGTTGCTGGTTGCCAGCAGCAGGTTGCTGGTTGCCAGCAGCAGGTTGCTGGTTGCCAGCAGCAGGTTGCCGTGGTTACCAGCAGCAGGCAGCAGGTTACCAGCAGCACGTTGCCGTGGTTTCCAGCAGCAGGTTGCCGTGGTTACCAGCAGCAGGTTGCTGGTTGCCAGCAGCAGGTTGCCAGCAGCAGGTTGCCGTGGTTACCAGCAGCAGGTTACCAGCAGCAGGTTGCCATGGTTACCAGCAGCACGTTGCCGTGGTTTCCAGCAGCCTTACCCTCGCGGCGGCAGGTGCAGCCTCCTCAGCGCCTTGTAGGCCCTCAGGTCGCGGTGCAGCTCCACGAAGTGTTTCTCCTTCTTCTTCACCTCCCAGGTGAACTCTCCGTGCTTCAGCTCGATCCGGTACATGGCCGGCGTCGCCTGCAACGACACGGACCCGGTCAGTTCACCGCGGTTCTGACGCTGCTTCGGAAACTTGGACCAAACATTTCAATCTGCTCCTCGAGGGAAAACGACACGATTCAACATTGAAACAGCCAGAATGTTTTGTTTCCTGTTTGTAGATTAAATGTTTTTCTACGTTTGGTTATTTAAATAATTTTTTTCATGTTTTAAGGCTCCATTGGGATCTTCGTTCAGCCCGACTGCCTTCTGCTGCTGCCACAGGTTCCCCTGGACCAAAGTGTGGCACGGGGGCCATTTGTGGCCCCTGGAATAATTCTGTGTGGCCCCCGACTGCAGCTCAATAACACAGCTACAAACCTGAACTTCTCATCTTTTTAGACGTTCAGTGACAAATTTAATTCTCTTCAATAAAAACTTTTATTTTGTTAGCCGTGTTTTCATCTTAAGTATCTATAAACACCAGAAACTTTTTATTCTCATTTAACATTTAGTCTCCTAAACTTGGTAAAAGGATGTTTTGTGAAGTTTTCCTTTTTGTTGCTGAAAATAGACTAAAAGATTTAATAAACCAATTAAACCGAAAAAAATAACTAAAGTTTGGAAACTGTATTAAAGCTGCACAATAAAATTATTTTGCTGCGTTTCGAGTGAGAAAAACAAAATGGAGGTTTTTCAGATTTAGGATTCATGTTGCTAACAGTTCGGACGCCTCAGCAGTTCATAGTGATTAAAGCCAAAGCCAGACAAGTGAAAAGTGAAACGGGCACCTTGTTGACGCTCCTCTGGACGGTGTTGTTGAAGCGGTCCTGATTCGACGTGTATCGCTCCACCTCCAGGATTTTGGCGGTGATGGGAGAGGACAGGAAGACCACGGCGTCGGACTCCTTGAAGCCCACCAGACTGTAGATCGCAGTGAAGGGCAGCCGGTCGCCTGCGAGGAAACAGCCAGCGTGACAAACAGGAAACAGGAAGGAAGCGAAGGCGAGGCGAAGGCGAGGCGAAGGCGAAGGCGAGGCAAAGCGAAGGCGAGGCGAAGCGAAGGCGAGGCGAAGGCGAGGCGAAGCGAAGCGAGGCGAAGGCGAAGCGAAGCGAGGCGAAGGCGAGGCGAGGCGAGGCGAAGGCGAGGCGAAGCGAAGGCGAGGCGAAGGCGAGGCGAGGCGAAGGCGAAGCGAAGGCGAAGGCGAGGCGAAGCGAAGGCGAGGCGAAGGCGAAGCGAAGGCGAGGCGAAGCGAAGGCGAGGCGAAGCGAAGGCGAGGCGAAGCGAAGGCGAGGCGAAGCGAAGCGAGGCGAAGCGAAGGCGAGGCGAAGGCGAGGCGAAGCGAAGGCGAGGCGAAGCGAAGCGAGGCGAGGCGAAGCGAAGCGAGGCGAGGCGAAGCGAAGGCGAGGCGAAGGCGAGGCGAAGCGAAGGCGAGGCGAAGGCGAGGCGAAGGCGAGGCGAAGGCGAAGGCGGCTACCAGCTTCCGTCGTGGGGAATTCGCCGTCGCCGACGTCGAGGTCTTTCGTGTCCAGCTGCTCCATGATGGAGGTCATGTCGTTGGCTACCAGGTGTAAGGTGCTGGAGGTCGGCTCGGACTGCCGCAGCATGGCTAACACTTCGTCTGGAGCCCAGGGCTCACCTGGAGAGACAGGTAACAGGGTTTGTTTCAGTCAACCAGAGAAAAACATGGCAGAAAAACCTAAAAGCTCTTTATAGTGAACCTGAGGAAGAGCAAAATAACAAAAATAAAAATATTCTGCTTGTTTTTAAGCCTTTAATTATTAAAATACATTAAATGAACAAATGATTAAATCTTTTTAAATAAGAAAGTAAACATGTCATCGCCTGAAATGCAACTTAACTTTTGATCATTTGTAATAAAACCTGCTAAAATAAATCCTTCTACCATCAACATGCGAAAAGCTTTTCTGCTGGACTGAAGGCTGATCTGGGGATTATTTCTGGATTAACAGATTAATAACTAGACAGCAAAATGATCTTAACTGGAGATTTTTAGAGAACTGGAACCAGGAGAAACTGAAACTCCCACTAAAGGAGTTCAGAGAATCTGACTGCATCCAGGTCAGATTAAAGAAACATCAGATTTAAAGTCTGACAACATTCATCTACAAACCAACAGAAAAAACCAGTTCAGTCCTGTTATTAGAAACCAAAACTTTATTCATAAAGCACTTTGGAAACAACAAGATAAAATCGGCAAACATTAAAAATATGAAAAAATGTAAATTTCCAACAGCTGAACCTCCAGTTGGTCCGATGATGTGAAACAGGATGAATGGATCCTGCTGCTGTTCAGTTCAGGTCCGGTTTATGATTTTCAACATGAAAATCTAATTAAAACGATAAAGTTGTACTTTTTAAACATTATGTTTAAAGAGTAATTTATCTGCTAATATCTGCTCAGC
Organism: Poecilia reticulata; assembly: GCF_904066995.2. Taxonomy (NCBI): domain Eukaryota; kingdom Metazoa; phylum Chordata; class Actinopteri; order Cyprinodontiformes; family Poeciliidae; genus Poecilia; species Poecilia reticulata. The sequence continues at coordinate 25,848,391 of NC_088849.1, read as the reverse complement.
TGCTTGTTTCCGGGTCAGTTTCCGTTTCATCCTCTTCATCTCACATCGCGCCGTTTGACCCGCTTTCTTCTTCTTCTTCTTCCATAAAACTCCCACGCGTTTCTACAGGAATCCGTGTTTCGCTGCTAATCCAGGATGTCTGGAGGTTGTCTGGATTGTCCAGGATGTCTGGATTAGCGTCGCCTCGGATCGGATGAGGAGGAAACGGCTGAAAACCAGAACATCGTCCAGAATAAACCTGAAACATCACAGCTGCCTTTTCTTTCAAACGTCTGAAATATTGGCGGAAACATTTGGAAAGCTGGGAATTTAGACTAAAATCATGTTATTCCTTTGCAGTTATTCAAACAATTTTCACGCGAGTTGCCATGGAAACCAAGCTGGTTCACTGCAAAAACACAAAATCTTAAAAGTTTGAGTTTAGTTTCTAGTGCAAATATCTTGGAACAGCTGAAATTAAACAAAACTCAAAAATTTAACTTTTCAGCAACTTTCAGTTAAAAATTCCTTAATATTGATGAGAAAATATTAAGATTATTTCACTTATAAAAAGACATTTTCACATTTTAATTGAAATAATCTGCCAATGAAATAAGTACTTTTTCATCAAGTGTTGACAAGTTTTAAATGACTTGTAAGTCAGTTTTGTCTTATTTCAGGTGTTTTAACAATCTGTACAAGAATCAGACCAAAATACTTGATAAGCTGTTAAGCCTGAGCTTTGAAAATGAAAGTGACTTTCCTCTAAAATCATAAACTGAAATCTTTTGGTTCAGTTTGATCAGCATCACCTGGCCATCCAAAAACTAATTACATGTTTTTAAATAAGAAACACAAAATCGCAGGTGAATAAGTTGGTTCATCTGATGAGCCATTAAAAACATGCAGCGCCTTCCTGCTCCTGCCACTTCCTGTCTTCTTCATCGTTTCCGCCAGTAGTAACGTCTGGTTACTGATCACATGAAAAAGGGCCACCAGGTTGTTTCGCTTTACCGACTTTAAAACAGACGGAAGTTTTAAAATGTGCTCGGCTTGTTTTTTATTGTGGTGGATAAACGGAGCAGGTCAGTGAAAACCTGCTCAGGTTTCTGTAAAAGTCACATTGGCTGCGTTCACACTGCAGCCTGAAGTGACCCAGTTCAGATCGTTTTGACGTAATGTGACCTGAATCTGATCTTTTCATGGCAGTGTGAACAGCTCAGGTCGGATTCTTTTAGAATGTGACCCATATCCGATACGTATCCGATTCAAATGCGACCATAACGTCCAGGTCGCATTCATCCGAACTGAACGTCACTGATTCTCAACAAATCTCACTTTTCTGCTCCTGATACGAGCAGGAAGGAAGAAAAACAACAATCATGACGGATTATATGAGGATTAAGTTGTTAATTTGCTGCTCCGGCTGGATAACAACTTCAAATATATAAGCTAAGCTCCACCGTTAGCCTCCATGTTTACTTCCGCAAACTCTGAGCTCTTCTTCTTCTTCTTCTCATGGAGGTTGGCAGAACGCTGAGAACGCTGACGCTATAGCGCCCTCTACTGCGCAGGCGGGACACTTCAGGTCGTTTCCCCGTTCACACTGCAGAACTCATACAGGAAGCATTTACTGGCAGTGTGAACGGCCCCAATGAAACATCACCGCTGCGCTACAACCAGAAGCCAAAATCCTGAAGCTTCATTTGTTTATTCAAAAGGTTTCACTGGTTCACTTCCCTGCCAGATATTTCTGGGCTGCACAGGAAGTGAAGGTTTCCGTCTGCTTTCACTTCCTCCTGCAAAACGCAGCTGAACCGCAGAAACCAGAGAAAACGAGACGCAACGTTCATCAGCAGAGCTTCACATCCTCATATTCCAGCTAAAATAAAACTAAACTGACTCACAAGTAACTTTACAGCAACATAAAGGAATGTAATTTATTAATATTGATGAAAAAGTAATATTTATAATCTGCCAAGAGATTTTAACTTGAGGAAAAAATGTCTCATTCCACTGGTAGATTGTTTCACTTTATAAATAAAACATTTACATCAATATTAAGGAATTATCCGTCTGTTATTATCCGAAAGTTACTTGTAAGTTAGTTTTGTTTTATTTGATGTTTACTAAAATACTTCCAGCCTGTAGGTCAGATCAAGTTTCAGCAGAACAGAATAAAGGTCAGAACCTCAAACAGGAAGTGAAACTCGATTTAGTGACAATAAACATCAACAAGACAAAGTTACCATAAAATATAGAAGTTTCAGAATGAAATTAGGATATAAAACATGGAGTCTGTCACTGTTAGACAATAAATTATCAAAATAAATGATAATATTGTTGCTTTTAGACCATTTATAAAGATAAAGGCATAATAATAAAGCAAGAATATATTATTCTCAAATAAACGTTAAATTCTAATGAATATTTAGCTGGAACCGAAAAACATTTAAAATATTCAGATTAAATAAATAGAAATAAACAACATGAATTATGAAGCGTCTGTAAACAAAGTTATTCTTCAGAAACGTGTCGAGTTGAAACTGGAAACTTATCATCCAGTTTTTGGCAGAAAGAAAAATTATAAATTATGAAAATGAAAATTACTGAGTTTGTTTTAGTTTATTATGTGATTGTTTATTGCAACAGGTCAGGTCATTATGTTCATTTTCCAACAGAAGCTCACAGATTTTATTAACTGTAATTTAAATAAAAATTTGATTTAATTGACTGAAAACATAAAAATACATCTTTGGTGCTTCATACCGTAAAAGAAGAAACGAATCGGCTTTTATGTTAAATCACAAATTAACAGATTAACCAGTTGATTTTATTTGATTAGGTTTGGATCTGATTTCCTGAACATCAGCAGCTTCATCAGCCTGCACATCCTGATTGGTCCCATTTTATGGATTAATCAGATCAGATCAGATCTGATCTGATCTGATCTGATCAGATCAGATCAGATCGTCGCCTTCAGCATGGAAACCGTCCAGAAACCTGGAACCACAAGTTTCTGTTTAAACCGAATCGGGTCCAACCAGTGGTGGGAAGTTACTGTACTTAAGTACAATGTTCGTGTATCTGTACTTTACTTAAGTAGATTTAATAATGGGTACTTTCTACTTTTACTCCACTACATTTTACAGTAAGTATCTGTACTTTCTACTTCACTACATTTCTACTAAACTGTCGCGTTACTCGTTACATCCAAGTCTCGTTGCTCTTTTTGTCCGTTAAAATGTGAAGTTCAGGGATTTAAGGTGGCGCCGTAAAATCCCAGCAATAACGTGACGTAGTGTCTGTTGTCACCCATCGGCTCCACCTTTACTCGCTGCGGAGCTCCAGACATGCGCAGTGGTTTCCTCTGAGCGGAGAAGATGTCTGACTAATCATAATAGCTGCATAAATCATAAGATATGGCGACATGTAAAATCAGCAGCGCTTCGCTTTCACAGACGGCGGAACTTCATCCAACTTTTAGCGTCACTTGGAGGGAAAGCTTAAAGAAAGGTAAGATCTGTGGACGTGATGCTAGCTAAGCTAGCTGTGCAGAGACACATGTTGCATCTGCGATGAAAAAAAGTCACTCATGCGCTGAATTATTATGTGGAGGTTTTGACTGAGGTGTTGCAAATATGGGACAACGCTGTGACCAAAGTGCGATATAGTGATATGACATTCAGGAACGATCCGATTCTTCTGGACGGATCTTTACTGATTAAATTTATTTCAGCTCCAAGTATTTAATATCTAGGTGTTTTATGGGAATGTGGATCTTTCAGATCAATTTAAGAAGCAATTTTGATAGGTAAAACTTAATTTTTTTCTTAATTTTTTTGTGTCATGGTCTTGACTTGGTCTTGGGTTGGTGGTCTTGACTACAACTCTGCTACGTGGCTCCTCGGTTGCCTGTCCTTCCCCCACCCACCTTCTTTCCATCCCCTTTCTGTTGGATTTCTTTCAAAATAAAAGCCACTAGTGGCAAAAAAAGTGAAGTTCATGCTGTTAGGACAGGAGACCAGATGTTTCCATCCCTGAAATTATGATGCATAGATTCACATATCTAAGTCTAAACTATGTTAGAGAGTAAACATAATAAAAACATTCTTTATCTGTGGCATTGTTCATTAAAATGGCACATTTCTAATGTATTAAAATTAAATACGATTGGTACACTTAATGATATTAGTGATTAGGTAATGCATTCAGCGAGTACTTTTACTTTTAATACTTAAGTATTTTTAAAAGCCAGTACTTTTTTACTTTTACTTAAATAAAATGTTAATGTGGTACTTTTACTTGAGTACATTTTTGTCTGTGTATTTGTACTTCTACTTAAGTAAATGTTTTGAGTACTTTCTCCACCACTGGGTTCGACGCTCAGCTCTCAACAGGTTTGATTCCAAACATTTTTCTTGGATCTGATTAGCGGCTAAATTTGGCGGCTAATCTGGAGGAGATGGAGCTGATGATCCTGTACACAGAAAGAAAAGGATGTGTTTGGTGGATTACTTTTTGTAACAACGCTTCTTGATAATAAATATTATATAACATCTGTTTATTTTCCTTTAAATTGATATGAACAGTGAATGCTAAGCTAACGTTTAGAAGCGTTCTTATGCCAGGCCAGAGCCCCCACAGCATCACTCTGCCTCCACCAAAAGCCGATTCCTGCAGTTTTCTGCATACAGAGGCAGAATATTCCAACATCACCTCAGCAAACTGTGATAACTGTCATGCAAATGGATGCGGTGCTTTGGGGCCGGCGGGTCGCCACAACCTGCTGCTGGGACGCATTCAGAGAGAGCTGGGTGTTAAAATGCAAAGCAAGCAGAGCAAACATCCTGAGCGGCTCGATTCTCTGCTGGAAACAGAGAATCATTGTTAACCCGAGGAAAACGTGAGTCTGGTCGGACCGGCGCCGCAGGAAGTTACGACACCAAGTTCAACCACGAGTCCCTGAACGCCTCATCTACCTTCACACTTTTACCTAAATCAACCTGTTGTTTCATCAAAACATCAGCCTGAGGTCCAGCAGAACCCGTTCAGCTGCAGTCAACAAGAAACGGGTCAGACGAGTGAAACGCGTGTCGAGGCCTGAAATAGAAGATCTTTGTTTTTAAGTCATGACTAAAAGCAAACAGGAGCTCAGATTTCTCAGAAAACTCATTTAAACCAGAGCTGTGAACTGGGCAGACTGGGAGTGGCCCAGCTCCCATCAACCTGCACAAACTGGCTCAAACTTTACACTGGGTTTCTTTTTTTCCTGTAAAATTAATTAAAGATTATTTCTTCCATCAACAATGTCAATAAACTACAAATAAAAATATATAAAACTCATGAAATTATTTGTTTTTTGTTAAATCTGTGAAATGAAATCAACAAATTCAGATTTTGGTAATAAAAAAATCTGTAAAAAATGTAAATATAAAAACGGTCAGATTTGCTCTTTTTAATAAAAATCTACTTTCCATTTATTTTTGAATAAAATGTAAAATAAATAAGCCATATTTTGGTAATTTTCATGATCTCTATGGAGACCAGGCATCTTAAACGTTCAAGTCTCTATTTTAGAAAATATCACTGGATGTTTGTCTCATTTCCCATAAACTTAAAACAGAATCAAACATTTTTCATCTTGAGAAAATGTGATTTTTCTTCTTTTTTTCTAACTGAATGCTTTAAGATTCATCTTTATCTTTAATTTTTCTTTCTTCGTTGCATCATCAGCTCATCCAGTTTTTAATTTCATCAAGTCTCAGCAACTTTGGAGATTTTTCACCAAAGTTGCTTCATTTTTACAAGAAAAAAAACCCCCTAAATAAACGTTCAGTCAGTTTTCTGCAAACATGTCGGTAAATTAGACGTTAAATAATGATTTTGCATCATAAATCAGACCCCGTCACATTTGTTTCCTACGTCTGTCCAGGTTTATATTCTTCCTTCCAGCCGTCCTGCAGTCTGTCTGGTGACCAAAACTGTACTCAGTCCAACTAATACTCATATAAAGTATGCATGACCGTCCTGGGATCTTATTCTTGGATAAATATATAATGTGTTTTACTGCAGTTTCATTAGAATCACATTTCATACGACTGACTGACCCAATAAGATGAGAAAACAGGAGCAACAAAACACAGCAGATTATTAAAAACTATATTAAATTACCAGATTCTGTCAAATAATAATCAAAATACAAGGAGGGATCATGTAAAATAATAATAAAACAAAATCAAAGTGGAAAACTAGCAATTATTCTTGTATTTTATCTTTTTTTTACTAATTTTTAGGAGAAACTTCCAGATTTTATTTCACTGAATTGAATGTGACATCACTGTGACATCACTGTCACATGACCACAGCAGAGCAACACAGGCTGTAGAAAGGATCAACCAGAACCAGAACCAGGTGAACTTTCAGAGCTGGAGGACACAATAAATCTAAACTCTTTAAAATGTATCACAATAAAAGATAAACGACAGAATTAACACCCCTAGACAGGTGGGCAGTTTAAATACCTCACAACACAATTATTCAAGTAAAAAGTACAGCGTAGTAAAAGTATATTTTTTCAGAGAAGTAAATGTTTTTACAGTGTAATATCTGCTCTGTTCACTCAAACGTCTCTAAAAGCGTCTGCAGGTGGGATCCTGCAGACGCCCGTCCTGCTTCTGGATTATCTGCATCTGGGCTCCAATCCAGATTAAAGCAGAAACGCCTCAACTCTCCTGCAGCATCTGAAGCCACTGATGCTGCCGCTGAGCACTCTCTGGAATTAGGTACATGGTGGACCGTTACCCCCTCACACACACCGTCACTCACCAGGCTAACCCCACACACACACACACACACACACACACACACACACACACACACACACCGCTAATCTGCCACAGCTAATGTTGAGACGAACCAAGAGGCTTCAGGAACCAGAGACAGGAAAAGCTGGGCAGATTGAGGAAACGTTTCTCTGAAGCTTTTCACCAGAACCAGAACTCCAGAACTTCATTTCATCAGAACCGAAGAATTAAAGTTGAAATCAAAAACACAGATGAGAAAAACTGCAGGCGGGTCGTCATCCGTAAAACCAATTTCATCTCCAGAAACTTTAAGTCTTTTCCATTAAACCAATTAAACCGAAAGGTAAAAAGTATCTGGTAAAAAATACGCTGAAGTACTGAGTACCTGATGAAATGAATCATTTAATATTTAAAAAATACATCTGAACAAAAACATCAAGTTAAGAGAAAAGGACCAAAATGAGAAAAATAAATAACAAAATCAGGTTAAATATTTTTTTCCAAGTCAGTTTCTGTCTAATTTATGAAACTTTAACAGAAACTGCAGGCGTCTGTCTGTCTGTCCGTCTGTCCATGTCTGTCTGTCTGTCCATGTCTGTCTGTCCGTCTGTCCATGTCTGTCTGTCCGTCTGTCCATGTCTGTCTGTCCATGTCTGTCTGTCTGTCCATGTCTGTCTGTCTGTCTGTCTGTCCGTCTGTCCATGTCTGTCTGTCCATGTCTGTCTGTCTGTCCATGTCTGTCTGTCTGTCTGTCTGTCCGTCTGTCCATGTCTGTCTGTCTGTCCATGTCTGTCTGTCTGTCTGTCTGTCCGTCTGTCCATGTCTGTCTGTCTGTCCATGTCTGTCTGTCTGTCTGTCTGTCCGTCTGTCCATGTCTGTCTGTCCATGTTTGTTTCTAGAAATACTTCATAGTAAAATTACTCAAGTAAAAAATAAAAGTTTTTCCAAAACGTTATTCAAACATCTGATGATATATTTAATATAGTTGGTTGTTTGGTTTGCATGTTGATGTTCATCCAACCAAACTGCTGATTATTTGCATGAAGCTCACATTTATTTTTAAATGCGTTAGAAATTGACCCGTTTTACTTATTCACATAACAAACTAACGGCATGTTTTTAATTCATCTAGTGAAACTAAAACCCTTTTGAGTGAATCAAAACGTTTCAGAAGCAAAGAAGCTGAAATGAGGCCTGAATAATCTGGTCTCAGCAGAGATTCATCCTCAAACGTCCCGTTTTGGGAAACTTTAGGAAAAACAAACGGAACCGCCAGATCCGAACCGCACTGACCTGAACCCGCAAACCCGGAGGGACGGCGGGCATCTTCACAGGAAGAACCCGTCCTCTGGTCACCTGCTCAGGTCAGCAGCTTCACCTTTAACCCCCGACGCCCACAGTCCCTCCAGCTGCCGGTCAGACGGGCGGAGAGTCGCGGCTGAAACTGCAGCAGCGACGCCGGACAGCAGGACTCCAGGGGGCGGGGCTTACCGACCAGCGCGGCTGTGATTGGCTAGAGGAGCCAGACATCAGCCAATGAGAGGAGAGGGAGGATCTTTCAGCGTTAAAGCTGCAGAAATATTCAGAGGATCTGATTTTAAATCCGTTTAAATATTTACACATTCAGAAAAGAGTCGCAATATGCAAACTATTAAACCCACGATCAATTAATAATTCTGATTATTAACATTTTTTAATGGGCAATAATCTATTTTATTTGCGATAGTGACTGACAATAAATCAATAACATGCATCACAACGGTGATCAATTTCAATAGATATCACATCTAATAGAATATTCAACATATGAACTGAACCGCACAGCATTCTGGGAGATGTAGGCGTCCACAGTCCACGTTCCTACAGAAATGCACCGGTGAGTTAAAATGTTTATTTATTTAATAATCTGGCAGCAAAAACGTTTTTAGTTTTTCATTCAAATGTGATTCACCAGTCAGGTGGTTGTTCATATTTTGAATATTCACAAAAAATACTTTATCTTTTAATTCTGCATGTAAAAATTAACCAACATATTGATTATTTAGTAGTTAGATATTTAAATCTTGACTATTTAACTTATAACTTATATCAAACACACTCTAAAAACTAATTAAAACCAACTGAATTAGACAAAAAGTCACAATAAAACTACAAAAAGTCACAATAAAACTACAAAAAGTGACAATAAAACTACAAAAAGTGACAATAAAACTACAAAAAGTGACAATAAAACTACAAAAAGTCACAATAAAACTAAACTACAGTGAAAAACCCCAAACTGCTCCATCGTTTACGTCGTTTGGTAATTTCTAAAAATGACCAAAATGGAAAATAAAAATCATTTCAGAGTCGTTTCAGTGAAGCGTTCTCAGCTAAAGAGTTTGATCCTGTGCAGTTCTACCTCCAGAGTCCGGATGGCTCCACACCCATCCAGACACCACGACCTGCTGACCCCTGAGATCCTCTGCTGCTGCCAACACGTTCAGACATGAGGTCAGAACATGTTTCCTTCATGCGGTCCGTCATAAACGTCACGGCGGTTACAGAGTCGACTGGTCAAGTAAAACGAGTTTCAGAGGTCTGGCTTCAAAATGTGCTGAAATAACTGAACGACGGGAAACATTTCTGTGTTTTTAGATGTTTTAGTTTATTGGTTTGTCGGCTGCTGTTAAACTGACACATCGACGTTAAGGTCCGAGTTTCAGCCATCACACCAACATGCTAACCAAGCTCTGCATCGGTGGCTCGACATGGAGGAAACCTTGCAGCTTTCAGCTTCTGCCCACCACAAAGCTGGAGCAAACCTCCAGAAAACTGAAAAACAGCCGAAACACTGAGCTCCAAGGAATCCAGGCTGAAACCCGAATGTTTAGAGTTTAGTTTGGACCATAATAAAAGAAACACTGAGCAACATATTTGATGTGTATTGATGATTTTGATGATGTAATTCGTCACTGGTTCCTCATGGCATGTTTTCATGATTTAAAGCATTTTGAACAAATCTGCTACATACATAAACTTGATTCATTGCCAACAAGAACAAAATCATTTTTCTGGCATCATTTTGAGCCAAATAAATACTTTAAATTGAACATTATGAAATTAAACCTCGTGGCAAACAATAAATTCACATCTGATCACTTTATAAAGGTCCAAAAGATGGAAACAACATAAAAAACCTAAAACTGCAACTTCTGCGAACACAACGTGTTTAACAGCAGGAACGTTCAGCATTCACCAGCACATGTTGCTGGGTTTACTGGGTTTACTGGGTTTACTGGGTTTACTGCAGGTGAGTCACTTCACACAGAAACACCATCACATGGGAACATTATGTTATCATGTGTCGTTCTATAATTACTATTATTTCAGATGATCAAATCTGATTGTCTAGATTAGTCACATTAAAACGTGCCATATACACACACACACACACACACACACACACACACACACACACACACACACTTTAAATGTACCAAAACAATAGAAACCCTTGATATTTGGCAGTTTTATACATCAAGCTAATTTCTCAGTCCAAACTCGTGACACCAACATAAATGCTTCTTTACAGACGTGTCCTTGTGTTTCAGCTGCTCTCCGGTCTGGATAAACAGTCAGTTTGTAAACAGGTTGGACTTGTTGGAAACCGGAGGGTTGAGCGTTTGTGAGACTCATTGTTGACATTCCAGAGGACCGAAGCGTTCGGACTCCCACCCACGAGCGGCTAACACACAGTTTGTGTCTTCATCTGGACCAGGAGGCCACAAAACCTCAACGCAAAGCAACTGAAACTGAAGTTTAAGTTTCCCAAAGCAGCAAGGAGGCACAGAAACAACAACTTTTAATATTTACACGGCCAGAAAGTAAAGAAAGGTGCAGCATGTTAGGGTGTGGTAGCTGCTAAGCTAAGCCTTATCAAACACTCCCAACTATAAAATATTATTAATAAGAAAAATGAATGGAAGAATAATGAAGGCCAAAAGTCAAATATTATCATGGTCACATGGTTCTTACAGACAAAGAATGTCGTTATTTTCCTCATCTGGAAATCAGTCAGTGAAAAAATTCTGATATTTCTGTAACCTTTGTTTGCATGTTTATGATGGTTTTATCCATTTCATCTCAGAGTTTTTACTAAATTAAAGAAACAAAAGTGTTAGCTTCATAGATTAAGCAAAAACTTTAAATATAAACATGTTTTGGCTTCCAAAAAATATATTCTTAAGTAAAGAAAACTACCTCATTCAAAATTGTCATTTAAAATGTCTTTCCAGAAACTTTCCAGTTAGAATTGGGTGCTAAAGTTGGATTTTTATTTTTACCATTCAGACTAAAACAAACAAAGTAGTAGGAAGGTGTCTGGTGAGCAGGACGCAGGTGAATCACCAGGTAGGGTGGATTTTTCATGAGTCAGCAGCCAAGCAGCGTTAGCATGTGGACGGAAAAATCCAGAATAAGATCCAGAATAACAACCAGAAACAAGCCCAGCAATGAAAGACTGGCTCCAAGTTCAACTCCACAATACTAAACAAATTAGCACAACGTCATCCAGACGATGTTACAAGAGAAGCTAGATTTTAATTTTGGGAGACAGACATGAAGTTTAGCTAACATCATTACAAGAAATGTCAGTTTTCAGGTCCTGGCTACAAATGTAACTCACCATAAACTTTGCTTTTGGAAGCAAAGAAGGTGGGAAGTCAGCAAATTATTATCCATATAGAGAAAAAGTAGCTGGAATAAAGTTTGTTTTAGTTGCTAACCCACTAAAAACTTCAAACTTTGGTGTAACTGACAAAACTTGAGTAATTGAGAAGTTACTGTCATAATGAATCTAAAAGATTAAAACATGATAAAACTTTGTTTTTTACCATACTGCTGCTGTCTTAAGCTAATTTTCATGAATGCTAGTTAGCGGCTAGTTAGCTTGTTTTAATATAGAATGAAACCAAGCTAGCATAGAGGCGCTAACCTTTCTGTGGAGCAAGGGTTTAGTTTAACTTAATTTTAGCTAATCTAGTTACATTAGTTGATAATTATTGCATGAATCACAACAATTTAACTAAAATAATCAGATTTTAAAAGATAACTGCAAAGTTTTTAATACTTCTAAATGTTTAGTTTGCATATTTGGAGGATTTTATGCTTCATAAATACTATAATTTAGTTTTTACTTGTAATTTATGTAGAGTTTTTACCCAACATATACAGATAAACACAGTAAAAGCTGTAGACTTTTATTGTGTAGACAGGTTTCCTCAGAAACCTGCAGAAGTTACAGAATAATAAAAAACTCACTGCTCCGTGTAAAATGTCTCACTGCTGTGCAAATATGTGGTTGGTGTAATATTATCAACTCCAAAGATACAGGAACCTCTTTAAAGTATTACTGACAACAAATTAACTCTTAAAATACATAATTTTTAATAAATTAAAACCGTATCTGCAGCAGATTGACTCATTAGAGCGTTTCCAGCAGCTCAGGCCTAATGAGCTTCCCTGACTCATTATGCAGAGATGAAATCATAAAATCTCTCAACACGTTCAGTTCTTAGGAATGTAGACAGTCAGGAAAATATTTATCTAGAAACTGAAAAACCCTGAGACGCTTCCTGGCCTTTCACTGTTTTCTTTAATCGACGAAGGAAACTGGTGTTTTCAGGTGGAACAATGAGCCAGACCGTAACTCAGTCTGAGTAAAATGACCTCATGTTTTCATCATGCTCTGCCGAGTTTGTTCTGCTTTCTGCCGGAAATCTGCTTCAATATGACTCAGAGAAAAACACAGAAACACAAAACGGGTTTCCAACAAAACCGTTTCCTCAACGAAAGTTACCAGATGGCAGAAAACAGAGTGACTGCGGCGCCCCCTGGTGGAGAGCCGGGGCAGCTGCATGTGTGTTTGTGGTGATTCTGCAGAGAAGCTGGTCAAATTCACGCGGTTTGAATTTGTGGTTTCAGTTAACAGGAAGCTGCAAATTTCAAAACTTATAAACACGTTTCAGCAGCTGCAGAAAAACTCACACTGGTTTGTGCAGCAGAAATATTTACTGCTGGGCTCAGATATATTCATACACCTGGAAGGTTCAGTAAAAATATACACATATTTTTATTATTGCAAATATTTTCCAGGCTTTTGCTTTTCACCTCCTTAAAACTGCAGATCAGCTTTTTGCTTCTTGTTTCCACTGCTTGCAATCATTCATCTGCGATTGGATGAGCTCTGAGCAATCACCCTAATCTTTACATCTTTATGGGTCAAATTCAGTCTGAAGCAACTGATTAAATCAGTTTAACTCAACCTTTAGATCCGACAGGCGAAGGAACAGATTTTATATTTTTACAGCCGAATGAGGGCAGAAAACAAACAACCAAATATAACATGATGAAATTCAGTAACCAATTATTTAAAAATGTTTGAAGCACAAAAGTTAATGGAAGGATAATTAAATTTTTGCATTCATGTGATTTATAATCCATGAATCGGTTTGTTTCATTAAAATCTTTCAGGTATTGATCACATGTTGACATTTTGAGCTCATTTGCTTGAATTAACATGCCTTTGATTTATAATATTAAAGCTTCAACGTTAAGAAATAATCCAGCAAATTGTGTTTTCAATAAATCAAACCCTAATCTGATTCATTCCACCTAAATTTGCATGATTTTTGTCTTCCTGCTTCGAAGAAAAACAACAATAAATCAGTATTTTTCTAGCCAACTCTGAATTTAAAGATGCGTTTTCAGATTTCTGAATATTATTGGCAGAAGATCTGCAGCAGGCCGACACCCTGCAGGCGCGGCGCCAACGTTCTGATGCTTCAGGTGAGCGGCGCAGGGTTCCACTCGCCAAGCGGGCCGGGCAGACGAGACGAGGTCAACCATCAGCCCGACGAACCCGGTTCCCTTTTCAGAAAAACATCCGAACAGCAAAATGTTCAAATTTCACTGGAGAAATAAAACATCCACAGAAACTAAAAACATAGAAATAAAGCTGGTTTACTTATAAATGACTGATAAATTCAGAGATTTTTTTGTTTTTAGGGTTGAATCTGAACATATTAATGTATTTACTCAGTTTTAAGCTATTAAAAATCTTCTGATTTTTAATATTCTCCAATTTAAAGGTTTTGACCTAAAACTTGTTCTGCTCCAACTCAACTGCAGCTACAATTACTGTAAACAGAAAAAAATGTTTTTAACAAAAGCAAAATATGACATAGTCTGCATCTACTGCTTAGAATACTTTAATTAAAACTTTATTCATATCAATGATGTACGAAAGTAAAAGAAACTAAATCCAGAAAAAACTAAAAGTTTGAATTATTGTAAAATGTCAACATGTCCACAGCCTAGTTTCCATTTTACCAATAATAAAACAATATTTACAGCTTTAATTAAGGTTATGAGGGACGAGTCTGAACTCCAACATTGGAAACAATGAAGAAGCTTTCAGACGATTTAATGGCACACAGAGATTCACAGACATTTTCCAGGCATCGTGACCAGCAGACCGCCCGACTTCCTGACCTACAAACGACAAACTAACTTTAGATTTTCACCGTTTTTCCTTCCGTACAGTTTTACGTTCCCAAATCTACAAAAATCTACAAAAACAACCAGTTATGATGCTGGAAAAGCAACAGCTGCAGCCCAACAACCCAGGAAGGTTTGGGCTCCATTTCCAGGGTAGCAATAGAAGAAGAAGAAGAATTAATAACAGTAGCAGTAGAAGAAGAATTAATAAAAGTAGTAGAAGAAGAAGAAGAATTAATAAAAGTAGTAGTAGAAGAAGAAGAATTAATAAAAGTAGTAGAAGAAGAAGAATTAATAAAAGTAGTAGAAGAAGAATTAATAAAAGTAGTAGAAGAAGAAGAAGAATTAATAAAAGTAGTAGTAGAAGAAGAAGAATTAATAAAAGTAGCAGTAGAAGAAGAAGAATTAATAAAAGTAGCAGTAGAAGAATTAATAAAAGTAGTAGAAGAAGAATTAATAAAAGTAGCAGTAGAAGAAGAATTAATAAAAGTAGCAGTAGAAGAAGAAGAATTTATAAAAGTAGCAGTAGAAGAAGTGGTAGAAGACGAGATAAAGAAGTAGAAAGAGCGATCAATGCTCAGAGAAATCACTAAAAAAACCAAGAGCTCCAGCTCAGTTAGCAGGTTAAAGGTCAAAGGTCATCTCTGGCGCCTGCTTGTAGGAGTTGAAGCAGTACATTTTGCTCTGAAATAAAAAATGTCAGCAGGTTTTCAAAGCTGCTTCTGAATGGAGAAGATGACTTATCTCTTCCAGAGAGCTGAAAAAAGTTCTGCACCGGCCTAGTCAAAGTCCAGACCTCCATATTGACACGGTGAGGGGAAACAGACATCTGCAAACAGCAATGAAATGAGGCAACACCTTAAAGATGGTGGGGGTGTACTTAGTTTCCCTGACAGCCTCAGTGTGCTGCATCAGTCAGCAGGAGGTTTTAATTTCTGGTTCGGCGTCTGATGTTGGTAAAACCGACAGTCAGCTGATGATGCACTTCCTGCTTCGGCCTCAGCTGCGTTGCGTAATCGCTGAGGGGGCGTGGCCTGAGTAAAGTCAGGAAGGCTCCAGCTCAGCCGGACGCGTCTGCATGCAGGCAGCATGCGTGTCTTGTTTTCTGTCAGATGATCTGAATCTCCTGCATGACACCAATATGAAGCAGTGCTGACCAGTCAAACCAGCAGCACAACAGACTGGTTATGAGTCTAACTCACTGGGACATGATCGGCATTCGGACTGGAACAGCAGAACCTCAGTTCCCAACCAGACGCGTTCAAGAGACAATTTTATGCTAAATAATACGAATTTTTACTTTAAAGAGCTGAAATAAAATAAGTAAAATCGTTTTAAATGGTTAAATTTTGCATTTCCAAACTATAAATACCTGATTAGTAATAAACTTCAACAATCAGAGGGATTTTAACACTGCAGACGGTGGAGACGGTTCTGGGGGAGGGAAGGTCTGAGGATTCGTCCAAATGGGTCGGATTATTATTCCGTTTCATACATGACAGTCTGCTAGACTCGGTTCTATTAGGGACCAAAACATTTGTTACATTTTCAGCTGCTGCTGTTCTCTTTCTCACTGCACTGAGTCAAATAATCCAAACTAACTGAAAAACCTGTTCCCCTCCTCACCTGTGGGGGCGCTGTACCACAAACCGCCGAAGGAAACGACACAAAAACCTCTGAAGAAGACACGCTCACAACAAAGTGAACAAAAATGGAGTGGCGTCAGATTTTTGGGTATATTTTCGCCCAACCATGAGCAATTTCTCTAGGCGCTAGGCTACGTGTTTGTTTGGTTGTATTTACCCACAATGCCCTGTGCTGTAGTCCACTTCCTGCTTTTGGAGCGGTCTCCGGTCCGCTTGCCGTCCACATACGCAAGCAAATTGAACTAAAGTTCAGTTCAACTGAAGCCAGACCTTGGTTTGTAGGCAGACCAGAGTTAGCTTAGCATTCACACCTCACCTGTGTTGAAAAACTCGTTTCCATTGCAGTTTTGCCAAATACACCAATTAGAATAAAGCTGAAAAACCACATTCTCATGTTGCAATATTTTTTACATGGCATGTTTTGATTAAGCAAATTCATTGTCGGAATTCCAATATGCGTAATTTCATGTTTAACAGAAATACAGTTCAAGAAAGAGGTTCTGTTTTTAAACAATGACATCTAACATCCATCTCTTCCAAATGACCTGTGGCAGTGATACAGTGCCACCAAGTGGTCTGGCGGACATATTACACCATTTTCTGTGGGGACATGTTTTTTCTTGATCACGTACAATAGTATACCGTCTCTGCTCTGTTAGTTCAGGACCTCAGGGACTTTTTAAAATAAATAATCCAGTCTTTATGCAGTAGATGAACTGGTGGTGTGTTAGAAAATCTGTTTTTAACATTTTGTTTCAGGTTGATTCTCAGTCCAAGTCTCTGTTTAATTCCAGGATTTCTTGAAGTCTGGCAGGTTTTTGGTTTGTTTGTCCTCCCATGTTGGTTTAACTCCAGGCCTGCTGCCGATAGGAGGAGCTTCTAATCTGCTAAAAACTCACTCAGTTGAGAAACTTCCTCCCCAACAGTGTCTGCAGACCACAAACCTTTAAATGAAATGATTTTTAGTTTAAGAAATGACCTGCAGCTGCTTCAGATCCTGGTTTGATGGAGATCAGAGGGAGCGGCTGCTGATCTGGAGGGTTAATTCAACCGACACGTTGGATTAAAGGCAAAGCAGACGACCTTTCTGCAGCGGAGTAATCTGGTTAACACCGAGTTAAACGCCGCCATGTCAGTCAGCAGAGAAACCTTTTCAATCAGCTTTTAGTCGTCTCAGTGCTTCACCCAGAAAACTGACAGGAAATAACAAGTTGAGACTAACAATTAAAGAACAGAGGAGGATGGATGGATGGATGGATGGATGAACAGATGGATGGATGGATGGATGGATGGATGGATGGATGGATGGATGGATGAACAGATGGATGGATGGACGGATGGATGAACAGATAAATGGATGGATGGATGGATGGATGAACAGATAAATGGATGGATGGATGGATGGATGGATGAACAGATAAATGGATGGATGGATGGATGGATGGATGGATGGATGGATAAATGGATGGATGGATGGATGGATGGATAGATTTATGGATGGATGGATGGATGGATGGATGGATGGATAGATTTATGGATGGATGGATGGATGGATGGATGGATGGATGAACAGATGGATGGATGGATGAACAGATGGATGAACAGATGGATGGATGAACAGATGGATGAACAGATGGATGGATGGATGGATGAACAGATAAATGGATGGATGGATGGATGGATGAACAGATAAATGGATGGATGGATGGATGGATGGATGGATGGATAGATTTATGGATGGATGGATGAACAAATAAATGGATGACGGATGGATGATGAACTCCTGGGTGTAGCCACTCTGAGCTAATCTCTGTTAGCGTCTGTTTGCTCCACGTCTTCAGGTGAAACTGAACCTTTTGCCACCAAAGCAACAGAAAACCATCTTCAGCTCACAGACCGATCAGTCAGACGGATCCCAGCCGGCTGATTGGTCCCGACCCATCCCTCCTTCCTCCATGTCTGCTGACATTTAGCCCTGATCATACTGATCAGAGGCTGCGTTGACCTCTGCCCCCTGCAGGCCTGGAGCTTTATGGCCTCCTCGCTCCATGTGGCGCTGCCAAAGCACACATTCCCACCCGGAAAGTCAACCCAGCACTCCCATCATCCTGACACTGTTTGCTGGAAAAGCCATTAAAGGTCCCAGGATCCTACCTGATCTCCGCCCAGGAGTGGGACCCATTAGCCAGACTGGCCCATTAGCAGAGCAGCAATATGCTGCAGATGTGGGACCCATCAGTACAGGGTTAGTTTCACTGGACGCCATGTTGGTCCAAAACTGGAGTTATAATCTACGGACCTACAGATGAACAATCCAGAGTCAACGCACAACTTCAGCTGGTACAGCTGGGAACCCAAAGAACAGGAAGGTCCATGTTCCCACAGGAACCTCTGGACCGGACATGGACCAGAACTGGACTGGAAACGGTCCAGTACTGACAACGGTTGGTCTCTAGACTGGAAATTGTTGGGTATTGGAAAAGTCCGGGACTGGACTCTTTCTGGACTGAAAATAGTCCAGAACTGGACTGAACTGGACCAGAACTGGACTCAAAATGTTCCGTTACTGAACTGGAATTGTTCCAGAAATTAAAACAGTTGGATAATGGACTGAAAACGGTCCGGAACCGAAAATGGTTGGGTGTTGGGTGTGAAAAAGCATCCAAAGGAAAACTTTTCCAAAACCTTGAGGTGAGGAAAGTTCGGCGGCCCGGAGGGAAAAGCGGGACGTTTCAACACAACCAGCGATTCTCTGCTGTTCCGACTTCCTGTCTGCTTTACGCCGCAGGAGTATTTCAGCAACCTCAGCCCAGTGGTGCAAACAGAGGAGGCGTTTCTACATGAGCAACAGCGACTTTCTGCAGATGTGAAGAACAAGATGGAGGTCAGGAGGAGGACTGACAGCTGACTGCGGTCCATTAACCTGAACCCGATGCGGAGGGGAAGTGGTTCTGTTGGTCTGTGACGAGGAATGGATAAAAAAAAGGGGAAGAGGCGCGTTGTTGTGGCAGGAGTGACAAACCGGGTGGTGACAGGCTCCTCATACAGGTCTGACTCGTTCCCAACCCCGCAAAGCCGAGTCGGGTCGGAACCGAGACATTTAATTCACCTGGATCACACAGCAGAGCCCACAAGATGAAGAGGAGGAAGAGGAGGAAGAGGGATTCCTCCACACAACAACAACAACAAATAAATAAACAAACAAACAAACAGAGCTCATCAGCACAGTGGCGCATTCTCCCAATTAAGCTCCACAAATTGCGCACAACTCCAGCAAACTTCTCCCCACAACAACCATCCATTTCAGGCAGAAACCGGGAAACACGTGTAAATAACACAAAACGAAATAAAATCAGAGAGGAGCGAGTCCAGACACGGAGCTTACCCTGCTGATGTGAAGCAGCTGCTGCTCTGACTGAACCGAGGAGCCGCGACCAAAACCTCCCGATTCCCGGAGGCGAGACAAGCGGGGCGAAAACTGCCAAAACTGGACTTCCGGGGGTTTCAAAATAAAAGTCTGACGACAGCGTCAGAGCAGAGCGATGACAAATGATAGGAGCTGAAGATCTGCTTTCGTTTCTGTTTTAACGAATTAACATGAATTTAAAAAGGAGAAAATAAAAATTTTAATCTCTTTTAATTCATAGAATTTTTATTTTTTTTATTTATTTGAGGTTGAGTTTTTGAAATGGTATTAATGGTGTAGATTATATTTTTGTAATAAAATCAAATATGATCATTTTTAAAATAATTATTTTATATAATAAAAATTATATTAAAATACATTTAGATTGTTTTGATCATTAAAATAAAGATGCCTTCTGGAACAGAACATAAAACTTGAGTTTGTTTTATCTCACTTTCACACATAAGTAGAATATTTTTCATATTTTAAATGTTTTATCTGAGAACCTTTGGTATGTTTTGGTTTTATCAGTTGAAATCTCTGTCGTAAAAAGATAAAGCAGATGATCTGACGCTCATTCTGCATTTTTTAATTTAAAAGAACATTTTTGATGTTTGTGACTCAACAACTCAAACTGATGTATTTCAGCAGAAGGCTGCTTTGTTTTAGTTTCTGCTGTGAACCATCGGGACAACGTTTATGACGGGCTTTTATTTTGAAAAGGAAGTACATCAGGTTTGGTGGTCATGTTGTGTCTTTCATGCAGATTTTGGTTTTCCCCTGGGAACCGCATCAGCTTCCTTCTCCAGGCATTAGAGGTGAAGTTACCTGTTTACACCTGGATGGATGCTGCAGCGGGACCAGGATGACAGACAGTTACACGTTAACGTGCCGCGAAACCGGAAGTTCCTTCATGTCCGATGATTGGAGGGAAGATGGAGCTCAGAAATGTGAGCTCTATCCATCCATCCATTTATCTGTTCAACCATCCATCCATCCATCCATCCATCCATCCATCCATCCATCCATCCATCCATCCATCCATCCATCCATCCATCCATCCATCCATCCATCCATCCATCCATCCATCCATCCATCCATCCATCCATCCATCCCTCCCTCTCAGGTGAATCAGCAATTCTGACCTTCATCTGTTCCAGTCACTTCAGAACTTGTTGATCATTTCTAAGCATTTTTCCTGTTTCATCCTCAGATGTTTTCCCTCATTATGTCTCCTTCCCACTTCCCAGTCCCTTCATTATGTCCCAGTCCCCCAGCCCAGTCCCTTCTCCATGTCCCAGTCCCCCACCCCAGTTCCCAGTCCCTTCATTACTTCCCAGTCCCCCATCCCAGTTCCCAGTCCCCCACCCCAGTCCCTTCATTACTTCCCAGTCCCCCACCCCAGTTCCCAGTCCCCCACCCCAGTCCCTTCATTACTTCCCAGTCCCCCATCCCAGTTCCCAGTCCCCCACCCCAGTCCCTTCATTACTTCCCAGTCCCCATCCCAGTTCCCAGTCCCCCACCCCAGTCCCTTCATTACTTCCCAGTCCCCCATCCCAGTTCCCAGTCCCCCACCCCAGTCCCTTCATTACTTCCCAGTCCCCCATCCCAGTTCCCAGTCCCCCACCCCAGTCCCTTCATTACTTCCCAGTCCCCCATCCCAGTTCCCAGTCCCCCACCCCAGTTCCCAGTCCCTTCATTACTTCCCAGTCCCCCATTCCAGTTACCAGTCCCTTCATTACTTCCCAGTCCCTTCTCTATGTCCCAGTCCCCTACCCCAGTTCCCAGTCCCTTCATTACTTCCCAGTCCCCCATCCCAGTTACCAGTCCCCTACCCCAGTTCCCAGTCCCTTCTCTATGTCCCAGTCCCCCATCCCAGTTCCCAGTCCCCCAGCCCAGTTCCCAGTCCCTTCTCCATGTCCCAGTCCCCCATCCCAGTTCCCAGTCCCTTCATTACTTCCCAGTCCCCCAGCCCAGTTCTCCCAGTACCTTCACTATGCCCCATCTTCTCCCCAACACTCAGGTTCATCCACTCCCTTGAATCGGAGGATAAACTCTTCATGAAGACACTGAACGGTTTGATGAGGCTCAGACATCCAGACGATCGATCAGGTTTATCAGCCTTTCAGCATCAAAGCAGTTCAAAGTGCTTCACTTCATGAAAACACCAATACAATAGAAACACAGTCAACAACTGGAGCGTTATATTCTGTGAAATCTCATCGTTACACATCAGAATGTTGATCAATGTTTCATTTATTATGTTTCAAAAGCGACTCTAAGCATTGTCTGTTGCCAACCGTCTCAATGAATGTTGCTGGATGATGAATTGTTCCAGAACGTTTCAGCTGACCTGTTGTTGTGTCTCTGCTCCGTCTCCTCCCAGGTCCAGCCGGTCGTGGCAGATGGCTGCTGGTTCTGAACCTGGTTCTGGTTCTGTTGGAGCTTTCTTCCTGTTAGAGAGGAGGTTTTCCTCTCCACTGTTGCCACATGCATGCTCTGTATGAGGGATTCCTGTAAAGTCAACAACTTTCTACTGCTTATAGTTTCACGCACACCTTGTTACTTCCATGACAAACCAAATAATAATGGAAAAAATCCACAGCTCGCATAAAAAGTGTGTCATAGTGTTGGTAGTTCATCATTCAGTTGGATGCAACAAAAGCAAAGCAGAAGAAGGAGAACAAACTGTGGCTTCAGAAAAACAAGATGGAGGCTTTAACCGGAGAAACATCCCAGAGGAACGTTGAGACATTCCCATCTGTGTTTATTTTTAAAAAAAGCTTTCCATGTTGGCTCTAAGAATGATTGGAGATAAAAATGCTGCGCTTTGTGCATTTAGTTTGAAAAAACCTGGACCATATCAGTATTTTATTTCCATTCTAACAGTGCATGTTGTCAGCAAAAGAAAAAAAAATTAAGTATTTCATGCTCATCAAAAGTCATTTTGTATTCATAAAGGTGAACATTACTTTTTACTTTCACTTGAGTAAAACAGTTCAACCTGTACTTTTACTTTTACTGTAATATTTTTTCATACACGTATCTGTGCTAGAGAATGCGAGTATGTTTGATACCTCTGGACGTTCAGTTTGGTGGAAGGTGGAGGCGAGTCTGAACGTCCTGGTCAGACCTAAAGCTCCAAGTCCTTCAAGAAGAGGATTGTAGCAAATCATCAGTGTGAAAATATATTTAAAGTCAGAAAGTTTAAACTCATCCATTTATACTGTGTGAAAAATGTTCTACCAAACTGTCTGACTAATTCAGTTCATCCTAAAATCAGATACTTAAAGAAGACCTCAAGCCTTAAAGGGCCGTGACAGAAGCGAGAAGTCTGTTGCTGATCTTGATAAGAAAGTCTGAATAATCTGAAAGATTATAGGAGATGTACAAGAAGGAAATGTTTCTTCTTTAAGAAAAACAGACTGAAGTCAGACTGTACCAGGCTGTTTGGACAGAAGAAAACTGAATTATTTGAACAACAGGACAAAGGAGATTAGTGTAACCCGGGGTGAAAAAACTGCCCTTAGTCCCGCCTTGCTGCCCCATTGGTTAGTGACAGTCAGTCACACAGTGCATGCAGCCAATTGACACACCTGATGTAATTATTTAGGCTTGCTCCAGCTTTCCCCAGTCAGGTGTGAGGGGGAGAGCTGGAGACAAAGGAGCTACAGATCTGAAAAGATCCAGTGAGTTTGGAGCCCTGAAGCTGCCATGCTCTCTACCGTTAATGGAATTGGCCAGGTGATCCCTTTGTAGGGTAAAAGATGGCGAGCTTCTGAAAACTGGCTGGAGCCAGGAGAGCCCCAAGAATCACTTCATCCTGGTCTGTATCAGTTCCCCCTCCATCTCACCACTCAGGCACACACTCCATTATTCATCTCTTTATCCGAAAGAACTTGCGCTGGGACATTGTCATCTTAAATATCTGGATAATCCAACCATGGACTTCTGAATGTGTGTCGGTCAGACTTTGGACTGACCAGCGGGGAAGTTGAGACCAGTTGTGCACAACTTAATGGAGGATTGCCGCAGTACTGTGTATTTATTTTGGGTTCTAAGTATGTCTTGTATTGTTCACTTTAATTTTTTTCTTCAAAATACATGGTATTGAAAGCAGTTATTTTGTATCGTTTTATTGATTACTGACAACGGCTCCAGTAGACGATTTCTAGTCTTCTGATTTCTTCCATCCAGTCCTTTTACACTTTAAATAGTGATACATTAGGCATAAATCAAACACAGAAAAATAACCTCATACCAAAGACCCAACACCTTAAAACCAGGAAATCAAACCTTAGCCCAGAAACGGAAAATAACCTGGAAGGACAGCATCATTAAACCAGAATACAATTCAACCATTGTTATGGGAGACAATGAGAAAACTCAACAACAAACAATACTACCAACTGCTTGATGGCTCCATCTGCAATCACAAATATTACTCAATACATTACTTAAAATTCTCAATGAACCAAAAACAAGTCCAATACCTAACAGATGCCCAACCACCCAGACAACACTTCTTCTGTTTACGACCCAAAATCAACAGAATGGATCGGACCCTTCAAATCCCCAAAGGCTTTCGTCACTGTGTCAGACTGAGGCATTATTATTGCTGCCATGTGTCAGATGGAAATATCCATGAAGAAAGGAAGTCGGAACTGGACCCTGAAACATGACAGTGACCCAAAACAAACCAGCAAATCCACAAAGAACTGGAGAATCCATAGGCCTAGTCAAAGCCCAGATGTTAATACAGCTGAGGAGCTGTGTGGGTAATTGAATCAAATGGAAACCCTTCAGACATCTCACAGCTGAAGGTGAGGAATGTAGAAAATGTCCGTCAGACTTATGGCATAAAGGGCCAAGAAGCAGCTGAAGGTGATTCAGCCGAGAGGAAAACTCCTGCTACGTCTCTGACGTTCAAGTTTAAGTTTATTTGTACAGTAGATTTCAGCAGCCAGGCAGTTCAAAGTTCTTTACATCCTAAACACATTACATACAAAACTCTGGTGTTGTCACCTTGTCGCTGGTGTTGCTGTAGCTTCCAGTTTAAGGGGTTCTTCATGGGACCTTGGTGGTTCCTGGGTTGGTCCAAATCATCCAGACTGGTTCCTTTCAGTGGACAGAGACAGTCCACAGAAACTTTGAAACAATCAGGTGTTCAGAAATACATGATTCTCAAACACACAACAAAGCTGGAAATGGGGAAATTAGGCTGACATTCAGCTACTTCAGCCCTGGAATGACGACTTCTGTTCATTTTGTATCTCATCTTTCAGAGGCATATTTCTGCTTTGTGTGGTGCAACATTACTCAGACAGGAAAAATTAATTCTCTCCCTTTTTGACTGATAGAGTCAAAAAGGGTGTGGTGGTTGTAGCTGGATGTGTGAGTCTACTGATGTAGGCTGTGATATACATTCCTGAGACACCGGATGTCCCTGAATGCCACCAATCCGGCTCCGTTGGGTCAGAGGTCTGTTTTCAGAAAGCACTAAATTATGTGAATGAGTGCTGAGGAATTAAATCCTCATTCACATGGATGAAAGAAATATCCATTCATCCATTTTCAGCATTAATCCCACTCATGTGATTGGACAAAGAGGACCTCAACATATAGACAATGTTGAGGTCAGAGTTTGGGAAATAATCTCAAAAGTATCTTTAAGCAGATCCAGATATATTTCTTCTCCATTCCTCATATAATCATCAAACTTATAGTCAACCCGGATCATCGTCTATATGGGAGATCCTTCCTGCCTACATCATCTACAATAACTCTTTGAGCAAACTTAGATTATATGAATTAACAACATTTAATTTCTTTCTAGGATTAGTACAGTAGTTTTCAATTTTAATTTTCTAATTATGTTTGAGATTAATTATCTATTTTACTTTAAACCCCCAGATCTGATCGTTTATTAACGTTAAGACGACAAACTCAAGGAATTAAATCCCTTTCTCGACTGCCAGACTGTAACCGAGGCGAGACGGGAATCATCTCAACCCCACCCAACATCTTTGTTGACCGGTTATGTCTCGCGAGACATTCAAAATCACGTGGCTAATGGCTGGAGATCGCGGATATTAGAAGGTAGTTTTAGTGCTTTTAAATCCTTCGCTTTGGAGTAAAAATAACGAATTTGTGCAATGAAATTTAATCGGCTGATGCCATATTTGAACGGTGCGTCTCTGAAATGAATGCGTTTGCGGGGTTTTGTGCCGCTTACGTCGACCCCGCCTGTAGAAACCGTCAAACCTTCGAAATAAGAGCTCAATGTTTTCCGCGCTTTTTATCACTGCGAAAATAGTTAGCTTTGGTCTGGGAGATGATCCGGTCTGCTCAGACCCCTGCGGAGGGGAAACCGGCTCTTTACTGGATCTAACTGGGGGAAATGTTCACCTCAATAGGGGATGGGCAGAAAACAGCCCGCAGAGGTCATTTAAAGAGGATGTACAGCCGCTGCTAGCATTAGCCGGAGCTAAAGGCCTCCTCAGGAAACTGGAGGGAGCTTTTATTTTCCAAAATCTGCTTCTTCAGCTCGCCTGTCTGAGCTGCAGACCTCAATCCTTTATCCACATAATATATTAATATTCAGACTGTTGATAAACATTATGATTGTTGTTTATTGTGTCTTCATCGCAGGATTGTGTAGAGAAGAGGAGGGGAAAGTGACTGAAGCTCCACTGGAAACGACGCTGAGGGTGACTTTTCCTCCTGCTTTAAACTTCTCATCGTTTTCCCATTCATGTTGTTATCTCTATGGAAAAATCTATTCCGCTCAGTTTTTGACCTAAATATACTAAATACTTACTTTAAACGTCTCAAAATGAATGGAATAATTATTTCTTAAACAGTTGCAAGTTTATTTTATTATTTTATTATTATTCACATAATCAGACTCTTAATTATTTTCTGCTCCAGGCTGATTACTGTCTGAAAAAGCTCTTAAAATAAAATAGTGAAATTACATTAGGAGGGAAAACCGATTTATTTATGTTTTTATGTATTATTAACATAATTAAAACATTAGTGGGTTACAAAATGTAATAAAATAATAAAACTAAATAAAGAAAAAAATGTTTTTGTTCAATATTGAACAAAATTCTTTTTTATTGTATTCTTATTTACTGAAAGTATTCATTCAATTCAATTTTAACTTGATCTTAAATGTCTCAAAAAGCCATAAATGATTATTTAATTTTAACTGTGATAATATTTAAGACCAATGATAATAATAGTAATAACAATAATAATAGTTATGACTGCTATTATAGGAACAATATCATGACTAAAATATTTTAAATATAATCATCTTAACTAGCATTCCAAAATAATGTAATAATAATAATTTTAAAAATAATGACACGTTGTTTTAGCAATATTTATCTACCTGACATATTTTAAGTCCAAAAATAAAATTTATAAAACTTTTTTTTTCGTCTATAAATGAAATATATTTTAAACTTGAGTCAAATGTGCTTAATTCTCTTATTATTTATAAAAAATTATGAATGTTTATTATTATTTACATAGTAAATTTAACCAAATTTCAATCCTAATATATAACTAATAATTATTTTTTTCGTGTTTGTTTTATTCTTTTGAAATAAAATACAAACTTATTAGAATAAACATTTAATAAAAATACTTTATTGCATCCAAATTTAATCTTTATCCATGGACAGAGTGTAATTAATAATTAATAAATCAATATTTGGAGTTAATAGTGATGGATGTCTGTTGAAGGGAAGCTGGACTGGTTTCCAGTATGAACTGGCTGCAGGTCACTGGTTGTAACCAGGCGACAGTCTGGAGTTTATTCAGCTCCGGTTCCATAAAGCCTGATTTCATCTCCGTTACAATTCAGAGCAGCCGAGTTCCTTTAGATAAAGAGGAAGCGTCCTGAGCAAGCATGTGGCGACAGTGGAGAGGAAGCAGCTCCCAGCAGAGGCAGACTCAGGTTGAGAGGACAGACAGGAGGCAGGCGCTCTGAGCCAGGAGTACTTTCCCTCAGGAAGTTAGAAACAGCCGCGGTGACTCTGAGTCTCAACCAATCAGCACATTTCATTCCTCAGACTGGCAGTCAGGGTGAAAATGAAAGTACACCCCCTGTACATGCTGCTTTTTTAGGTTTCTGGAATAAAACCTGTTAAGGAGAGACGGGGTGTACTTTCTTTTTGCAGTGACGTGATCTCAGAGTGTGATTAGCGTGTTTCAGTCACTGAGTCCCTGTTAGCGTGTGAAAGCTGACCCGGTCCTCTGAATCGCCCCTCCAGCAGCCGCAGCAGCAGCAGCGATGGCTCAGCTCGCCAGCCACGGACGGCTGCTCCTGCAGCGCCTGCATCAGCAGCGGGAGATGGACTTCCTGTGTGACATCACCATCATGGTGAAAGACGTGGAGTTCAGGGCTCACCGCAACATTCTGGCAGCCTTCAGCGATTATTTCTCTGTCCAGGCGGAAAAGGGCGAAGAGTTCACGACTCTGGACCCGGAGAAGGTCAGCCGCTACTCGCTGGAGAAGCTTCTGGAGTTTGTTTACACCGGGCAGATGAACCTGAGCAGGTAGGAGGCGAGTTCAGCCTGGACACGAAACAGCAAAACGGAACAAAACACATCAGACATCGCCACGGTACAGCTGGACAGTAAACCAATAAGAGTATCAGGATAGACACAAGACCAATATCGGCTAATAAATCTGACAGAATATTCACTGAACTCTGATCCACAACCACACGGCATTCTGGGAGATGTAGGTAGAGGAAATACTATAGCTGCTCAACCTCTCACAGCCAGTTAGCAAAACAATGTTGGTGGCATCAACTAACTCACTCACCTTGGTTACCTAGCAACAACCTTTGAGTAACTTCTGGTCACCTAGCAACAACCTTTGAGTAACTTCTGGTCACCTAGCAACAACCTTTTGAGTAACTTCTGGTCACGTAGCAACAATCTTTTGAGTAACTTCTGGTCACCTAGCAACAATCTTTTGAGTAACTTCTGGTCACGTAGCAACAACCTTTGAGTAACTTCTGGTCACCTAGCAACAACCTTTTGAGTAAGTTCTGGTCACCTAGCAACAACCTTTTGAGTAAGTTCTGGTCACCTAGCAACAACCTTTTGAGTAACTTCCGGTCACCTAGCAACAACCTTTGAGTAACTTCTGGTCACCTAGCAACAACCTTTGAGTAACTTCTGGTCACCTAGCAACAAAATTTTGAGTAACTTCTGGTCACCTAGCAACAACCTTTTGAGTAAGTTCTGGTCACCTAGCAACAACCTTTTGAGTAACTTCCGGTCACCTAGCAACAACCTTTGAGTAACTTCTGGTCACCTAGCAACAACCTTTGAGTAACTTCTGGTCACCTAGCAACAACCTTTGAGTAACTTCTGGTCACCTAGCAACAACCTTTGAGTAATTGCACAACAAGATTAGATTAAATTTAAATTTCAAGAAGTGGATTTTTCCCACCAATGCGCTGCTTGGGTTTCCATAGAGTGATATCAGCCCGCTGAGGGCGGCCATCTTGTTTTATAGCTTCTGTTTATTTGGACTCTGAGTTCAGGTCAACTCACAGATTAAAATAGAAGCAAGTTTTTAAAGAAGTTTCCTGTCATTTGTATTTATTTATGGAAAAAAAATAGATTATAATAAAATTTTATAGGAAATTTTTATTTTATTTTCATTTAACCACTCAAAGCTTTTTCATACAATACTAAAAATACACTAAAATATGCAACTAAACATATAATAAATTTCCTTTTTTAAATAACAAAATAAACATGTTATTGCTTCAATGCAGTAACAGAAATCCGTTAGTGAAGGTGAACCAGGTGGAGGTAAAATAAATGGTCAACGTTCTTCTTCTGTGGTTTCAGCACCAGGCAGGCTGCCGTGCGCCGAGCCGCCGTCTTCCTGGGAATGTCTGAGGCCACTAAGTACCTGGAGAAAGTCCCCTGCTGGGCCGAGTCCGGCGAGACGTCCCAGTCGGACGCGGACAGAGAGGCGGAGCCGTGTCCGCCGAGTCCCAGCAGCCCGCCGTCCCCCGTCCCTCTGTCCATCGCCTCCGTGGTCGGGGACTTCAAGGAGGACGGCCTGGAAGGGAAGATCCACGACTTCGACCCGCGGGACGAGGACCTGGGCGACGACCTGGATTACGCGCCCACTACGCCGCGGAGCTTCGGCCGAGCGACGGGCAGGAAGAGAGGGAGGAGACCCAAGAGCTTCAGCGGCGAGCCGCCGGAGCCGAGCGGCGCCGCCAAGATCCAGAGCCACAGAGGCAGGGGGCGGCCCAGAGGCAGCGGGCGCGGCCGAGGAAGAGGAGCCGCCAGAGAAGAAGATCTGTCCGCCGGCGAATCGGAGGGCAGCGTGAAAGACTTGGGCGAAACGCTGGCCGACTTCGGAGACACATCGGCCGACTGGAGCCCGTCCGGAGAAGAAGAGCTGCCAGTCAAGAAACCGCGGCTGGGCAGTCAGACGAGGAGAGGGAGGGGCCGCGGGCGGGGCCGGGGGCGAGGGAGGGGGCGGGGCCGCGGGCGGGGCCGGAGGAAGATAGAGGAGGAGGAGGAGGACGATGAGGACGAGGAGAGCGGGGAGCTGGGAACTGAGGAGGAGCGTGAGGCGGAGGGCGGGGAGCCCGACGGGTCGGAGCTGGGCGAGTCGCTGACCTGCAGCGAATGCAACAAGCTGTTCAAGGACATCAGCAGCCTGCGGCGCCACGAGAAGATCCACAAGGGCCTGAAGCCGTTCTCATGCATCTTCTGCTCCAAGACCTTCAGGCAGGCCACGCAGCTCAAGACGCACCTGCGCATCCACACAGGTGAGAAACGGGAAAATACAGGAAAAAATGAAAAAAGAGGAAAATCTGCAGGATAAATAGATAAAATATCTCTGAGGTGTTCATTTTTCCCTGTTTGTCTCCAGGTGAGAAGCCGTTCACCTGCAGCAACTGTGACAAATGCTTCGCCCAGAAGTGCCAGCTGGTCGCTCACCGCCGGATGCACCATGGAGAGGAGAAACCGTACACCTGCGAACGCTGCGGCTTCAAGTTCGCCACGTCGTCCAACTACAAAATCCACATCAGGTTCTCATCCTGCTGCATTAAACTGACTGAGCTGCAGAGAAACGGCTGAATGTTCACTTCTTTAACGTCTGTTTTCCCCCAGACTGCACAGCGGGGAGAAACCGTACGTCTGCGACATCTGCGGCCAGGCGTTTGCTCAGTCCAGTACCCTGACCTACCACAAGAGGCGCCACACAGGAGAGAAGCCGTACCAGTGCGACCTGTGTGGCATGTCCTTCTCCGTGTCTTCCTCTCTGATCGCACACGCCAGGAAACACACAGGTGGAGCTCGGTATTAGTCAGACCCACTGAGGTGGGCGGAGCTAACACTGTTTTAATCTGTTCCTGTTTCTGTTTCAGGTGAAACTCCGTATAAATGCTCGCAAACAAACTGTGACGCCAAATTTGCGACATCTTCTGAGCTGAAGAAGCACCTGAGGAGGCTTCACCCAGGTGAGTTCAGATTAGGATTATGTTCAACTAGTAATTTAATTTAAAAAAACAAACATTGTGGCAACATCAGTGACCAGGATGCTTTGTACAATCTGAGCACCAAGCAGAGGCTGAAGTGAAAGGAAGCACCAAAAAGTCACCTTATTTTTTGCAGTTTTGTGTTTTTTCTGCTCTTATGCAAAGTAAATGTTAATGTTGGATTGTCATAATTTTTAAGATAAAATAATCAACATTTTCAGAGATAAAGGCTCGAACCTGTAGAATATGAGTGTGATATATGTGAATATGTGAAATAATAAACTTGTAATTATTTGAAACTTGCTTGTATGATGATGCATTTCTGATTGTTTTTAACATGTCAAACATTTCAGATTCAGCAGATTTGCTCCTTTTGAAGCCAGATCAGGTTCTAAAAGTTTCCCCCTCTGTGTGTGTGTGTGTGTGTGTGTGTGTGTGTGTGTGTGTGTGTGTGTGTGTGTCCAGATGGAAACTCAGGCGTCCAGTGCCTGCTGTGTGGGAACCGCTTCGCCAGCGTGAAGAACATGATCAAACATCAGGAGAAGGCTCACGCCGACGAAGTGCGACAACACAAGGAGCGGGCGCGAGCCGGTGAGCTGATGGGCGGGGCTTAATTTAAATCTAGAACAGTGTTTTTCACAGTGGGGGCCACCAGGCGGCGCTGCCGCACAAAATCAGGTCATGTGCCAGATATGGCCCCTACGCCAGACTTTGGACACCCCTTTTCTAAATGGACATAATACTTACTGAATAGTAAATTTTAAAAATGGAAAATTGAATGAGTCTTTATATATTTTGTAGCATTGTTTGTGGATAGAAGCCAGGCCCGTTTGGGAACCTCTTTTTCAGACTGTAACCGTGGCGATGTTCTAGATGGTAACCATGGCGATTTGTTGTGTCTCTGCAGTCGTCCTGCTGGCCTCCAGCCATCCGGTGGCCTTCGTTCAGAGCAAACTCACACAGGACAACAAGAGTCTGGTCTCCATCCCGGAATCGGAGCCGAGCAACCCGGAACCTCCGACCCCGAACCCCAAGGCCTCAGAACCATCTGCTGCCACCGCCACCGAAGACCCGCCCGCCGAGCCCGCCGCCATCATCCAGGACTTCAAGACGGAGCCGGACCACCACGCGCTGAGCGCCGGCCAGCAGGTGACCTTCGAGGCCGACCCGGAGCAGACCATCAACTCCGACACGCTGCACGCGCTGGTGGAGCAGCTGCGGCCGGCGGCGTCGCCCGCCACGGGCCTGGAGCAGATCATCATCATCAAGACGGTGGACCCGGCCGAGGCGGCGGCGCCACCGCCGCAGTGAGCCCTGAGGCGGGCCGGACTCTGGACTACAATCTGACCCAACTTCACATTTTCAGAACCAGTTTAGATAACAGCTTCACCATTTAATAGTGTTTTACCACATTGATGACCTCTGACCCCTCATTTCATCCTATTTAAAGAATATTTTACTCCTTTTTTTTCTTTTGACTAATTTTTACTTCTTTTTTATTATTTCTGATGAACATCTTTGAAGTTAGTTCTGCCATTAATTAGTTTGTAAAACTTATTTTTTAGCTGATTTAGATTTTTCAGTTGCAGAGTAAAGTAGTTTGATTAGTTTTGTTTTATGTTTGTTTCATTTTGGTGCGTATAAAAGTTAAAAAAATGAAACAAAAAGTCAGTTTCCTGGTTGTTTGGCTTTAATCTGGTGAAACTACAGAACGAAATTTTAAATAATTGCAGTGAAACATAACAGCAGGTTTCCTCCTGAATGATGCCGTCATTAATTTGACGATTAAAGAGTAAAATGTGAGCATGAAGTGAAAAAATGGCTGTTATTTCAGAGCCAGAGGATGAGAATCGAGTCCTGCTGGTACCGGTCCGGTCTGCAGGTCAGAAAAGTCTTAAATCAACTTCCTGATGATGCATCAGGACAGCAGATGTTTTTTGTACTCGATGCCCTTCGATGCTTTATTCCAGGACTTCCTGGAAGAATTCACACATTTTTGGGCTTTTTTTCTCCTTGGAACATAAAAATAAATATTAATTAAGACATGATAAGTTTTGCAGTATTTTGCTTCGAGCTAAATGTCCTAACTATGAACAGCTTCAGTTAAATCCTGTTTTCCTCTGTTTATTTTCATCAACCTGAAAATCTCAGTTATTTTACGGCTTTATTCTGGGTGGAATAATCAGTGTGTAGAGAAATGTGCTGAATCCTTTTATTTTTTCATGTTTTGTGTAGCAAGTAGGAGGCCAGAAAAATCACTTTTATTTATCGTATCTACATCTGTTGGAGAACGCATTTCTGTTTAGTTTAGTTGGAAAACTGCTGTACACAAAGCATTATCAGTAAGTCTTATTTTTGCAAAATGTCATCATTACTTGTACAGTTGTGAGAAATAACTACATGTTAGGCAATGTATAAAAAAACTGAGAAAAAAACTAATAAAAGCGATGTGAAATAAAGCTAAAATACATCAGTGTTGATTTGTTTTGATGAAAGGGGAGAAATATTTATTTTTAGCATTAGCATTTAGCATTACTGTCAAAATTATGTCAAAACTAAAACAATACTACAGAAACGTATCAAACCGAAACCATAACCAACAATGAACTTATATAAATATATGGTAACACTTTATTTGAAGGGGGTGAAAAAGACTGTCATAACCACGTCATAACACCTGTTATTAACATGAATAAGCCTTCATGAATATTTATGACTTGTCATAAAGCATCATTCGGTAAATCATGACTTTTAATACAGTGACATTATTCAAAATGTCTTTGTTATGACAACTTGACATTAACCAATAAATCATTACTGATATAAATTTGTTATAAAATTTGCACTTTAAAAATTAGGTAACTTCGTTATTAAAGGTAAAACAGTAATGATTTATTGGTTAATGTCAAGTTGTCATAACTAAGACATTTTGAATAATGTCAACTTTGTATTAAAAGTCATGATTTACCGAATGACGCTTTATGACAAGAGTCATAAATATTCATGAAGACTTATTCATGTTAATAACAGGTGTTATGACATGTTTATGACAGTCTTATTCACCCCCTTCAAATAAAGTGTTACCAAATGTTTCCTCTTGTTCAAGGAGAGATGTTTTCCTCCACTGTCCCCCTGTACTTGTTCAAGATAAAAATCTGCAGTGAACCTTTGATGGAGGTTTAATAAAACCTTTTATCTTATGTACTTTTGATTTCTCTAGAAACAAAACAGATTAATTCTGAACTTACATTAAAAAAGGTTAGTTTTTTATCAATTAAAAAAAAAAAAAAGGTTCAAAACGGCATCAGATTAATAAACACAAACGGCTAAAAATACAAGGTAAAACGTTAAAACTTGCCGAGCAGTTTGGTTTCAGTGGCGGGAAAAAAAACAGTTGACGCAGCGCGTGACGCAACTCTACATTGTTGCCATAACAATGGCGTTCCTGGCCACAGTAATGGCCGCTGAGCCTATAGCCGAGTGTTACAAAGCTATTTGTGAAAATGAAGTGATTCCTATAAACCCGTTTGTTTTAGAAAGCTTAGAGAAAACAACGACGACCAGGTGAGAGTTTGACTTTGGGTTAAAAGTGGCTGAAATGTAAAGTTTTAATGAGACGAGACGTTAGCTTCTGGAGCTAATGCTTAGTATTTGGTTAAGATAAACTAATCAGAGCCGACTTACTTTCTTTACTTACAATTTTCTTGCATCCTTCCTTTATTTTTTTATTTCCTAATGTCCTACCTTTTTGTATTAACTTACTAACAGTAACTGGTGATATATTTCTGGTAATTTTTCTAATTATTTAATTAAAGTCATATTCAGAGTATATCAATAAGTATAATGTTTTACAAAATATTAATGTAATGTAACAACAAAATACGTAAAAGTATTGAATTTCAAATAAAAGTATGCAAAACTTTCTGCATTATGCGCAACAACCCTTTGAATTATTAAAGTTGATGTATGTAACTATTATAAAAACATTTTTTTAACATATTTGTTGAAACTATTATTATGTTGTGACAGCATAATATAAGACAGATAATCTGAAAAAATCGAAAACAACCAATCAGAGCCAGGAGGCGGGTCTTAGTGCTGTCAATCAATCCATGTGGCTGCTCACGCCCTCCTCTACGCTGCAGCTAGCATGGCATACTGCGAATGCTCAGCCTAGTTAGCATAGCCACTGATTTATTGTGAGTGGGGGCCATTTGAAAGCTGAATATTAATATTAATAATTGGTGAAGGTAACTCAGTAAATGTGGAGCTTTTATTGTGAAAACTGCTCCAGTTGTTTCCTGTGTTGCAGGAATTTCACCTTGAATCTAGCAGGAAACGGGAAGCAGCAAGGCTTCCAGAGACTTACTGACAGTGACGTCCTCGTTCTATCAAAATGTCTCCTGAACTATCAGACCCTTACAGGTGAGCTGCCAGGTCCGGATCAACAGAACCAGAACCCGCCGTGTTTTTCACCGGTTTTTGTCTGAACAGGTCTGGATCTGGGGTACAACAACATCAGTGATGAAGGAGCCGCTTACCTGGCCATGCTTCTAGAGGTGAGGAAGAGGAGAGGCCTGCTGAGGTGTTGGAGTGAAGTCTGTTACTATCGTCATGCGTGTTGTCGTTGTCATGTCTGTTGCTGTGCAGGCGCAGGACACGATGCTGCGCTCTCTGGACCTCACCTTCAACAACATTGAGTCGCAAGGAGCCGAGGCTCTAGCCAGCAGCCTGCAGGTTGGTCAGATAAACGTCTGTAGCTGATCTTCTCCTCCAGGCGGAGAATTGGTGACACTGCGGTCCAAAGCAGGAAGTGATCCTCACTCATAAAGGGATAGCAAACAGGAAGTGATTGTTTCCGGCCTTTATAGTAAACAGGAAGTGATCATCTCCTGTGGGGATAGTAAACAGGAAGTGATCATCTCCTGTGGGAATAGTAAACAGGAAGTGACCGTCTCCTGTGGGAATAGTAAACAGGAAGTGATTGTTTCTGTGGGAATAGTAAACAGGAAGTGATCGTCTCCTGTGGGGATAGTAAACAGGAAGTGATCATCTCCTGTGGGAATAGTAAACAGGAAGTGATCATCTCCTGTGGGGATAGTAAACAGGAAGGGATTGTCTCCTGTGGGGATAGTAAACAGGAAGTGATTGTCTCCTGTGGGAATAGTAAACAGGAAGTGATCGTCTCCTGTGGGAATAGTAAACAGGAAGTGACCGTCTCCTGTGGGAATAGTAAACAGGAAGTGATTGTCTCCTGTGGGAATAGTAAACAGGAAGTGATCGTCTCCTGTGGGGATAGTAAACAGGAAGTGATCATCTCATGTGGGGATAGTAAACAGGAAGTGATCGTCTCCTGTGGGGATAGTAAACAGGAAGGGATTGTCTCCTGTGGGGATAGTAAACAGGAAGTGATTGTCTCCTGTGGGAATAGTAAACAGGAAGTGATCGTCTCCTGTGGGAATAGTAAACAGGAAGTGACCGTCTCCTGTGGGAATAGTAAACAGGAAGTGATTGTTTCTGTGGGAATAGTAAACAGGAAGTGATCGTCTCCTGTGGGGATAGTAAACAGGAAGTGATCATCTCATGTGGGGATAGTAAACAGGAAGTGATTGTTTCCATGGGAATAGTAAACAGGAAGTGATTGTTTCCATGGGAATAGTAAACAGGAAGTGATTGTTTCCATGGGAATAGTAAACAGGAAGTGATCGTCTCTCTCCATCCCTGCAGAGTAACAGCAGCTTGCTCTCTCTCAAGCTGTCGGGGAATAAGATTGGTAGAAATGGAGGCCTGGACTTGGCCGGCATGCTGCGGGTGAACATGACGCTGCAGGAGCTGGAGCTGGGCGAGTGCGACCTGGTAACCTCCGGTGGATCAGAACCTCCTGGTACCGTCAGCGGCTCTTCCTCTGACCCTGCC
Organism: Poecilia reticulata; assembly: GCF_904066995.2. NCBI lineage: Eukaryota > Metazoa > Chordata > Actinopteri > Cyprinodontiformes > Poeciliidae > Poecilia > Poecilia reticulata. Next base: position 25,811,559 of record NC_088849.1, on the reverse strand, counting down.
TCTGTCCCTGCAGGAAATGCAGAGCATGATCGGCCTCAGCACCGCTCTGAAGAACAACTCCACCCTCCTGTCTGTGGACATGAGCCGGGCGCTGCTCTTCAGCCTCCTGGTAGGAACTTCCCCCGCAGCAGGTTCTGGTTCCAGTTCTGATCTGAACGCTGTGTGGTTCTGTCTCAGGAAGAGTGGGCCGTTCACTTCTCGAAGATGCTTCCTGTGAACAGCAGCCTGGTGGAGCTCCATCTGGGGAAGATGGGCCTGACGGACACGGGCATGGAGAGGCTGTCTGAAGGCCTGAAGCTGAACCACAGACTGCGGTACCTGGACCTGCGCTGGTACAAACCCGGTCCTCATGTCTTCACACATAGACGGGTCTTCATCATCAGTTCTCCAGACTTCCTGAAGGTTCTGACTGTTTTTCCACCAATTCTCAGTCTGTTTATCGGACAGAACAGGTTTGGTCAGACGGGTCCGTCTGATTTTCACTCATTCCGTCTTAAAAAGAAGAAGAGAGGAAGCCAATGTTCATAGAAAATCAGCCAGGAAGTCTAGGAACTAATGATCAAGATTCCTAACAGAAAACCCTCTAAGCCCGGTGGTGGAGATGTTAGGTCAGCCGACCAGCGACCCGCCATGTTTTAATAAATGTTCAAATTTACAAGATCCACCAGCCATTGCAGTTGGTGGGCATCTCCTTGGCCCAGTTCAATGTGTCAGCTATAAACCTGGCTTAATCCATCTTTACTGTTTCTGGTGTATAAAAACCCAATTTAAAATAAACAGTGCTTAGCCTGGTGGGAGGAAGTAAAGCCTGGAGGCCCGCCAGGCTTATGGTACAAACCCTGACTGAGCGTCTGGCTTCCTGGATGCAAAATGAAACCTTTCATCTGCAGCAACCTTGTGAGCCGGGATGGCGCCCTGCATCTCTCCAAAGTCCTGAAAGGAAACTCCCCTCTGGAGATCATCGATCTGTCGTCCAATCGGATCGAAGACCCCGGCGCCGAGTACCTGAGCGAAGCCATCTGCTGTGAGGGCTCCGTCCTCAGAGAGTGAGTCAGTTTAGTTTGGTTTCTTCCTGTGGTCTGTGAGCAGCTGGCAGGCCGACTGGAGGCTCTGGGTTTGTGTTTTCCAGGCTTTCTGTCTGCAGAAACAACATCAGTACCTGTGGCCTGCTGTCTTTGTCCGGGGCTCTGACCAACAGCCCAACTCTGACCCACATCTACATCTGGGGAAACCACCTGGAGGAGCCGGTCTGCCAGGTGAACCTCCGTTATTCAGCAACACATCCTCGTTTTTCACACTCATTTAATATTTCACCCTCAGGAATCTGACAGAAGGACTCATTTTCAGAGGTGATGAAGTGGATAAATTATGGAATAATTAAATAAATCAATTGAAATGGAACAAAACAAGGACAGGAGCTAAATATTAATAACACTTTAAATCAAGAAGACTGTTAATAAAGACCTGATATTAAAGTTAAGGCTTTTTTGTTGCCTATTCTGAGGAATTTGCTAACAAAAGGCAGTTCTTAAATACATGAGATGAACAGAACTGGGCCGGGAACTGAACCCTGGGGAACATCTGTGGTCTTCTGCTGTAATCCACCATCAGAGGAAGCTTTTAAAACAACTGGCCTATAATTTTATCAAAGCCTGGAGGGTTTTCAGGTGTAAAAAAGGTTTTATTGGGTTGTTTGTGATTTAAACTTAAGGTGGAAGCGGCAATAATCCAGATCTGGAATCGTAGTTAAAAATGACTGTTTATTAAAGTGTTAATTTATGGGTACTGAAGTGTAACTCCTGCTGCTCCGTCCCTCAGGCCTTCAAGGAGCTGCTCGACACTGGCCGCCTGACGCCTGAGCAGACCGACGTCAGGCCCTACGAGGTGGACGGCCATGTTTTCCTCGCCGAGCTCTTCCATCATTTGAGGAAACACCTTTTCTTTACAGACGTCGACGAGGAGGACGCAGGTTCAGACTCCCCGCAGCCGTGACGCCGTTCAGGAAACAGTTTCATCAGAGGTGGAAATGGGATCATATTTACATCCAAATATGAAAGAATTAAATAAAAGAGTCAATAAAGTTAAATAATTGTGAATTTATTTTCTTGTGCAACATGTGAGAATAATTGTTGATTTTAAGCCTCCAACAGTCAGAAGCTGAAACGTTTGGACTTCAGGAATCAGGTAAGAGAGAAATGTCCTTGTTTGTTTCTGATCTGTTGAAATCCAAGTGACCTTTGACCTCCTCCCTACTCCTCAGCCTGACTCTCCTCCTGGCTGCTGGTCTTCCAGTCCGACCCGTCCGGGTCCCAGTCCAGCCGGATGTTCCGGTTCTTCACGCTGAAGCGCAGCTGCTGCTCCTCCTGCGGCCCGGCGCTCCAGCGCTGCATGGCCAGCCGGGCCAGCGCCGGCATCCGAGGCAGAGCCCCGAGCAGCGCGGGCAGCCAGGCCGAGCAGGGAGCCGAGGTCAAAGGTCGGAGGCTGAGGTCGGCCTCCTCCAGCGAGCCCAGGCCGCCCGCCGCGAACAGCGCCGCCCAGGCGGCGTCCCCGACCGAACCGTTGTAGGACAAGTCCAGGACCCGGAGGGAGGACAGGGAGCCGCGTCTGCACACGTCAGCTGCTCCGGGACAATAAAGGTTAATCATTCAGAGCGGAAGCTACAACCTGACAGCCGCCATCTTGGCAAGTACTATAACTGTCATGACAGTTGCTATGACAACAACAAACAAGCCATGAGCTCAGGAGTAGCTCTGAGATACTCATTACAGCTGTTACTCTATATACCTCTGTGTAACTAACAAATATCAGGGATATTTACTGCAGTACTTGTGTTCTGTTGTCATAGCAACTCCATAGCAACTGTTATGAATGCCTACCAAGATGGCTGTCAGCTACAAACTTCCTGGAAGTGTGACATCACATGAGAATTATGTACAAACGTACATTATTACGTTAAAAATAACCCAAAATATAAACAATGTGTTTTCTCCTGAATGACGGTCAGTTCGGCTTTAATTTAAAACGAAATCACCGTGTTGGTTACCTAGGTGACGCAGGTCGTCGGTGGTGAGGCCGCAGCTGCTGAGGCGGAGCTCCAGGACCACGGACGGCTGCAGAGCGTCCATCAGCAGCGGCAGGCGACCGCCCACCACCTTACACCAGGAAACATCCAGGCTGCGCAGGTACGGCGCCACCAGGGCTGAGGACACAAAACATCCAGGTTAGCCAGCTTTTACTGGGGACACTTTGAGTTCTTTAGTTTGTGGAGGAAATTTGTAATCCATGACTTTCTGCTTCAGTATGGAGCCAAACAGAGGTACACTTTTCTAAACTAATAAAAAATGGGAAAGACAGGCGATCATAGAAATTCATTATGATGCAGAGGAGTCCCCAAAAAATTCCCATAGTGTGGCTGGCTGGGAAAAAACTGATGACTGTGTCTGAATGGGTCTGAACTCAACATGCAGAATTTTCCAGAAGGAAGCAGAAGTTACAGTAATCAGTCCGACTAAAGACACAGATGAGTTTCTCTAGATCTAATCCTGGAGATGCTCTTCAGGTGATGGAAGGCCGACTTTGGAACCATCTTAATGTGACTCTGAAGGTTACACTTATGCTAATCTGCTAGTAGTGTAGCTAACTTTTAGCTTAGCACTTTTGCTAATTTTGAAAACATGTAGCACACCTAATTATGTTTGTCTGGATAAATTCTGAAGCACTAATTTTCTTGGCTGTTCAGGTGAATAAAGTTCAATATCTTTGTGCATTAGTTTCCACTAAATACTGTTATAGTGCAGCTAACATTTGGCTAGCGGTGCCGACCCCTGGCTGACCCCATGGCTCATCTCCTCCAGCTGCAGACGCAGTGAGCCTGTCGGTGTTTACCCAGGGCGGTGAAGGACTCCTCCGTCAGCCTGCAGCTGCTCATCGGCAGCCTCCTCATCTGAGTCAGCGGCAGTACCGACACCAGCTGGTGAACCGCGCCTCCCGCCTCCTTATTGGACGAAACGTCGAGCGCCGTCAGCGCCGTCAAAGAAGGCAGCACCTGGACTGGAGAGAGGGAGGAGGTGAAGCCTGCAGCGGCTGCTGGCGGCGGCGGTCACAGAGACTCACTCAGAGCCTCCAGGTCGGCGCGTCTGAGGCGGCACAGGTGGAGGTCCAGGCTCTCCAGGTGAGCCATGTGAGCCAGGTGAGAGGCGAGTCCGCTCAGGCCTCCAGCTACACTTCTGTTGCAGGACAGGTCCAGCTGGCGCACCGAGGGCAGGCAGCGCAGGGAAGCACCTGCAGCCACAGGGAAACTGGAACATTTACTATTAGTTTAGTAACTGGGGGAAAAAAATACTTTTAGGAGTATTTTTACTTTTACTTTGAGTAATTTTATTGTGAAGTAGAAGTTCTGCTACTCCCGAGTAAAATTTCTGGATTTTTTACCCATTGAGAGTAACTTTACTGAATGAAGAACAAATTGTTTTAATCAAAAATTCACCAAACACAGACACATCTACAGTTTTTGATAAAAATGAATAATTTTTATATTCAAAGAAACTGATTTGGAAAAATATTTTTTGACTGATTTTGTTATTTATATGAATTTTTTTCATTTTGGTCTTTAAAGAACCAAAATTTCCACGTAACTTTATATGTTGGTTTGTCTGATGATGCAATTTTTAAATATTATATGATTTATGTTTTGATCAAAATTAAAAAATACTTTATTGATTGTAAGTCATTAAATCAAAGCGTTATTGTAGATGTTGAAGGCTGTGGGCTGGAGAGATCTCCTGTAGCAGTCTGTTTCACAGCAAGTTTGAAGAAGCCTCTGACTAAAGACACTCAGTTACTCGGTACTTAAGTAGTAATTTTACTTTTTTATTCTAACTAGACTAATTTCTTGGTTGGTTACTTTTTATTTTTACATAAGTAAAGATAAGTTGAAGTACTTCTACTTTTACCTGAGTGCAGTTGCTTTTTGCTACTCTACCAGCTCTGCCTGCAGAATGCATCAGGATTTGTTTTCTACTGAAAATGAATTCTAATAAGAAAGAATTAAAGGGTTTAAACCAATCAGAAATCTGAGGCTTTGCTCCCACCAAGAGCCTCGAGGTCGTCAGGTTTCAGCCCGCAGGCCTGCAGCCGCAGCACGATCAGGGAGACGGCGTGGGACAGGGAGGCGGCCAGCTGCCCGAAGCCGCCAGCGTCCACTTCCTGTGTGAGCCGAGGGTTACAGGAAACGTCCAACACACAGAGTTTAGGCAGAACGGCCACCAGGCCTCCTGAAGGGGAACGCAGACCGAGATGAGCCACCAAGCAGGAAGACATCAGCTGGACCAACGAGGACATGGTTACCCAGAGCAGCAGCGTCCGCCGCAGTGAGCTGACAGGCCACCAGGTGGAGCTCCCTCACTGATGGCTGAAGTTTACCCAGCAGGCTTTGCAAAGTGCCGCCAACGCTGCTGTTCCAGGACAGATCGAGGATCTCCAAGACGGGAACAGAGGGGAGGGCTTCGCCTTCATACGCACAGAGGAAGAACTTTATTTAGGGGTTTCACAGTAAAAGGGGTCTGAATACAAGTGCCTGCCACACTTTTCAGTTTTGTATTTGTGAAACGTGTTAAATGATGCATAACGTTCCTCCTACTTCAGTTACTGTGTTCACAGGTCATAAAGAGTCTCTGAAATCAACTGAAGCTTATAGAAAGTTTAAAGGTGTCAAACTCGAGGTCCGGGGGCCAAATTCAGCCCGCTACATCTTATTATGTGGCCCTCTAAACTTTAGCAGTACGCATAAATAGAACAGGTGTGCACTTCAATATTATTTTATTTAAACGCACAATCAAATTACATCAATGTGAAAAGATGATCAGTATTATTTTCAGAAGAATGCAGAAATGACTTTATTAATATTTTAAGAGTTTTTTAAAACGGTTTCATCAATAAATTCTGACGCAAACGACCCTCTGATAACATTCGATCACGATGTGGCCAACAGGGAAAATGACTGTTGGGTGTAGAAAGACTTTTCCAGAGCAGATCTGGGGAAAATGAACTTTAAGCTGCCAACAGCGTCAGGACCGGACGGTTCTGCTTTTAACCGAAGCCTCACCCAGAGCGGAGACATCGTCCGCGTCCAGCCTGCAGCTGCAGAGCTTCAGCGTCCTGATCCCACCCACATGTTGGAGGTGAGAGGTCAACGTGGTCAGACCGCCACCAATCAGCTCGTTCCAAGAGACATCCATCTCCTCCAGCTGAGGGAGGAACTGGAGCAGCGATGCTGAAAAGGACGAACACGCAGTCAGCGACGGCGTTTATTTAAATACTAATGTTTAGCTTTACTTTGTGACTTTGGAAGGTTTTAAACTTCATACATAAAGAACCGTTATTCTCCAAACCAAGAAAACATCAACATGAAACTACTCCATATGAACAAAGCAAAAAGATTCCTGTAAATCCAGATAAATCGCATGGTTGAAACCTGGACCTGATCAGATCAGGTTTGTTTTTAAACACTGGAGGGTTTTTGAGGCTGCTGGTGATAAAAGATGATCCTTTAAAACCAGAGGTTCCTAACCTGGGTTCGGTCGAACCCCAGGGGTTCGGCGGAGCCTCTGCCGCGGACGTAAAGACACACCTGTGTAAAGTCGTGATGACGCCCCGCTTTGCCATCACTTAAAGTCATCACGTTACATTGCTGAGCCAATCAGAGGATCACGTTGCATTGCTGAGCCAATCAGAGGATCACGTTACATTGCTGAGCCAATCAGAGGATCACGTTACATTGCTGAGCCAATCAGAGGATCACGTTACATTGCTTAGCCAATCAGAGGATCACGTTACATTGCTGAGCCAATCAGAGGATCACGTTACATTGCTGAGCCAATCAGAGGATCACGTTACATTGCTTAGCCAATCAGAGGATCACGTTACATTGCTTAGCCAATCAGAGCTGTGGAGGAGCCCTGATTGAAGGAGCTCCACTCTCAGCAGGGATTTGAACTTATGTCTTTATTTACTTCAGCAAAGCTCACAGTTTTTACCAAATCCTGTAGCTTTCGGTGAACTTCTAAATCTGCTCCTTAGTTGCATCTTTTCGGGGTTGCTACTGCCTCTAGTGGCGTGGGGGTGGTAACACAACTAATATAATTACATTACTAAATCAGAATGCCGCAAAGTCTTTATTATTTATTATTAATTTTTCATTCTCTTCAGCATGTAGAGCTAATTAAAAGACCTTAAAGTGGTTCCAGTTTCTCTCAATGGCCAACCTGTTGAAACTGTGGCAGATTTTAAATATCTTGGGTCGTTCCTGGACAGTCAGATCAACTTTGCTGAAAACACTGATTATATTTTAAAGAACTGATCTCAGAGACTCTAAGAAGAGTTAGTGATCATGGGGCGACCCAACTATGTCTTGAATTTGGGGGGGAAAAAAATCATATTTTATTTATCACTAGGGTTCAGTGAATGTGCATATGAATCTGGTGGGTTCGGGACCTAAAAAAAGGTTAAGAACCACTGATTTAAACACTGGAGGAGTCAAACGTCTCATCATGTCCGTAAAATCAGCTTCAGAAACGCTCAGAGCTCCGTGGTGCTGCTTCCTGCAGACGGTTCAAGCAGCAGTAACTCAGGGAGTGAATACCGAGCTCCAGCAGGTCTGTAGCCGTCAGGTCGCAGTGAGCCAGACTCAGACTCCTGCTGTCCGCTTTCTTCCCCAACCTCTGCAGGAAAACACGGACTCTTCCCCAGCCGGCATCACGCTGGCTCTCCACCGGCGCCGCAGCGCCTGGAAAAAACAGACAAAATCAGCTGCAGCCTCATTTCACCTCCTGTAACTCAGACAGTCTGTTTTAGAGCAGCTAGAAAAATGGAAGGAGAATTACAAGTATTACAGAAACGGTGAGACAAAAGTAAATTATCACTAAATGATGCAAAAGCCAAATTTGTAATATTTAGTAAGAAGTAAATAAACTGATGATAAACAGAAGAAGTGTCTGAAATCAGACTTTTGGAGTAAAAGTCTTCAATCTGCACTGGAAGGTTCATTTTGATGATGTAGAAACTAAAATAAAATATTTTCTAAATAAATAAATCACTGTGTGGAGAAACTATTTGAATTATAACATCGTCTGACTATTTCCACCCAATTAATGAAATATTTCTGACATATTTTAAAGTTTATGATTTAGTGGTAACAAACTCCTTCCAAGGTTTTTACAACAGTGGTTTGAAATTAAACTGCATTAAGATTTATCCATTTAAAGAACTAGAGGTCAATATTAAAACAAGTCTGTTTCAGTCAGACGGATTCAGATGGGAGGAGTTAAAACCGTCAGTCACTCTGAGCAAAATAATTTTACATGTTATTTGCTAAACAAACACAAAAAGGTTTGATTGTTTTATGAGTTTGTCAACAGACTCAGGAAATATTCTGCTGCTTTATGTTGAACAAAGTTAAATAAACTTCCACCTGCACTTTTTCACTTTGTGTTCTCGTAATTGACAGGAATTTAAATATTGTTTCTATTATTTCTCTTTGTCAATAAATGGAGATTCTTTGAAAACTAAATCTGTGATCTTTGGGTCATTTCGATGCGTTAAAACCATCAAAATAAACTTTAATTTCTCACCTGGACTCTGTCCTCTGTTCTCGGGCTCTGCGTCCTCAGGGATCGCCGTCCGCTCTGAGGTTCGCGACAGGAAGCGGCCCAGTGGCTTCCTGTCTGATGCCGAGCGCTTCCTGCGGATCTGACTCATGATGACGTCCAGGGGGGATCGTCTCTGGCCGCCTCCGTCTCGCCCCCGCTGACCCTCTGAGCAAAGGTAGCATCACTCATATGGGGAAATAATTCTTCATAAAGCTTAAAACATGGCCCCAAATATGTTACATAAAAGGCAAATATTCTGTTTTCTTCTACTAAATGTAACAATAATCAGAAAAACTCAACATGATGTGCAGATTATGAGTCAAAGCACAATAACCATCAAGCACAGAGGTGGAAGCATTATGCTGTGGGGTGTTTATGTTCATTTACAGCTAAATGTGTTGCTATTGGTTCTTCCATCCTGACAAAAACCCAAAACAACCAGAATGTGTCTGCAAACCTGGCAACCAATCAGAGCTCAGCTTCTTCTCTGCCAACATGGCATCCTCCAATAAACATGACAACCAATCAATAACTTATAAATATGTTAAATATTCTGTCACTTTTAGGAAGAAAATACTATCAAAGGCAAATATTTTACCTCTTTTTACATATTAATGAGCATTTAGAGTAAAATAACTCCGTTAATTTGATGAATGAATGACTTTTTAAACCTAAAGCACATTTTCAGCTCAGATTAAACAGAATTTTTAAGTTTATTTAGAAATAAAAGGATGAAAATGCAGAAAACTGATAAAAATCCGTGTTGGGTTTCAGCAGATCCTCTTACCTGCAGCCTCCATGTCAGCTTCAAGTCGGAATAGTTTAAAAATAAAGATTTAACTCTGCCGGAGGTTCGGTCCGGTTCGGTCCCGCGGTTCGTTTGGACTCTCACATGAAAACATAAATGACCCAGAAAAAGTCGGATGACGTCTGTATTTCATTTAGTAAAAGGTTCGTTGACAACATTAAAGCGCTTTTAAATCACCTCTTCTGCTCGGCGGAGGGACACCTGTCACCTGGGCGACGTCACGTCTCGTGCTCGTCAGGTGGATCAATCCGGAAGTGCGGCAACTCCTTCAGTAAATGTTTATATCTTTGGTTCAGCTTTCAGGTCAGTGAGCGATGATCGTCTGATCATGACGATCTCTGTCTGTTTATTTATTAAGTTTATGTTGTTGTGAAAATTTAAAGTCGATTTGAGCTGGAATATAAAAAAAAGCTTTTATTTACAACATTTCAGCCCAAATCAGCTTTAAATAAATGTTTAATAGAAGAAAAGAGCAGATTAAATGACCGGAAGTGAGTAAAGAATGAGCCAAATAAACAAAGTTCCACAGTTTACTGAATAATACTGTAAATGTTTATTTTATGGAAATATTTATATTGTATTAAAATAAAAAACAAAAATGTTAAAGGCATCAATAATGTAACAATTACCTTTCTATTAAAAATGACATTTATTAATATATTTTCAGATTTTGCGGTTTCACAGCTCAACCAATCACGTTTTAGCCCCGCCCACTGATTTGTGACGCATTGATTTGACCAATGAAGATATAAACACAGGACCAAATTAATGTAAACTAAAGCATTTTGAGTTTATTTTCGCATGTTGCTGTGTATTTAATGAATTAAAGATAAAAACTTCATTATATTTTATGAATTATAAACAAAAACTGACATATTTTCAGTTTATGAGGAGAAAACGTGGAGAATCCCCGACACTCAGGAGGAAAACCAACAACTTGAAAACTTTAATTCAGTTCTGATGTTTCATGGTTTCATCATAGATCCAAACATGAATTAAAACAGAATCTGGACATTAAGAACCGACTTCATTTATATCTTTATAATAAGACCGAGTCGGGCACTTCCTGTCCTCCAGGGCCGACTTCCTGGAAACGCCACATTCCCCAAACATCAGAAAAATAAATTACAATATATTCGAGTCGATAATAGTTTAAAATATCCAGTCAGAACTAAACAAACAAAATCTTAAGTAGACCAACTAGTTTACATTCTAAACTTTTATGTCAACACGTGATTTGGTCATTTAAACTGCAAATTAATAAAATAAAACTGAATAAATGTGTTATTTAATGAGGAAATAATTTAAAGAGACTCTGAACTTCTGTCCAAATTTATTTTATTGGTTGTGAAATCTGAAGCCAGAAACCGACTGGACTCCTCTTCCTCCTCCGTCCTTCGTCTCCTCAAACGCAGAGGCGACGGCGGCCAGTGAAATGTCCCAGTTGTAAAAACAAAAAAGAAAAATCCTAAAGGAGCGCCGTCGTCGTCTCAGTCGTCGTCGACGGTTGGTGTGATGGTGACGCCTCTCCGGATCTGTCCCCACCCGATGAGACTGAGGGACGGGAAACGGCGTCAACATGTCATTCTGCTGCACGATGCAACTTTTATTAACAATATTTCTCTTTACATATGTTAAAAATATCTGCCTTCTCACAGTGCTAACTAGAAATAACCAATCAGAGCCAGGAGGCGGGTCTTAGCGCTGTCAATCACCCTCTGTGTGGTGAGCAGCTAGCATAGCCTGTTGTGAATGCTGGGCTTGTTAGCATAGCCACAGATGATGGCAGATAAATGGTTTTCCTGTAACTGAGTTCTTGATCGTCCATCAACACATTTAGCAGGAGGTACATGAAGTTGATTGACAGCCCTAAGCCCCGCCTCCTGGCTCTGATTGGTTGTTTTTGGTGCATTTCTTCAGATGTCAATAGTAGTTGAGGGAAGAGATCCAGGTTCTCACTGATCACGTCTCAAACTGTCGTGACTGATAGTTTGAACAAACATGTAAGAAATATATTTAATAAAAATGACAAACCGCAGCTTCAAGGGCAGCATTACGTGTTTTCCAGGCACGATGTGCCATTTTATAGCACAATCAAGTAACTATGCCAACTCCTGTTATAGAATATGCTGTATAAATCAAATATTACCCGACTTTTTAATTTAACGCCTTGAAATTGGGCTCCGTCTCTTTAAACTCTCCTGCTTTCTGAAGCTCCGCCTCCTCTGTTAACCCTTTAACAACGTTTTAGCAGCATTTCACTGAGCAGTAGCTCCTATGTTGAGCTCCATAAGGTGTTTGCTAATTACTGCTGGCTAGTCTGAAGGAACTGAGTGTGGGAGGAGCTGCATCTGGAAGGCGGGGCTACGTCCACCCAGGCGATTTGCAGCTGAATGGTTGCCATGGAGATTAAAGGATTTCTCAAACATGCATGAAGGAATCAAAGCAACACTGCAGGGAGAAACATTACAGCCTGATGTAAAGCTCTAATCAGGAAGTGGATTTTAAATGACACTGGCCCTTTAAATCGTAAACGTCTGGGTTGTGCTGCGTCTCACCGCCAGTGCTTCTCGACGCGCCGGCTGAGCGCGATCTTCTCGCCGACCTCGGTGCAGACCGGGTTGGTCAGGACGATCTTGGCCAGGTCGGCCTTCACGGCGCTGACGCGGCCGCCGGTCGACAGCGAGCCGATGTTCACCATCAGAACCTCGTTCTTGGACAGCTTCTGGACCTGCGGGCCGGAGAAATCGAGTCAGAGACCGGAGGAGGCTGGACCGCGTTTCCCATGATGCACAGCTCACCTTGGCGGCCTTCTTGTCGCCCTCGGTGCGGACGCCCAGCAGCCGCCGCAGCAGGAAGTAGGAGATCTCCAACTCTGTGAAGATCTCAGGCAGCGCGCCGACGGCTCCCAGAACCTGACCCACCATGCGGTCGGCCCGGCACAACGTCGGGTCGATCTTCGTCCCGACACCTGCAGACACCGACCCGTCATTCACACCCAAAATCCCAGAATTCACTGCTTCATACTGTCATTTATATCAATACTCAAATTAACTTAATAGAACCGGGACAGAGGAAAGAAGGAAGGACAGAAAGAAGGAGACAAAATAGGAAGGAAGGACTGACACAAAGAAAAAGAATGAAAGAAGGAAATAAGGAAGGATTCAAGGTAGGAGAAGATGGAAGGAAGGAAGCAAAGTAACAAGAGGAATCAAGTTAGAACATGAAAAAGTGAGGAATTAAAGACAGAAGGAAGGATTCAAGGGATGAGCTGAGAATGGAAGGATACAAGGAGCTAAGGAAGGACAGAAGCGCATGATGAAGGGAAGGAATGAAGGGAGGAAGGAAGGAAAGACAAGTTAGGATGAAAGAAGAGAGAGAATCTCCAGACATCTGGGCTGAACGACACGTCGTGTTGATCCAGACTGCAGGAGTCAGACAGACTCCATGGATCCTCAGATGATTCCTGTTGCACTGTTCCTCCATAGAGGAGTCCGGTTCTGGTTCTGGTTCTCTCACCGATCAGGCCTCCTGGGGCGGCGTACTGCAGGTCGTTGTGTTCAGCAAACAGAGACACGATCTTGGAGAAGATGGGTTTGCACATCAGCTTCCCCTCCTGGTCCTTGGACACGATTCCGGGCCGGACCTCGATCTCCTGACCCACCTGCAGGACGGACAGACGGACGGCGGTCAGATCACACTGTGACATCACAGCCGGCGACTAACGCTGCGGCCCTGACCTTCAGAACGCCCTTCAGGATGCTGCCTCCGGCCACGCCTCCCTTCAGGTCGTCCACCTCGCAGCCCGGCTTGTTCACGTCAAACGACCTGATGACTGAAGCCGTTTACGTTAAAAAACACGCCGACGGAAACAGGAAGCAGCGCCGGGTCCGTTCTTACCGATGAGCCGCGGCTCGGAGATGAAGTCTCTGATGGGAACGGGAATCTTCTTCACGATGTACTCACAAACAACCTCGATGTTGTACTTGAGCTGCGCAGAGATGGGAATGATGGGAGCGCCCTCGGCAACGGTTCCTGCAGGAGAAACAGGACAAACGTCAGCAGGAGGAACGTTAGCAAGAAGAACGTTAGCAGTAGAAACGTTAGCAAAATAAATGTTAGCAAGAAAAACAGGACAAACGTTAGCAGGAGGAACGTTAGCAAGAAGAACGTTAGCAGTAGAAACGTTAGCAAAATAAATGTTAGCAAGAAAAACAGGACAAACGTTAGCAGGAGGAACGTTAGCAAGAAGAACGTTAGCAGTAGAAACGTTAGCAAAATAAATGTTAGCAAGAGAAACAGGACAAACGTCAGCAGGAGGAACGTTAGCAAGAGGAACGTTAGCAGGAGAAACGTTAGCAAAATAAATGTTAGCAAGAAAAACAGGACAAACGTTAGCAGGAGAAATTTCATCAAGAAAAACATCAGATGATTGTTAGCAGGAGAAACATTAACTTTAAGTCAGTGATCCAGCAGTTCTTGTTTTCTGGGGTAGAAATTTAGTGTGACACAAAAGCGCATTTTTCTTGGTGACTCCTCAAAATAGGAAAGACAAGAGAACATGCCATTCTAGTAATGTGTCAAACAAATGTGGAGGTGAACCAATGGGAGCCAGTAGAAAAGCTAACGCTGAGATGTTTAGGCAGATTTAGCTTCTGTCCAGCCAACACGGTGGCGGCCCTGTGGTGCTGAGGGGAACCCACCCTGCACGAAGGCCAGGATCTGCTCGTACTGCTCCTTGGCCTGGCTCTCCTTCACCAGGTCGATCTTGTTCTGCAGGATGAGGATGTGCTTCAGCTTCATGATCTCTATGGCAGCCAGATGCTCCGACGTCTGAGGCTGAGGACACGACTCGTTCCCCGCTGGTCGGACACAGAACCAGAACCGGTCACAACCGGACCCCCTGCTGGGGGCGCCAACGAGCCGCAGCGTCTACCAGACTCACCGATCAGCAGGAGGGCGGCGTCCATGACGGCGGCGCCGTTCAACATGGTGGCCATGAGAATGTCGTGACCAGGACAGTCCACAAACGATACGTGTCTGTCGGAGACAAGAGAGCTTCAGTCAGAACCAGAACCAGCTGACCCGTTTAAACTATGACCAGAACCAGCTGACCCGTTTAAACTACCACCAGAACCAGCTGACCCGTTTAAACTACCACCAGAACCAGCTGACCTGTTTAAACTACCACCAGAACCAGCTGACCCGTTTAAACTACCACCAGAACCAGCTGACAAAGTGTACAAAAGAAGAATAAATGTTACAGATGTTAAAGATTATTAATCTGAACATTAGTATGAATTTAGGTGTGATGCAAATCAGCATCAACAGGAATAAAACAGACCACAGAAAGTCATTCTGCTTGTTGACGTCAACTTTAAAATGCCCAAGTCTCTGCTGCCAATTGATTACATTTTTTTCTGCGCTCATTTATAGGTTATTTATTAATATATTTCATGCAATTGGTTGTTACTTATTTGTTTATATCTAGTCATTTTGAATTGATCACTCTTAGATGTATATAAACATTTTTTATTTATCACCTATGATGGAGAAGCTTTCAAGCTTTCAACAAATAAGCAATTTCCCCTTGGGAATCAATAGATATATTCTATTCTAATCTCAATATTACTGATTATGTTATTGATGCTGCTATTGGACCAACAGGGCTTCAAAATCCAGTCAAAGTATTTTGAGCGACTAATTTTTCATTATTAAGAAATGGAGGTGAAGCAATAAGTAAAATTGTAGAAACAATAAATTCTGGGAATGTATTTCAGTTAAGTTACTCTGAATCCAATAATTACTTTAGATTCGAAAAACAAACAAATAACGATGATGAAATAAGTGGCACCCTATCTACATATAAATCTATGTTTTGAAGCTCTGAAGCGGCTGGGAACGGCCTTACCGGACCAGTTTGAAGTTGCCCTTGGTGCCGGAGATGTCTGTGGGAAACTCGTCGGGGGTGCTGCTGCCACACGACCTGAAGCACTCGGGCCTGGGGCAGCCGGGGTCGTCCAGCTTGTAGACCTGCAGCAGTAAAGACGGAGCGTAAAGAGAGAGACGGCAGCCACACGCAGCAGGAAAACTGGATCCTGAAGCTTCAATGACAAAGATGGAGGATGGATGGAGATTCAGGATGTCTACATGTTCCAGACTAACCTGGATTTATTAATGAATCATCGTAATTAAAAGGAAGAAACCTTAGCGTTAGCATATCCGAGCTTGATGGTGATGTTCCTCTCCAGCTCGTTCTTGAACCTGACGGTGTGAACGCCGGAGATGGCCTTCACTACTGTGGACTTCCCGTGGGCCACATGGCCGATGGTGCCTTCAGGAACCAGAGAAAAAAAACTGATTTTAATGCCTTAATCACCGACAAGGAAAAATGGATTTGAATTCATTTATCACTGAGAATAACGGCGGGGAAACAGAATGAGTCCAGTACCGATGTTAATGGTGGCCTGTCTGCTGATGATCTCTGGAGACAGAGGCGTTAAGGTGGACACGTCCTGCAGAGGGACAGACAGAGAGACAGAGGACACAGTGAGACACAGAGAGGGATTAGCAGGAAACAGCGGCTCTCATCAGATCTCTGGGAAATAAGTCAGGACTGTTTTGATCTCAAGTGGAGGAGTTTAAGTATCTGGGGATCTTGTTCACGAATGAGGGAAGAAGGGAGATCGACAGGCGGATTGGGGCAGCGTCTGCCGTGAAGCGGGCGCTGTACCGGTCCGTCGTGGTGAAGAGAGAGCTGAGCCAAAAAGCGAAGCTCTCGATTTACCGGTCGATCTACGTTCCCACCCTCATCTATGGTCATGAGCTTTGGGTCATGACCAAAAGAACCAGATCACGGGTACAAGCGGCCGAAATGGGTTTCCTCCTCCGCAGGGTGGCTGGGCTCTCCCTTAGAGAGAGAAGCTCGGTCATCCGGGAGGGACTCAGAGTAGAGCCGCTGCTCCTCCACGTCGAGAGGAGCCAGTTGAGGCTCGGGCATCTGGTCAGGATGCCTCCTGGACGCCTCCCTGGTGAGGTGTTCAGGTCCCACAGGGAGGAGGGGAGACCCAGGACACGCTGGAGGGACGATGTCTCTCTATGGCCTGGGAACGCCTTGGGATTCCCCCGGAGGAGCTGGAAGAAGTGGCTGGGGAGGGAAGTCTGGGCCTCCCTTCTGAAGCTGCTGCCCCCGCGACCCGACCCCGGATAAGCGGAAGAAAATGGATGGATGGATGGATGTTTTGATCTACAGAAACTAAACTACTAAAACGCACACCAGCATTTTAAACCAACTGAGTTTCCAGGCAACATCCGGGCAGCAGAGACAATCCTCCACAGCGACATGTCCCAGGATGATGCTATCAGTTGTTAGCTTTGCTAATCACCTCCTTTGCTTTTGCTGCTCCTCTAAATCTCCGTCTGGCTGACAGAGATGTTGGAGTCGGGGATGGATGGAAGAGATGGTTTAAACTTCTTCCTTTTCTCCCTGGTATATTTCGCCCACCAGGGAACCAGACGCATATATCGCGTATGCTTTGATCTGACTTTGACTAAGACTCATTAGCGGTAGACGATCCTCAGTGGAAACCAGTCATGTCAAACGTAACCGACACTAAAAACAGAGGTTCGGAGACTCTGAAAGTAAATATTTCGGTTGGCAGAGGAGCGGCGGAGGGGAGCTCCGTTTCCCCGCTGGGCCTGCCGTCATGCGCCGGGTGGAAGCGGCGTTGCTCCGGCCACCGTTCACCCCAACCATTTCCGCGTTTTCCCCGACTTTATTTCAGCCAAATAACCGTCCCGGAGTACCAGCCAGGGGACCGTGAAGCTGTGGAGGCGGTTAAAAGGAGACTCACCAACGTGCTGAGGTCCTGTCTGGCCAGGTGAGGCTGACCGAGCGTTGTACCAGACTCATCCCCCGCCATCTTGGATGAAAAGGGAACGGAAGAGGCGGCGGCTCTGCCTGATCAACGGAAAAAAAAAAAAATCACTTCATTATTTTTTTAGTAATCTATGTATTCACTTTTACCCCTGGTTAATTTCAAAAGAATACGAACCGGTTGAACTAAACCGATAAGGAAAAAATCATAAAGATTTCGCTGCTTTAAAGACAAACTCCTCCGCGTTAGAGAGACGGGGTCCTTTCTGAACGGCTGATGCAATTTATCACCACCGCGATAACAGCTCAACCCGGGTTTCCACCCCTTATTCCTCATTAAGACCCGCTTTTTATGGAACCTAAACATTTCTCTGCTAGCCTACATTATTTAAATAGAAGTTTATTAAAATAAATGTCATGCTTCTCATGTTTGGGGTCCGTCAGTAGAAAGTGACGTCATTTTACGATTTGTAGTTCCCGAAAGGCCATTTTGTAGTTTTTTATGTCGATGCTAAATATTTCTTTTTTCGTTTACTGTAAGCAAAAATATCCTAAAAAAAACAGAAACCAACTCTTGAAAACATCAGTCTGTGTATAGTTAATCTACATAAAGTGTTTCAGTTACTGAAATAAATACACGTTTTTATGCTATTTTAATTTAATGAGTGGGTCTGGAAATAGTTTTTCCTCTCCATTTGTAGTGACACATCTTCTTTACACACACGATCTCTGGCGCTCTGCTCGCCGCCCTTCAGTTCCGCCCAGAAGGGAAATGACGCCGGTGCAGAAGATGGAGTCCGTAAATCCTGTGGGCTGCTGTGGTTCTGGAGCCATCTAATTCAGAGCCGTGTCGGGGGTCCTTTCGTCCGGCAGATGGATTACCGTCGGGATCCGGCAGTCCACCGCTGCCCGCCTCTCTCCTGATCCCGGAGCTGAACCCCCAACTTCATGTCCGACGGAGCCAGAGCTGCCTGGTCGAAGAGGGGTTGTGGGGATTCGCACCGCCGAGGTGAGACGGCTGGATCTTAGCCGCTAAGCTAAAGCTCGTCCCCCGCGTTCAACACTGAGCCTCAGACGGGCGCTTTAAACCGTCTTCTTCCAGTTCAAAATGCTAAAAACGAGCTTCTGTCGGCGGCTGTGAGAGTCGAGGTGACCCGCTGTGTGGAGCCTTTGTTTTGGAGCTCTGGTTTCGGCATGAAGCAGAGCTGCAGCTCGCTGGAGGAATGAAAACACCCGGGGGTCTGTAACCCTGAGCCGGTAGCTCAGGTCCGCCATCCTGTAGTAGGGTAACCCAAACACCTACACGCCACTGTGGGTCAGGTGTTAGCCTGGTCCAGAAGCCTCTGTGGGTCAGGTGTTAGCCTGGTCCAGAAGCCTCTGTGGGTCAGGTGTTAGCCTGGTCCAGAAGCCACTGTGGGTCAGGTGTTAGCCTGGTCCAGAAGCCACTGTGGGTCAGGTGTTAGCCTGGCCCCAAACATCCAGGTTCCACTGTGGGTCAGGTGTTAGCCTGGTCCAGAAGCCACTGTGAGTCAGGTGTTAGCCTGGTCCATAAGCCACTGTGGGTCAGGTGTTAGCCTGGTCCAGGTTCCTCTGTGGGTCAGGTGTTAGCCTGGCCCCAAACATCCAGGTACCACTGTGGGTCAGGTGTTAGCCTGGTCCAGAAGCCACTGTGAGTCAGGTGTTAGCCTGGTCCAGAAGCCACTGTGGGTCAGGTGTTAGCCTGGTCCAGGTTCCTCTGTGGGTCAGGTGTTAGCCTGGCCCCAAACATCCAGGTACCACTGTGGGTCAGGTGTTAGCCTGGTCCAGAAGCCTCTGTGGGTCAGGTGTTAGCCTGGTCCAGGTTCCACTGTGGGTCAGGTGTTAGCCTGGTCCAGGTTCCACTGTGGGTCAGGTGTTAGCCTGGTCCAGAAGCCTCTGTGGGTCAGGTGTTAGCCTGGTCCAGGTTCCACTGTGGGTCAGGTGTTAGCCTGGCCCCAAACATCCAGGTACCACTGTGGGTCAGGTGTTAGCCTGGTCCAGAAGCCTCTGTGGGTCAGGTGTTAGCCTGGTCCAGAAGCCTCTGTGGGTCAGGTGTTAGCCTGGTCCAGAAGCCTCTGTGGATCATGTGTTAGCCTGGTCCAGAAGCCTCTGTGGGTCAGGTGTTAGCCTGGTCCAGGTTCCTCTGTGGGTCAGGTGTTAGCCTGGTCCAGAAGCCTCTGTGGGTCAGGTGTTAGCCTGGCCCCAAACATCCAGGTACCACTGTGGGTCAGGTGTTAGCCTGGTCCAGAAGCCTCTGTGGGTCAGGTGTTAGCCTGGTCCAGGTACCACTGTGGGTCAGGTGTTAGCCTGGTCCAGAAGCCTCTGTGGGTCAGGTGTTAGCCTGGTCCAGGTACCACTGTGGGTCAGGTGTTAGCCTGGCCCCAAACATCCAGGATTACTTTCTAAAGGAAAGAAAACCTTTCAGAAACCAGCCCAGAGTAGACAAAGCTGATAAATGACAGATTTCTCCACTAAAAACGAGACAAAAACACAGTGGAACATGATTGAGTCAGGAGTACTTTCTACAGGGAACTGAAGAGTACACAAAGGAAGCTCCATTTAGAAGACATTGCTAAAGACATGAGTACTCAGACAGGAGCATTTTCTACAGG
This sequence comes from Poecilia reticulata, assembly GCF_904066995.2. Lineage (NCBI taxonomy): Eukaryota > Metazoa > Chordata > Actinopteri > Cyprinodontiformes > Poeciliidae > Poecilia > Poecilia reticulata. The sequence continues at coordinate 25,791,600 of NC_088849.1, read as the reverse complement.
AAAGAGGAAAACAGATTTTCTTTCTGTTTAGCAGCAGTATGTCAGTTTCAGAAACTCTGAACCAGGAATACTTTCTATTGGGAATATGAACAAAGAATGCAGAGATTTAGTGGCACCAGTTGGTTTGTCTTTATTTCTTCTCAAAACAGATGGAAAGTTGAGCATTTCTTTTATTATAAATGAAGGATCAACTCGGATATTAGTTGTTTTTAACTTCCTGTTTCTGTCCCTTTCCGTCAGAACCGGGGAAACATAAACACAGGAAATGCGAGCGGTCTCTTAGCGCTCAGCCGTCACAGCCTGCGATCGTTCGGCCGGGCTCCAAAAGGTACGACCCGCTGACACACACACACACACACACACACACACACACACACACCCTTCCTCCCTCCAGACTGCTCATCCTTTCTACCACTCCTGTGTGATTTTCTGTCATTTTCTTTGTTTTGGGATGTGAAGAAAAAACTGTTTCCAAAGTAATAATTTATTTTTCAGAGCTCTTGAAGTTGATATTTGTGATTTCTGTTCTCATGGAAACCAAATTAAGCTGATATTTTATTGCGTAGATAGAAGGTTTGGCATATTTTAACATATTTATTCAGCCAAAATGTAAAGAAAAACTTAAAAGTTTGAGAAAATGAAGGCAGAGTTTAGTTTCTCCGTTTCCTGTTGACTCCTCGGCGCCACCTGCTGAGCTCAGTTCCTAATTCTGCAGCAGGTTGCTTCTCTTCCACAGGCTGCTGGTAGCCTGAGGTCCTGACATGACCAACATGGCCGACACAAACACGTCAGCGTAGTTTGAATGAAACCTTTATTAACTGACTAGTTGTTGACAGTCTGAGCTCAGTTTGTTGCGTCGCTCTTTTACCAGCAGCTGATTAATGAAACAATAAACATTAATGGATGAAACAAACTGGTCCAGTTTTATGGTGACACTTTCTACTGTGAGCCCAGTGTCACCTTCTTTCTTGACGTGTTCAGCCGCGCTGTGACCCGGTGACCTTTAACCTGTTCTGGCTCTGTCGTTCAGGTGATTGGCGCTCACTAAAGGGAGTTTGTTAGCATCTACTGGACACAAGGGGCACTGTCCTCTGATTGGCTCGGACAGCCCCCTCTGACATGCCCGTGGCCAATCAGAGGTGAGTGTGTGTGTGTGTGTTTGCTGAAGCTCTTCCTTCCACTGCGTTTTCCCGCCTCTGCCTGATGCAGCGCTCACACCAACCAGCCTGACTCCATGTCTGTCTGTTTCCTGACTCCTCTGTTCCTCCGTCCTCCTCAGGTGTGTTATGTCGGGGGGAGATGTGGAGGTGTACCTGTCCCAGGTGCATGATGGGAGCGTGTCGTCGGGTTTCCGTGCTCTGTACGAGGAGCGTCTGCTGCTGGACGTCACGCTGCTGATAGAGGAGCACCACTTCCAGGTAGCGCTCATCGACCCAACCCACTGGATCGGATCAGATTTTTCTGCTCCTGCTACATTTAACATCCACTCTTTGGGAACTTCCTGGTCATTTATTGTTGTTATTAGCAACAGGGGTGATGTCACACTGTGTGTGTAGAGAATTGGCTGTAAAGCAGTAAAGTGTTTAAAAACTGAGATAAATAATCAGGAAGTTGATGTTTTAAGCAGCAATTAGCCCAGTTAGCATTAAATAACAGATTGAGGCTTTGCTGAAAAGAGACGTGGATTTTATTCTAGAAACAGATTCGTTCTTGAAATCAAATGTTAATTTTGACATCTGGAATAGTGACTAATCAATAACTGAAATAATCATCAGCTGATTTAGTAATCAATTAAAAGTTAACTAGAGGAAAGACTCTGAAAACATGACATTTGCTGAAAGAACAACACAGTCAGAGCAGAAATTAACACGAAACTGTACAAAATTATGTAAATTTTACATTTAAGAAAAACCCAGACTGTCTGTAAACATGTTGTCAGAACAATCAATCACCAGAAGCATTGATTAGTCAGTCATTTTATCACCAGAAGCATTGATTAGTCAGTCATTTAATCACCAGAAGCATTGATTAGTCAGTCATTTTATCACCAGAAGCATTGATTAGTCAGTCATTTAATCACCACAAGCATCGATTCATGGTCAAAGAAACTGTTATAGTTTATAGAATAATCTATTTGCCACTGAATAATTGATTAATTGACAGAACTATCGATTAATCGTCAGACGATTAATCTTCATAATACAAAATAGTCGATTACTATTTAGAAGACTCGATCATCAGAATTAAAAATAGTCGATTAATTGCTAGAACAATTGATTAATTGATCGTCAGAATAGTTGATTCATGGTCAAAGAAACTGTTATAGTTTATAGAATAATCTATTTACCACTGAATAATTGATTAATCGTCAGATTAATCGGTTTCTGCCAGCTGTAGCCGTGGATCCCGTGTTGCTAGGACGGTAACTAAGGTGTGCTGACTCCGCCCACAGGCCCACAAGGCGCTGCTGGCCACGCAGAGCGACTACTTCCGGGTCATGTTCACGGCCGACATGCGGGAGCGCGACCAGGATAAGATCCACATGAAGGGGCTGACGGCCGCCGGCTTCGGCCACATCCTGCGCTTCATGTACTACGGCTCCCTGGAGCTCAGCATGCCCACCGTGCAGGAGATCCTGCAGGTATCCGGGCCTCTCCGGTGCCTCCCCGGTGACTCCTGAGAAGCTGAAACGTTAACCGTGTGTGTGTGTGTGTGTGTGTGTGTGTGGCTGCAGGCGGCCATGTACGTCCAGCTGACGGAGGCGGTGGAGTTCTGCTGCTCCTTCCTGCTGGCCAAGATCTGCCTGGAGAACTGCGCCGAGGTCATGCGCCTCCTGGAGGACTTCAGCGTCGGCGTGGAGGGCGTCCAGGAGCAGCTCGACAACTTCCTGCTCGACAACTTCGTCCCTCTGATGAGCCGAGCCGACTTCCTGTCCTACCTCAGTCTGGAGCGACTCCAGGTAGACGGTCTGAATTACTGAGTGGAGGCGATTAGCATTTAAAACCGTTTGAGATATAAAACTGTCGGCATCACAGAGTGTAGAGATGGAATCAGAAACATTTCTGATCAAAGAGCGACGAGGAAAAGGAGTGAAAACAATTAAAGGTTCGATTTGGTATCAAACTCCATCACAAATCCGATTATGATGCATTAAATTTAATTACTTTAGTTTAGATTAACTGCCTGGTTTTAAAAAAATCTATAATCGATTTACGATTCCTAGGATTTTGTATCGCAGTGTTTTAAAGTTGGCCGCCAGGGGGCGCTGTGGCGCGCCAGAAAATGATAAACTTAATCCCATAAAGTGTTTTAATCTTTGATTTTTCTGTTATTTAATCCTTTTCTAAATAAAATCTAAAGTCATTTATTTAAGTGTAATTTTCTGTTTTGCTCCTGAAGCAACAAATAGAAAAGAAAAAGAGAAAAAGAACCAAATTCTGCAACAAAACATGGAGAGGACATGAAATAAAACCTGCTGATTAATGAGGTTAATTAAAGCAAATTTAATATAAGTAAATTAATAATAATAAACGTAAAAATTAGCAGTGATGGTCATATTGCTAAAAACATTCGACATTTAAAACGCTCAGAAACTACTGTATGAAATATAATTAATATAAAATCCTGCATATTTTCTCATAATTTGGATTTTGATGAAAAACTGAACCATCTGGTAATAAAATCTAAAATCAGAAGCAGATTTGTGCTAAATGAGTGTAATAAATATGAATAAATAACCTGGTGATGTTTCTGTCAGTCGGTTCTGGAGCTCGGTGTCGTTCGGGTCGGTTCTGGAAGAGTCTGGGAATCGTTTTTCCTCCTCTGATGTTTCTCTCGGGTTTTCGGCGCAGGCCTACCTGAACAGCGACGCTCTGAGCCGATACCCGGAGATCGAGCTGTACGAAGCCGTCCAGGCGTGGCTGAGACACGACCGGCGGCGCTGGAGGCACACCGACACCATCGTGCAGTCCATCCGCTTCTGCCTCATGACGCCGGCGGACATCTTTGAGAAGGTGAGCGCCGCGCCGTGCTTCGCCGCCGCCCACGCTCAGGTTTCTGTCTCCTCAGGTGAAAACGTCGGAGTTCTACCGCTACTCCAGGCAGCTGAGGCAGGAAGTGGACCAGGCGCTGGGATATTTCCACGACGTCAACCAGCAGCCGCTGCTGGAGACGCGCTCCAACCGCATCCGCTCCGTCCGGCCGCAGACCGCCGTGTTCAGGGGGATGATCGGCCACAGCATGGTGAACAGCAAGATCCTGCTGCTGCAGCGGCCAAAGGTGAACCAACGCCGCCGTCTGATTGGTCCAGTTTGTTCAGCTGCTCTGATTCATTCATTGGTTTAACCTTCATCGTGTTTTACAGTAAAATAGGCTTTGAATCCGTTAACAGGCCTTATTGTGGTTCATTCACTATAATTAATAGTTTTATTCAGTTTGAACCCAAAGTGATGATTATTAAAGTCGCCGCCATAAAAATCTTGTAACAGATTTTTGCTGATTCCTCATTTCATCAGTGTTGGTTGGTTCATGTCGGTGTGTAGTTAAAGTCCGGGTCGGACCAGCCGTGTCCGCTAACCGCGCCGCCGTCTGTGTCTCAGGTGTGGTGGGAGCTGGAGGGCCCTCAGGTGCCGCTGCGACCCGACTGCCTGGCCATCGTCAACAACTTCGCCTTCCTGCTGGGCGGAGAGGAGCTGGGGCCCGACGGAGAGTTTCACGCCTCCTCCAAGGTCTACCGCTACGACCCGCGGCAGAACTCGTGGCTGCGCATGGCGGACATGTCTGTTCCCAGGTCAGAGGGCCTTTCTGTGAACTTTGACCTTTGCTCTGAAAGCAAACAATTCACCTTTAGCTTGAAAGTGATGCTGAGAGGTTCTCCATCCAATCAGAGGAACTTTGGTGAGTTCCTGACCGTTTGGTTGTCTGCAGGTCGGAGTTCGCGGTCGGAGTCATCGGGAAGTTCATCTACGCCGTGGCGGGCCGAACCCGAGACGAGACCTTCTACTCCACGGAGCGCTATGACATCACGGAGGACCGCTGGGAGTTTGTGGATCCGTATCCCGTCAACAAGTACGGCCACGAGGGAACCGTCCTGAACGGGAAGCTGTACATCACCGGCGGCATCACGTCCTCCTCCACCTCCAAGCAGGTGTGCGTGTTCGACCCGGGCCGGGAGGCCGGCGGCGGCGGCGGGTCGGGCGGGTCGGACTCCCACAGGACGCGCTCGGCCCGCGGGCCGCTGCTGCCCGGGACCCACGCCAGCTGCTGGGAGAACAAATCCAAAATGAACTACGCTCGCTGCTTCCACAAGATGATCTCCCACAACGGGAAGCTGTACGTGTTCGGCGGCGTGTGCGTGATCCTGCGGGCCTCGTTCGAGTCGCAGGGCTGCCCGTCCACCGAGGTGTACGACCCGGAGACGGACGAGTGGACCATCCTGGCCTCCATGCCCATCGGCCGCAGCGGCCACGGCGTGGCGGTGCTGGACCGGCAGATCATGGTGCTGGGCGGCCTGTGCTACAACGGCCACTACAGTGACTCCATCCTCACCTTTGACCCCGACGAGAACAAGTGGAAGGAGGACGAGTATCCCAGGATGCCTTGCAAACTGGACGGCCTGCAGGTGTGCAGCCTGCACTTCCCAGAGTACGTGCTGGAGCACGTCCGGCGCTGCAGCTGAGGTCCGCTGCACGTTTTGTACCGACGGACTGTCCGCCTGGCGCCGGAACCAGGCGGTCCGGGAGGGACGACCCGGCGACCGGCGCCGACCCACAGGTGAGGCGCCGGGCGGCTCGGCGTTTTCAGTTCTCAGAAAATTAAAGGAGAAAATGATGTCAGAAAACAAAAAGGTTTCATTCATTTACGCCTGGAGGGAAGAACCCAGCAGAACCCGGTTCTGGTTCTGGTTCCTCCTGAACACCGTCGATCCATAGCTTAGCTGAAATGCTTTAAACCCCAACAACACGGATCAGAAATCCTCCGTAGCGTAGCTGAACTTGGTGGTTCTGGACTCGCCTGGTTCCGGTCCAGTAAACGTCTCTCTGCTCCCGCCACACCGAGGGGAACCGCGGCGTTGGATCCGTTTCCTGCTGCCCGTTTGGTTTCGTTTACATTCCTGCACTTTATCGGTTCTCTGAGTGTAAATAGAAACGGACCCGGTTCGACCCGAGATCTGGGCTTTTTGGGCCATTTCAGCAAATCTGGACCTCATTCAAGAACATTTGGCCTTTATGGGAATAAAGGTGATATAATCACTGCTGACACTTAAATACTGATGATGTGTTGAAATGAAAGAGTTTGGAAATAAATTAAAAATATCATTAAAACTACGAGAGTTAAAACTAAATGTTTAATGTAAACCAGGAAAACTTTTATGAGATAAAATGAGATAAAACTAATTTATCCTTATAATACATAAATATTATAAGGATAAACTTTCTCATTTTAACAAGAAAAATAAAAGTATTAAAATTAGAAAAGCTGTCATAACTTTACAAAACTAGAACATTTCCAGTTAAACTCGTTTAATCGATAAAGTTTTATTTGTTTCCTTTTCTAACAGGAAAAGTTTTAAAAATCCTGTTAAAACCAGATATTTGTCCTGAATTTACTTGCGTGTTAAAACGTTTCCATAGCAACAAAACTTGTACGTTAATAAAAGTTTTATAATCTGCTCTCCGCCAAAAACATCAGCTGGTCTGTTTTTGCTTTATTAAAATATGCAAAACTAAATACTGAAAACCAAAATATTTGAATATACTTAACATATTCAAACTGACACCAGTATTTATATTGTATTGTAAGTTATGACGTTTCCATAGTAACAAAATCGGTGGTTACGCTAGTTGCGGCTAACCTGATAGCTTGATTTAGTTTAACTAGAATTTTACTTGACTTCTTATGTAAATAAATAAACTGAAAAAAAAATAACTTCAGGTAAGTTTAACCTCCATATCTTCAGTTATTTGAAACAAACAGAGGGATCCAATGTGCTAACGTTAGCTTTAGCTCATAATGTCGCTACAGCTATCTTAGCAGCTAGCTTTAAATTGTCTCGGTTAGTTTTTAGTTTAATAACCACTTAAAAATATATACAATAAATTTTAAAATTTAATGCGATTGAATCTCAAAATTTAGCTTTAGATTTTTAAAATGTGTTTCCACCATAAACTGCTTTAACTGCTTTGTTGTATAACTGTGGAAGAACATTGTATAAATTATAAATGACCAAACATCAGCAGATAAACCTACCTTTAGCTAATGCTAACTTCAGCTAACCTAGGTGTAGTTAGCCACAGCTAACAGTTAGCATTCACTTCAATTGGTATACAAACACTAACTTATTTATTAGTATACTCATGCAGGGTAACTTAAAAATAAATATATTTACACCAAATAGACACAGCTAGTTCAGGTTAGCAACAGTTACTTCATTTGGCCAACACAGTTTATTTCGCCATAATCTTTCCTCAAATTTAAAAGTTGTGTGTTTATTATTTACAATAACATTTGGTAAAATAGTTAAATCAGAGCATTTTGTCACGGGAAAAGTGATTCAAATGAAATAAATCTTTGCTAGAACAGAAATATTTGTACTTTGTCATTAATAACTATTCTACTTATTTAATTATGTGAAATGGCAAAACAATACATCTTTTTACCTAATTGAATCTCATTTACAGTTAAGGATAATGTTAGCATGTGATGCTAACATTAACGTTAGCTTAATCTGCTATGTTAGCTGCTGGCTTTCACTTGATTCAGCCTGAAAACTTAATTTATCCAATTTTGTTTTTTTTCCCTAAAACATGTTGATAAATTACAAGTTAAAAAATATAAAATGTTTAATAGTTTAATCGTGTAAACATTAAAAAATATCAAACTGTTGTTGATCTGATCCTCTAGGTGTAGAATTATTTATTATAATGAAATTTAAACTGTTACTTACAGGAAATCAACTACAATTACGGTTAGCTCACTTAGCTTTAGCATTGGCTAGCTAAAACTAGCTAGCTTCACATTAGCTGTGATCTCAATTTATCTTCCTCCATCCTCGTTTTCTTCTTAGCATTTTGGACACAGCTGCTCACTCGTTTGGTCAGACATGTTGGTTTTTGTGCCAAAATAGACGAAGAAGAAGAAAAACAGTTTCTAGTTGGAGGATCTTTAAGTTTCTTTGCCAGATTTTTCATCTGTTTTTCTAAGATGTTCTTGTTTGAGGTCCTTTGGTAATTTACCTCGGCTAAATGATTACCAGCCTTCGTTTCAACAAAAACCGACTGTTTTCATTTCAGATTATTTAATCTGTCAGATTTAATCCCGCCGCTCGCTGTCTTAGATTAAAGCTGTACATTTCACCCTCCAGGCCACGTAGCTGAGCTGACGACCAGCCTGTTTTTATTTTGTTTTATTTTGAGCTAACTGTGAAAAGGGCTAGAGCAAATAATGACGCCGTCACGTCTTTCTGCTGCGTATTTATTTAATTTATGAGGTAGTGCTTTTCACTGAGCTATGCAGTATTAGGAATGTTTTTAAATTTCACTCGCAGCCCGGTCGTTTTTCATCTCCATCCTGCAGCAGCATGTGAATTTCTCCGTTTTATTTATTTCTCTGTTATTGATGAATCGGTAAAGTCGGAACAGATTCACTTCCTGAATCTGTTCTGACGTGAATTATAAATACAAACGGTCATCCTGGAGCGTTCATCCCTTTACGTTTCCTCCGGGTCGCCGTTAATCGCCGCTCCGCTCCAACGTCGCTGTTTGAAGAAGAAACTTGTAACCAGTGCAGTTCAGCCGCCCCCCCTGAGGAACTCCGCCATTCAGTCCGCCATCTTCCCGCCCGTCCGTAGGAAAAGCGATCAGAGGACGCTGAAGATGAACTGTACGGGGAAAAGAGATAAAAATCTGAATTACATATCTTACTCTGAGTAGAAACTCTTTGGAAACAATTTGTAACCTTTCCAGAAATAAATGTTCATACTGGTCAACCTCCAGCTGCTGCCGAGTTTTTATTTTCCTCACTTGTTTATCATTTATTTCCTAACAAATGTTTTTCATGAAATGTTTTATGGACAAATCTGAACATAATCAGGAAACTTTGTAGCATCATTTTGGAAAATAACCACCTTAACCCATCAATGCAGGTTATTTTTATATAAAAAATACAAACATTTCCTTCTAACTTTTGTTGCTAGCTGTAGCAGCTAGAAAAATATTATTAATTACAACTTAGATATATGAACAATACATTTAATTAGAGTAAATATATTTTTATTAATCGATATTTTACATTTTATTAAATAACATATTTATTATATATAATAAAATATGTATATTTTTATATAAAAATATATTTTATAAAAATATTTAAAAATGTTGAGATAAATATTGTATTTAAAAAATTATTTAAATAGAAAAAAACGTATTTCATTTTTTAATTAAATATTTTGTGAAAAATATTTTTAAATGTATTTTTCATTTTTTCTTTTTTAAATTGTTTAATTAAAGAAAAATATGTTTGAATAATTTTAATGTGTGAAATAAAAACCTCCATTTGTTCATCATGTGACCTACAGATTAAAAACAGATCAACTTGATTTGTTCTGTCAGCTTTTGGTTTGTTTATGTTTCTATTAAATAGAGGAACATTAAAATGCAGGATGTAGAAACTGAAACCTGCTGCATTTATGTCCCAGAAGAATTTTATTTAGTTCCACATATTGGAGGGACACGAATCCATAAATATAAAATGTTTAGTGTCTTAAGTCAGAGGTTTTTCAGAGTTGTTGTAACACTGACTGCTGCAGGAGATCCTGAGCCATCAGCATCTGCAGCTGATCATATGAGTTACATCAAGAATTACTTTTACTTTAAATTATTTTTAACTGAATAAATTTAGAAAATAACAAATGCAAGTCAAATCAAAGTTTAATTTGATTTGACTTTATACTGAAAATTACATTATCAGTATAATGTAATTTTTGGGGTTCAGTTTGATTTTTAAATAGATGCCAGATTATTTTCACTAGATTTTCTGTTAAAACGAAAAAAAAATGTTAATAGTACAACTAAGAACTAATTAAGCATTTTATTTCCAGTTTACAGTAAACAAATTTAACACATATGAGAAAACGTCTTGTTTTCTCATAGGCGATTCTATTTTCCATCAACGCGCATGCGCAGAGTTCTCCTGCGGCTTGCCGTAGGAAAGCGAACGTCATCTGAATGAGAATGATTTCTCTCAGACAGGTAACTATGCTGAACATTATTCTACATGTTTTCCAGATGTAATCCGAATCAGTAATATGTATTTCGCAGTTTTTTTATATTTATTTGAGGTTTTAGTGAAGATCTGCGCAGGTTTTGTCCGCATCGGTCTTTAGCATGTTGCTATCTGCTTTCGCTAACACTTAAACAGGCCAATATATGTAAAAATAAAAAAACGAGTGTTTGACATTTTAACTTATCTCTTCTTCTCGTCGTTGTGTTTTATGTTTGAATGATTATATGTATTTTTTCTTGAATAAAAACGCTACGGACTGTTTGGACTCATCTCTGCGTGTTGCTGTCATGCCGCAGTTCTTCCGCCAGGCGTCGCTGTTTGCCGCGGCTCCGGGGTTAACGGCTCTGATGAGCGGCTCGGTTCTGGCTGCCAGCGAGGGGAAGAAGAAGAAGAACTCCCAGGCCGCTCTGAGCATCGACGAGGTGACGTCATCAGCAACTGGGTTTGGGTTGTTTTGAGTTTCTTTCAACTCAGATTTGTCGTTAAATTCAGACATTAGTTACCAAGGAAACCATGAATCTGAAACATGGTCTGTTTTTGCTGGTTGCTCCAGTTGCCATCCCTCTACACCAGACCCGAGGCGCCGCTGGCGCCGCTGGAGCCGGAAGCGGGTCAGCTGGAGCAGAGCATGGCGTCGATGAGGAAATGGGCCACGCCGTACACCGACAGCTGTCAGGTAGCTGAGGCACGGTGGTGGCAGCAGCATGCTGTGGGGAGGTTGTTCTAAACGCAAGCAGAAGGGAAGGTAGAAAACAGCCGTGGTTTTCCTTCCACTAAACTTCTATTCACGGCTTTCTGTGCATCACATAAAATCCGAATGAAACGGAAATTAGTGTTTTGGATTATTTGGTTACTGAGAATCACACTCTTAAGCCTCCCTGGTAAGGTCTATTCAGGGGTCCTGGAGAGGAGGGTCCGTCGGATAGTCGAACCTCGGATTCAGGAAGAGCAGTGTGGTTTTCGTCCTGGTCGTGGAGCACTGGACCAGCTCTACACCCTCAGCAGGTCCTGGAGGGTGCATGGGAGTTCGCCAAACCAGTCTACATGTGTTTTGTGGACTTGGAGAAGGCGTTCGACCGTGTCCCTCGGGGGACCCTGTGGGGGGTACTCCGGGAGTATGGGGTACCGGGCCCTTTGATACAGGCTGTCAGGTCCCTGTATGACCGGTGTCAGAGTCTGGTCCGCATTGCCGGCAGTAAGTCGGGCTCGTTTCCAGTGAGAGTTGGACTCCGCCAAGGCTGCCCTTTGTCACCGATTCTGTTCATTACCTTCATGGACAGAATCTCTGACCAGCCGAGGTGTTGAGGGGATCCGTTTTGGAGGCCTTAGGATCGCATCTCTGCTTTTTGCGGATGATGTTGTCCTGTTGGCTTCATCGGAACTTGATCTGCAGCTCTCACTGGAGCGGTTCGCAGCCGGGATGAGGCTCAGTGCCTCCAAATCCGAGGCCATGGTCTTGAGCCGGAAAAGGGTAGAGTGCCTTCTCCGGGTCAGGGGGGTCGTCCTGCCTCAAGTGGAGGAGTTTAAGTATCTGGGGATCTTGTTCACGAATGAGGGAAGAAGGGAGATCGACAGGCGGATTGGGGCAGCGTCTACCGTGAAGCGGGCGCTGTACCAGTCCATCGTGGTGAAGAGAGAGCTGAGCCAAAAAGCGAAGCTCTCGATTTACCAGTCGATCTACGTTCCCACCCTCATCTATGGTCATGAGCTTTGGGTCATGACCGAAAGAACGAGATCCCGGATACGAGCGGCCGAAATGGGTTTCCTCCTCCGCAGGGTGGCTGGGCTCTCGCTTAGAGAGAGAAGCTCGGTCATCCGGGAGGGACTCAGAGTAGAGCCGCTGCTCCTCCACGTCGAGAGGAGCCAGTTGAGGCTCGGGCATCTGGTCAGGATGCCTCCTGGACGCCTCCCTGGTGAGGAGTTCAGGTCCCACCGGGAGGAGGGGAGACCCAGGACACGCTGGAGGGACGATGTCTCTCTATGGCCTGGGAACGCCTTGGGGTTCCTGGAGGAGCTGGAAGAGGCTGGGGAGGGAAGTCTGGGCCTCCTGAAGCTGCTGCCCCCACGACCCGACCCCGGATAAGAGGAAGAAAATGGATGGATGGATGGATGTTTACTGAGAATTCATAATATATTTTAATTATTGCTGTTTTGGTTGTTTTGTGTATTTAAATGTTTTCCAGTGACAAATGTTCTCTAGCAATTAAAGGATTTATATATAATATAAAATATAATATTATTATTACATTTATATTATTATGTTAGTTGAAATTTGTTTGAAAACAACAGTATTACCAGTTATTGGAATAATTTATGGTCCAGAATAATTAGTTTCTGCCCCAGAACTTGAATAAACTCTTGGATCTCCAGCAGTTCAGCTTCTGATTGATCTGTTTTCATCTGGATGTCGTCATGAACCCAGATCAACTCGGCTGTTATTTTCCCATCATGCAGTTTGACTTCCTGCTGTATTAGTTTCATAATTTAATACAAAGTTTAACGAGTTTTTATTGTTTTGTTTTTGCAGCAAAATGTCCGACTGGCAGCAGAGGAAGCTGAGGTAACTTCAGACCGAGTCATTAAGGTTATTTAAATGTTTTAGTGATAATTTTATAACAATATAAAGACACAGAAAACTGGTGTAACTCACTTTTATAAGATGTGAAAAACTATTTACTAAGTTTTACTGGTTTTTCTTAAATGCTTTTATCATTAAGTAATTTTTTATATCAATAATTTGACATAATGTTTTTCAGTGATGAATCAGTTTGTCTGTTTTAACAACCTGTTTGATGGACTGTTGGTTCTTAACTGTGTTTATTTTAATTATTCATTCGGATGTTATAATAATTTATATAAAAATGAAGCTGTTGTTAAAATCAAATCCATTTTTTCTTGCCTCACAGCGGGTGTACAGAACGGCGGAGCCGACCCTGAACGCATCGCTGTCGACCATCAGAGGTGAGCAGAACAAGATGGCCGCCAAAAACTGACCTGCAGAATATTTCAGTTTATTCCTGACAGAGCAAATCATTTACATAAAAATGTTTAAAAAATAAGATGTTTGTGCAGAAACTGTTTAAAAGAAACAAGTTTATGTTTTTCACTTTGGAAGTGAAATGGTGATTACATAAAAAATGTAATTAAATTTGTTATTATTGTCTTTTAAAATGAATAAAATGATGAATATTCCCTTTGTGTTAATTTACAGAATAATATTTGGGATTCAGGTTGATTAAAAATTAAAAGTTAAATAATAATCCAGAGAAAATAGATGAAAAAATACAAAAATAAATCAAATTTGTAAACTTTAAATCAAACAAAACAAAATAATTTGATGCATATTCAAACCAATAATTAATAAACATTAATAAAATATGCACAAAATCTTAATTTAAAAAATAAATGAATAACGAAATTCTGACAAAATAAAAACAAAACAAAATGTAATAAAATAAGAATCAAGACTAAAAATGCAAAATAAAAATTTAAAAAGACAAAAAGAAAGAAAAAAAGTAGAAAAACTCAAATTAATTATAGTAGAAATAAAAAAGAACAGCTGCGGCCCGGTTGTTGTTGGATGTTGTTATGTTCTGGTTCTGGTTCTGACTCTGGTTCTGGTTCCCTCAGAAACGTACCGGTTCCTCAGCGACCCGCCTCCGGACCTTTATCCCAGCGCCGCCGCCATCGGCTTCTCCGGGTTCCTGGGACTCTACCTGGCCAGAGGTATTCTGTGTTCTGGACATCAGACCGGACCGGGTCGAACTGGACCGGGTCGGTCTCACACATTGTGTTGCTCCTCCAGGCTCCAGGCTGAAGCGCGTGGCGTTTCCTGCGGGCCTCATGGCGCTCAGCGCCTCCATGTTTTACCCCCAGCAGGCCGCCGGCCTGGCCCAGGTGAGCAGACCCACCCACAACTGGTTCTGGTTCTGGTTCTGGTTTGCTTTCAGGGTTTAGATCATTTGTTTTGTCTCCTCTGACTCTGGGTTTTTCTGAAAGAACTGGACCAGATTCTGGTTCTGACCCAGCTAAACCAGGTTTGGGTCGGGTTAATGGTTCTGACTGGTTTCGGACCATTTGAACTGGTTTGGACTCAATTGGATTTTTCCAGTTTACTGAAACTTGTTGGTTGCCATGACGCTTTTATTTATTATCAGCCGTATCTGATACATTCATCCAAATGTTTCTGGGATCATTTCAGCCCACAGATTCAGCCTGAACAAAGATGGCGTCCGTTTGACCTTTGAACCTCATTTTGACATCAGATCATTTCTGAACTTTTTCTTTCATTTTCTGCATCTCTGCTAAACTCCAGGAGGTTAACTGCTTTACTGGTTTACTGGTTTACTGGTTTACTGGTTTACTAGTTTACTGGTTTACTGGTGTACTGCTTTACTGGGTTACTGCTTTACTGCTTTACTGGTTTACTGGTTTACTAGTTTACTGGTTTACTGGTGTACTGCTTTACTGCTTTACTGGTTTACTGGTTTACTAGTTTACTGGTTTACTAGTTTACTGGTTTACTGGGTTACTGCTTTACTGCTTTACTGGTTTACTGGTTTACTAGTTTACTGGTTTACTAGTTTACTGGTTTACTGGGTTACTGCTTTACTGCTTTACTGGTTTACTGGTTTACTAGTTTACTGGTTTACTAGTTTACTGGTTTACTGGTTTACTGGTTTACTAGTTTACTGGTTTACTGGTGTACTGCTTTACTGCTTTACTGCTTTACTGGTTTACTGGTTTACTGGTTTACTAGTTTACTGGTTTACTAGTTTACTGGTTTACTAGTTTACTGGTTTACTGGTGTACTGCTTTACTGGTTTACTGGTTTACTAGTTTACTGGTTTACTAGTTTACTGGTTTACTGGTGTACTGCTTTACTGCTTTACTGGTTTACTGGTTTACTGGTTTACTGGTTTACTGGTTTACTAGTTTACTGGTTTACTAGTTTACTGGTTTACTGGTGTACTGCTTTACTGGTTTACTGGTTTACTAGTTTACTGGTTTACTAGTTTACTGGTTTACTGGTGTACTGCTTTACTGCTTTACTGGTTTACTGCTTTACTGGTTTACTGCTTTACTGCTTTACTGCTTTACTGGTTTACTGGTTTACTGGTTTACTAGTTTACTGGTTTACTAGTTTACTGGTTTACTGGTGTACTGCTTTACTGGTTTACTGGTTTACTAGTTTACTGGTTTACTAGTTTACTGGTTTACTGGTGTACTGCTTTACTGCTTTACTGGTTTACTGGTTTACTGGTTTACTGGTTTACTAGTTTACTGGTTTACTAGTTTACTGGTTTACTGGTGTACTGCTTTACTGGTTTACTGGTTTACTAGTTTACTGGTTTACTAGTTTACTGGTTTACTAGTTTACTGGTTTACTGGTGTACTGCTTTACTGCTTTACTGGTTTACTGGTTTACTGCTTTACTGGTTTACTGCTTTACTGCTTTACTGCTTTACTGGTTTACTGGTTTACTGGTTTACTAGTTTACTAGTTTACTAGTTTACTAGTTTACTGCTTTACTGCTTTACTGGTTTACTGCTTTACTGGTTTACTAGTTTACTGGTTTACTAGTTTACTGGTTTACTGGTGTACTGCTTTACTGGTTTACTGGTTTACTGGTTTACTGGTTTACTAGTTTACTGGTTTACTGGTGTACTGCTTTACTGCTTTACTGCTTTACTGCTTTACTGGTTTACTAGTTTACTGGTTTACTAGTTTACTGGTTTACTGGTGTACTGCTTTACTGGTTTACTGGTTTACTAGTTTACTAGTTTACTAGTTTACTGCTTTACTGCTTTACTGCTTTACTGGTTTACTAGTTTACTGGTTTACTAGTTTACTGGTTTACTGGTGTACTGCTTTACTGCTTTACTGGTTTACTGGTTTACTGGTTTACTAGTTTACTGGTTTACTGGTGTACTGCTTTACTGCTTTACTGGTTTACTGGTTTACTGGTTTACTAGTTTACTGGTTTACTAGTTTACTGGTTTACTGGTGTACTGCTTTACTGCTTTACTGCTTTACTGGTTTACTGCTTTACTGCTTTACTGCTTTACTGGTTTACTGGTTTACTAGTTTACTAGTTTACTGGTTTACTGCTTTACTGCTTTACTGGTTTACTGGTTTACTAGTTTACTGGTTTACTGGTTTACTGCTTTACTGCTTTACTGGTTTACTGGTTTACTAGTTTACTGGTTTACTGGTTTACTGGTTTACTAGTTTACTGGTTTACTGGTTTACTGCTTTACTGGTTTACTGGTTTACTAGTTTACTAGTTTACTGCTTTACTGGTTTACTGGTTTACTAGTTTACTGGTTTACTGGTTTACTGCTTTACTGGTTTACTGGTTTACTAGTTTACTAGTTTACTGGTTTACTGGTTTACTAGTTTACTAGTTTACTGGTTTACTGCTTTACTGCTTTACTGGTTTACTGGTTTACTAGTTTACTGGTTTACTGGTTTACTGCTTTACTGGTTTACTGGTTTACTAGTTTACTGGTTTACTGGTTTACTGCTTTACTGCTTTACTGGTTTACTGGTTTACTAGTTTACTAGTTTACTGGTTTACTGCTTTACTGGTTTACTGGTTTACTAGTTTACTGGTTTACTGGTTTACTGCTTTACTGGTTTACTAGTTTACTGGTTTACTGCTTTACTGCTTTACTAGTTTACTGGTTTACTGGTTTACTGCTTTACTGCTTTACTGGTTTACTGGTTTACTGGTTTACTGCTTTACTGGTTTACTAGTTTACTAGTTTACTGGTTTACTGCTTTACTGCTTTACTAGTTTACTGGTTTACTGGTTTACTGGTTTACTGCTTTACTGGTTTACTAGTTTACTAGTTTACTGCTTTACTGCTTTACTGCTTTACTGGTTTACTGGTTTACTGGTTTACTGGTTCCCAGTTTCATGGGAGAATCCTGGAGATGAAATATTTGACGTTTAGCTCAGGAAGCAGCCGCCCGTTCTGCTTGTCGGGTTCATTTGGGTGAAAACGTTCCAGGCGGCGCCGCCTTCCTGCCCTTTGGACTCGTTTCCTCCAGGACGGTTTGTGTTTCCTGGAGGAAACTGCAGCTGTGAGTAAAGTTTCCACCGCGGCTCGGTGTGAGAAACACGCCGACCCGTCGGACCGGAGCCTCAACAGAACCTGGGATCTCTGAAATGAGCAGAAAAATCCCAGATGGTTTGATTTTAATATTCTGAGACTGATGATGTGAAACTTTATTCAAGTAAATTCAAATGATTAGTTTGCTTTGACTTTAATGAACAACCAACCAGCTGCGCTAAGCTAACATGAAAAAATAACATTTGAACTGTTTAGAAAACCTTTTCACATTTTTCTTCTGACACATGGAATTTAGCTGTTTAGCATTAGCTTCCACTAAACGGTGTAGCGCTTATCGAAATTAATAATTAGTGCTTCAGGATTAGTGCAGCTAAACTTTAGCTAGCAGTGCCTACCACTGTTTATCATTCATATTATTTTATTCTAATTCTGCCCTATTTGTCTTTTCACTGTTTCATTTCGGTTCTTGTGATAAAAAGTTTGGATGGAGATTTTTTTGAATTTATTGTCATTTATTTTCCATTTTCACCAGTTGAGTCGAGACCAGGTGCTCACCTGGACTCGGCAGGGCCGCGTTGCCATGGAAACTCTGTGGAAAGATCCCCTGTTTGGCAAGAAAAAGGTCAGTCTGGGAAAAGTAGCATGATTGTGACCTCTGTTGGCTCCGCCTAACCTCACTCTGACGAGTTTGAACTGCTATTCTTTTAATTTCAGAATATTTCCGCATGTGAAAGATGATTATTTTCCAGTTTAATGATGATAAATATTGATCTGCTGTGTTTGAGGTGGTGAAACCCGGGAAGTCGGAGGGAGCAGAGAGCAGCGGCAGAAACGGCTGATCAGCTGAACAGAGCGGCGCTCTGAAGGACGGACGCCTGGTCCAGGAAGCAGGAAACCTTCTTCCTCCTCCGCTCGTCATCGTTTTCTGTCTCCTGTGAGCTGAACACGAACTCTCAGTTCTCTGGATCGTCTCGTCTTCCTGCTGACAGGGAATCATCTGCAGTTCTGTTTCCTCACTGGTTCTGTCCAAACCAAGCAGAACCCGCCTGCAGCACACCTCACTGCCGTCTCACACCTCCTGTTGTTTTACAGTCACCATCCATCCATTTTCTTTCATCCTTGTCCCTCAGTGGGGTCGGGAGGGTTGCTGGTGCCTCTCCAGCTAACGTTCCAGGCGAGAGGCGGGGTCACCTGGACAGGTCACCTGGACAGGTCACCTGGACAGGTCACCAGTCTGTCGCAGGGCAACACAGAGACACACAACCATGCACACACACACTCACACCTAGGGGCAATTTGGAGAGGCCAATTAACCTGACAGTCATGTTTCTGGACTGTGGGAGGAAACCGGAGTACCTGGAGAAAACCCACCATGCACAGGGAGAACATGGAGACTCCATGCAGAAAGACTGGGAATCGAACCCAGAACCTTCTTGCTGCAAGGCAACAGCTCTACCCACTGCGCCACTGTGCAGCCTGTTTTACAGTCACATAAACTTCATATTATGGATCAAAACCTGTGAAATGTAGAAGATAAGAGTTAAATATGGGTTAAAACTGTCTCAGAATTAACTAATCAGGAACTTTTATGTCTTTAATTGTTTTAGTTAAATAATTAATCCAGAAAATGAGTTAAAGATGCAGCCAAACGATGATTAAAATACTTACTAATGATGCTTTCTGTGTGTTTATCCATCGTAAATGTTATTAAATAGATGTTTATGCATGGCTGCATGTTCTCACTAAATGTCAGTAAATATGTTATTTAATAATAAAACATTTGGTGAGTTTTCTGATCTTTTCAGGTTTTTTCACACTGTAAACATTTTCTTGCTGTTGCAGAAAAAACATTTTAATTTAATTGGTTGGATTTAAATATTTAAGCATATTTTACACATAATTTTGTGTAATTTAACTGACATGCAGATGAATCTCCAGCGCCCCCCAGAGGTCGGGGATGAAACGGAACAATTAGGGACGGATTAATCAGAAGAGTGTAAATAATATTTTTATTTAATGTGACAGAAGAATCAAACTTGTTGAACAAAATTAATTAAAATATTCAAGTTCATCTGTTTTTATTGAACAGAAAATAAATTCATCCTGAAACGTTTCATTGTTGAAATGAATCAGGATTTTTTTCACTTTCAGACTTTAAAATAAAACATTAGAAACATTAAAATGACATGAAGATGGAAAGAAACAGCTCAATTAATTAAAGACTGAAGCCAAATAATTACATATTTATGAACCAAATTTTGTTCATTTTTAATTTCTTACTCAAAAATAATCCTGTAATTGAACCATATTGATCTACGGGTCGGCCGGTTCTGTTCGGATCAGAACCAGGACACTTCAGCTGAACCTCCAGATTTTCTGGACTTTTCCTGCAGCATCCAGTCAGTTCAGAAGGTCAAAGGTGAAATGATTCATTATCGCCTTAAATCTCATCAACTGTCATGAACCGTTTCCAATAGTTACAATACTTACAACTGAATTATGTTTATTATTCCAAATCTTATTCTGATATAAATTCTTCTTTTTGAACCTTTCTGAGTTTTTCAGAGACTTTGTTGCATCATTACTGCTCGTTTATTGATTCTGGACTAAAAGCACAGAAATGCTGGTTAATATTAGACAGAATAAAATATTTATAAACTAAATGAAGTAAAATACACTCAGAATCACGTCGACACATTTTCTCTATTTAGAAGCTGAAGCTGTAAAGACGAGCTCCTCCTCCTCCTCCTCCTCCTCCTCCTCCTCCTCCTCCTCCTCCTCCTCCTCCTGCTCCTGCTCCTCCTCCTCCTCCTCCTCCTCCTCCTCCTCCTCCTCCTGCTCCTGCTCCTCCTCCTCCTCCTGCTCCTGCTCCTGCTCCTGCTCCTCCTCCTCCTCCTCGGCCCGGCGGTCGGTCGGTCACTCCTCGGCCGGAGTGGCCATCTTGACCAGGCTGTCCTTGTCGAACCTGAAGAGCCTCCAGCCCTCCTCCTGGGACAGATCCTCGGCGCCGCGCCGCTTGTAGAACTGGACCGACGGCTGGTTGTTCTCCGCCACCACGAACATCATGCCGGTGCAGCGCGTCTTCATGGCCAGCTGGACGACATGAGGTTCAAAAACATTTTCACTTCCTCCACGTAGAGCATTTATGATCAGGAACATTTAGGGAATAAAGGAACTGAAGCCAGTTTCTGTTTCCTTACGTCGCTGAGATGCCGCAGGATTCCTGAACCGATGCCGAGCCCTGAACGGGAGAGAAAGTTTAGAACTTCTTTATTTGGGGAAGCAGAGGAACAGAAACGGACCCCCCTCGGTGGGTTTCTCACCTCTGCACTTGTCCATCACATAAAACTCCTCCAGGTACAGCTGCTTGCCCACCCAGGGGTCATAGGTGAAGTAGTACATGGCAAAGCCCACCACGTCCGGCTCTGCAGAGAGAAGGGGGGGTCATTGATGTGTGGGTGTCCAAAGTGTGGCCTGGGGGCCGTTTGGGGTCCCTGACCTCAATAACAAAAGAAAAAGAAAAAAACTGCACAAACTGTTTTCCAGCTCAAGTTTTTGTTTCTATCTTAAGACAATAATCTGACAATAATCAACCTTGTATTTCTTGACTTATTGTAAACAAACATCCAGTCTTTTTTTAAACTCGGCAGCAGATTTTGGTGCAGCCAATCAGGAAACTGCTGGAAAAAAGCAGGAAGTTTTCCAGAGAAGCAAAGATTCACAATAAACACGGAAGAAAAAAATGTAACCAGTCGGATCCAGTCGACATTACGACGTCTTTGCTGGTTTTGTTTTATTAAAATATATATATATTTTTTGAAATGAATATAAAAATATTTCTGTTTGTGGCCATCAATCTTTTTTCCACTCGATGTTTTTGGTTCCCATGGCAACGGTTTGGTTTAGAGCTGCTGATGGAAAAACACGGTTTGATTTCTGTATTTATGCATTTTAAATGAGTTTTCCACCCGACCCCTGATGAGCGGCTCGCTCTGCAGGTGGAAATGTTTTCCTCTCTTGTTCTGAGGTGGTTGACCTTTGACCCCCTTCTCCTGTGCTTTATGTGGAAACATCCCGGCTCTCATTTCAGGCTCATCTCTGCTGCTACTGCTGAGTTTGTTCTGCAGATCGTTTCAGGCTGAACACCTGCAGCCCTCGCTCGGCTCTGCTGCCTGGACGTAAACAGGAAGCAGAGCCGCTGACGAACCAGCTGGTGGGAAACTGGAGCAGCTCATCAGGAACATGAAACCAGTAAGGTGACTGGTTTCTCTCCACTGGTTCGTACCGTCGCTGCTGTTCTCTCCTGGAGTTTCAGCGATGATGCAGTGGTAAAACGGCGTCTCGCCGAACCCATCCTCAAGGAGATCTGGAAGGAAGAACCGTTTTAACCAAACCATGAAGAAGAACGACGATGACCTGCAGAAACATCCAGACTCTCACCCTTTTCCGTCAGCGTGACCTGGCTCTCCATCTCTTCATATTTTGCAAGTTCCTGAAATGACAGGAAAGATTCATTAGCAGTGAAATGTAGCTTCCACTGCTAATGTCAGAGATGCTGCTAGCTTCCACTGCTAATGTCAGAGATGCTGCTAGCTTCCACTGCTAATGTCAGAGATGCTGCTAGCTTCCACTGCTAATGTCAGAGATGCTGCTAGCTTCCACTGCTAATGTCAGAGATGCTGCTAGCTTCCACTGCTAATGTCAGAGATGCTGCTAGCTTTCACTGCTAATGTCAGAGATGCTGCTAGCTTTCACTGCTAATGTCAGAGATGCTGCTAGCTTCCACTGCTAATGTCAGAGATGCTGCTAGCTTCCACTGCTAATGTCAGAGATGCTGCTAGCTTTCACTGCTAATGTCAGAGATGCTGCTAGCTTCCACTGCTAATGTCAGAGATGCTGCTAGCTTCCACTGCTAATGTCAGAGATGCTGCTAGCTTTACTGCTAATGTCAGAGATCCTGCTAGCTTTCACTGCTAATGTCAGAGATGCTGCTAGCTTCCACTGCTAATGTCAGAGATGCTGCTAGCTTTCACTGCTAATGTCAGAGATGCTGCTAGCTTCCACTGCTAATGTCAGAGATGCTGCTAGCTTCCACTGCTAATGTCAGAGATGCTGCTAGCTTCCACTGCTAATGTCAGAGATGCTGCTAGCTTCCACTGCTAATGTCAGAGATGCTGCTAGCTTCCACTGCTAATGTCAGAGATGCTGCTAGCTTCCACTGCTAATGTCAGAGATGCTGCTAGCTTCCACTGCTAATGTCAGAGATGCTGCTAGCTTCCACTGCTAATGTCAGAGATGCTGCTAGCTTCCACTGCTAATGTCAGAGATGCTGCTAGCTTCCACTGCTAATGTCAGAGATGCTGCTAGCTTCCACTGCTAATGTCAGAGATGCTGCTAGCTTCCACTGCTAATGTCAGAGATGCTGCTAGCTTCCACTGCTAATGTCAGAGATGCTGCTAGCTTCCACTGCTAATGTCAGAGATGCTGCTAGCTTTCACTGCTAATGTCAGAGATGCTGCTAGCTTTCACTGCTAATGTCAGAGATGCTGCTAGCTTCCACTGCTAATGTCAGAGATGCTGCTAGCTTCCACTGCTAATGTCAGAGATGCTGCTAGCTTCCACTGCTAATGTCAGAGATGCTGCTAGCTTTCACTGCTAATGTCAGAGATGCTGCTAGCTTCCACTGCTAATGTCAGAGATGCTGCTAGCTTCCACTGCTAATGTCAGAGATGCTGCTAGCCTCCACTGCTAATGTCAGAGATACTGCTAGCTTCCACTGCTAATGTCAGAGATGCTGCTAGCTTCCACTGCTAATGTCAGAGATGCTGCTAGCTTCCACTGCTAATGTCAGAGATGCTGCTAGCTTCCACTGCTAATGTCAGAGATGCTGCTAGCTTCCACTGCTAATGTCAGAGATGCTGCTAGCTTTCACTGCTAATGTCAGAGATGCTGCTAGCTTTCACTGCTAATGTCAGAGATGCTGCTAGCTTCCACTGCTAATGTCAGAGATGCTGCTAGCTTCCACTGCTAATGTCAGAGATGCTGCTAGCTTCCACTGCTAATGTCAGAGATGCTGCTAGCTTCCACTGCTAATGTCAGAGATGCTGCTAGCTTTCACTGCTAATGTCAGAGATGCTGCTAGCTTTCACTGCTAATGTCAGAGATGCTGCTAGCTTTCACTGCTAATGTCAGAGATGCTGCTAGCTTTCACTGCTAATGTCAGAGATGCTGCTAGCTTCCACTGCTAATGTCAGAGATGCTGCTAGCTTCCACTGCTAATGTCAGAGATGCTGCTAGCTTTCACTGCTAATGTCAGAGATGCTGCTAGCTTCCACTGCTAATGTCAGAGATGCTGCTAGCTTCCACTGCTAATGTCAGAGATGCTGCTAGCTTCCACTGCTAATGTCAGAGATGCTGCTAGCTTCCACTGCTAATGTCAGAGATCCTGCTAGCTTTCACTGCTAATGTCAGAGATCCTGCTAGCTTCCACTGCTAATGTCAGAGATGCTGCTAGCTTTCACTGCTAATGAGATGCTGCTAGCTTCCACTGCTAACAGCATCTCACAATAAGTTTTAAACACCAGAGATTGGATTTGTCACTTTGACTCAATGATTGTTATCAAAGTTGCAACATTTGTTGCATTTTCAGCTGCTGAAAATGAGTCAAACCAACCGAACCGTTTGAAAAACATGTCCTCCTGCTCGCCTGTGGGGGCGCTGCACCCAGAACCACTGAAGGAAACGACATGGAAACCTCTGAAGAAGACACTTTCTTCACAAAATATGAAAAGAAAATGAAGTGGCGTCAGATTTTAGCATTTGTAGGATTTCTCTTAGAGAAAAAAACATGAGTCATTTCTGCTGCTAGCACGTTTGTTTTGGTTGCATTTACCCAGAATGCCCTGCGCTGCACTCCACCGCCCGTTTGTGAGTGGTTTCCTGTTTGCTTCATCATTTTAGGTTTCATAACAAATATTTTTCCCTTCCATTTACTTTTGCAATGTGAACTTACTTTCTGGATTTCTCACCACACAACTGCAGTTCCACACCTCACATCCCTTATAATCAGATTTAGTAAGTTTATTAATGTCTTCACCGTTAAAACTCCTCAAAGCTCGTCATGTTCCGCTGTTTATATAAAACGTAGTGAGATTAGAGTGTAAAGTTGTCATATTTTGCAGACATGGCTGTGACATGAAGTCAGATTTGTTATTTTTGTCGGGTCAGCTCGCAGTCAGGGTCAGTCTGGAAACATAAGCTCGGCGACAGACAGACTGACCATATTTGGAGAACCGGAAGTCAGAACGGTTGAGTCTCGGGGATCTGACCTCATTCTTTGTCATCCTCCATCATTCGACGCCAGTTTTATTTTCCACCTTCAAAAACATTCAAATTTAAGAGGAAACGTGTGTTTATATTTTACCTTCACCAGTCGTAATATATCGGACACGTCTTTGGGCTCAGCTTTTCGTAATTTATACTCCATTTTCTTCTTTTACTCTTTTTTCCTTTCGTTAGAAGACCTCTGTATGTGAAGTGGAAGATCAGGTGCTTCTTCATTCGCTTCGCAGTGGCTTTTCCCCCACAGTCAGCCTCTGGTCAGGACCTGTTCGTCGGTGTGAGCTCATCCAGCTCTCGGTGGCCCCTCACTGGGTCGCTGTTCATCTGCTCTGCCTTTGTTTACGCCGGGTGCTTTATACCCGCCTCGCGCTCGACTTCTATTGGTCAGCTGACCAGGTTCTAAGATCTCTGACGAATCAGCGACCACCTCTCTGGATTCAGGGTTCTGCTCGTCCAATCAGCATAAAGAGGGGCTGAACATTGGATTTTTGTTTTGATTCTTTAACATACAACCTTTAAACATATTTTATTTTTCAATTAAAACATTAAAAAGCGTATTTACATTGGATTATTCAAATGTATTTACTACAAAAATGAATACGTAGTTTGAAAAAGATGTTTTTAGCGTCTGCAAATGTTATTAAATTGTAATAAAACGGCCCTGTGGAGTGACACGAGTTGTTACTGGCCACAGGGGGAAGAAGAGGAATTTTCCATCCCTCCCATGAGGGTCGGACTGTAACTACACACCCAGGTCACACAGCAACGGTTTGGATCATTCATGAATACAGTAGAGGGTTAGAAGTTAATGTGTAACCAGACGCTGGTGTTTTCTGTAACTTTCTGATTGTTTCTTTCACTGGTTGTTCCTGTAAATCTATCTGAATCACAGAGTTGAAACTGTTTAAGGTGACAAGAACAACCAAATCAGGTTGAGCTGATTAAGATAGATCTGAACCGGATCTGAACCGGATCTGAACTGGATCTGAACCGGATCTGAACCGGATCTGATCTGAACTGGATCTGATCTGATCTGAACCGGATCTGAGATCTGAACTGGATCTGATCTGGATCTGAACTGGATCTGATCTGAACTGGATCTGAACCGGATCTGAACTGGATCTGAACCGGATCTGAACTGGATCTGAACCGGATCTGATCTGAACTGGATCTGAACTGGATCTGATCTGGATCTGAACTGGATCTGATCTGAACCGGATCTGAACCGGATCTGAACCGGATCTGAACTGGATCTGAACCGGATCTGAACTGGATCTGAACTGGATCTGATCTGAACCGGATCTGAACTGGATCTGAACTGGATCTGATCTGAACTGGATCTGAACTGAACCGGATCTGAACCGGATCTGAACCGGATCTGAACTGGATCTGAACTGGATCTGAACCGGATCTGAACTGGATCTGAACTGGATCTGAACTGGATCTGAACCGGATCTGAACTGGATCTGAACTGGATCTGAACTGGATCTGAACCAGATCTGAACTGGATCTGAACCGGATCTGAACTGGATCTGAACTGGATCTGGATCTGAACCGGATCTGAACTGGATCTGAACTGGATCTGAACTGGATCTGAACTGGATCTGAACCGGATCTGATCTGAACTGGATCTGAACTGGATCTGATCTGAACCGGATCTGAACTGGATCTGATCTGAACTGGATCTGAACTGGATCTGTTATAAAGGCCTTTTATGGATATTTTCTCCCAAAGGAGGAGATTCCAGTACAGAATCAGAATTTCATAAAAATAAAAAAAACTGACATACTAAAAGTATGAAAAGTTTGTTTCATACTTTTAATACTTACATTTCACACCTCCTTAAAGGTTATTATTTTCAAAAGGTCCTAAATCAAATGAGACTCACTGGATTCTAGTTTATTGAATATGATTGATGATGAAATCAACGATGCATTTAAAGTTCAGAAACCTGTTTAGTTCACATTGAGTTTCCTGTTATTTAAGACTAGAAATAGAAATGTCCATTACTGTCCCACAGAGGAAAATTCAAATTCAACATGCATGTTAGAGAAAACAGACTGTGCAGTCACTGCCAGTTAAAATAGCTTTTTCTCTTCAGATTCAAATTAATGTGTAATTGTTCAAACAGCTGCAGGAATATTAGCTGAAATGGTCAAACCGCTGCAGACACACACACACACACACACACACACACACACACACACACACACACACACACACAGGGAGACTTTATACAGACTAGTTAACCTGACAGGCTTTTTTCTTTTACTGTGGGAGGAAGCCGGAGCACCCGGAGAGAACCCACGCATGCAGACTCAGGACCTTCTTGCTGCAAGGCAACTGCCACTGTGCAGCCCCCTAACAATTGAACCCTTTTTGTTTGAATTGACCAAACAATTTGCAAATTGGAAATTGCAATTCCAGACTGTTTGGACAGTCTGTCCAGTCTGTCCAAACGTCTGAACAGACTGGACGTTTGTCCAGTCTGTGTTGCCCTGAGACAGACTGGGTCACCAGTCTATCTCAGGGCAGACTGACTGGACAGACACAGACTGGACAAACGTCCATACACACACACACACACACACACAGGGAGACTTTATACAAACCATTAACCTGACAGGCTTTTTTCTTTTACTGAGGGAGGAAGCCGGAGTACCCGGAGAGAACCCACGCATGCAGACTCAGGACCTTCTTGCTGCAAGGACGTTTGTCCAGTCTGTGTTGCCCTGAGACAGACTGGGTCACCAGTCTATCTCAGGGCAGACTGACTGGACAGACACAGACTGGACAAACGTCCATACACACACACACACACACACACAGGGAGACTTTATACAAACCATTAACCTGACAGGCTTTTTTCTTTTACTGAGGGAGGAAGCCGGAGTACCCGGAGAGAACCCACGCATGCAGACTCAGGACCTTCTTGCTGCAAGGCAACTGCCACTGTGCAGCCCCCTAACAATTGAACCCTTTTTGTTTGAATTGACCAAACAATTGTGCAAATTAGAAGTACATAACCAGTCGCCAGTCTGTCTCAGGGTAAACAGTAAACCCCAACATACATTTGTATTATAAGCTTGCATACAAATAAGAAAATGATCTATTGGGAGTTGAAAGTCTTGCCTATAGATGTCCAGAAACGTTGGATGAGGCTGGGTTTCTTGGCTTTTTTTACTATTTTCTTTTTGCAGATGGAAATTAATGCCTTGTCTACCACTGAACTGTTTAAACCCAACAGTAAGAAAATGTCTTTTCTTGAGCAGCCTATTTTTTTGGAGACTTCTCTCAGGATGTCTTTGCTGAGACTGGTCAGTTTACTTTGAAAATCCTTCAGGTCCTGCTCCTTGACCTCGGCCCAGATTTTCTCAGACAACCTCTCTGTGATTGTTTGGAGGTGTCTGTACTTGCAGGTTATTTTTGATTTTGTTATGGCCTTGGTAACAATTGCACTAACAAGCAGCATGATGGATGACTGCTGCTCCTTTTCTGGGTCTGAACCCTCCTGCTCTGCATCAACTAACTGTCTCCCTTTTGAGAGGGTTGATGCCTCTGACACGACGTTTTCCACTGTTGAAACTGTTGTTGAATCCTCTTCATCTCTGTAAAATCGGTTTTCAGTTGTTGGAAGAGCATCCAATGAATCATCTGGGCTCTCTAAACGGTGTTGGTCATAGATTGACTTTTTCACTTCCGTGATCTTTGGTAGCACGTCAAAGATAAAGTCTTCCGTCATTTCCAAATGTGACTCCTTTTCCTTAAGTTGAGTCGTCTTTGTCAGATCTGAAAACTCTTGAGAAATAAAGTCATCCACCATCTTTAAATCTGATTCCCTCTCATTAGAGATCAAATCATTTGCATTGGTGATATTTGAAAGTTCCTCCAAAATGAATTCATCCACCATCTTCAAGTCTGATTCCTGATTTTCAGAAACCAGATTTCTGTCACACGTCTCGTCTGTTGCCTCCTCAGAGTCTAATTTCTCCACAGCCTGGAAATGACCAACATCAGAGCCGGCACCTGGGTGGTCTTTTTTCCGTTGCAGGTATCCAGCAATTTCTGGTTCTGTCTCACTATTTTCTTCAAAGTAAATCTGTAATAATTCCTCTATCAGCCGGAGTGCATGTGGAAAGATGGAATCCACGGCCTCCGACCAAGACAAGCGGACCACAGAAGTATCCTGATCGTGCGTGGACCAGACAGCGCTCAACGATTCTTTGACATATTTAATGAATAATTCATTGAAACTGTCAAAGCTCATGGGATGAATCTTCCCTGTAATCGCAAAGAGGTCTGAGAATGATGTTAGCAGCACATTGCCCAAGATCGTGTCCACATCTTGGGATCTGATGTCCTGTTTAGGGATATTGCAGAGAATAAAGGTGTAACATTTATCCAGTAACTTCAACAGCAGATGCTTCAAGTTGGACTTTGTGTCGCAATCAGGTTTCCCCATGGCCAAATCCATTATCCGATTCAATGAAAAGGACAAAAGAAACTCTTCCATCATCGGTGTGATCATGTCCTCAGTTAATGCAAGAGGCTTTGGATTCTTTAAGTGGCTCATAGCTTCTTGGATTTGCAATGGAAGGTAAAGCAAAATTTCGTTTAAATCGCAAACTATCTCAGTCTCTCACCAAACTTCAACTGTCTCTCACAAAGAAAGCGGCAGAAGAAAAGACAAAATACTCAGAAAACTCTGTGATGTCATAAAGGACCAGATTCCATCCAAGAACGTTGCGTCAGCTCAGCAACCGTTGCTAGGTGCCACCAGCTGTGTGCAGCTCAGAGAAATAAAGTCTAATTTAAAGGGGGGAAAGTGAAAGTTAACATGTTTTAGAGGCTCTGAGGCTGAGAAGGACTCCTCCACTCACTGAATACTTCCACTCTTTGAATGATGTAGCGCAAAAAAAAGATTTAAGTGCTTGACTGAGACAGGACTCACAAGCATTGTTTTCAGATTACTTCAACAACCGAACTTACTACAAACGATCCAGAAAATGGATCATTTGCGATTCTACGCAATTGAGGCCGCAATTTTCACTCATCACCTGCTGCTCCGCCTAATCGTCATGTTTCACATCATGTGTTGATTTTTTCACTGTTCAGCGTCAGATTCTCTTTTTTTATGCCATAATTCACATCTAGTTCGTCGCTCCGTTTTATGTCCCGCTTCTCCTGTTTCAGAGTTTTGCGCAATGTGAGCGTCTTTTTTTAACCCCCTAAGATGCAGGGCGGTCGGGAAGCGTATTGATGGGGAAAAGGCAGACTGACATAAACCTTTTAAAACAACGGAAACAATTTCTGCATTCTGATTATTGAAATTTAAAAGTGCTGTGTTGTTCTATCACCCCGTTTCATACCGGACCACTTACAGCTCCGTGTTAACGCTATAAAATGAACGCTCTCTATCGTGGCATCACCCATGGAGGGATTTCTTTATTTAAATTGGTTCATTTTTCAGAGGGATACACAGTGAGGGTGTCGTGATTTTAGCTACCAGTAGCAGGAGAACGGAGCTGCACCAAGAAGCTAACAGAAGCTACAAACACTGAATAGAAGAAGAGCTGCCATCGATACAGTTGCAGCCAAGCATGATTTAATGTTACACAATACAGTTTTACTAAGTTGCTCACAGTCTAAACTGGCCTTGTTGTGCATTTATGGTGCAAAATTTACCTTTGACCAAACGCCCCCCAAAGGCATCCCAGCGCCCCCCTTTAGTAAAGATGTCCGCTAGCGCCCCCTGCCGTCCTCTGAACGCAACCTGGGGGGCGGTACCGCCCACGTTGAGAACCGCTACTCTGAAACCTGAAAAACATCCCAACTTCAGAAGATGAGCTTTAACCTAACAGAGCTCTGCGGTTCCTCCTGTCAGTATGAGAGTCAGGGTGAGGAGGCGCCATGTTAGGAAGAGAAGCTGCAGGATCTTCAGGTTACTGATTATCCCTCTGTCTGGACACATGATCAATAGAACCAGTTTAAAAACTAAAATGAATGGTTATATGCCCGACATGGAAACCTGGGATGCACTCTGTACCCACAAGAAAGGTTACTTTAAATACTTTTAATGGTAGATGGCAAGTTAAGTTAATTTACCTTACTAATACCAACACTACAAAAGTATAAGTAAGTTGGGCCTGATCAGGAGATTCTAAATTCGGGGGAGCCCAGGTGTGAGCAACAGAGGAGAGCACACAATGTATATAAAAAAATTAGAATTTAATATAAACATTTGTGGAATCACATTGTACAAATAAACAAAAATTGCGCGCTTTTTTAAAAATAACCCAGTCTTTTTGATGTCTGTCAAATGCTCTTTCAAAGTTTGTTTAGTCTTTCCAATGTGTTTGAAATATTTTTTTATGTTTCACGGCTGGTGACCAGTCGGGTCAGTGTGTACCAGTTCACTCGGTCCTCTGGGCCGGGGCTCGCCATCCAAGTTCTTGTAAAGGTGATCTTGATGTCTCTGGGCACGATGCTTCAAAAGTGCACCATAGAAAAAAAACCTGATCTGGAAGAAGGTCAAAGTAAAGCATCTTAAAATTCAGGACGCTAATATCAATAAAGCTTAAGCAACAATTCAAATTTCAAACTAAAAGTGCCAAACTACATTTATAACACTAAATGTAACATTCAAAATGTGGATTAGAAACCCGCATTAACTGACCTACAGAGAACAGAAAGTTCCTAAGTAATAAGAACACATCACAGCAGCATCACATTAACAACGTTGAAATATTAAAACGTGCTAATAGAAAAAGAAGTAAATTTACATGGAAAAAATACAACATACACAATAATAATGATATAAAGTTTACAATTTTATTTTTTATTGCATTTGAACAGTTATCAGGTATTTTAGCCAATTTTTAGCGAATTTACTGGGCCAACGGCTGAGCGCGTGCGATTACTCACCGATGCTTCAATGCTATATGACTACCGGGGATTTTTCCGGACGTCAGCTGCTAGAAGCTGTTTATTAAAAAAAAACCAGATTCACTATTTTGAATTATGAATTCTGCGATACTAATTTAACATTGTCTTACCAATTTCCAGGATTCTTCAAAGAATTTAACGCGATCTTCTAGGAAATTTACGGGACAACCGTCAGCTCTCAGCTCTCACGAGAGTTAAACGCAATCTGAGCTGAATCTCAGCGCTGCAGTTAAAGGGGCGGGACAATCAACCTGATTGGCTGATGTGAAATCAGACGGTGCCAGTTATTGGTTGTTTGAACTGTCACTTAAAGCAATCACTAAAGGGATATTTCACAGGTTTAAAAGATTTTTAGCACTTTATTTTATCAATATTTATGAAAATATTTACAAACATTTTTTTTAAACTTTATTACTTTTTAATCTCGTTGTAGAATAAGATATTAAATCAACATCTATTCATTTTACTTGTGTTTTTAACTCTGGGTTACAACTCCATGCCATGATGTTCAGGATTTAATAATGGCATCTCAAGGTGTCAACATTGCAGATGGTGGGCTGAAGGAAATACAGCTTTATTTTGTAGCAATTCAAGCGCTACCCAGCTTTTATCGCTTCAAAATTTAATCAGCACAGAAACTCCAAAGCACAAAAAGAAGCTATATATACATGCAACACATGCATTTTTTTATTTTTTTTGTCATAGTACCCCGAATAATTTAAAATTACTTTCACCCCTTTATGATTCTGCAGTCTACCAGGTGCTGAGGAGGAAGGATCTGTGATAATGTGACAGACAATGTGCATGTAGGATGCAGCAGTGTGTCACTGAAGGAGCTCTGCAGCTCAGCAGCAGCTTCATGCATGAGATGAAGACAATGTCCATCAGTGTTTTAGCTACTGTAGCCACAGTAACAGTTATTTAAAATATTAAAAATATCTGCTTGATTAGTGGAATGGAATTAAATGAAGAAACATATTTCATATTATCATATTTTTCAAGAGTCGTTTATTTTCTAACGTTATTTTTGATATTTAAAATGAAGCTGGTAGTGTGAATCACTAAAGAGAATACCTGTTAAAGAATAAAAATAGACGTAAACGTGTAATGCAGGTAAATAGACGAAGTAAAACGTGGGTTAGCTCGCTAGAGGTGCCTGGCAGACTTTACTGAGGGCACACAAACCACAAACCCATCGTTGCGTAGCGGCGCGTCAATGCGTCAGTTTAACGTGAACGTGATGACGTACGAACCTGGAAGCAGTTGTGTTTTTGTCCGCTGTTTGGCATCGCATCGTCCTCCAGAGAAAGTCTGTCATTTTCGTCCTGTTTCTGTTGTGTTCGTGTCTCAGTCCGGACCCAGAAAGCGGTTCCGCTGTGAGCTCAGACTCCATCATGCTCTCACCGAGGTTGGTCCCGATTTGAACCGGGTTTTAACGCTTCCGCTGCGGATTCCTAACTACTTCACAGGGCGGAGTGACTCTCTGGCCTGATTGCAGCGAAATAAACTGGATGTAACGCAGATTATTTATCTAATTTCTGGGTTTAATGATGACATATTTCTGTAAAAAGAAGTCAGTAAAGTGCGACACCAGAACCGAGCCCAGCAGTTCAAACAAACCTCAACTTATTATCCTGCTTTCAGAAACACTCGGTCCATAAAATAACTTCTTTACTCTCATTTTTCTACTCGCTCCCTGCTGGTGTCTGCAGAGGTTCACATTTTTACACTTCAATGAAACAAATTTAACTCCAGTAAATACAAAATGTATTTTTAAATCTACCCAGAACAGCCTGCATCTATCTGTGAGTTATAGTCTTGTATTTTTCCCGTTGCTCCAGGTTCCGGTCTCTGAGCCGAGCTGCCTCCCTGACCTGCAGGTCGCTCTGCTCGGCTGCAGCATCCAGACCAGGCCGGGCGCCCGACATGGCCGAGGGTCAGGCTGCAAACACAGATCCTCCTTATAAATCACATTTCCCAAAGAACTGGTGAAACTGTTGCTTTGTAAACTATAAACGGTGAAAGTTATCGCTGCTCTGCTGCTTTTATACTTCAGAATTAATTTTAGGTTGATAAAATTGTACATTTTAAGCATCAATTTATATTTGTTGACCATCATTGATTGGAAACTATCAAATTTTCACATAAATAAAACAATTATGAGTGACTGTGTCATTCAATAAAACTGCACTTCTATTTACATGAAGTAAATAGACAAAAACTATATATAAATTTTTAAATGTATGCTATAATTAAGTGACTAATAGCAAAATAAATGTTGAAATAATTACGTTAAATTATATTCTATATAAGAAATGTTCACATTTCTCTATTAAAAATTATTCCATATTTGCTTGTCTTCATAATTTACTCTCATTAAATTGATTCTGGCATCTGATTGGTTAAGCTTCACACAGACTTAACAGCAGACCAATCCGCTCGTCTTTAGCAGAATAAGCTCCGCCCACTGAGTCTAATGTTAAAGCCTGAATATCAATTAATGATTTACAGCAACAGAAAAGTGTTTTAAATGTTATTAATGGTTATAACAACATAGTAATGATAATAATATGCTTTTAGCTTATTTATTTTTTCAATTATATAATAATTTAAATAACGAGTAAATATTTGTAAATACTGAATTATTGTATATTTATCTGGTTTTGTTCTACAGATCAGATAAATTCTCTAACATTTCCCTCCATCCCTACTGAGATGAAGTAAAAATGAATTTTAGTTGTTTTTAGTTTCTGCTCTTTAGATGTTTAATGAGTTTTTATCTTGTTTTCTTTTCTGCAGGAAATCCACTTTTACACGTTTCAAATGGTAAATTTAAACCAATCCTAACTACCTGAACCACAGAAGTTTAATTCAAGTCGCTTTAATTTTACTCTTAATTCCTTCTGCTTGTTTTTATTCCATTTTCCTGAAACTCGTCTGATTTCAGGGCTGCATTTTAACCGCAGCGTCTCTTTAATTCCTCTTTCTGCAGCGTTTTAACCTGTTTTTCTCCTTCCTCTCTGTAGTTTGTAGTTTCTTCTTGTCTGGCTGGTTTAGTGGAGAAACAGTGAAATCTTCTGCAGTCCTTCACTCCTCCTCTTCCTCCTCCTCCTCTTCCTCCTCCTCCTCATCGTCGCTCTGGGAAACATAAATCTGACTGTTTTCTCTTGTTTCAGTGCGAAACAGGCTGAGGGAAATAGTTGGAGCTTCGACAAACTGGAGGTAAATAATAATAATAGATCCAGTTTTAACTGGTTGATACTGAAATCTGGTTTTCTTTGAGATAATTATGTTTTATTTTTCCTAAAAACACATTAAGAAGTAAAAATGTGCTGCAAGTAGCAACGTATATCTGATTTTATGAGTCAATAAAAGCTACGTGTTGCTATTTGATGCTTTTATGGAAAATATACAATATTCTTTTTCTGTTGTTTTTGTCTTAGGTTTTTATAATATTGTCAAAAATATATAATTCATGTTTTTTGTGTTTCTGTTAAGAAACTAAATATTTAAAAATTTGGATTTAAATTATTTAGATTAGATGTAAAAATAAGTTTTTAATTAAGAGAAAAGGAAACTTTCTGTATAATTATTTCTTTTATCTGCAACGTCTCAGTTCGTCTTTTCAATTTTCTTGAAATAAAGAATGAAACGTTGCGCCCCGTCTTCTGTTTCCCCGTCGTCATAGCGACCACCAGCAGGCCATGGCGGAGCGCGTGTCCCTGGCGTCCATGTTGGCCAGGTCTCAGAGCGAGCTTCCCGCCAGGCGGATGAAGGACAGCTTCCTGGAGGTTCACCTTCCTCTGGGCTCGGAGCCGGAGCTCCGGGAGAAATACCTGACCTACCACAACACCGTCAGGTAACGCAGCGCCCTGACCCCACTTCCTGCTGTTCCCCCTCTGACCTCTGACCTCTGTGACTCTGATCAGGTTTGGAAGGATCCTGGAGGACCTGGACAGCCTGGCAGGTAAAAATAAACAATAATAAATATTAAATATTTGGTTTGATCAGAGACGCTGAAACGTTTCCTCCTCTTCCTCAGTCCTCATTTCTTACTCCCACACCTACAACTCGACCCTGAAGCGCTCGCCGCTCTCCATCGTCACGGCGCTGGTGGATAAGATCGGTACGAGTCGGCGGTACCGCCCGAGACTCTGCTGGTTCTGTCGGGTCGGGTTCTGACGTTTGGTTTTCATGTTGCAGACATGAGGCAACATGTCATCTACCCCGACTGCGACATCAAGTTCACAGGTCAGGTGACCTGGGTCGGGAGGTCGTCCATCGAGGCCAAGATGCACATGTCACAGGTGAACGCTGACCGACCCGGTTCTGATCTGGTTCTGATCCGGTTCTGATCTGGTTCTGGTCCGGTTCTTACCCGGTTCTGATCCGGTTCTGGTCTGGTTCTGATCCGGTTCTGGTCCGGTTCTGATCCGGCGGTTCTGATCCGGTTTTGGTCTGGTTCTGATCCGGTTTTGGTCCGGCTCTGGTCCGGTTCTGATCCGGTTCTGGTCTGGTTCTGATCCGGTTCTGGTCCGGTTCTGGTCCGGTTCTGATCCGGTTTTGGTCTGGTTCTGATCCGGTTTTGGTCCGGCTCTGGTCCGGTTCTGATCCGGTTCTCCAGGCTCCTTTTTTAAACTTTTGACTGCTTTTCTGGGCTCTGACAGAAAAAATGAGTAAATTTTTACCAAAAAATATCAGAAATTGTTTAGAAAAAAAAGTGTAAAATCAAAACATTTTCTAGAAAACAGTCAGAAATAGACATTTTAATTCTAGCAAATTTGCAACTTTTCAACTCAAAATTTTTTCACTGTTTCTGAAATTAAACTCACGATTTTTTAGAAAATTTGCAAATTATCCAATTCAGAAATTTTCTTGTTTCTTGGAGACAATTTCTGAGATTAATGTCAAAATTTTGACATTTTTTCTCTTGCAAATTTTGACTTTTTCAACTGAGTTTTTTTGGGGGAAATTTACTCGTCTTTTCTTTTTCATATTTATCTTCGATGGCCCTAATGTGGCGTGGAGGAATCATGAAGAAAAAAAAGATTTTATGGTTGTTAGAAAGTGTAAGACGTTGTTTCTGCTCCTGCAGTACCGGGACGGAGCGTACGCCCCGGTTCTGGACGCTACGTTTGTCATGGTGGCCCGAGATCCGGGCAACAAGAGGTACCGACCCAACAGCTGCTCTGCTTCCAATATACACACTAAACCTCTTAAAAGCTGTTGATAATAAAGCTCAGAAGTGTCAAATTCCTGCTACAGTTAGCATCATTAGCTCGACTTTGCTTTTTTATGCCATTTGATTTTTACCAATTTCAGCCAATCTGGATGAAGCAGATCATCACTGTAACCTTATAAAGTCTTAAATTTATGCATCAAAAATTTAAATTAAATTTGTTAATCTAAGGTCTTAAAGTTTAGGATTTATTTATTTTATCCTGTCATTTTATTCTCAGACATTTTCATTGTGTTCTCACTTCTTCCAAACCAATAAAGTTTTTAAAACTAAAAATAATAATAATAAATTGTCTCAAACTTTCCCCTGAAAACCTCCAAGATTAATCCCAAAATTTCCAAGTTTTTTTTCCCAACAAAAACAAAACAATTTTCTGCCTCTTAAAACAAAAGTATAAATCTTCCCCTAATCCAGCTGATTGTTTTTTCTGCTTCCTGTTTCCAGAGCAGCGTTTGTGAATCCGCTGGCGCCTGAAGGTCCGGAGGAAGAGAAACTCCTGCAGGAAGGAGAAGGTGTGAATCCTGCAGGTGACGTCCTGACCGGCTGGACGAACCAACTCTCACCCCGCTCTCTTCTTCTTCTTCTGTCCAGCTAATAAATCCCGTCGTGTGGAGCTGAGCACGGCGTCGCTGCTGAAAGTCGCTCCTACAGACGAAGAGCGGAAAATCATCCATGATCTGTTCCTCAACACCCTCGATGCAAAGTAGGACCAGACGTTTCTCTCCTGACTTCATCTTGAACATTTTATCTTTATTTTATTTGTTCTTCACATCGTTTACATCCGGTTTCAGCACAGTTAGTTTCCGCAGCAGAGTTTTGCCTCCCAACTCCATCTGGATGGAAGATGCTAAGCTGAAAGGTCTGGAGATCTGCCACCCTCAGGTGAGACACGACTCATGAACAACAGGTGGGAAAATGGCCCATTTTAACTTTATGTTTATGTTAAAAAACACACTTTGGTTTTTTCTCAATGTCTGTCATGAACATGCAATGTTACCACAA
Organism: Poecilia reticulata; assembly: GCF_904066995.2. NCBI lineage: Eukaryota > Metazoa > Chordata > Actinopteri > Cyprinodontiformes > Poeciliidae > Poecilia > Poecilia reticulata. The sequence goes on along the minus strand of NC_088849.1, from coordinate 25,753,713 downwards.
CTGTTTTATTTGCTAAATGCCAGAAAAAATTTCTAAAAGAAATTCTCAGATTCTGATGTTTAATTTGATATTTCTCTGAATTTTGGACGCATTTAGAGCAGGTGTTACGTCTGGCTCAGGGTCGGAACAGCAGGGGTGTACAAACTTTTTACTACATGGGCCAAAACTAACATCCACAAACAAGATTTTTTTATTATTATTACCTACTCAACAATAAATTAAGCAGGAACTATTTTAATTAAACAAATACTCAGAATTTTTTGTAGATCCAAAACTTAAAATAATTTTTCCTTGTTAAAGAATCCAGTTTTTTTTTTTTTCATTTCTCAGGAATAAAAACAAGATTTAGGCCAGTTTTTATTTGAAAAAGTTGTTTTTAGCCAACTTTTAAAAAGCAGATTTGGCTGCATCAGGCACTTTAGAGAACAAGATGTGGTCCTGGTTGCTATGGCAACAGTCGGAAAGCTTTATTGAATTGTGGTAAGGGGACTGTAAAAAATCAGTCCAGGGTCCACAAATGGCCCCCGCCCCCCACTTTGAACACCCTTTGATTGAGAGACTAGAGATAATCCAGAGTTAAAGCTTGAAAGGTTCAGTCTGGATTAGCTTGTTTGTGTTTTGGTCCCGAGCAGCAGAGGAACATCTTCAACAGGATTTTCGGAGGTTTCCTCATGAGGAAAGCCTACGAGTTGGGCTGGGCCAACGCCTGCTCCTTCGGGTGAGAGCCGGACCGGAATCAGGCCCGAGAGCCGGTGAGTTCAGGCCTGACGCTGTGCTCTCTGTGCTGCAGAGGGTGTCGGCCCAGTCTGGTGGCCGTGGACGATATTCTGTTCCAGAAACCCGTGGAGATCGGATCGCTGCTGATGCTCTCATCGCAGGTCAGACACACGAGGGTCCGGATCAATCCTGGGTTTTCAATAACCTGCAAGGATTTAAAAACTTAACGAGGTCGTTGATTAAATCTGCGTTTAAATGAGGCCCATTAATATTAACAACAAGAAAAGCATGAAAACAAGAACTTCTCATTTTTAGGTCAACAACAAAATATTACCAAGTTTGTTTGTTTTTTTGCTTAGTTTCTAACGTTAATATTTTAGTTCACTTGAAATGAGATGAAACTAAGTTACAAGTAACGTTTCATCAAGATGTAGAAGTTTGTTTTAAGTCAATAATTCCTTAAAATGGCTGTAAAAATATCAGTTCAACTGTTATTTAATTGAATTAAGACATTTTCCCATATTTAATTAAAATAATCCACCAGTGGAACTAGAACTTTTTCTACAACATGAAGGAACTATTGACCTAAAATGACCTCCTGCATCTTGATGAAATGTTATTGTAAGTTTTCATACTTTCAGCATTAGAAACAAGACAAAATACAAAAAGATTTTGTGGTTTTACAGTGCAGAACCTCAAACTGTCTTTCAACAAAAGCAGCATAAAAATCTACATTCATGTTGCTTTTTATGTCAGGGGCTTGTTCAGGATTTAAACACCTTAGATATATCATTGGCCATCCCTGTAAAGCATAATTGTACGTTTATTGCAAAGTTTCCACAGGAAAGGTGAAAAACGTTGGGTATGTGTTGCCAACTCTCACCTGCAGGTGACGATGTTGATCTGCCTCCGTCTGGCTTGATGTGACGTTAAAGTTTGTCTTCAATATTATTAGCAACAAAAATGGAGCTATTTTAGTTCCTCAAAGAATAAAAATGTGTGTCATTTTTTTCCATTATTCTTCTATTTGCAGATTTTGGAATAGATTTGAGCATCACTTAAATCACTTAAATCAGTGATTTCATTGCAGATAAATCTTAATAAATGAGTCGTAATTATTCAGTTTTTGCTCCTGTTTCAGGTCTGTTACACCCAGGGGAAGTACATCCAGGTCAGAGTTCACAGCGAGGTGTTTGACCCGCTGACCCAGCAGCACAGCACCACCAACATCTTCCACTACACCTTCGCTTCGGACCGCGACGTTCCCAGCATCGTTCCCCGGACGTACGGAGGTGAGCCGGTTCTGGCTCTGGTTCTGGTTCTACGGGCCGCTTCGCCACGGATCTGACTGGAGTTTGTTTGTTTTCCAGAGTCGATGCTCTACCTGGACGGGAAAAGACACTTTAACCAAACCGTGGAGTCCTGATGGGTCGGAAACGAGCCGCAGGAAGCTTTCATGTCAAACAACGAATGAGATTAAAATACTTCACGCCAAAGTTCTACAAACGTTTACGCTTTTCGTTAGTATTTTTTTATAAACCAAAACATTTGGTGGCTGGAGCGTCTCACCTCATAACTATCATGAATCGTCTACATGCTGTTACATTTATCATGCTAAACTGACTCGTTGACACCCAGATCTCTGTTTCTGCCTCCATGGAATAAATTTATATTTGGCTCAATTACAGTCGTTCCTGTTTTCATTTTCATCTTAACGACCAGTTTCTTTACTTCAGATGGTTAAAATCACATTATTGTGACATTTCTGCTAAATTAAAACTAAGCTGTCATTTTGTTTTATTTTTTATAAAATTTTCCTTTTAATCTTTTTACTTTTGATTGGTAGTTTGTGAACTACCAATCAAAACTAGTTTGTTTTGTACATTTTCATCAGCAAGATCAAGGATCTGCATCTCTGGAGCTACAAGTGTCTCTTTTGCCTTCTTCTGATAAATGATCAAATATCTGAATTGTTTTATTTGTCCCTCTTTTGTTCTGTGTCCACTTTTAAATAAAACTCTGCCCAATAAACATGGCCTAAAGCTAAAATGGAGTTTTAGGGCCATTTTAGGGAGAAAAAAATAAAAGCAGTAAATTTCTGGGAAGAAAAAAAATCTTCTTTCTTTAATTAAACAAATACTCGGAATTTTTTGTAGAACCAAAACTTCAAATAATTTTTCCTTGTTAAAGAATCCAGTTTTTTTGTTAATTTCTCAGGAATAAAAAGATTTAGGCCAGTTTTTATTTTAAAAAGTTGTTTTTAGCCAACTTTTAAAAAGCAGATTTGGCTGCATCAGGCACTTTAGAGAACAAGTCAATGAGTAGATGTTGTCCTGGTTGCCATGGAAACAGTCAGAAAGCTTTATTGATTTGTGGTAAGGGGACCGTAACAAATCAGTCCAGGGTCCACAAATGGCCCCCGCACCCCACTTTGAACACCCTTTGATTGAGAGACTAGAGATAATCCAGAGTTAAAGCTTGAAAGGTTCAGTCTGGATTAGCTTGTTTGTGTTTTGGTCCCGAGCAGCAGAGGAACATCTTCAACAGGATTTTCGGAGGTTTCCTCATGAGGAAAGCCTACGAGTTGGGCTGGGCCAACGCCTGCTCCTTCGGGTGAGAGCCGGACCGGAATCAGGCCCGAGAGCCGGTGAGTTCAGGCCTGACGCTGTGCTCTCTGTGCTGCAGAGGGTGTCGGCCCAGTCTGGTGGCCGTGGACGATATTCTGTTCCAGAAACCCGTGGAGATCGGATCGCTGCTGATGCTCTCATCGCAGGTCAGACACACGAGGGTCCGGATCAATCCTGGGTTTTCAATAACCTGCAAGGATTTAAAAACTTAACGAGGTCGTTGATTAAATCTGCGTTTAAATGAGGCCCATTAATATTAACAACAAGAAAAGCATGAAAACAAGAACTTCTCATTTTTAGGTCAACAACAAAATATTACCAAGTTTGTTTGTTTTTTTGCTTAGTTTCTAACGTTAATATTTTAGTTCACTTGAAATGAGATGAAACTAAGTTACAAGTAACGTTTCATCAAGATGTAGAAGTTTGTTTTAAGTCAATAATTCCTTAAAATGGCTGTAAAAATATCAGTTCAACTGTTATTTAATTGAATTAAGACATTTTCCCATATTTAATTAAAATAATCCACCAGTGGAACTAGAACTTTTCTACAATATGAAGGAACTATTGACCTAAAATGACCTCCTGCATCTTGATGAAATGTTATTGTAAGTTTTCATACTTTCAGCATTAGAAACAAGACAAAATACAAAAAGATTTTGTGGTTTTACAGTGCAGAACCTCAAACTGTCTTTCAACAAAAGCAGCATAAAAATCTACATTCATGTTGCTTTTTATGTCAGGGGCTTGTTCAGGATTTAAACACCTTAGATATATCATTGGCCATCCCTGTAAAGCATAATTGTACGTTTATTGCAAAGTTTCCACAGGAAAGGTGAAAAACGTTGGGTATGTGTTGCCAACTCTCACCTGCAGGTGACGATGTTGATCTGCCTCCGTCTGGCTTGATGTGACGTTAAAGTTTGTCTTCAATATTATTAGCAACAAAAATGGAGCTATTTTAGTTCCTCAAAGAATAAAAATGTGTGTCATTTTTTTCCATTATTCTTCTATTTGCAGATTTTGGAATAGATTTGAGCATCACTTAAATCACTTAAATCAGTGATTTCATTGCAGATAAATCTTAATAAATGAGTCGTAATTATTCAGTTTTTGCTCCTGTTTCAGGTCTGTTACACCCAGGGGAAGTACATCCAGGTCAGAGTTCACAGCGAGGTGTTTGACCCGCTGACCCAGCAGCACAGCACCACCAACATCTTCCACTACACCTTCGCTTCGGACCGCGACGTTCCCAGCATCGTTCCCCGGACGTACGGAGGTGAGCCGGTTCTGGTTCTGGTTCTGGTTCTGGTTCTGGTTCTGGTTCTGGTTCTACGGGCCGCTTCGCCACGGATCTGACTGGAGTTTGTTTGTTTTCCAGAGTCGATGCTCTACCTGGACGGGAAAAGACACTTTAACCAAACCGTGGAGTCCTGATGGGTCGGAAACGAGCCGCAGGAAGCTTTCATGTCAAACAACGAATGAGATTAAAATACTTCACGCCAAAGTTCTACAAACGTTTACGCTTTTCGTTAGTATTTTTTTATAAACCAAAACATTTGGTGGCTGGAGCGTCTCACCTCATAACTATCATGAATCGTCTACATGCTGTTACATTTATCATGCTAAACTGACTCGTTGACACCCAGATCTCTGTTTCTGCCTCCATGGAATAAATTTATATTTGGCTCAATTACAGTCGTTCCTGTTTTCATTTTCATCTTAACGACCAGTTTCTTTACTTCAGATGGTTAAAATCACATTATTGTGACATTTCTGCTAAATTAAAACTAAGCTGTCATTTTGTTTTATTTTTTATAAAATTTTCCTTTTAATCTTTTTACTTTTGATTGGTAGTTTGTGAACTACCAATCAAAACTAGTTTTGTACATTTTCATCAGCAAGATCAAGGATCTGCATCTCTGGAGCTACAAGTGTCTCTTTTGCCTTCTTCTGATAAATGATCAAATATCTGAATTGTTTTATTTGTCCCTCTTTTGTTCTGTGTCCACTTTTAAATAAAACTCTGCCCAATAAACATGGCCTAAAGCTAAAATGGAGTTTTAGGGCCATTTTAGGGAGAAAAAAATAAAAGCAGTAAATTTCTGGGAAGAAAAAAAATCTTCTTTCTTTAATTAAACAAATACTCGGAATTTTTTGTAGAACCAAAACTTCAAATAATTTTTCCTTGTTAAAGAATCCAGTTTTTTTGTTAATTTCTCAGGAATAAAAAGATTTAGGCCAGTTTTTATTTTAAAAAGTTGTTTTTAGCCAACTTTTAAAAAGCAGATTTGGCTGCATCAGGCACTTTAGAGAACAAGTCAATGAGTAGATGTTGTCCTGGTTGCCATGGAAACAGTCAGAAAGCTTTATTGATTTGTGGTAAGGGGACCGTAACAAATCAGTCCAGGGTCCACAAATGGCCCCCGCACCCCACTTTGAACACCCTTTGATTGAGAGACTAGAGATAATCCAGAGTTAAAGCTTGAAAGGTTCAGTCTGGATTAGCTTGTTTGTGTTTTGGTCCCGAGCAGCAGAGGAACATCTTCAACAGGATTTTCGGAGGTTTCCTCATGAGGAAAGCCTACGAGTTGGGCTGGGCCAACGCCTGCTCCTTCGGGTGAGAGCCGGACCGGAATCAGGCCCGAGAAGCGGGCTAATTTTGTGACTCATCAAAAAAAATGTTCTAGTAAAAACATGGAAATCTTTGAGCCACAAAAGTTGAAAAATTGCTAGAAAAATCTTTTTAATTTAGAGATTTATTTAACATTTTTTCTATAGAAAATTGGAAATTTCTTGAGCTCATAATGGTAACAGTTTTTGACATTTTTAAAATTTCTGGCTTTCAAAATTTGCATGTTTTTTTCCTAGAATATTTCTGAAACAGAGAAACTGAGCCTTTTCTTTCAAATATACGATTTATGATCTCAAACAATTTACACTATTTTCTAGAACATTTGTAGTAAATGTATTCCTTGTGTTTACAGAGGCCTAAATAAACCAGTCGCCACTTTTCAGAACTCAAGAAAAACACAACCAAAGCTTGTTCTGGTCTATTCTCCTTATGAAACGTCAAATTTCTTGTTTTATCCATCTCTGTAGATTTTCTGCAGAGATGGATAAAACATACACGACAAAATAAATTGTTTTCCCGCTTTATTTAGACGGAACCTTTATTTAAGTGCTGCCGTTTCCAGTCGGACGTTAAGAGCGCGGACTTTAGCCGCTAGCAGCAGCAGATAATCCTCTCAGCAGTCACCTCGTCCTTCAGTAGGATGAAAACCATGTTGGCGATCATCTCTAACGCACTGTGCCGGATCACCGGGAGGAGTGCGGTGAGTGGTTCCACTCTAGTTCGGAGGTTTCGGACGGATCCGGTTCATGCTAACCGATAGCTGACCTTGTCAGCAGCCGCTAATGTTTTCCTGTGGTTATGTGATGCTAGTCCTGCTCGGTTTTTGCTTTCTGAGCACGTGTCTGGATGTATTTTATGTCAGGGTAACTTGGTGGGTTCTTTATTATGATTTTTAGTTTTTTTTTTACCCCTGTCTGCCATGTGAATATTGTTTGTGTGGTGGTTTGCCTTCCTCTAAGCAGCTTGTCCTGATAAAGATGCTCTGATTACCATCGGCGACGCGCCTGCTGCTCAAAATGCAGCTAAACTTTTAGGAGGTTGAGGTAATTTTCATCTCTGAATCACAGAATCATCTTTTATCAAAGGAATCTACTTAAAGGAAATTATCTTTTGTCATCTTAATCAGACGACGCTCTGAATGCCTAACTGAATAACGAAGTTTCTTTATAAAAACTAGCTAACTTGTTTCATCCTGAGCTTCTTTATTATTGTAAACTATTCCAGATTAGATCATTTATTAAACAGGACTCCCACTCTGTACAGATTTAATTTTTTAGGAGTTTTCAGCTCTGGATTAGTAGAGAAAAGAAGTTTTTAAAGTTTATAATTTTAAATATGTCTGATTCCGTAGTGACATGTTAAATATTCATCCAAATGGAAATGACCCCAGTAATCTGTTAATGAAGCTGTTTGGCTGATTATTTGGACGTTATGAAGGAATAATATTCCACAATCAGTGCATCTCTGTCGGTAGTGAACCTGAACGCAGCAGTAAAAGTTAATCTTATGGTGCGTTCAGGGACAGCAGGTTTCTACAGACTCTGGAAATGAACCCAAATATCAGTCTGGTTTAATTCTGATGCTAATTTTGACCTTTGAACCTTAAAACCTAAACAACCAGCCTGACTGTAGGAACTGTGTTGTTTTTCCCTCCAGTTTTCTCTCCTCCTGCTCTGCCGCCTTCAGTCTTCACAAACTCAACAATCCCCCATTCATTTGTTGCTTCTCTCCCTCCTCTTCCTCCCCTTCCTCCCATCCCCTGCACCTGAACCGTAGGGAGAGCAAACCGTGTCGGAGGTAAGCAGCTGCTGACGTTTGGTCCCAGACTTCCTGCCCTCTGCAGTGACCAGGTTTACCTCCACTGTTTTTATTCCTCTAAAGCTAGATGTGCTTCCTCGTCGCTGTGTTTGTTTAGTTTCCAGGATTTAACTCAACGGCACAACGGAGGGACTGAAACTGGTTTTAGTCCTTAAGTCATAAGAATAAAAGTAATAAATCGCTGCACCTCTAAAAAAAAAGATTGACTTGTTTCATGCTAACTGCTGCTGTAATTAATCCAACAATTTCAAATAAGGCTGAAAAATAATTGACTAAACATCATTTTTAAACGCAAGTAATGATAAAAATGTTTCCCATTATTTTTAGTAGAAATAATTGCTCTAAATTAATCTGATGGGATTTTAATAATGTATTTTTATTCTCTTATAAATGTCTGTTAATAGAGTTTAAAAAATGTTTTCCATGTTTTGCAAGATTTTGGATTCTGCAATCAAAAAATAAAAGCTAAAACCTACAATCATTAAAATAAGCACAAAAGAAAAATGCTACATCCTCTGGAAATGGAAACGCTGCTAACTGGCACAATAACATGAAGTCCTCCAGGCCAGTAGGGGGAGTCTGGAGTCAGTGATTATCTACTTTAATGCTTTTCTATAATATGTAAAAGATATGAAGTATAAACCAGCTTTTCTTCTGGACGTCTCGTCTTTGTTGAGTTTGGTCCCAGGTGATCTGATGATCGACTCCCCCTGGTGGTCTGGAGGACTTCAGGTTTTAAGTGGAGTTGCAGTGTTTTATGTTCACTGTTTTAGTATTTGCTGCATTTTTATTTTCTGTGGTTGCAGCATTTTTTGTGATTAAAGCATTTGTGCTACATTTGTTGTTGTTTACGTTTGAGTCTGCATTATTCATTTGTTTCCATCTGTTGGCTGAAATCGATTTTCTGACAAACAACCAGAAAACCTAAAATATAAAACCTTTAATTACATGATCACATAAAGCTGCTCCATATTTTGTTGTTGTAATATTTACATCAGATATTTAGCCAAGTGGGCAGAAGAATATGCTGGACTCAAATGAGATTACCCAGAATGCTGCAGGTCAGAGTGATGCATCACAGAGATAATCATTGCAGCATTTTGTAAAATTATGCTTAAATTTGAGGATGTTTAATTTAATTCAAAGTTGAGATTAGTGAAGATTACAGGTTAAATATCAGATCTTGACTGAACTATAAAGTTGTTTGTGCTCCCAGTCTAGACTCAGTTTCTCAGTTTTAGCCTCCAGTTTCCTCACCTGTAGCCTCTGGCGCCACCTGGCTGTGCTCAGCTCTGATTGGTTGGCTCTGTGTTCCCCAGCTGCTGATTGGCCTGTCAGAATACGTCAATCTGACGTCTCCTCCAGCAGCGGCGGCCGTTCCCCCACCGGCCCGGCGGCTCCCACCCGAACCACCACCACCAGCAGGCGGCGCCGTCCAGTTAGTGAGCAGCCGGACGGACCAGACGGACCGACCCGTAAGAACCTCCTGCTGTTCCTGTTCTGTCTGGCTGCTCACTAACCGGGCCGGGGAACCTCAGAGCTTCTGCTGACTGGAAACATTTAGTACTAAAATATGAACCCTGCTGGGATGAAATCACTAAATACTTTAAACGGGTTTTATTTACTTAATGGCATCTGAGGTTTTAAAATTTATTGTCATTTAATGAAAAGTATAACATGAAGCCCAAATATCTGCCAGAATCGGTTCTGTTGGGACTAAATTGGTTTCCAGAGATAATGATAAAAAAAAACGGACAAAAGGGCTGAAGAGGAAATTTGATTAAAACCATCCTGTACCTGCTGGGGGCGCTAGAGGCCACATTAAGTCACTGTGTCGAGGAAAACAGGATTTTTAGGCTCAATTATTTTAGATTTGAGGTGGAAATAGGAGGATAATTCTAACCAATCAGGTCTTTATCAGCCATTATTAGTTTCTTTAGGCCACTGGAAGCTGGAGGAACCAAACGGTCCGAACTGACGGCCCAGTGGAACCAAACATCTGGATCTGAAAGAAATCTGATCGAATCTGAATGTATTTTATATCTGAAAGAAGACAAACGAGCAAAATGTTAAAATGTCGAAGGCTGAGGGTTTATTGGTTCTCCTGGCCTGTTGCTGCCTTCAGCGTTATGATGTGTAGCTGCAGCCCGACCCGAACCCGGACCTGAACCCGCCCAGCCCCGTCTGTCGTACCCCAGAACCCCCCACTGTGAAGAGGAAGGCAGCTGGAGCTGCTCTGATCTGTAATCCTGCCGTCGTCTGATGAGCTAATCGAGTGTTGATCTGTTTCAGGGCGGCAGAGTCGTCGCCTCTCGCTCCTTATCCGACTTCACTCCTCAGGAGACCTTTGACATCAAGGTGAGAAGGAGCCAATCGCCCTCTGACCTCCGTCTCTCCTGTAATTTACCAAATTAAACGTTTGTGGGTCAGATTGTGTGGTGAAAACGTCTCTTCCCTGCTGTAGAAATGCGACGTGCACCGGCTGGAGGCGGGGCCTCCGGTGAGGGCGGAGCTAACGCGGGAGCAGGGCCTGCAGTATTACCGCACCATGCAGACGGTGCGGCGCATGGAGCTGAAAGCCGACCAGCTCTACAAGCAGAAGATCATCCGGGGTTTCTGCCACCTCTACGACGGACAGGTATCAACACATCTTCTGTTACACGACTGGGTTTAGCAGTGGCCTAGTCAAAGTCCTTGAGGGGAGGGGATGTTTATGAATCGGTGGTTCTGGAGTAACGTCTTCTCTGCTCGCAGGAAGCGTGCGCTGCAGGAATCGAAGCCGCCATCAACCCGTCGGATCACCTGATCACGGCGTACCGAGCGCACGGCTACACCTTCACCCGCGGCGTCTCCGTCAGAGAGATCCTGGCCGAGCTCACAGGTGAGACGGGCGAGGCGCCGACCCGCCCGGGTCCGGCTGGTTCTGGTGGCTGACGCCGTGTTCCCTCCGCACCGTTCAGGTCGCAGAGGGGGCGTGGCCAAGGGGAAGGGCGGCTCCATGCACATGTACGCGCCTCACTTCTACGGCGGCAACGGGATCGTCGGGGCTCAGGTAGCTACGGGGCGTTAGCATGAGGCTCCTCCACCTGTCTGATGATGTCACGGGCTGATGATGTCACCTGTGTGACCCGTCCAGGTGCCGCTGGGCGCCGGCATCGCTCTGGCCTGCCAGTACCAAGGAAACAACCAGATCTGTGTGACGCTGTACGGAGACGGAGCCGCCAACCAGGTGAGGGAAAAACTACTTCCTGTTTTTATCCAGTTCAGGTCATGAAGGTCGTTAAATTTACTGTAAAGGTTCAAAGAAGAGAAACGAGAAACTGATGCACAAACCTGAACTTACCTGGTTCATATGAGGTCAGAAATATACATACAAGAACAAATATTTACAACCATTCATGAAAAATCGTAGTAATATGAGTAGAAATGTGTAATCTGACAAAAAGTCATAATAATACTATAATTAACCAGTACGAGAAAACGGCTGTAATAATCCAGGAAAAGTTGTAGTAATAAGAGAGAAGTTGTATTATTAGGACATTTTATAATTATTCTCATAATTAAATGTTTTTCTGGCCTCATCATATTTTAGTTCAGTTTATAAATGTTTTCACCTTTTACAGATCCTCAGTGGAAAACATGTTTATACATTTTTAATAGTTTTTTGGTGCAGAAAAATGTCTGAAAATCGATCTAATAACTGGATGCATGTTTAAAACCTGATGGCGGATGAATAACATGTTTATCAGGTAACTTAATGTAACTGGAGCTAAGATCCTGGATTATTTTAGTCAGTTTAACCTGCACATCCTGTGTGACGTCATCAGGGCCAGCTGTTTGAGTCCTTCAACATGGCCGCCCTCTGGAAGCTGCCCTGCGTCTTCATCTGTGAGAACAACAAGTACGGCATGGGGACGTCGGTGGAGCGGGCGTCGGCCAGCACCGACTACTACAAGCGGGGCGACTTCATACCCGGACTGAGAGTGAGGTTCAGACCGGCGTGTTACCGCGGCTAGCATGGTGTTAGCTCTGTGTTAGCATGGTGTTAGCTCTGTGTTAGCATGGTGTTAACATGGTGTTAGCTCTGTGTTAGCATGGTGTTAGCTCGGTGTTAACATGGTGTTAGCTCTGTGTCAGCATGGTGTTAGCTCGGTGTTAGCATGCTGTTAGCATGCTGTTAGCTCAGTGTTAGCATAGTGTTAGCTCTGTGTTAACATGGTGTTAGCATAGTGTTAGCTCGGTGTTAGCATGGGGTCCCGGGTGGCGGTGGTGGCGTCGGGCCGTACGCCGCGGCCGCCGCCCTCCGGACCTAGATTATATCGGGACGCGTCGCTGCGGCGCCGTCCTGGCAGCTGCAGGTGTGAGCATGCGTCCAGCCGTTCGCTGCTCATGTATGATGCTGCACACAGTCCGTCCAGGAATCGCTCGGGTTCGCCGTGATGGCGCAGGGTTGGACGCTGCGTTACTGACGCCGTTTTCTCCACAGGTGGACGGGATGGACGTGCTGTGCGTCAGAGAGGCGGCAAAGTTCGCTGCAGATCACTGCAGAGCCGGGAAGGTGAGCGAAGCTCTTCTTCTGCTGCTGCTCTCCGGCGCGGGGAAATCACTTCCTGTTTGTTTTCCAGGGGCCAATCATCATGGAGCTCCAAACTTACCGTTACCATGGACACAGCATGAGCGACCCGGGCGTCAGGTTTGTCCCAGATCCACCTGAGTGAGATGAAGAATCAGCTGTGCGTTTGTTTTGTTCACCATGTGCCGCTGTGCAGCTACCGGACCCGGGAGGAGATCCAGGAGGTCCGCAGTAAGAGCGACCCGATCTCCCTGCTGAAGGAGCGGCTGCTCAGCAACAACATGGCGTCTATGGAGGAGCTGAAGGTAGGGAGGGTTGCCATGGAGATACGACCTTTTAACTGTGACAAGTTTTAACATCAGAGAACATTTTTAAAAATCGTAACAATAGTCCTAATTCAGTTGTTCACAACAGTCTGAATGGGCCAATTCCATATTACTTGTAGTAACATGAGAATCTGTAATGAGAAAAAGTTATAATTCAAGAAAAGTTGTAATAATATAAGAAAGAAGTGAAGCCAACACTTGGCTTTGTTTTATTAGCTTCCTTCATCTTATGAGCTGACGTCAACCTCTGTTGCTAAGCAACGTTAAAATAATCCTTCCATAGACGGCGGCGGCCATTTTTACTTTCATAAACGTTGTTCTGGTCTTGCGGGTCACATTACTGCAACAAAGACCCAGTTACGTCCAGAGGCAGACGGTCTCCATGGTGATTGCTGCTGGTTTTCCGCCTTGGTGTTGTGCTAAAACATCTGGATTTAGATTCTGATCAGTTAGTCGATTATTTTAATCTCCTGAAATCAGTCCTGTGATTGGTTCCTGTGAACAGTTTCTTCTTTTCTGGTTCAGTTCTTGTGTAACTTTGTGTTTCTGTAGAATGAGAAACAGGATCCGGCTTCGTTTTGTTGCTCATAAAATCAGGAATTTTGAAATCCAGAAACCTCAACGGCTCGGAACGTTTTTATTTTGCTTTCGATGCTGCAACATGTTTCCAGTTTTACTGGAAAAAAAGCTCTGAAAACATGAAAAACCTGCAGGAACCGGTGAAAATCTTCTCCTGTTTCAGGAAATGGACATCCAGATCCGTAAGGAGGTGGAGGAGGCGGCTCAGTTCGCGACCTCTGACCCCGAGCCGCCGCTGGAGGAGCTCTGCAACCATATTTTCTCCAACGACCCGCCGCTGGAGGTCCGCGGGACGAACCCCTGGTCCAAACTGAAATCCATCAGCTGAAACTTCCTGACTGTGAATCAAACCTGCCAGGATTTATTTACCTGAAACTGTTTTTATTAGGAATATAAATTATTTAATGAGCTGAGAGTCGGACCAGGCTGCCAGCGGCGCAGAAACACAAACATTAGCTTCTCATCTGGACCCGCCGTCCTGCAAACAGACGCACAACCAGAAGGTTTCATTTCTGACCCGAATCCAACATCCTGCTGGAGTTTTTAAAAAGTTATGAAACTGGAAGGAATTTTAGGAGAAATGTTGGAAAATCTGCAGCGTCATTCTTTAGTCACGAGGTCTAGTCAAAGTAAGCAGAATCAGTGAAAGGAGCTGAACACTACAAAAACAGAACAGTAACTTATTTATAGTTTTCTGTAAAAATGGGTCAAATTTTCACTTTTCTGACGGCGAATCAGAAAAATCGTACAACAAAAAGGACATTTCTAGAAAAAACTCAGAAATTCTGTGATTAATCTCTGAAATATAAAATTTTCAAACTCAAATTTATGAAATTAGTTTCAGAATTGAGTTTTTTTTCCTCTTGACAATTCATGATATTGATCTCAATTTCTGAACCTAATCTGAGATTTTGAGTTTTTTATTGCAGATTTTTGAGATTAATCTCAAAATGTAAGTTTTTTCCTGAAATTGACTCTTTTTTCTATTTCTGGTGTTTCCTGATGGCTGGTCCTGTTTCCTCTGTAATGAGGTGAAAATCTGAATATTTCTGTTATTTTAAGACGTTTCCTCTCTTCATTTTGCTGTTGGATATAAAATCTGACTCTGTGTTTCTGTATGTTTAAAGCTTTACATTCTCTCTATGCATTCAGTTTATAAAAACTTTAAAAACCAGTTTTTATGGACGAACTGTAAAATTTGTAGTTTGAATTATCTGAGGTTCTTTATGAATTTATTTATTTTCCTGAACTTGTACAGAAGGTTTTATTATTTATGATATTTTGAGAAGTGTAACTGAGCCACAGAGTTATTATTAAATAAATTATGATGAAAGTGTTTTTGTTTCAGAGTTTGATGTTTTTTGTGTAGATTTTGTTTCACTAAAGTCGGATTCTGAAATCCAGGATCAGAGATGAAGCCGGTTTGACAAAACTCCATGTTTTCATCCAGGATCCATCAGCTGCACAAAGACCAAACCAGATTCAGGAGATTTTATGTTTATACAGGTTTAAATAATTCAGGAGCATCAACAGATTTCAGATCAATGAGATCGATCACAGATTCATCGATGCTACAGTAGATAAACTGCGTTCACCAAACCAACATGTTGATGGAGGATTATGAGGAATTTAATTTTTATCATAGTCAATAAAAAAACTGCTACAACAGCAAATGATAGCGGCTCATTTAAATGTGTAATTATCCTAAACATACATTCCTAAACCATTAATAATAATAAAATCATAATCATTATTGTCCTTTGCTCAAATAAACTTTAAACTTATAAACAGTGGAAGTTAATATAACGAGTGAATCTGGCAGCAGATTAATTCATGTTACTCTTTTCTGATCCACAACTTATTTATACAGAACAAACATGAACAACAGATTATATACAAGAACATTTGCAGTTTCTGGGAAGTATGGGGTTAAAATGTTGACAACAATGTGAGAATAGATATATTAATAACTTAGAAAATCCTTATTTATATGAAATTCATCAGTAAAGTATGTTATAACTAATTTCGCTCGACTTGATTATGAAACCTGAGTTTCTTTATGACACATTTCTCTGATCCCCTAAAAACTGCAACGGTCTATTAAAGGCCGTTATGTCAAACTTACAACAGAGAAACCCAACGGAACAGGAAGATATCCACACTGATGCTTTTAAAATTGATAATGTTATATTCTAACATCAAAATTAAATAATGCAGCGTAATAAAAAGACAAAAGAAAACAAAACTCATCAGTTTTTCATCGCTGACTGAACAGATGAAGCTCCAGGATTAATCCAGATGTTAATGTTGGTTTGCAACCCATGAGAAAAACAGACCGGAGCCAGCAGTGGTAGAGTACTCAATACTTTTCTTTTTTCTTTAGTTCAGTTCAGCTTAGCTTAGCTTAGCTTAGTTCAGTTCAGTATACAGCATGGCATATCAGGTCACAACAAGAAGAGCGAGAATCTCCCTTTCACCTGAACCATCTGGCTTTTAAATGATTGGCTCCCACCAGGACTAATTGGAGGGGTGGAGACATTCACATTTTCAGACAGAAACAAACAAACATTTGCACTAAACTATTCCTAAACAATGTCTACAGTTACAATTAACTCAAACAAAAACTATCTGGGCCCAAACAAAATTCAAAATACATCTCTCCTCCCTCTTAGAAAATGGATTTTCCCAATGAGGCTGATTGGTATCACCAGGTCCTTGTCAGCACTGCTCATGGGCGCGCTTCCATGGCAACACATGACCAGGTGACCTCAAAGAGAGAAGAGGATTAAAACAAGTAAATAAATCAGAATACTTCCCAAAACAATACATTTACACAAATAAATTAGAATTTATAAAACACAAAAACAGCACCTGTTAGGGAGGGGGCAAATCCCTCACAGTTAGCATGTTAGCCTGGACTGGAGCAGCTAGCGGCACAGAATAAATCGCCATGGCAACGTACGCGTTTCCTCTGTGAGAAACTGAATCGAGGTTTAATTAAACCAGAATATCTGGAAAATTATGGCTTAATTCACAATCCTGGTTTTGTGAAAAAGTCGTCTAGATATTTATAAGCCTCTCATTACTGTAACATAAAGTTTCAACCAGAGTTATAAATGTTTTGGGCTTTAAATTTAGTTTATTTAGTTTCTCTAATTCAGTTTTAATTTGTTTCTAGAGTGTTTGCTAGTTTTTACTAGTTAATAGATTTTGTTTTGTTTTTTTATACTTATGATGAATTTTTCAGTACAGAATTCAAAAAGGTCAAATTATTATATTCTGATTATGCAAACATGTATTGGGTAATGAAAGCTCAGCAGAAAAATAATGTGGAGGCAGAGTAGGCTTGCTTAAATAAAAAAATCTTTAAGCCTCTTTTGAAGTCAACCAGTGGTTGTGGAGCTCTCAGATAATCCGGGAGAGAGTTCCAGAGACGGGGGGCAGCCACAGCGAATGCCCGATCTCCCATGGTCCTTAATCTGGATTGAGGAAGGTGGAGGAAGCTGTAGGTTTGTGATCGTAGAGATCTGGTGGATGAATGTGGAATGAGAAGGTCCTTCAGATAATCCGGTGAGGTTCCGTTTAAACACTGATGGGTAATGAGAGCAATTTAATACTGAATTCTGTAGGTGACAGGAAGCCAATGAAGGTCATGCAGAATCGGTGTAATATGGGCAGATTTCCGGACTCTCAATAGAATCCTGGCTGCGCTGTTTTGAATGTATTGAAGCTTCTGAAGATGTTTTTTATGGATTCCAATGAACAGAGAATTGCAGTAGTCGAGCCTGGAGGAGACAAAGGCATGACGAGTCTCGGCATCAGAGATAGAGAGAGATGGACGAATTTTGGAGATATTATGAAGATGAAAGAAACAGATTTTAAACAGATGCTTTATGTGATTTTCAAATGTAAGATGAGAATCCATTGTAACTCCAAGATTTGTAACGGTGGTGGAAAGGGGGACGTCTTGTCCAGAAAGAAAATAGTCGTTAAAGTTGAAGATCGAACCTGGTGAGGTGTTCCGATCAACATGGCCTCAGTTTTGGAGCAGTTTAACTGAAGAAAGTTCTGATTCATCCACGTCCTCATCTCTTCCAGGCAGGTGGTGAAGGCAGTGAGTGAAAATGGTGATAATGATGCTCCAGTTCTAATGTAAAGTTGCATATCGTCGGCATAGCAGTGGAAAGAGATGTTGTGTCAATTAATGATTTGACCCAAAGGCAGCATGTAGAGGGAAAATAGCAGGGGCCCCAGGACTGACCCTTGAGGGACACCACAGGAGACAAAGACAGCCTGGGACTTGGCCTTGCCAAGACTAACACATTACAGCCGATTGGAAAGATTTAAACCAGTCCAGAACAGTGTCACAGAGACCAACCTCCACATGAAGACGATGTAGGAGGATATTATGGTCCACAGTGTCAAAGGCTGCAGTTAGATCTAGGAGGACTAGGAGAGAAGTAGAACCAGCTGCCATGAGGACGTCATTGGTAACTCTCAGCAAAGCGGTCTCAGTGCTGTGAGCAGAACGGAACCCAGACTGAAATTTCTAGTACAAAGAGTTTTGTTGTAGGTGGAGCTGCAGCTGAGCAGCAACAGACTGCTCATAACTGCAACATGTTTCATATTTCAGCTGAGGATTAAAATGAATCAGAGAAAAATTATCAACTTTTAAAAACTGAATCAAGTTCAGATCAAAACTCCATGAAGACTCGAAATGGAGCCGAGTTACAATTTCATCTTCATCCATCCAAAGAGAAAAACAACATCAGATACAAAATGACAGACAGGAGGAAATAAACAGGATGGAAACCATTCAGGTCAAAGGTCATCATGATCCAGTCAGAGTCTCTTTAGACTCAAACTGCTGCAGCTTCTGAGGATCAGCAGGAAACAGAGACGATTCTCTGCTTTACAGAGATCAGCACCACCTGCAGAGAGAAGAAAGAATCAGAGATCAGATCAGTGAGTTTCCAGCTTCTCTCCAGCAGCAGTCAGTGACGCAGCACATCCAGTAGAAAGAGCAGCAGGGCCTTCAGTCGTGTTCAGAGCAGCTTCCTCTCAGCTCTCATCTTAACGTGTTGCAGTGAAAACACACTGAGCTCCAAGCTCACACACCTACACACACTTTCAGCATCCAGTCTGCTTCCTCTGCAGGTTCCACTCAAGTCCACAGTGTCCTCCTGTCCTCTGTCTCATCTGAATGAGATAGAGGACAGGAGGACACATGTCCACATGTGAGGACTGGACTGGAGCAGGAAGAGCAGCTGCTGACTAAATGAATGATGGTTTGTGAAACCAGAGTTTCCAGTGGTTTCCAGGCTGCAGTCAGACTGATCTCAGAGCTGTGACCAACATCAACCTGATCACTTGTTTCCTGTTGAACTGAGAGAACAAGCAGATCTGAGATCAGATCTGCTGCTGCCACAGTTTGATGAATGAGGACCACTGTCTCTGGACATGCTGGACGGCTGGACGCTGGAGTCCAGCTGGACGTCCTGGAGACGTGGACACAGCAACAACACTCATCTTCACACCAACACAAACACAGGAACACAGCAAGCTGCTGCTGCTCTGATTGGCTGATTGCTGTCTCTGTGTCCAATCAGGAAGCCTGAACCATTCTCCTCCCACTGAGAAGCTGCAGCTTTACTGGGAACACTGGAGCTTTGATGGGAACTGGTTTAGTTCAACATGCTGACAGCAGCTGGACTCACTGATAACATTTACTTACAGAACATCCTTTACAAAATGTTTCAGCTGCTGAATGTCTGAATCTTTCAGATTGTTGTTGCTCAGGTCCAGATCAGTCAGATGTTGGTTGGACTTCAGAGCTGAGGCCAGAGAAGAACAGCTGATCTCTGACAAACTGCATCTCATCAATCTGAATAAAGAATAAAAGATGTGAGCTGAAGCAACAGGATGCAGGTTAAAACTGAAATATGAACAAATTAATAATAAAAATGTAGAAAATTAATTTCACTGAATGTAAAAGAAACATGATGAACTGATGTTTAATATCTGATCCAGTAAAACTGGTTTATAGAGTCCAAACCAGCAGAACCAGAACATGTTATTATGACGTGTTGTTAGAATATTTCAGTCGGGCCTTCAGTGGTTCTGGTCGGGAATTAAAGCTCTAATATTTCAGTTCAGATTCATTTTAAATGTCAAACTGATTCCTGATGTTTCTACATCTGTTCATCTTTACAACTTACCGTATTTTCCGCACTATAAGGCGCACCGTCAATGGCCTATTTTAAACCTTTTTTCATATATAAGGCGCATAGAATAGACGCTACAGTAGAGGCTGGAGTTACGTTATGCATCCACTAGATGGAGCTGCACTAAAGTGAATGTCAACAAAACAGCCCAACTCCGGTCGGCGAGGAGAGCCTTCTGGGCCGGGGCGTGGCCGGACGATGGTCACCCTTCTCTGTTCGCGCACAGCAAGTTGGTGGAGAACTTGGTGCTAAATGACCTGCAGATGACCTGATTCTAGACGGTCGATAGGTCAGTCAAACTTTATTAACAAACCAGCGTTCTGACAACTATCCCAGCATGCACCGCGCGCTTCTTCTTCTTCTTCTACGGGCGAAAATGAAGTCGGCGGCTGCTTACCGTAGTTCTTAGACCTGTTGTGGCTCAATACTGGTCCATATGTAAGACTCACCGGATTTTAAGGCGTACTGTCGGCTTTTGAGGAATTTGAAGGTTTTGAGGTGCGCCTTATAGTGCAGAAAATACGGTAATAAAGTTTGTGATTTTATCAATGATGGTTTATTGATCATTTATGATCAGAAGGTCAGAGATGTGGATGAACATCATTATTTAGTGAATTCAGCCTCAGTCTGTCTTGGACATAAAGACATTTGATCAGATTTTATATCTGATTGTTTGTAGATATTAAGACATTTAATGATCCTAATATCAGAGTTTATCAGCCTTTAGTCTCCAATCTGACCTTTGACCTTCTCTCTGCAGGTGTGGTTGGTGTCTGTGAAATGAACGCTGTGATTGGTTGGATGTGATGGTGGGAGGAGGAACTGCTGGTGCTTTTATAAAACACAGAAACTTTAACTGGACCAAACCATAGAAGAAGAAAGCAGACTTTACCATGAAGATCCTCAGAGTGGATCAGTAGAATATCAGCATCTGTCTGCAGTTTAGTGGCAACACAACTTTCACACCACAAACATCAGATCCAGAATAAAACATGGTTTCTTACTTTAATCGTTGTATTCTGCATTCAGGATCCTGTAGTAAACCACAGAGCTCCTTCACTCCAGAATCTGTCAGGTTGTTTCCTCTCAGGTTCAGTTCAGTCAGATGTTGGTTGGACTTCAGAGCTGAGGCCAGAGAAGAACAGCTGATCTCTGACAACCTGCAGCTGATCAATCTGAATAAAGAATAAAAGATGTGAGCTGAAGCAACAGGATGCAGGTTAAAACTGAAATATGAACAAATTAATAATAAAAATGCAGAAAATTAATTTCACTGAATGTAAAAGAAACATGATGAACTGATGTTTAATATCTGATCCAGTAAAACTGGTTTATAGAGTCCAAACCAGCAGAACCAGAACATGTTATTATGACGTGTTGTTAGAAAATTTCAGTCGGGCCTTCAGTGGTTCTGGTCGGGAATTTCAGCTCTAATATTTCAGTTCAGATTCATTTTAAATGTCAAACTGATTCCTGATGTTTCTGCATCTGTTCATCTTTACAACTTACCGTATTTTCCGCACTATAAGGCGCACCGTCAATGGCCTATTTTAAACCTTTTTTCATATATAAGGCGCATAGAATAGACGCTACAGTAGAGGCTGGAGTTACGTTATGCATCCACTAGATGGAGCTGCACTAAAGTGAATGTCAACAAAACAGCCCAACTCCGGTCGGCGAGGAGAGCCTTCTGGGCCGGGGCGTGGCCGGACGATGGTCACCCTTCTCTGTTCGCGCACAGCAAGTTGGTGGAGAACTTGGTGCTAAATGACCTGCAGATGACCTGATTCTAGACGGTCGATAGGTCAGTCAAACTTTATTAACAAACCAGCGTTCTGACAACTATCCCAGCATGCACCGCGCGCTTCTTCTTCTTCTTCTACGGGCGAAAATGAAGTCGGCGGCTGCTTACCGTAGTTCTTAGACCTGTTGTGGCTCAATACTGGTCCATATGTAAGACTCACCGGATTTTAAGGCGTACTGTCGGCTTTTGAGGAATTTGAAGGTTTTGAGGTGCGCCTTATAGTGCAGAAAATACGGTAATAAAGTTTGTGATTTTATCAATGATGGTTTATTGATCATTTATGATCAGAAGGTCAGAGATGTGGATGAACATCATTATTTAGTGAATTCAGCCTCAGTCTGTCTTGGACATAAAGACATTTTATCAGATTTTATATCTGATTGTTTGTAGATATTAAGACATTTAATGGTCCTAATATCAGAGTTTTATCAGCCTTTAGTCTCCAATCTGACCTTTGACCTTCTCTCTGCAGGTGTGGTTGGTGTCTGTGAAATGAAGGCTGTGATTGGTTGGATGTGATGGTGGGAGGAGGAACTGCTGGTGCTTTTATAAAACACAGAAACTTTAACTGGACCAAACCATAGAAGAAGAAAGCAGACTTTACCATGAAGATCCTCAGAGTGGATCAGTAGAATATCAGCATCTGTCTGCAGTTTAGTGGCAACACAACTTTCACATCACAAACATCAGATCCACAATAAAACATGGTTTCTTACCTTAATGTTTGTATTCTGCATTCAGGATCCTGTAGTAAACCACAGAGCTCCTTCACTCCAGAATCTTTCAGGTCGTTGTAGCTCAGGTCCAGTTCAGTCAGATGTTGGTTGGACTTCAGAGCTGAGGCCAGAGAAGAACAGCTGATCTCTGACAACCTGCAGTCCATCAATCTGAATAAAGAATAAAAGATGTGAGCTGAAGCAACAGGATGCAGGTTAAAACTGAAATATGAACAAATTAATGATAAAAATGTAGAAAATTAATTTCACTGAATGTAAAAGAAACATGATGAACTGATGTTTAATATCTGATCCAGTAAAACTGGTTTATAGAGTCCAAACCAGCAGAACCAGAACATGTTATTATGACGTGTTGTTAGAATATTTCAGTCGGGCCTTCAGTGGTTCTGGTCGGGAATTAAAATGGACTTTAAATTTTAAAATAGTTTCATATCAGAATCAAAGTGAAGGTTGGTTTATCTCAGGTATCTGGTAGAAACCTATGACTCTGTTGATCCACCAGGTGGCGCTGCTCTGCTGGTGATCAGGTTCTCAGTTCTTTGTTCTAAAGTCAAAGTATTTACTGAACTATGGGGACAGTAAATACTTGGAGAACTTATTCTGGTTCGGTCCAGACCAGGGATCTTCACCTCCAGCCCTCGATGGCCGGCCTCCTGCAACCTTCAAACCCCTGAGTCCCATCATGAGGTCAAAGATCAGCAGGACTCTGGAGAACCTGACTGCGTCCTGAGGGACAATTCATCACTTCATTCAGGTGTTGAAGCAGAAACATCTAAAGGCTGCAGGACACCAAACCTGGAGGCCTGGATTTGAAGAGTCCTGGTCTAGAAGCTGCTATGCTGCCTTCTGGCTACCTGCATGTTGCCATGACAACAACTCAGCCAATCACCAACAAGCAGACGTTGTGGTCCATCTACCTGCTGACATCCCAGCAGAGGATGGACAGCAGAGACAGAGGACAGCTGGAGACGAGGACCAGATGTTTGCTGCAGTGAGACACAGGCCTCCTTTACCACTGATCACATCTGATCATTATTGATCATCAGAAACACGATGGATTATCTCTGAATCAGCTCTAAAGTTTCTGATCAGTGACCTGATGAAGCGTCTCTGAGGCTCCAACCGACTGACAGACTGAAGAGACGGTTCTTCTCTGACCCGGTCCAACAGAACCACAGCTTCAGGACAAAGCTGAGCTGGAGGAACCGGCTGCTGCTGCCAGTTTTTATTCATGTTATAGTTTCTGGTTATAAAACATAACTGGTCTGGTTCTGGTTCTGGTTTTACTCTGGAGGAACTTTTCATTATTAATGTGAAGAAGAAAAGAGAAATAAATCAATCTGATCATCTGAATCTTTCTCAGAACAAACTGAAACATCTCCATCATTTATTATCATCATTTCACTTATTTTTGTTCATCAGTCCAAAACATTTTAAAGTGAAAAATAAAGAACAATTTTCTCAAAGTCTGAAAAAGAAAATAATTCATTTACAAAGCAAAAAGTTTTAGAAATTATATTCTGACATTTCTAGATCAGATTGTTTTTAAAGAAAACATAAAAAATGTGAAGATAAATAAATATTAAAGTATCAATGAAATATTTTATAGGATAAATAGAGAAAACAAACCTCAGACTTTTCACTTTACTGACTGAACTCTGCAGGATCTCTAACACATGATTCAGTTCAGAGTCTCTAATGGTTTTATTTATGTAGATCTGACTTATTTCCAGTTCAGTCAGATGTTGGTTGGACTTCAGAGCTGAAGCCACAACTTCACATTGAGCCTCTCTGAGCCAACAGCCACCAAGTCTGTGATTAGAGAAGAAATAAAGTCAGTTCTAATTAAACCAGATAATCTATATTAACACATATGATAACATTGATATCATCTGATGAACATCTGGTCTTCACATCAATTTACTGAGTTTGATCATTTCATAATTAACATCCTGGTTCTGGTTCTGTTCAAAGATCCATTTAATAGAGAAGCTGAGCAACAGGTTCAAATAGTTCAGGCTTCATGTTCTCAGAACAACTGAAGGTTTAGAGGCGGCCATCTTGGCTACCTGTTAGCAAACCTCCCTGTTTCTTCATGCTGAGCTCTGACTGCTGCAGCAACAATCTGGATCAGAAGCTCTTCATCACATGACTTTAAAACAGGATTTTCATTGGAAGATGAAGGAACAGATGAAACCAGTGGAGCTGATATCCTAACAGACCCAACATGGTGGAGCGGATGGTGATGATCAGAAAATAGTTTCTATTCATCCATTTTCTAGACAAACTTCAGCTTCTCTAGTTTGTCTGTGGCTCATTACAGCTGCTGTAGTTTCTGAACCATCAATAAACGACAGAATTGGACTAATTACCTCGTTCATTTGTGAGTATTAGTCATTCACAACAAACATCAAATATGACAAATATATGTCATTAAGTATTTAACAAACAAATGGCTCCTACTTCAATAATTATGTGGAATTAAATTAATTGTCTAATATAAAATATTAGTTTGGTTCTCTGGCATCTCACTTTGAGCTCAGAGTCTGAGAGGCTTTTCCTCCATCAAACATGATATTTATTTTTGTCTCTTATTTAGTGAAACTATTTATGTTGATGAGATTTTCCCCCAAAATAATAACCT
This sequence comes from Poecilia reticulata, assembly GCF_904066995.2. Taxonomy (NCBI): domain Eukaryota; kingdom Metazoa; phylum Chordata; class Actinopteri; order Cyprinodontiformes; family Poeciliidae; genus Poecilia; species Poecilia reticulata. The sequence continues at coordinate 25,729,032 of NC_088849.1, read as the reverse complement.
TTTCCAACATTTATAGCTCCACTGTTGAATCTGAGGCTCTAACATTCACAAATGACATTGAAATAAAATCCAGTCCAACATCTGGGGCCTCATGCATAAAAGAATGTGCAGTTTTCACACTAAAACTTGGTGTACGTGTAACCCACAATTAGTCAATTAGTCAAGACTTTTATTTTTGCGGGCCCACTTTCTGTTTTGCCCCAAACTCTGCAACTTAAAGCCCAGCCTCCAGCGCAGTTTGAACTACAGCACCTGTTCCACTTTGATTGTGGCTGGCTGTTTGACGTCTTGCTGATAATTTATCCTGGCAAATTGATCAAAATCTCTGCATCCACTGATTTGATCTATTAGTGAGTTTGTATGATAGCAGTATTGTTTCAGCATGAAATTTCTGCTTGATGGCTCAGTGGAGTGTTGTTTTATTAGAACTGTTGCCATTGTTACCTGTGCCGTCACCAATATTGCAACAGCTGATCGCAGTCTAGTACGCCCCACTCTCTGCCCAAAAGTAACATGATCATTGGTTTTTGAGCAAGCTCTCGCACTTTCGTAATGAAATTTATTAAAATAGGATGCAGCTACATTTAAGTTGATATTGCGCAATATAATTGATTTCATTTACTTTTTTTTCTTTCCCCACTCTGCTTGAGTATGTTGAGTCAATTTATTTTCTATTGATTGATATTTTGAAAGTGAACTTTGATTTCAACTTTAACCTTAAATTGATTAGTTTGAAATTATTCTTTTTGTTTGTTTAAATTATGGTTAATTTAACCTAAGTGATATGTTTAGTTTAATTATTAGATATTTAATAATTGCATTTGAATTTGATATTGCATTTGTGTGTTTGCACATAATTGTTAAAACACTTAATGGTTTTTTTGGCCTTTTAGGGGGCTAAAATACTATTTAGAGTTTCCAGACAATAGAGGAAAACACAAAGATTACTGCAGTTTTTTGTGCTGTTGTAACCATTAAACAATCTGCCCTTCAGTTCAACCTTATAAGTGGAGACACATTGTTGATGTTACTGTTATAAAATAACTTGATATTAATTATTGGCAAATCTTAATGTAATTTTCACAGGTGGTGGAGCATTGTTGTTAGCAGCTGCTGAAAGTAACTAAAAAGTTACTTTTAATGTAACTTAGTTACTTTCCAAATCAGGTAATCAGTAATCTAAGTTACTTTTTCAAGGAGTAATCAGTAATCTGATTAAAATTACTTTTTCAAAGTCACTATGCCATCACTGATCTGTACTCACCGAGCCTTTCTGCAGTTCCTCACAGCTGGAACCAGTCTCAGTCGTCCTGATTCTGATGTGTTGTACTTCTCCAGGTCCAACTCATCCAGAACCTCTGACATCTGCAGCATGAAGGCCAGAGCTGAACACTGGGACTCTGAGAGTTTATTCCCTGATTTCAGGAGCTGTTGGATCTCCTGAAAAAGTGAGAGGTTGTTCATCTCCATCAGACATTGGAAGATGTTGATGCTTCTGTCAGGAGAGATTCCATCAGAGTTCATCTTCTTCAGATTGTTGATGATTCTCTGGATGGTTTCTGGACTGATCTCTATCTGACCCAGCAGGCCTCCTAACAGACTATGGTTGGACTCCAGAGTGAGACCATGAAGGAAGCGAACAAACAGGTCCAGGTGGCCATTTTTACTGAAGAAGGATTTAGACATAACTCTGTTCATGAAATCCTCCAGAGATGTTTTACTGTAATTTCTTCCCAGAAACTTCTCTATTTTCCTGCTGGTGAAACAGTGGAACATGTAAACTGCAGCCAGAAACTCCTGGATGCTCAGGTGAACAAAGCAGTAAACTGGTTTCTGGAAGATCAGATTCTCTCTTTTGAAGATCTCTGTACAAACTCCTGAGTACACTAAGGCCTCTGTGACATCCAGACCACACTGCTCCAGGTCTTCTTGGTAGAACATGATGTTTCCTTTCTCCAGATGTTCAAACGCCAGCCTCCCCAGGTTCAGAAGAACTTCCCTGTCAGCCTTCGTCAGCTCCTGTGGATTTGTCTCATGTCCTCCGCGGTACTTGTTCTTCTTCCTCTTTGTCTGGACCAGCAGGAGTGTGAGTACATGTCAGTCATGGTCTTGGGCAGCTCTCCTCTCTGCTCTGAGGTCATCATGTTCTCCAGAACTGTAGCAGTGATCCAGCAGAAGACTGGGATTCCACACATGATGCGGAGGCTCCTGGAGGTCTGGATGTGGGAGATGATTCTGCTGGACAGCTCTTCATCACTGAACCTCCTCCTGAAGTACTCCTCCTTCTGGGCGTCGGTGAAGCCTCGTACTTCTGTTGCCCTGGAACACATGAAGCAGGGATCTGATTGGCCGCTGCAGGTCTGGTAGTTATCCAGATGAGAGCCGAGGGAAGCAGGTTCCCCTTAATGAGGTTTGTCAGCAGAACGTTGATGATGACTTCTGTGTGACGTCAGAAACCAGCTGCCTGCTGTTGAAGTCCAGTGAAAATCTGCTTTCATCCAGGCCATCAAAGATGAAGAGCAGTTTGCAGACAGCCAGCTGCTCTGCTGGGAGCTTCTGGGTGTTGGATGGAAAACATGAGCAGCGTGAGAAGACTGTGCTGCTCATCTCTGATCAGGTTCAGCTCCCTGAATGAAAGCAAAACCACCACACTGACATCCTGGTTCTCCAAGCCCTCGGCCCAGTCCAGAGTGAACTTCTGCACTGAGAAGGTTTTTCCACACCAGCGACGCCGTTGGTCAGAACCACTCTGATGGCTCCATGTTGGCCAGGGAAGGATTTAAAGATGTCTTGGCACCTGATTCGAGAGTCATGGAGGTTCTGGATCTTGGAAGCTCTCTCCAGCTGCTTCACCTCATGTTGGGTATTAACCTCTTCACTCCGTCCCTCTGTGATGTAGAGATCAGTGTAGATCTGTTGAGGAGGGTTCTACTTCCTGTTTCATAATTTCCTTCAGTCACACATTCACATCTCCTCCTCAGACTGATCTTATGTTCCTCTACAACCTGCTGCAGAAAACTTCTGCTGAAACAGAAGAAGGAACAAAACCATTTGGATCAGATTAGAAAGTTTTATATGGTCTCTGATGTCACATGATCCAAAGATAAATGATTGGATCCATTCTCTGAAACAGAATGTTGTTCGGTCAGGATCTGATTCACAAAGCAGATCAAATAAAAAAAACCTTACAGAAACATGTCCATTAATGCTTTAAGCACATGGACTTTTCTGCATCATGTCACCATGTCCTCATTTTACAGTTTCTATCTGAGCTTCTCCCACAAACAGCAGCTGCAGAAGAGGCAGAGAAAAAGATAATGTTTTCTCCTTTTCCAGTCTAAATGAAGGAAATCTAGAGAAAAACATTTTACCTGCCAAGAACTGCTTGTTTATCTGATATGTTCACATTTAAATGATTTATCACCATCAGATCTCTAGATTGGATGTTTTTAAAGAAACATAGTTGAATTTGATTTAGTCCTTTAGAGGTAAACAACAAATTGTTAGAATTATTATATAAATTACATGGAAATATATTAACTGTATCTGTGCTATATTATCAGAGTAAATAAAGGTTTCTGTCTCAGACTTTCCTTCCTCTTTCTGTAAAAGCAGCAGGTTGCATTTTTCACCTTGTCTCCATGCACTGCAGGAACCAAATGTGATATACTCCCTCTTTGGTCATTAGATGGCGCTGTAGACTCAAGAATCTGAGTCAGGAGGCAACAAGAACAGGCAGGTATTAAACTCAGAAGAGCAGAGAGGTTTTTGAGCGTTGTGTGATCACTGTTGTTGCTTCCTTTTGGAGTTACTGATTCTGTGCTATTCATCTAGTTAGAGTTTAATAAAGTGGTGAATTTCTATAAGATCCTGGGACTGACTTTTACCACCATCATAGGTACATTAGCTGCCCAGCATGTCACCAGTGCAGAACTAGGCTGCCTAGTTCATACATCAAAATGATCATCAGATTTAATGAAATGTTCAGTTTTAATGCAATTAGCACAAAGAGCTGAGAACAGAGTCACTTAAAGTAAAAATATTTACACCAGCTGGAATACATAGATTTAGTTGGCATGAAGATTTATAAACCTTAAATGTCCAATCCCAACTAAAGACATTGAATTGGTCCAACAGACCACAGAAGAAGCTCTGATTGGACGTGTTCAGTCTCACCTGGAGCACAGCTGCTCTGATTGGCTGTCAGCAGTCCAGCTCCTGCTCTGGGTCTTTTCCCACACTGGGGGCAGGAAGAGGGTCCAGATGGAGCAGACTGGTCCAGTAGGACCTGATGCATTGTCTGCAGAACCAGTGTCCACAGCTGGTAGAGACAGGATCTATCAGAACCTTCTGACACAAAGTACAGCAGGATGGCTGCTCCTCCTCACCATCGCTGCTCCTCTTCCTCCTTCTGCGAAGACATTTCTTCATCAGTGAAATATTTAACTAACAACAGGCTGGAGCCGTCCTGGTACCAGAAGCTGAGTCAGAACAGAACCTCAGAACATTGATGATCTCTGGTTTGAAGTGTTTCATTATATCTGGTGTTATGATGGATCTTTCTCTGGTTGTATTTGTCCGTCTGAAATCTTATTCTGTCTGAGTAGAAAACTGTTTCCATCAGAGGCTCAGAGACCAAATCTGATTCTGATCTGGATTCCAGTGTAGAAACATGGATCATTATTTAATGGTGGAGATCCAGTAAACAGGATTCAGGTCCAGTTTGCATTTATCTAAGAACTTTATAAAGAGCCTTGAACTGTGACAGAGCATGATTTGGACATGTTAGCAGAGCAACAACAAGTTATTAAATTTGTCTTATTTTTGCTAAATCTGATTTCATGGTGATTCTTTGGACTTTGGTTCCGTTTTCACTTGTAGTTTTATTGTCCTGATTAATTGTTTATAGTTGTAGTTTAGTTACAGTCCATCTTTATTGATGGTCTGGATCCTTTAATGCACTTGGTTCTGGTTTCCATCTGGTTCTGCTCGTTTTGCCCGTTTCTGGGTTTATTTGTCACCAAAGACATTAAATACATTGATCTGTTGAGACGGATCATCCTGGAGCTCAGAGCAGAACTTAAAGAAGGAGCCGAGCGGTACCGGTACCGGTCCAGCTGCAGTCGTCCTTCAGTCGAGCCGCTTTGTGAATGAGCCTTATGGACATAAAACATCTTTATTCTGTAAATGTAAACTTATAAACATGATTCTACTATTTAGAATAAACGTCCACTTTTCCACTCAGAGACTCTCTGACTGTCTTTAAATCCCAGCTGAACGATCTGCTGCTCAAACAGGCATTTGAACTTAGATTTCTTTATTTTAATATTTTTATTTGAAATGTTTTATTTAAAATGTATTATTTTAACGTTTTGTGGAGTGACCTTATGTGCCCTGAAAGCACATTTTAAATAAAATATATAATTATTATGATAAATACTTATCCCGCTACAAACAAGGACGTTGGCATGGTTACTGCTTCACGTGGTGGCAGACTTCTGGGTATTTATATTAATTTACATTAATATGTATTTATGGAGGCGACAGGCCGACCAGCAGCTGCTTTATTTCCTATAAATTGTGATTTATAAAGTAAAGGTGAGCAGGTTTGTACGTACAGTTTTATACATCCTAATATTTTGTGCGCTGCACTTTTCTAAATGTGTCCATGTTGGAGTGAAAACTGCTCTCTCTTTTATACATGAGGCTCCAGACCTCAGTGGAACATGGAAGCTGCTGGAGATTCATAAAGACACAAAGGAAACTATTTAGTTTTTCCTCCAGTTTGTTCTGTTCTCTCAAAGATCACAACTGAAACAAGAACTAAAATGATTTAAATGATGTTTTGGTCTCCATGAATCAGTTTCTAAGCTGAAATCAAAGTTTAAATCCTGGTTGGTCTCTGCAGAGTCACATGAATCAGTTAGAAACTGGTTTCTTACTCTGGGTCTGTTGGTTCTGGTTCAGTACTGAAGTATGGAGGTTTATTTCTGGACCGGTCACTCCTCATAGAGGGACAGACGGATCCTGCAGGTTCTGCTCTCAGTCTGAGGTTCTGATCTCTGAAACACAAAATGTTATTCAGATCAATTACTGAGAAACTCTGAGATAAAAACACTGAAGAAGATCTGAAGACAAACTCCTGCAGAGAAGCAGAAGGTTTAAAGTTCTGGATCATCACCCTGGATTACATGGGGCCAGTGTTCCCAGTATTTAGGCCGGTCCCACGGCTCCCAGTGTATGGACCGGTCCCAGTGTATAAACTGGTACTCATGGCTCCCAGTGTATAGACTGGTCCCAGCATTCCCAGTATTTAGGCCGGTCCCACGGCTCGCAGTGTATAAACTGGTCCCACGGCTCCCAGTGTATAGACCGGTCCCAGTGTATGGACCGGTCCCAGCATTCCCAGTGTATAGACCAGTCCCAGCATTCCCAGTGTATAGACCGGTCCCAGGGTTCCCAGTATATATACTGGGCCCAGTGTTCCCAGTATATAGACTGGTCCCAGTGTTCCCAGTATATAGACTGGTCCCAGTGTTCCATATATAACTGGTCCCATGTCCCAGTATCTAGACTGGTCCCAGTGTTCCCAGTATATAGACTGGTCCCAGTGTTCCCAGTATATAAACTGGTCCCAGTGCTCCCAGTAAAGAAGTTTCCCTCTCTCCGTGGGTTTATATCTGAATTGTTGCTCTTTAAAGTTCTGGTTGTTTCTGTTTCCATGGATCATTTCCATCCATCTCTGACTCACTGAAGCCTCATTAAAACTCCTCTGATTGGCTGACATTCCTCATGTCTACTCAGCTTTAAGTTGGCAGAAAAAATAATTTATTTTTATTTATTTGCTGAAGATAAACAAGTTAATATTAAATAAATCTGTGTGGAGTCACATGAATCAGTTAGAAACTGGTTTCTTACTTCCTGTCTGAGGGTCCAGGTTCATTACTGAAGTCTGGAGGTTGATCGTTGGACCGGTCACTCCTCATAGAGGGACAGACGGATCCTGCAGGTTCTGCTCTGTCCTGCTTTAGGTCCAAATCTTCCATCTTCTGGATTTCAGTGAGTCTGAAAGAGAAACCAGTACCAGTCAGTTCCCAGTGATCCAGTCAGCAGAAAGTTGATCCCATCATGTGTTCAGAGGATCAGAGGAACCTGATCCAGCAGGAACCATCTGGGTTTGAATTGTTCTCTCCTTCACTTCTTCATGACCTTCTGATGTCTGCTGGCTGATCCAGAACCTTCTGGAGAACTTCTGACTTTATTAACAACATTTAAAACCTGAAACCTGAACTGGAATCATGTTCCAGGTCTGCAGAAACATCCAGAGTGAGGTCAGATGTAGTGAATGAAGGAGTGAACATTTCCTATGAAGTGGTGATGTGTTGGTCCTGAACAGATGGGCTCAGTTAAAGCAGCGGTTCTGAAACCTTTGGGGTCCAGACCTCCTTTAGACGGGCTGCCAGTCCTCCTGCTGAGAGTCGGTTCAGTCAGAGAGGCAGGAATATGTGGAAGGAATATTTTCCAGACGGACCAACAATCAGAGAGATTCAGGATCAGGTGATCCATGGAGATCATGAGGAGGATCTGATCACTCTCAGCTCCCAGCAGATCTGTTCAGGTTTCCAGCAGAACTTAGAAAGACAAAGAGTTTCTCACTGCTGCCAGGAGAAACAAGAAGTCCAACTGGAGAAGAAACAACTCAGAGAGGAGGAAGAGAGGGAAATCTGTTGAGTTTAAATCTGGTTTGACTCCACAGATCAGAGAAACATCAGTTTCTGATGAACCCCAGACTGCAGAGGAAGGAGAGATGTGTCTCATTTAGGATTTAAAGAATCAGGTAAAGCAGTTTAACAGGGTGGAGTATTATGGACACACTAAGGAAATAAACATGAAATTATGAGAATAAAGTCAGAATATTACAACTTATTCTAAATTTCTTCCAAAAAAATCATATTTATTTTTATCTTATGGTTTTAATACTCTGTGGTAGTTTAAAGTGTTTTGTTCTGGTTTTTCCTACTAAGATAAAACCAGTTCTGCTCTTTAAAAGACTCATTAAGTTCTTATTTAGTTTATATTCATATCATTATTGGTCACAATCAGATCACCTCCAGGTGTTGGTGCTGCCTAAACGTGGGATCATGTGGGATCCTGTAGATCTCAGTCGCAGTAACTAAGTTGTGACACTTTGTTAAATATTCTCTCATGAAATATAAATGTGTTTCCTCATGTAACAACAATTTATAATCACCAACGATTCACAATAAAGTCTCTATTTCAATTAATTAATTATCCGTCTGTCTTACTTCTTGATCAGCCCTTAAATTAAAATAAATCCAGTAAAGCTCGACCCCTAAAGGACCCATGACAGACGGTCTTCTATCCGTCCCACCGAGAGGGGAAGCGCAGATCGATGCTCTACAGTAGGAAAATCTGACAGGGCACCACCTGTTCCAATCCAGGTGGAGGTGGTGGAGTGTGTAGGGAGACAACATCAGACTCCTGGACATCCAGGTCACCTCGGACCTGACCTGGTCACTGAACACCTCTGTTCTGATGAGGAAGGCCCAACAAAGACTCTTCTTCCTCAGGAAGTTGCAAAGGGCTGGACTTCCTGTCTACAGAGCCGTGATGAAGAGCATCCTCTGCCTCAGCAGGACTGGGTGGGACGACAACAACCCAGGACCAAAAGGACTTGGCCCGGGTGGTGAGAACGGCCCAGTGGATCCAGGGATCAGTTACCGAACCTGGACCTGATATCTGCTGGCCGACTGCAGAGGAAGGCCAGTTGTGTTGCTGCTGATGATCCACCCACCCAGGACACAAACTGTTGGTACCGTCTGGAAACGCTGCAGGTACATAAGGTGAACAACCACTTTATGGATAAAGATCAGCTTTTTCCCCAGAGCTGAGAATCAATCTGTCCTCCTTCCATCCTCTCTGCCCCCTGCAGACACACCCACAGCCTCATGCTGCCCCCTAAGGGCTGATTAAGACTTTATTGATTCATCTATTGATCACTGAGGCACCACTCCAGTTTCATTATGTTCTAGAAACATAGTAATAAAAACATTATGTCTTAAAACGACACGTTATTTCTGTCCTCCGTCTCAAAATGGAGCCTGATCTGAAGAACAAAGTTAGTTTCAGTTTCTATTTCACTCAGTAACATGACTTGTGTGTTTTCATCATAACAGAAGCGTCTAAAATCCTAATTTGATTTGAGAATATTTACAGTTTATAGTTCAGATAGATTTTAACAATAAAGTTTAAAAACTTTCAGAATTTCTATATTAAAAGGTTTTGCAGTCAGAGGAGTTCAACTACATTTCCCATGATCCTCTAGTGGCTCAACAAACCTGTTGATCAACATTGAGATCATAACGTCCAACAGGCCGCTCGCTGTCTAACAGGCGTCAAAACTTAGTTTATTTCCAGAGGAAAAGTGACAAACTTTCTATTCAGAGCTTTAAATGACAGCAGCGCAATAATAAATCTGACATTAAAACACTTTTACATAAACAGAGAGATTATATTTAAACAGCTGCTCAGATTAGTTCAAACTGTGACTGAAAGGTTCGGTCTGTTCTCGCTTCTCTGACCCGGAAACAGAGAAAAGCCTGAAAACGGGTCAGAACCAGTTTTATATAAAGTGTGTACTCACTGGACCTGCTGCTGAGACGTCTGGGTCACAAAATGGAGACGATCCAGGTGATCTGATTGATACAGGTGAGGAGGAGGAGCTCACCTGCTGATGTACACTGTAAAAAATATCTGTACAATTTAAAGTAATTTAAAAAAAATACCAACAGTTACAGACTGTAACATCCAAAACATAATACAGTAGAAAATACATGGAATTACCAAAACTTGTTTTAGCATCCAAAACAAGCACATATTCCTTTGGTGGTACGGAGACCAAACCTTTCTAGAAGTTCAGAATACGACATTAAGACACCATCAGGACTAAAACGCTGCTGAACTAAGATGATTCCATGTTCAAACCAATATTCCAAGAATAAAGATTTATGTTTGTACAGAATGTCTCCATTGTTCCAAATATATTGATGGGGTGAAAAATTGTGCTTGTAAATTAGAGACCAGGAAAGAAACATTTGTTTGTGGAAATTAGATCGTTTTATGGGAAGTTTTTCAATTTTGTAGTTGCAAAGGAGAATAAAATTAAGGCCACCAAGTTTTGAGAATAAAAAGTTAGGTATAAAATTCCAGATAGAGGATGGATTTTTAAGTAACTGTTTTGTTTTGAATGTATTATTTAAGGTTGAAAAATCAAGAAAATTGAGGCCACCAAGTTGTAATCAGTTCATTAAGACTGACTTCCTGATATAATGAATCCTATTTTTCCATATAAATCTATGAAGCATTTTATCAATGATGTCAGTTGTTTATTTACAGAAACAGACAAAGCTGGATAAGTTAAACAGGAGATGCTTCTGCTTCTGCTAACAAAATTCTTCGTTGAATTAATAAATCTCTCTTTGAAGCCAAGAACTTAGTTTCTTTTGTACATTTTCTATAATAGGGTTAAAATTCAGAGAACTTCTAGAATTTTGATCTTTGTTGATCATTATGCCGAGATAGGTGACAGATTCTTTTACAGGAATATTATAAATGGAGGATGTGTTACAATATTTAAGGGCTAAAAGTTAATTTATTAATGTTAAGGTCCAGAGACTCTGGAAAATTTCTCAACTACATCAATCGCTAAAGAACCTGAGAAGCATCCTGTAAAAATAAGGTGGTATCGTCAGCTAGTTGACTAATTATAATCTTTTTATCAGCAATAGAGATACCTTTAAATGGTTGAGTTTAATGAACTATGAAAGTAATTGAGAGCAGATCAAAAAGAGGTTTGGGGAAACTGGGCAACCTTACCTGACTCCTGGCTTTAGATCAGATCTGGGAGACGAACCAGTATGAAGCTTGACTGAACAGTTAGCATTTTTATACTTGGTTTGGATTGCAGCACAAAAGTAAGGGCCAAAACCAAATTTCTCTAATGATTGAAAAATAAAGTTATGTTCAATGGTGTCAAAGGCTTTACGGATATCTAAAAATAATATAAGGCACAAACCATCATGGCACAAATCTAGAGTCAATCAGATCCAACACCAGCCTGATGTTGTTGGCTAAATGTCTTTGTGTCATGAAACCAATTTGAGTTTCATCAATTATAAAGTTAAGAACACTTTTCATCCTCATCCTAGTATTTTATAGTCATTATTAAGAAGGCAGATTGGACACCAGTTATCAATCAGAAGGGTCTTTTTTAGGTTTGGGCATTAATGTCAGCAGGCCTTGACACAGAGGAAGAGTTTGGTTATGGATGCATCCTGCAAACAGCCGGTGGAGGAACGGGGCCAGTTGTTCTGCAAAGGTGATGCAGAACTCTGAAGTTATCAACTCCTGGAGATCTGTTGAGTTTTAGGTGCTTGATGGCAGACAGGACTTCAGCAGGAGATGAGGGACGATCACAGATATTCCTTTGGTCATCAATAATTGACTTAGTTTCTCTAAGATGTGTAAAGAAGTTTTCAGATTCAGATTTATTATATCGTGATCCATACAACTCACTGTAGAAACCAGAGCAATACTTTGCTATTGTTTGGGGATCATCAGTGATAAAGTTGTTAAGTTTTTGAACTGAATTGAATTGGTTCTTTCTAATTGAAAGAAATATGCAGTGTTTTGTTCCTCCAGCCATTTCCTTCTCGGTCTCACAAAAGCCCTCTCTGCTCACCTTCTGTATATTTCATTTAATTTATTTTGTTGAATGGTTTAAATCCTTTAAGTCATTTTCAGATACATTTTCAGGTAAGATTTGAGTAATTTCAGTTATTCTGGATGTTACTTTTGTTTCTTCGTCTCTCCTGGATTTAGACAGAGAGGCACCAAACTCTCTGAAATATTTAGTAACTTCAAATTTAAGGAGTTCCCAATTTCTAGAGAAATTTTTATGAATTAAGGCTTTTTTTCCAGAACTGGATTATTAATAATTTGACTTTATCAATTACTAGCACATTTTTTAAGATGGAATTGTTAAGTTTCCAATAATAACTTTTGAATGTGGGAGTAATGTTAGTACAGAATGAGGCGATCAATGATATTGCTTTGTGATCGGTTAAAGGTGTTGTTAATATTCTAGGAGTGATGTGATTTTTATCTAAGCAATCAGAAACTAACCAGTAATCTATGCGAGACATTGAGGCTCATTAGACCATATATAATCTCTAGAAACTGGGTTTTTACCTCCATATATCTATGAGATTAAATTTTAGTATAAAAGAGGACGAGTTAATAGAAGAAGTATTATTAACACTCGGAGGCCATCGATCTAGGGAGCTGTTCAAAGCAACGTTGAAATCTCCACCCATTAAAAGGTTATTTTGATAACCAGAGTATAAAACTAGATTCTAATCCATCAAGTAAAAAACCTGAAATATCCATATACATTGGCAAGAAGGGCAATATTGTTGTTGACATTCAGGATTAAATGATAAAGTGGCCATTAGGATCACTGTGAGTGTAGAACTGAACCATTAAAGTTGTTTTTTAAATATTAACCCCTGCTGATCTTTCTGAGCCGTGAGAAAACCAGAACTCATTTCCCCATTGAGTTTTCCAAAAAGACGCATCATTTGCTGAACTATGTGACTCTTGGAAAAAAAAATCAGACTTTTGTTGTTTGGCAAATAAAAATAAAGCTTTGCATTTAACATTTTCTCTTAAACCCCTGGCATTTAATGAGAAGATTGAAAGGGATGATGTAGGATAAGTGGACACAGAAAACAACCTTCAGACCCTGAATGGTGAAATTTAAACCATGAACAGAAAGTAGCTAAACTGACTCAGATGTCAGACACTAAGACTTAGAAGAAGCTTTCAGTTTGGAACAGTAGAGCTGCATTAATAACTATAAAGGACCATAAATTCAAATTGATATAAAAAGTGCTGAAATGCACAGCAAGCAGAGACTGAACTTAACAATATAGTAAATACACTTAGCAAAGCACAGTCAACCTGAATTCAATAAAAAACATATAATTAATTTGTAAACTTTGGAGTGAATTAAGATAATGTAAATGAATAGACAAACTGCCTTCAAGGATTAGAAGATAGAAAATGATCCAAATATTAAATGTGTAGGTTTTATGGTGACCAACTGAGCAGAACCTGAGATCTATGAAGGGCTTGTTGTGTCCATGAGGACAGGAATGACTTTCTGTCCAGTTGGGGACAGCGGTGACTTGATGTCTTTTCCCTCAATGATCACGAGGACTCCAGCAAAATGGGCCTTTTTTCCTTCTTTCTTTCCTGGCTGCGTCAATTAATGGCCAGTTTTTCTGGCTGAGCCTCGTCAGCTGTGGTGAGATCCTCTGAAAACCTGTTTTCCTTCAGATAGTCGGGAAGGTGAGCGAAGCTCTTCTTCTGCTGCTGCTCTCCGGCGCGGTGAAATAATTTCCTGTTTGTTTTCCAGTGGCCAATCATCATGGAGCTCCAAACTTACCGTTACCATGGACACAGCATGAGCGACCCGGGCGTCAGGTGAGTCTCTGATCCACCGTAGTGAGACAAGTACACCTCGCTGCAGCATGCAGAAAGGGGCGGGGACGGACCACTGTCAGCCTCTTACCTTATATGGAAATGGGACCATTGCAATCCGGAAGTGAAGGGGGCGCTAGTGGCGCTATTTCCTGTACCAGCCGCGTTAATAATAATAATAATAATAATAATAATAATAATAATAATAATAATAATAATAATAATAATAATAATAATATTGATAATAATAATAATAATAATAGAAATAAAAATGTAACGTGGTATGTCCCTTTAAAAAAATAATTAAAACTATTGTTTTTTAATGTTAAAATCACATTAGTAATAAACAACTTAAAACAAGCAACAATAATGAATTATTATGTATATGTATTTATCTATTGTCACCCAATCTAGCTGAAACAAAAGGCTTAAAAAATATTTAGGAACACATTTATCCATCCATTAATTATCATACACGCACGCATGACCCTGGGCAGATCACCAGTCCATCCTAGATTAAGAAAACAGATACCAAATACTTCAAGAACGCTGTAGTTCAATTAATAGATTGTGATGTAGTGAAACGTACTCTTATAATAAATAAATTTAAATATAAAATATAACTAGTGCCAAAACCTATTATGCTTGGTTGCAGGTGAGCTCAACTATTGTCATTGTTTACCATAAAGCCTCATTGGAAACCTTTCCTGTAAGGACTCCAGCTTAACCAGTAATCTGATAAAAGACACTGGACTGGTGTCCCACTATTCAATTTAGAAATTCTATATCAACTCTACCAGTTGTATTTGATTCACAAACTGCGCTCAAATATTCAATTGTTGCAAAACCCAGAGAGACTTTTGTAAAACTTTAAATGTAGCTTCAAACTGGAAACACTCAGAGAAAGTAGGTTTTAGAAAGTTTATTTGACAAGAGAATGATCCACTGTGGATTAATCATTGTTTCTGTATGAAAAGCTTCTTTGAAGTCACCAGATAAATAAATCAGGCTTATGTGTACATTCTAACGCTCTTCAATTCAGCCAATCAGCTCATCATGCGCCTCCGTCTCAGCCTATCGGCGCCGGTCTCCTCATCTTCTTGAATTACCCTTCATAAAGTCCGGCTTGATGTGAAGAACTGCTCCTCACCCGAGTTTCCATCACCTCCACCCGGTCTCCACCGTCGCTCAGCATACCTTTAATCTTTGTATTATGGTATGTTTCTAACTGAACATGTTTCTGTATTTGGTTGCTTTATTTAAATAAAAACTGTTGATTCTGATTGCTAAAACATAAACGACTGAGGTTTGCAAAGACAATTTTTATTTCTTCCAGTCATTGTTAAAGTATATGAAACGTTACACATGAAATACTGAAAGGTATTATCTTTGCTTGTATTTCAAAATTTTAAAACAAGGTTATCCAATTGTTAAACAATGCTGTTACAATATATTTACAACTACTTTATTGGTTCTACTTTCTCTTTAATATATTAGAGCCACAATGTTACTTTTCCTGGAAACAACAGTTCTACCAAAAAACTAAACAATATAAATCAACTGAACTACAACAAAAGGAACACTAAAAAATTTACATAATATTTAAAGAACACATTGTGAAAAACTAAAGGATGACAGAACAAATCCAAATGTCAGCAGAACAGATTTACAAAGATGTCACCAAAAAAGAACAATGTGTGACAACTGAAATGTGTGAAAGACTGTGGAAAACAACTATTATTCTCCTTGCATTCAGTACTGACATCCAGGGCAGTGTCCAGGTCTGCCATCACAGTAGTAACGAGGGTAATCTCCTCGTCTTCCATTTCCAGTGAAGCCCACACAGTCTTTATATTGCCGGTTACAGGAAGAACACGTAACAACTGCAAAAGGAATCCGGTTTTCTGCCTTGAATGACTTTGAAAATTTACCCCAGTTGATCTCACCTGTAAATGAATGATAAATTTCATGTAGTTTAAATCTAATTTAACATGTTTTATGTGGAAAAAAGTCAAAGGTTCTTACCATCCAGCCAAGCAAAGTGAGTCCTCTTCCTGAACACTGGGTCAGACACAATGGCTTTAAAGCGCTTGCAGGTTAAGGCCAAGGTGAGGTAAGCTGCATCTCCCTGTGCTAGTATCACCTCTTGGAGAACAGCTTCCAGTACATCCAAAGGCATCTGAAAATTACAGAAAAACAGGTGCATTGCAAGACTATCACCAGAATAATGGCTATGACGCATATGATTATGAATGTATCTTTACCTGCAAAATTGGTGGCATCATTTGTACCTGCATGGTGAGAAGCATAAAACAGTAATTAACACTTTGTATCTCTCAGTGTCTTACCCTTTCCATCTCTACTGTCGTAAAAAAATGATGTGCAAAAAATATATTTTCCTGTTTAAAAAAAATCATTTCTGGTTTAAATACAAATCAAAAATAATAGTTATGTGTACATTTTAAAAATTAACCTCAATTTGTGCCTCAGTTGCTTTTGCATAGGTGTGGTCATCAGCACACAGAGTCTGTAAAAAATATAGATATTTTGAAAGTGAAAGATGAGCCCAAGTCCAAACAACATCAAAACAGTTTCAACCTTTTTAACTGTCCTATCCTGATTTTGTTTCATATTTTAACAATCAAGCATTGCATAAAACTGCATTGTGAACGGACATAATAGAAATTACATGATTCAAAACTACACACTGATGAATTTGAACTAAACCATACCTCATATTTTGCCCCCTCATGAACTTTTTTCCGCTTTCTCTCCTTTTGTAGTTCTTCTTTGGACCTTTTAAAAGGACAAATTGAAGATTTTCTTTAAAAAACTGACTTATGTGTATGATGATGTGGTATATTGCACCATTATTCTTACTTCACAGGGAAGTTTCTCAGGAGAGTGAGAGTCCACCATCTTCGTATTGTCATCATGTCATTCTGTGGACATGACAGGTTCGCATTTAATGACATCTCCAACAGAAAGCATGCAGTCTTATCTGTTTCCTTACCTCCGTGAAATCAAATGGTGCTTCCATCACAAAGTAGAGAGCATACTGTGGAGAAAAATGTGATTATGTCTATACAAACAATACAACAAAATGGTGGGAGGAAGTGGATGTTACCATCACTACAAACATTCCACAGTTGTTGGACAGTCCTTGTTTAGGCAATCCCTGTGGTGTTTGAGAGAACATTCAAGAAAAGAGGGAAAATTTAAATTACTTTAACAATCAAATTAATGTATAAGACAACAGCCTTACCCACACTATTGACTGTAAACATTGAACGGAGGAATGATTGGAAATAAGCAGTCTGGTAGCTCTAAAGAACTATAATTGTCCAACAATAACATCTCACTTATATTAATATTTTTAATTTCCATTTTTAAAATAACTATCAGTGCACATACCTTCATTTTAATTCATGTCTGCAGAAATAAATGGGTAATATTACACTGCACATTATGATCAGTAAAACCGTACTTAATAGTAGATATATCACCTAATACTGTTACTCTTACTAGTGTTTTTTGCAGTTATTTACTACTATAAATATATGAAGTAGAGGGAACTACACCCACCTATGATGGCAGCTTTTAGTTTATAAAAAGTGTTAGACTTTCCAGAAATGTTGGCGTGCAAAAACATATTTCAAAAAGGATTAACCTTTTTCTAGTCTTTTTTATGAAAAAAAAAACCAACTACAAAACTGTTAAGAAGGTAAATAAATAAATGATAGTGTAAGTGTAGCTTTACATACCGTTATGTTGAACCGTAGCAGTTCTTGTTATGTGATTCTGTACCTTGAACGACTCATCGGCTTTGTATGAGCAAAGAGGACAGAAATATCCGGAATAATCTTCTCTCCGTTACGAATGTTACAAATAGAAACGTGGATCTGTTAAATAAAATAAAAAACAAAGTTTGAGCATAAAATACACTTATCAATTATACATTTTATTTACTTTTCTATTTTTATCTAATGGTGCCCTGCAGGGAAATAATTAGCTATGCTACATGCTAAATTTAACCTTACCTTCTATGAATTACGCATTTCAATAGTCTACAGCTGTTTATTATATGCTCAACGTCATCTAGAAAAGCGTATTGATTTACTATGTGATAAAAATTTTAAAGAAGGTAAAAATACCTTTTGCTGACTTTGCGCCTTTTCCATTTTGGATCGTGTGCCGAACACATGAACCCTCTCAAAATTCTTTCAATCGGCATCTCAAACCCGCTTCTTTAAGGTATTTATACTAGAAATTAGGAAAATAGCGCCCCCTTCACTTCCGGAGTGCAATGGTCCCATTTCCATATAAGGTATGAGGCTGACAGTGGTCCGTCCCCGCCCCTTTCTGCATGCTGCAGCGAGGACCTTCTCGCTGAAGGAGCGGCTGCTCAGCAACAACATGGCGACTGTGGAGGAGCTGAAGGTAGGGAGGGTTGCCATGGAGATACGACATTTTAACTGTGACAAGTTTTATTAACATCAGAGAACATGAAAAAAAATCGTAACAATAGTCCCAATTCAAGTATCCAGTTTTTCACAACAGCCTAGGCTCAATGGGGTATATGCCACGAGAGGTGGTGACGTATTTCCGTTTGAATTTATGCCACATAGATTGGTTCCGGGTCCTGCTTGCTCCTATTGTTTTTAGCCAAAGCTGTAAGATCTGTACCATGAAAAAGATGCAAACCTTAAAATATCTGTGAGCTACTGGTACAACAACCGAGTTTTGTGGTGTGCTGTTGTGTCCAGTAATTAGCCAGTACCATCCAGTGCTTAGTTTTTTTCATTTTCCTGCTGATATCAAGATACTACAGCTAACACTGCTGCCTGCTATTTCAGAGCTTGAGGATATTGAAGAACCAGCGTCAGAAATGGAAAGACGGAGGTTAAAAGGGAGCTGTACGTTCTTCGTTCAGTGGAATAATTTGTTGGAGGAAAATAATGCCGGAGGAAATCCACTGCAACGGGAACAGACTGAGAACAGAGGCAGCGATTCGGCACAAGGTAAGTCAATATGTGTGTTGATGTGTCTTTGTGTTATACGGAGCATGAAATTATTTTTAGGCAACTCCTAAGTTTTTGTTTATATGACAATTATATAAACATTTAACATGCAGTCGGAGCGACGAACCCCTCCAATACAGAGAAGGTAATTTAAGAACAGCCGAGAGCAGCAGCGCTTCAGCCCGATCCGAACCACACAAGTAGTTAGTCAGATTAAGGTCCAATACCTTCGCTTTACAGCCTTTAAGTGGCACCGACCCACATAAAAAACCTACAGAACAAATGGTACAAATCACATATTTCCCGAATCCCGAAAATATGACATCTACCTTAGCTGTTTCATAATTATAATCCACGTTAGACTGAATTTTTCCACTTGGCTGCTATAATCTGTTCTTGTGTTACACAACGTAATTTCTCTTTTTTTCCCTCCGCTGCTTAGAAAATGAGGATATGAAGTTACATCCTCCCGCTGCTTTTTGTTTTTAAAATGGTAAATTTAGGTTTGCCTCAACTTTTATAAACTAATGCCTCTTATACGCATCATTTTTTGTATTATTGTTGGTGCAGGTATTAGACGGACACTGTGCTTTGCCTGCTAGTAGTTTAAATTCATTTCAGCTGTACACTTTCAAAAGAGTATTCAGATTTTAACATGCATTTTCTAAGTAAATATTTTAGTTCACTCTTACTCAGTAACTTCAGTGTTGTTACACCTCTGAAACTTTTTTTTGCAGTTTCTTTGCGATACCAGAACTATTTCACTTAAACATTTAATTCCTGAGATATTGTCAATTTATTTTCAAGCAAATCTCTCAAAAAGAGCTGAGGATTTATTAGTTTTGATTACGTTGTGCAGATAAATATGGACGCTTATTAGGTTTTTGTTGTTTAATTTTTCAGGTTTGCATCCTAACACCTCATGATGTGTTTCTGAGCCATGATCGCTGTGCTCTTTCCATTGGATCCAAGCACCTGGACCTGCTGACGGCGTCCATCAGTCCACGGTCTGCCGGATCATCACAACGTGGACTAACTTTTTTTTTTTACAGTACTTGGTTAAACTATGATCTTGAAACCGGACCACCAGATTTGCAAAGATCTACCTGCAGACTTTGTTGGCTACCCTGACACTGCAGTCATCCTGGACGGGGCTGAGCCGGACTTCCTCTCCTCCAGAGTGACGAGTTTTCATCACCAGTAAAGACAAAACAAGTCTGATGTCTGATTAGCTGCTAGGAAGTATATCATATATTCACTGTTCATTTTGCTATCCTGTTTGTACCTACAATAAAATTTAATCCCATTTGTAATACTCAACATTTCACAAATCTTTTTTCCCCTTTTCTCGGTGTTTACGTTATATCAAGTATTTGCATGTAGATCAGGAATTCAAGTGAGATATTAAAATGCAACACTTTTAGGTAATACCAGCAAAGAAATGTGAATGTTAAATAATATGTAGTTAGTCATATAATTTAATATACTGAATAAGGCTGGATGATATGACTTTGTTTGCCAGGGGACGAGGACATTTGGTTTTCTTTATTTAATTTGACCATTTCTTTAAATGTTTCTTCTATTTGGCAGTTTCATTCTAATGTTTGATTAATTTAAAGATTTGGTATTATATTGATTAGTATTTGTTTAAGTTTTTGTATGTTTAATTACCCCTTGTGTGTCAGCAGTGGTCTGATCAGCCACTATTTAAGTTCCTCTCATATCTTGTTTGTTAGGTCAGTTTTTTGCTTGAGTTCTTTGTTTTACTACCTGAGTTGGAGTTTATAATGTTGACCTTAGTTTTTGGGCCCAGTTCTTCATTGTTTAATTAATTTTGAACTTTTTTGTAATAAATTAAGATTATTTTTGGATTCCATTCAGCGTCTCTCTGACTGGTTTATGTAAGAACCCTCACATAATGTTATATTCTAACATCATGATGCTACAATAATATCAATGGAGCCGAGTTACAATTTCATCTTCATCCATCCAAAGAGAAAAACATCAGATACAAAATGACAGACAGGAGGAAATAAACAGGATGGAAACCATTCAGGTCAAAGGTCATCATGATCCAGTCAGAGTCTCTTTAGACTCAAACTGCTGCAGCTTCTGAGGATCAGCAGGAAACAGAGACGATTCTCTGCTTTACAGAGATCAGCACCACCTGCAGAGAGAAGAAAGAATCAGAGATCAGATCAGTGAGTTTCCAGCTTCTCTCCAGCAGCAGCAGTCAGTGACGCAGCACATCCAGTAGAAAGAGCAGCAGGGCCTTCAGTCGTGTTCAGAGCAGCTTCCTCTCAGCTCTCATCTTAACGTGTTGCAGTGAACACACTGAGCTCCAAGCTCACACACCTACACACACTTTCAGCATCCAGTCTGCTTCCTCTGCAGGTTCCACTCAAGTCCACAGTGGAAACAAACTGCTGAGAGCCTGAAGGTTCACTGCTGCTCCAACACTGGAGGGATGGATTTGCTGCTGCTGCTGCATTTCAACACAAACTGCTGCTGATGAACAAACATCTGCTGCTGGACATCAGCTGACTGAGCAGCATGGAGGCTGTCTGTCCCTGAACACATCTGGATGAGACTGAGGACAGGAGGACACATGTCCACATGTGAGGACTGGACTGGAGCAGGAAGAGCAGCTGCTGACTAAATGAATGATGGTTTGTGAAACCAGAGTTTCCAGTGGTTTCCAGGCTGCAGTCAGACTGATCTCAGAGCTGTGACCAACATCAACCTGATCACTTGTTTCCTGTTGAACTGAGAGAACAAGCAGATCTGAGATCAGATCTGCTGCTGCCACAGTTTGATGAATGAGGACCACTGTCTCTGGACATGCTGGACGGCTGGACGCTGGAGTCCAGCTGGACGTCCTGGAGACATGGACACAGCAACAACACTCATCTTCACACCAACACAAACACAGGAACACAGCAAGCTGCTGCTGCTCTGATTGGCTGATTGCTGTCTCTGTGTCCAATCAGGAAGCCTGAACCATTCTCCTCCCACTGAGAAGCTGCAGCTTTACTGGGAACACTGGAGCTTTGATGGGAACTGGTTTAGTTCAACATGCTGACAGCAGCTGGACTCACTGATAACATTTACTTACAGAACATCCTTTACAAAATGTTTCAGCTGCTGAATGTCTGAATCTGTCAGATTGTTGTTGCTCAGGTCCAGTTCAGTCAGATGTTGGTTGGACTTCAGAGCTGAGGCCAGAGAAGAACAGCTGATCTCTGACAACCTGCAGTCCTTCAATCTGAATAAAGAATAAAAGATGTGAGCTGAAGCAACAGGATGCAGATTAAAACTGAAATATGAACAAATTAATGATAAAAATGTAGAAAATTAATTTCACTGAATGTAAAAGAAACATGATGAACTGATGTTTAATATCTGATCCAGTAAAACTGGTTTATAGAGTCCAAACCAGCAGAACCAGAACATGTTATTATGACGTGTTGTTAGAATATTTCAGTCGGGCCTTCAGTGGTTCTGGTCGGGAATTAAAGCTCTAATATTTCAGTTCAGATTCATTTTAAATGTCAAACTGATTCCTGATGTTTCTACATCTGTTCATCTTTACAGGTTAATAAAGTTTGTGGTTTTATCAATGATGGTTTATTGATCATTTATGATCAGAAGGTCAGAGATGTGGATGAACATCATTATTTAGTGAATTCAGCCTCAGTCTGTCTTGGACATAAAGACATTTTATCAGATTTTATATCTGATTGTTTGTAGATATTAAGACATTTAATGATCCTAATATCAGAGTTTTATCAGCCTTTAGTCTCCAATCTGACCTTTGACCTTCTCTCTGCAGGTGTGGTTGGTGTCTGTGAAATGAAGGCTGTGATTGGTTGGATGTGATGGTGGGAGGAGGAACTGCTGGTGCTTTTATAAAACACAGAAACTTTAACTGGACCAAACCATAGAAGAAGAAAGCAGACTTTACCATGAAGATCCTCAGAGTGGATCAGTAGAATATCAGCATCTGTCTGCAGTTTAGTGGCAACACAACTTTCACATCACAAACATCAGATCCACAATAAAACATGGTTTCTTACTCTAATCGTTGTATTCTGCATTCAGGATCCTGTAGTAAACCACAGAGCTCCTTCACTCCAGAATCTTTCAGGTTGTTTCCACTCAGGTCCAGTTGAGTCAGATGTTGGTTGGACTTCAGAGCTGAGGCCAGAGAAGAACAGCTGATCTCTGACAAACTGCAGCTCATCAATCTGAATAAAGAATAAAAGATGTGAGCTGAAGCAACAGGATGCAGGTTAAAACTGAAATATGAACAAATTAATGATAAAAATGTAGAAAATTAATTTCACTGAATGTAAAAGAAACATGATGAACTGATGTTTAATATCTGATCCAGTAAAACTGGTTTATAGAGTCCAAACCAGCAGAACCAGAACATGTTATTATGACGTGTTGTTAGAATATTTCAGTCGGGCCTTCAGTGGTTCTGGTCGGGAATTAAAATGGACTTTAAGAACCAAAGTGAGACATTAGAGCTGTTAATGAAGCTGCAGTGATTTAATGAAGCAGCTCATTTCCACAGTGACAGTAACCTGCTATTGAGAGGAACTGAGTGATTCATCATCTGGAGGATCAACAGCTGCAATAATTACACTTCACTCATTCATAAACACATGAGTGGAAACTGAACTGACTGATTTATCTGGAAGATCAATAGTCCAGATTGATTATAAATTCCTGCTTCAAACCAAATGTTGACTTTTGTCTGTTTGAATTAAATCAATTTATTGTTATTTTGCTCTATTTCCATTTACTTCATTCTGACTGTATGATTATCTTATTATTTTAATCAGGGCTGTTGTATTGATGTTTATCTCCTATTGATGGTTTATTGGTTGATTATTGGATCATGTGATGCTGCTTCATGTCTTCTTTGGTCCTGTTTAAAGTTGTCTAGAAATAAAGCTGCTCTGCTATCAGCTGTCCCTCCGTCGTCCATCCAGCTCCTTCTGTCAACGTCACAACTTCCTGCTACATCTGTCACAAACTCACAGGATTCCTGCTGCTTCACCTCAAACACTGGAGATTAGAAACAACCAAGGAAAGGAGGGAATACTTTGTTCACCTCACATTTATTCACAGCTTGGAAAATATTTACATATTATTTCAGATAATTGACTTAAATTGATGCTGCTGTATTAAAATGTAACTGTTTCTGTTGGACTGAGCTCTAATATTTCAGTTCAGATTCATTTTAAATGTCAAACTGATTCCTGATGTTTCTACATCTGTTCATCTTTACAGGCTAATAAAGTTTGTGGTTTTATCAATGATGGTTTATTGATCATTTATGATCAGAAGGTCAGAGATGTGGATGAACATCATTATTTAGTGAATTCAGCCTCAGTCTGTCTTGGACATAAAGACATTTTATCAGATTTTATATCTGATTGTTTGTAGATATTAAGACATTTAATGATCCTAATAGAGTTTTATCAGCCTTTAGTCTCCAATCTGACCTTTGACCTTCTCTCTGCAGGTGTGGTTGGTGTCTGTGAAATGAACGCTGTGATTGGTTGGATGTGATGGTGGGAGGAGGAACTGCTGGTGCTTTTATAAAACACAGAAACTTTAACTGGACCAAACCATAGAAGAAGAAAGCAGACTTTACCATGAAGATCCTCAGAGTGGATCAGTAGAATATCAGCATCTGTCTGCAGTTTAGTGGCAACACAACTTTCACATCACAAACATCAGATCCAGAATAAAACATGGTTTCTTACTCTAATCGTTGTATTCTGCATTCAGGATCCTGTAGTAAACCACAGAGCTCCTTCACTCCAGAATCTTTCAGGTCGTTTCCACTCAGGTCCAGTTTAGTCAGATGTTGGTTGGACTTCAGAGCTGAGGCCAGAGAAGAACAGCTGATCTCTGACAAACTGCAGCTCATCAATCTGAATAAAGAATAAAAGATGTGAGCTGAAGCAACAGGATGCAGGTTAAAACTGAAATATGAACAAATTAATAATAAAAATGTAGAAAATTAATTTCACTGAATGTAAAAGAAACATGATGAACTGATGTTTAATATCTGATCCAGTAAAATTGGTTTATAGAGTCCAAACCAGCAGAACCAGAACATGTTATTATGATGTGTTAGAATATTTCAGTCGGGCCTCCAGTGGTTCTGGTCGGGAATTAAAATGGACTTTAAATTGTAAAGTAGTTTTATATCAGAGTCAAATTGAAGGTTGGTTTATTTCAGGTATCTGGTAGAAACCTATGACTCTGTTGATCCACAAGGTGGCGCTGCTCTGCTGGTGATCATGTTCTCAGTTAGACCTGTCGTGATAAACGATAAATCCATTAATCGCACAATAAATAAAACCTATCGACCTCATTTTAATTATCGGCTTTATGGTCTCTTCCTGCCTCTTTTCTTTCTGTTGATGACACTGAATGAAAAAGGCTCAGCTCAGGTGCTCTCCACTAACCCTCCCTTCCTATTTCCTTAGTGTAATGTCCATCACACACTACACGAGTTGTCGGCCTATTTTTAAAACCTGAGAGACACATTAGCTGACAGAAATCCCAGGTTCAATCGGGTTTGTCGTGCCGTGTGGTGTCCAGCCACATGGGCACAAAATAATTTTAATATCAGGCATTAATCAATCCTTTACTAGAATCTACCTGTGATGGGCTGCACAGTGGCACAGTTGGTAGAGCTGTTGCCTTGCAGCAAGAAGGTTCTGGGTTCGATTCCCGGCCCCAGTCTTTCTGCATGGAGTTTGCATGTTCTCCCTGTGCATGCGTGGGTTTTCTCCAGGTACTCTGGTTTCCTCCCACAGTCCAAAAACATGACTGTAAGGTTGATTGGCATTTCCAAATTGCCCCTAGGTATGAGTGTGTGTGTGCATCGTTGTTTGTCCTGTGTGTCTCTGTGTTGCCCTGCGACCTGTCCAGGGTGACCCCACCTCTCGCCCTGAACGTGAGCTGGAGAGGAACCAGCAACCCTCCCAACCCCACTGAGGGACATGGGTGTAAGAAAATGGATGGATACCTGTGATGCATGTGGCTAGAGTCATCGTAAAGTCCTGACTGAATGAAAATCATTATAACCTATTTATGTCACGTTAAGAAAAACAGCTGAAAAGTTACCGGGTTCATCAACTGCGGTAGCAATTTGGCTCCAACTCCTCCCCTTGTCATTTCTATATTCTTTGCACCAAATGTTGAATAACTATTAATGTTGTTTCCACATATCATCTCCAATGTCCGCTGGACTTCGGGTCGTGCCGTTTCAGCTATTGGGATTCCCCTCCGTAATTTCCCCTCAGAAAGCGCGGAGGAGAATCCGCACTTTCTGATTGGCTACCTGTCACATTCAACAGGCTGCGTTTACTCTCCCAGTCGGGGAAAACCCCTGATTTAGATCGGAGCAGCCACGGCGATCTACCGTAACACACCACACACTGCAGGATGATCGGTTACAAAATCACTAGCGACAATCTCAGATCGGCCAACGATCTAAGATTGTCATAAGGGGAAAATAGGGGCAAAAAACCGTGTAGTGTGAACTATTGCGTTAGGTAGTCGGATGTGCCCATCTTCTCTATTTCAATCTAGTGATTACTGAAGGACAATATAGTATACAGACTTCATAATCTGCACTCTTGGTTGAATGCAGTATTTATTTCCACTTTGGCTTTATGTTGTTTAGTTTTTATTCAAGTACGTTTTTTGTTAATGGAGACTGAGAGTCCATTAACACTGGAACTTATTTAGTTGATCAGTTCCAGTGTTATGTTTTCTTTTGAAAATAAAGTATCCATGGCAGGAAATCACATGCATTATTAGTCATTTCCATTAAATCAGTGTCAAAAGGTCTTGAAACAATATTATCGTTTATCGCAATAATTCTTTAGACAATCATCCAGCAAAATTTGTTGTCGTGACAGGCCTATTCTGTCACAATAACAGAATAGTTATCGTGACAGTTCGTAAACTATGTCCCCATAGTTTACTGAACTATGGGGAACTTGGAGAACTTATTCTGGTTCGGTCCAGACCAGGGATCTTCAGCTCCAGGCCTCGATGGCCGGCGTCCTGCAACCTTCAACCCCTGAGTCCGATTATGAGGTCAAAGTTCAGCAGGACTCTGGAGAACCTGACTGTGTCCTGAGGGACAATTCATCACTTCATTCAGGTGTTGAAGCAGAAACATCTAAAGGCTGCAGGACACCGAACCTGGAGGCCTGGATTTGAAGAGTCCTGGTCTAGAAGCTGCTATGCTGCCTTCTGTCTACCTGCATGTTGCCATGACAACAGCTCAGCCAATCACCAACAAGCAGACGTTGTCCATCTACCTGGTGACATCCCAACAGAGGATGGACAGCAGAGACAGAGGACAACTGGAGACGAGGACCAGATGTTTGCTGCAGTGAGACACAGGCCTCCTTTACCACTGATCACATCTGATCATTATTGATTATCAGAAACACGATGGATAAACTCTGAATCAGCTCTAAAGTTTCTGATCAGTGACCTGATGAAGCGTCTCTGAGGCTCCAACCGACTGACAGACTGAAGAGACGGTTCTTCTCTGACCCGGTCCAACAGCTTCAGGACAAAGCTGAGCTGGAGGAACCGGCTGCTGCTGCCAGTTTTTATTCATGTTATAGTTTCTGGTTATAAAACATAACTGGTCTGGTTCTGGTTCTGGTTTTACTCTGGAGGAACTTTTCATTATTAATGTGAAGAAGAAAAGAGAAATAAATCAACCTGATCATCTGAATCATTTCAGAACAAACTGAAACATCTCCATCATTAATTATCATCATTTCACTTATTTAACTTATTTTTGTTCATCAGCCCAAAACATTTTAAAGTGAAAAATAAAGATCAATATTCTCAAAGTCTGAAAAAGGAAATAATTCATTTACAAAGTAAAACATTTTATAAATTATATTCTGACATTTTCAGAGCAGATTGTTTTTAATGAAAACAGAATAAATGTGAAGATAAATAAATATTAAAGTATCAATGAAATATTTTATAGGATAAATAGAGAAAACAAACCTCAGACTCTTCACTTTACTGACTGAACTCTGCAGGATCTCACACACATGATTCAGTCCAGAGTCTGTAATGTTTCCCTGTATGTAGATCTGACTTATTTCCAGTTCAGTCAGATGTTGGTTGGACTTCAGAGCTGAAGCCACAACTTCACATTCAGCCTCTCTGAGCCAACAGCCACCAAGTCTGTGATTAGAGAAGAAATAAAGTCAGTTCTAATTAAACCAGATAATCTATATAAACACATATGATAACATTGATATCATCTGATGAACATCTGGTCTTCACATCAATTTACTGAGTTTGATCATTTCATAACCAACATCCTGGTTCTGGTTCTGGTCAAAGGTCCATTTAATAGAGAAGCTGAGCAACAGGTTCCAATAGTTCAGGCTTCATGTTCTCAGAACAACTGAAGGTTTTAGTGGCGGCCATCTTGGCTGCCTGTTAGCAAACCTCCCCGTTTCTTCATGCTGAGCTCTGACTGCTGCAGCAACAATCTGGATCAGAAGCTCTTCATCACATGACTTTAAACAGGATTTTCATTGGAAGATGAAGGAACAGATGAAACCATCCATCCATTTTCTTGAACCCTTGTCCCTCAGTGGGGCCGGGAGGGTTGCTGGTGCCCATCTCCAGCTAACGTTCCGGGCGAAAGGCGGGGTCACCCTGGACAGGTCGCCAGTCTGTCGCAGGGAAACACAGAGACACACAGAGACACACAACCATGCACACACACACACACTCACACCCACACCTAGGGGCAATTTAGACAGAACCAATTAACCTTACAGTCATGTTTTTGGACTGTGGGAGGAAACCGGAGTACCCGGAGAAAACCCACCATGCACAGGGAGAACATGGAGACTCCATGCAGAAAGACCCCAGGCCGGGAATCAAACCCAGAACCTTCTTGCTGCAAGGCAACAGCTCTACCAACTGCGCCACTGTGCAGCCCTGCCATTCATAATTTATTTAATAAATTATTTAGTAATATCAATACATATTTATATAACTATGCAAACACAAATAATGATTAATACTGAATAATATATTAATAGACTAATAGACTGTCTTTTATTATGTCTTTTATACAAGATAATGCGTGTACTTGCTTTTTTATTGTGGAGGATTTAAATGCAGATGTCACAGATATTCATTCTATATTTACTAAGCATTTAATGCAATTCTATCACAACAATGACTTAATTCTTTCTACTAAGGTGCTTTTGCCTAACTAAGTTACACCTATATTAGTGATGCATGGCATACAACCTCATGGTTAGATTATTGTATCTGTACAGCTGATGCTCATGATTCCATCCAGGGCATTGGTGTCAACTATGAATTTGCCACCAGTGATCATATACCATTTTCCTTGTGTGTAACCATGAATTCCATACCTTCTGTTTTGCTTGCAGACTGTAATACAAGTATAGGAAAAATAGCATGGGATAACTTGACCGAAAAAGATCTATCAGATTATTGTTATCATATGAACAACATGCTTAGCAACATATACTTACCAA
Source organism: Poecilia reticulata (assembly GCF_904066995.2). NCBI lineage: Eukaryota > Metazoa > Chordata > Actinopteri > Cyprinodontiformes > Poeciliidae > Poecilia > Poecilia reticulata. Next base: position 25,699,847 of record NC_088849.1, on the reverse strand, counting down.
AGGGAGCAATCTCATGCCATGATATGAATTGTAAGAACCCCCAACATGTTATTGAATTATGTACTCTGTATGAGAATGTTGTGAAGTCCCTCCTTACCTCATGCAAGCCACTGCATAAAACCAGCTCACATAGCACCAAACCAGGCTGGAACAACTATGTAAGAGAGCATCATGAAGAGTCCAGAAGGGCTCTTAAAGCATGGGTTGATTCAGGTAAACAGAGATATGGCCCCTTGTTTGAATACAAAAAACAAGCAAATGCTAATTTTAAATATGTTTTAAGATTTTTAAGGAGAAATGAAAATACTATGAGGTCTGACTCTCTTGCTAGAAAGTTGGGAAATAGTAATGTTCCGGATTTTTGGAAAGAAATAAAAAAAGTAAATTACTGCAAAACGTCACTTCCAGCTACTATTGATAGTGTTAGTGGTGCAAAATAAATCACTCAGTTATGGCAGGAGCACTACAGTGTACTGTTTAATTGTGTCAAAAGTGACACTTTTGTCACAAGACGCATTCACAGTAATGAGAATGTGAATGTATCCCCACAAGAAATATATCATGCAATTATGACACTGAAAGACAAAGAGGCCTGTGGGATGGATAACATTTCCCACTGAGCATCTGAAAAATGCAAGTAAGAAACTCTGTACATTACTTTCTATGTGTTTCACTGGCTGTCTAATACATGGTCTGTTACCTAATTCAATGTTATCTGTCATTCTGATACCCATTATTAAAGGCAAAGCGGGTCAGATTAGCTTTCAGGAGAATTACCAACCCATAGCTCTAGCTAGTAGTTTGAAAGTTTTAGAAAGAGTTCTTTTAAATAGGCTGGAAGAGTTTGTCTTGACCTCCGATAATCAATTCGGTTTTAAACCCAAACATGGCACAGACATGTGTATTTTTGCGCTACAGGATATTTTAGACTTGAATAATTTGCACAACACTACAGTATTTATGTGTTTTATTGATGCTTCTAAAGCATTTGATTGTGTAAATCACCAAAAACTGTTCTGCAAGTTAGAAAGCAGAGGTGTACCCAAATATCTAATTATAATTCTTGTCTGGTATGGTCATCAATCGATGTTTGTCAAATGCGGTAACACAATGTTTGATTCATTTAATGTTGATAACGGAGTAAGGCAGGGAAGCATACTGTACCCTTACCTTTTTAACATCTACATCACATATGTCAAAGTCAAGGCCCGCGGGCCACATCCGGCCCGCTAATCAATTATCTATGGCCCCCTGAATGATATTTAATTACTATGAGAACCGGCCCGCAAGCCAGAGCCGCCCGCTCGTGTTTTGCCCGCAAACACTACATTTCCCATAATGCAACGGTAGCCCGCGAAGTGACTACAGCGCGCCCAAACGGCTTCATTATTCATCAGCTCAGAGCCTCACCCCGAACATTGATGAACTTGTACAAAAGATGAGACACCTCCAAGTATCAGGCTCAGCCTCAGACAAGTGAGCATCACAGAGCAGTAACGTATTTTCAGTTTATAAGTTTCAGTTAAATTTTTACATTTGTTTCTACAAGACGTGATTTTTCTTTGAATGAAGTATTGTTTTGTCTGTGTGCCATATATTTTTGTATTTTATTTTATTTTATTGTATTTATTTTTCAGTTGAATGGATTCAGGTAAAATTGCAGATAAGAGCCATGAGAAAGAATACAACTGATTTGATTTATTTTTTTACTTTACTATTTGAAAGCAGTGATCGGTAGGATCATAGAGCAGCACACTAATGCATTTTCAGTTTATAATGCATGCACTTTGATTTATGCATTTATCTTGATATTAAGAAACATATATTGTTTTTAAAAACAATTAAATTTGTTGCTGTTTGCCTCTTGAAAAATGTTTTCCCTTGAAGTTACTGACAGAGCCATAACAAAATATTGCTTTATTCATTTAATCGTTAAATAATATACACTGTGTTAGGTCTTGGTTCAATAGGCTATGTGCAATCATTTCAATATGTTTTAATAAACATTAAACCAGTCCGGCCCTCGGCTTGTAGCAAATTTGGTTTTTTTGGCCCTCTGTGTATTTGACTTTGACATCCCTGATCTACATGGATGAACTATTAAAGTGCCTGAATTGTTGTAAAACAGGCTGTGTAGTTGGTGACCGCATAATCAATCACATAATGTATGCAGATGATTTGGTAATCTTATCCCTATTTAGTGCTAGCCTTCAACAGTTACTAAGGGTCTGTTCCCAATATGGTTATGACTTTGACATCAAATATAACGCTAAGAAAAGCAATGTTATGATTGTTAGAAGTAGGGCAGATAAGCATCTGATAACCCCTGACTTCTCTTTATCTGGCATTGTCCTCAATGAAATTTAATATTTGGGACATTACATAATTGATGACCTGTCTGATGATTGTGACATCCGAAGGCAATATTGTATGATGTATGCACAAGCTAACCAGATAGCACACAATGCTAAATCAACGTTGAAAAATAGTTAGAATCGTTGATTTTTGGTTGAAGTCGACAAATGACAGTGGATCAACCATCAACCAAGCATCCAATCAAACCGTTGAAACTGTGTCAATGAATCAATGTTGTTTTGTGGTTGAAATCTGATGACTGAAATGCCGAGGTCTGATTAATGGTTGATTTTTGGTTGAAGTTGACAAATGAAGGTGGATCAACTATAAAACACACTCTAAAAAGAAAATAATTGGACCAACTTAATTGAATTGCTTCTGTACAAGCAATTCAATTAAGTTTATCCAACTGAATTTATTAAATTTATCCAACTTAATTTATTAAGTTCAATCAATTCAATATATTATAATCATCCAACTCAATTTGTTAATTTATTTTTAACAAATTTATTAAGTATGTTTAAGATAACAGATTTAAGTCAGTCTTACTCAAATCATTTAGTTTACTTCAAAAATGGTAAATAAACTTACAGAGCACTTTTCTAGTCATTTTGACCACAGAAAGCACTTTATACTAGAGTCACATTCACATAAAGCACAGATCAGTTGGGGTTAGGTGCCCAGGGGTCACATTGACATGTGGCAGGAGGGAGCTGGAATTGAACCGTCAGCCTTCCGACCACAGGACAACTGCTCTAACCACAGAGCCACGGTGGCTTTTACCAGAGAACTTGTTCCTGGTTAGCTTGAGTCATTGTGTCAGAAAAGGGATACAAATGTGGTATCGAACTTAATTATTTCAAGTAAATTCATAGTGAATCAAGTGTGTTTCAGCACTGGTCCTCCAAGCCCTGCAAGTTTTAGGCATTTCCCTAATTCAACACACATGATTTTAATTGATGTCTGATTAACGGGGTTTTGCTGAAATGAAAACACGCAGGTCAGTTTGCCTTGAGGACAAGGTTTGGAGAAGAACTTGTGATCTAAATGTTCAATCAAGGGAAGCTGTTTTTCACACCCCTCTACACACACCCCTTTCCCCCACCACCCACCCCTCAATCTCCTCCCCCCTTTCCACTCTCCTCCCCTCCTCCTTGGGCTCCGGGAGAAACAATTTTAATTTTAGGTGAGGGTTTTAAATTTTCACATTTTTTGTTAAAGATTTTTTTGGCTCTAGTGGCCTTTATTTGATAGTTAATTGATAAGAGAGGGGGAAAACATGCAGCAAAGGTTGCCAATGTCGGGAATTGATCCTGCAGGGGTGGGCAACTCCAGGCCTCGAGGCCTGGTCTCCTGCAACTTTTAGATGTGTCTCTACTTCAACACACCTGAGTCAAATAATAAGGTCGTTAGCAGGACTCTGGAGAACCTGACTGCACAGAGGAGGTGGTTCAGCTATTGGATCCAGGTGTGTTCTACCAGGGAGACATCTAAGAGCTGCAGGACACCGGCCCTCGAGGACCAGGATTGCCCACCCCTAAGGCCTCCATGTGTGCAATCTGTGCAGTTTGCTGCACCCCTCATCTCCTTTTCATCTCCCCCTACTCCCTCCCAAAACTCTCCACACCCACTTGCTCCTCCCAGCCTTCCCCTCTTTACCCCCTCTCATCCCTTCTTCCCTCCCCCATTCTTGAGCTCTGGGTCAGAACATTTTATTACTAAGTGGGGGTTAATCATGTTTCAAATTAAGCACTACATGTTAAGAACAGTGGGTTGTGATTCCTTTTATATACATTTTCTTGTCTATAAATATTATTACTGACTGTGCATAATTTGTTAACACAAAAACATCTACAAGTCTCTACTAGGAGCTGTACAGTCAGACTCCCCGTTTTTACACTAGTGGTTTGTCCCAAACAAACAGCCATTTTGCTGCTGGCTTGTTTGCAACCGGCTTCTGAATTAAATTCTCCTCTGAGTAGTTTTATGGTAAGTTTTTCAATATTACTTTGATCTTAAATGTGTTTATTGAAAAATAAGGGCATTGTTTTGTGCCCATAGTAATCCTGGTTGTTTTGGGGCAAAACAGATATTTTTAATAAATGAGGTCATGTCTCATTTTGTATTATTTTCATCCTGTCCACCGCTCCAGGCCTAATTTTGAAATCTTGCAAGATTTTGTGAGATTTTAGTTTTAAAATGGGGGCGGGGCCTATTGTTTGGTCTGGGAGAGCATGTGGTGGACAAGGAAGTGTAAGGCTGGCTGCTCCAGGTGGGCTTTAAATTGTTGTCATAGTAATCACTTGTTTTTAACTTTTTATTATGACGTGCTTAGATGTACCTCTGTTCCAGAACAACTGAGTTAGATGATTGCCTGACCGTCTGCAGCCATCAAGAAGTGCAGAAGTTTGTTAATCATCCACAAATTCCATCCAGGTGAGGCAGGAAGGAAACACTTAAAACATGTAAGGCAGGTGAAACACTGAACTAAATGTGCTAATGACTGATTCAGTCTGTTGGTTGGTAACTGGTTAAACTGAACTGGTCTATTATTACTGGTGTGGGATCTTTATCAGGGTGTGGACATTTTGTAATGAATTTAATCAACTTATTTAGAAATATTTGTAGTTGATTGAACAAGCTATTTGATGCAAGTTTATTCTGTATAAATTATAAATAATTTTTCCAACTACAGTAAAAATCACCTTTTGCTCTAAACCCGGATCCTCCCTGAGTTTTATCTTTAAGTTTTCTGATAAGCAGCCTTTATTTTAAATATTGATTCCCTCATTTTAACATGAGTGCAGCATCATGAATCCTACACTAGACTGCAGCTTCATAGGTAAATGTAGTTGTAAACATTAAGATAAATATTAATGAACAAATAAGATAAAACTTAACTTAACAGTAAGTGTACATGGGGAACTATATGGTTTGTATCTGTTCTCAGACCTGTAACCAGTACACTGTTTAATCTTTCAATGTCTTTCAGAACTTTTCAAATGTTTATCATATTTCTAACCAGCACCTTCCTCACTTTTATTTTTGTGTTTTTTTTTCGGATGATGGTTGAATCAACATTGATTCTTGACTGATTCAATGTAGAATCAACACAAATATACATGCAGAGCCATAGTCAAATGAGTGTTGAATCAACGTTGATTCAATGTAAAATAAGCAGAAATATGTGAGCAGAACCACATTCAGATGAAGGTTGAATCAATGTTGATTCCTAACTGATTCAATGCAATATCAACACAAATATGCATGTAAATTGACATACAAATGATGGTTGAATCAACATTGATATGTCAGTTATGGTTTTTTTTGTTGTGTTTTACTGTAGAGCACTTTGTATCAGCTGTGGTTGTTTTAAAGTGCTTTATAAATAAAGTTGGATTGAATTGGATGGTTGAAACCCTAATGTTGATTCAACATACAAGTCACCGACCACTTTCAATGTTACATTCAACGTTGATTCAATGTTTCTGGCTGACATTGATTAAATGTTGCTTCTATCATTCTGTGCTATCTGGGTAATATTCTGATCAGAATGTTTCATATGTGTTCATCCTCTGTGAAGATAGCTCTTTTTAAAGCTTTTTGTACTTCACTTTACACAGCCCATCTGTGGCTTCGATACACAAAAAGTATCCTGCAGAAACTTTATGTGGCATACAATGATGGCATGAGGCAACAACTCAAAGTGCCTAGATGGAGCAGTGCTAGCCATATGTTTGTACATAATGCTGCTCCCACATGTGCAGCTGTGCTCAGGAATCTTATGTATAAATGTATGTGTAGATTATCTGTGTCATGCAATAATATAATTGCAATTTTAGTAAATCCAGTTTTTAGTAAATTGAGATTTTATTCAAAACTGGAATCATTGGAATCATTGAATCATCATTTATTTATGACTTGGTGAATATGTCATGTTTTTATTTTTCTCTTATTTTGTTTACCTTTTTTCACTATGGACCTTTTTGTGTCCGGAATAAAGATCGATTGATTATTCATCCATTTTCTAGACAAACTTCAGCTTCTCTAGTTTGTCTGTGGCTAATTACAGCTGCTGTAGTATTGCCTCGCTAATTTGTGAGTATAAGTCACAAATTAGCGACTTATAATTTGTGACTTTCAAATTATATTCAAAACAAACATCAACTAGGACAAATATATTTTATTAAGTATTAAACAAAATGGCTCATATGACGATTATGTGGAATTAAATTAGTTGTCCAATATAAATATTAGTTTGGTTCTCTGGCATCTTGCCCTTAGTTTAGGCTTTTCCTCCATCAAACATATTTATATTTGTCTCTTATTTAGTGGAAATATTGATATCTATGACATTTTCTCCAAAATAACCTTTTTCAACCTTTATAGCTCCACTGTTGAAACTGAGGCTCTAACATTCACAAATGACACTGAAATAAAATCCAGTCCATCATCTGGTTTGATTCCTCTGGAACCTGTTGGAGGAAAAATATCCCAACTTCACAAGATTTTAACTCAACTCTTTGGTTCCTCCTATTAGTCTGAAGTTCATCATATTAAGGTCAAAGTTCAGATCTGCCATAACTGATTGATACCTGCTGGCCTCAGGTTTACAACCAGCTTCTGACTGAGAAACCAGTAACCTCCTCCCAGTGTCAGAATCTCACTAACCTCAGGTTTTCTATCACTTCCATATGTCTGCTATAACTGATGTATATATAAAATAAAGTTTAATTTACAATTTCTGTGGTAGATCTCAGCCGGCTGGTGAGAAAAAGTAGATCCTGATCTCCAACAGTTTGGTCAGCTGCTCTAGAGTGTTGCAGCTCATGTCTTTCCAGGTCTTTATGGACATTAACAGCTTCATAAAGGCTGCAGATGAAGAGTTGATGAGGAAAATGGTTCCAGCTCTGGAAGCAGATTCTCAGAGCTTTGGGAGGATCTGACAGAAACCAGGACTCCTCCAGAAATGACTTTTTATGAAAGCAGACAACAATCACTAATTTATTTATTTATTTAACCTTCGTTTCACTAGGAAAATCCCACTGAGATAGAAAATCTCTTTTGCAAGAGAATCCTGACCAAGACTGGCAGCAGACAGAGGTTACAGAACAATCCATTCATGTTGTTCTCATTTATAAACTCAGAGGAAGACTTCCGGGAGCGTCTCCAAGATGGGGGGGGGGTAAATCTGCAATCTGTCCTGATCAGCGACAAGGTAAACTCCACTAAACTCGATTAAGAGATTCAGCTCTTCTTCAAAATGATATATTATGCGTGGAATTGGATCGAAAAAGAGACTGGGGGGTGCAAAAAGTCACGGTCAAGCAAGGACTGATCTAAGAAATGTTGGAAACAACACTAGCATGATGCAGACCTCTGACCCTAGCGAGGAGAGCGAGCTAACGACTGCTATGGCTATCCAGAATCTATGCTATGGTTTGAAAATAAGCAGAGACACATAATAAACCCCAGAATTTGTTTGACATCCAGTCAGTTTTAGTCAGACTCTCCCTGTCCATCATTTCCCAGATGATCCGTCCTGCTGTGTCTTTGTTAATATCAAGTTAATATATTTGCTGTGAATGAGGTCGAGCTTTGCGTTGCGCTCCAGAAAACGGCAAACACAGAGACTAGTGTGAACAGTGTAAAAAACGTGAAAACAGCCACAAATGAACGTGTACGTAAAGTTGTACAACTAAACACCATTATAATCAATAATATTAAGATAAGTGTCACAAATCTGTGCAGGTGATCTGAGCTGTGGAGCAGCAGGAGAAGCTCTGTGTGCTGCACTATGACAGCAAACACAGGGCCGTAACACAGAACATGGAGGTTGGGGCACGGGGGGACTAAAATCCTATTTAGAGTTTATAAGATTACTGCAGTTTTTTGTGTTGTTATAACCATTAATCAATCTGCCATTCAGTTCAACCTTATATGTGGAGACACATTGTTTATGTTACTGTTATAAAATAACTTGATATTAATTATTGGAAAATCTTAATGTAATTTTCACAGGTGCTGGAGCGTTGTTGTTAGCAGCTACTTAGTTACTTTCAAAATCAAGTAGTCAGTATCAAGGAGTAATCAATAATCTGATTAAAGTTACTTTTTCAAAGTAACTAAGCCAACACTTGTCTGGACTTACCGAGCCTTTCTGCAGTTCCTCACAGATGGAACCAGTCTCTGTCGTCCCGATTCTGATGTGTTGTACTTCTCCAGGTCCAACTCATCCAGAACATCTGACATCTGAAGCATGAAGGCCAGAGCTGAACACTGGATCCCTGAGAGTTTATTCCCTGATTTCAGGAACTCTTGGATCTCCTGACAAACTGAATGGTCCTTCATTTCCACCAGACAGTAGAAGATGTTGATGCTTCTGTCAGGAGAGATATAATCAGTTTTCATCTCCTTCAGATTGTTGGTGATTCTCTGGATGGTTTCTGGACTGATCTCTGTCTGACCCAGCAGGCCTCCTAACAGACTCTGGTTGGACTCCAGAGTGAGACCATGAAGGAAGCGAACAAACAGGTCCAGGTGGCCATTTTTACTTTGGAAGGATTTAGACATAACTCTGTTCATAAAATCCTCCAGAGATGTTTCACTGTAATTTTCTCCCAGGAAGTTCTCCATCACCTCTGTATTCCTGCTGGTGAAACAGTGAAACATGTAAACTGCAGCCAGAAACTCCTGGATGCTCAGGTGAACAAAGCAGTAAACTGGCTTCTGGAAGATCACACTCTCTCTTTTGAAGATCTCTGTACAAACTCCTGAGTACACTGAGGCCTCAGTGACATCCAGACCACACTGCTCCAGGTCTTCTTGGTAGAACATGATGTTTCCTTTCTCCAGCTGTTCAAACGCCAGCCTCCCCAGCTTCAGAAGAACTTCCCTGTCAGCCTCCATCAGCTCCTGTGGACTTGTCTCATGTCCTCCATGGTACTTGTTCTTCTTCCTCTTTGTCTGGACCAGCAGGAAGTGTGAGTACATGTCAGTCATGGTCTTGGGCAGCTCTCCTCTCTGCTCTGAAGTCAACATGCTCTCCAGAACCGTAGCAGTGATCCAGCAGAAGACTGGGATGCCACACATGATGTGGAGGCTCCTGGAGGTCTGGATGTGGGAGATGATTCTGCTGGACAGCTCTTCATCACTGAACCTCCTCCTGAAGTACTCCTCCTTCTGGGTGTCAGTGAAGCCACGTACTTCTGTTGCCCTGGAGACACATGAAGGAGGGATCTGATTGGCTGCTGCAGGTCTGGTAGTTATCCAGATGAAAGCCAAGGGAAGCAGGTTCCCTTTGATGAGGTTTGTCAGCAGAACGTTGACTGATGACTTCTGTGTGACATCAGAAACCAGCTGCCTGCTGTTGAAGTCCAGGGAAAGTCTGCTTTCATCCAAGCCATCAAAGATGAGGAGCAGTTTGCATTTAGCCAGCTGCTCTGCTGGGAGCTTCTGGAGTGTTGGATGAAAAACATGGAGCAGCGAGAGAAGACTGTGCTGCTGATCTCTGATCAGGTTCAGCTCCCTGAACGAAAGCAGGACCACCACACTGACATCTTGGTTCTCCAAGCCCTCGGCCCAGTCCAGAGTGAACTTCTGCACTGAGAAGGTTTTTCCAGCACCAGCGACGCCGTTAGTCAGAACCACTCTGATGACTCCATGTTGGTCAGGGAAGGCTTTAAAAATGTCATTGCACCTGATTGGAGAGTCATGGACATTCTGGATCTTGGAAGCTCTCTCCAGCTGCTTCACCTCGTGTTGGGTATTAACCTCTTCACTCTGACTCTCTGTGATGTATAGATCAGTGTAGATCCTGTTGAGGAGGGTTCTACTTCCTGTTTCATCGCTTCCTTCAGTCACACATTCACATCTCCACCTGAGACTGATCTTATGTTCCTCTAGAACCCCCTGCAGAACAACATTTGCTGAAACAGAAGAAACAACTGAATTAAAAATGTGACTTTGTGATTAAGTTGGAACAAAACAATCTGGTGCAGGTTAGAAAGTTTTATGCGGTCTCTGACGTCACATGATCTGATGTTAAATGATCGGATCCATTTTCTGAAACAGAATATTGTTCTATTGTCAGAAAACTTATTTCTGTTTCTGTTTTGTGACCAGAATTTGTTCTGTCAGGATCTGATTCACAAAGCAGATAAAAAAAACTTACAGAAACATGTCCATTAAATGCAGCAGCTTTAAGCAACATCAACTCTTCAGCATCATGTCACCATGCCCTCATTTTACTGTTTCTACCTGACTTTCTTCCACAAACATCAGCAACAGAAGAGGCAGAGAAAAACAATAATGTTTTCTCCTTTTCCAGCCTTAATGTAGGAAACCTAGAGAAAAACCTTTGAACTGCTAAAGAAACAGCTTGCTTATCTGATAAAGTTCACATTTAACATGTTTTTTCGCCATTAGATCAGATCAGATGTTTTTAAAGAAACATCACAGTTTGAAAATGACATGGATTTGATTTAGTCCTTTAGAGGTAAACAACAAATTGTTAGAATTATTACATAAATTACATGGAATCATATAAACTGTAATCTGTGCTATATTATGAGAGTAAATAAAGATTTCTGTCTCAGACTATCTTTCCCTCTTTCTGTAAAAAGAGCAGGTTGCTTTTTCCACCTTCTTGTCTCCATGCACTGTAGGAGCCAAATATATGATATACTCCCTCTTTGTTCTCTAGGTGGCGCTGTAGGCTCCAGAATCTGAGTCAGAGGGCAACAGGTAGCAGGCAGGTGCTGGACTCAGAACAGCAGCCAAACTCTGTCCGTTTCTCTCAAAGTTTCCCTTTTTTAGTTCTCAGTGTCAGCATTAGGGAAAGATAGGCTAGATTATTGATTTTACTTATTTGATTATTTCTGCTACTGAATTAAGCTGTACTGACCCTTGCAAAATTGCCTTACTAATAAAATAATTAATATTAAGAAAATCTAAAAGATGTTGTGGACATTCAATTAATGAGTCACCTTAAAGTTCTTTGATTGTCATAAAATAGCTATGAAGTTTGATTCTGGAGGAAAAAGTGGAAAATGTTTTATAGGTTGCTTTTAGCCAAAACAACACCCTTGGGACTCGCACGAGTCACTAAAACCAACCTGGTTCAGTAACAAGTAACGTTCCGGGCGAGTGGCGTTCCCGCCTCTCGCCCGGAACGTTAGCTGGAGATAGGCACCAGCAATCCTCCCAACCTCACTAAGGGACAAGGGTGTGAGAAAATGGATGAATAGATGGATTATGAACAGCTGTGTGCTTTGTAATATGCTCATCATACATCAATATCAGAATATTCCATTCCTATAGCCACTAAGCATATTTTAATATGCTTAGTGGCTATGTTTTTGAGTAATTAAAAACATACTTAAAAAATACAATTGTTTATAAATTTAGCTTTGATAGATGTTTGAATATGGTTTCCAGTAACAAAAAAGCATGTTATGATCGATTAAATGCGCTGACACATCATTTTGCCTGCTAAACACATAACGTTGAGTTGAGTGGTGGACCGCTCTAAGATGGCCGTCCTATATCTCATCAGCGACAATAGGCGAGAGCGGTCCATGAGGCGTCTATGCTTATATTATGTCTATGTTTGGTGTACTTGAATTAAAATGGGCGGCTTCTTCTTCTGCTTCTTCTCTAGATTTCAACGGCAGCTTGTATCCATTATTGTTGCACTACTGCCATCTACTGGGTCCTAATATGTCTACCTCAAATTCTCATAATGATCCCAGTATTATTAAAAAAAACAAAAACAACGAAAAATCTTTTTTCCCCTCAATGCTATTTAACTGATCAGCAAAGTTCTCAAATTTCAATTCCCAGGATGTGCTGTCAATATCCACTTTCCTGTCAATTAACTATCAAATAAAGGCCACTAGAGCCAATTAGGTTAGGATAAAAGTAGCTGCTGATAGTCCGGAAAATACGGTATATGAAAAAAAATCTGAATGCTCTCTGGTATTGTTCAGGGGGCCGGACCAAATGTGGAGGCGTAGCTTGGGGACCACTGCTCTACAGCTTCTTTCCCTTCGCTCCCTTTTTCCATATGCATGATACTAAGCTCCGCCCCTTAAAGGGCTAAAAATGGCAGGGTTTTTTGTCTCATCCATACAGCTTCTAGCGACCCCCCTGCAATGGCAGGGACCCCCTTTAGGGGGCAGCGCAGGTGTTTAAAGGCGTCTCGGAAAAACAGGTTATGACATGTTAACCACGGATTAAACAGTTTTAACTGCTGATAAAAGTAACAGAGGACACAGATATGGGAAGTGTGGAAGCCCCTACTGTATCAAATTGACAGAGGAATAACAGAGTTGGCCATTCTAAGGTAAAAACCCAGCGCATACAGCATTCATGTTTTTTTTCATCCAGACGGACAATAGACAGGATCATATTTCAGTCCGTTATCTCATCAATATGCGAAAGTTTAGAGCGATGCACGCTCCCGCTACAGGGCATGCAATTCTCTGCAGGCCTGTGTTTCTTGGCATAACACCTGTAACACCTGGCCTCCAGGACCAACTTTGGACACCAGTTTTAAAACGAAGCTGGTTGATAGCGGCTGCATAGTGTCCGTCTCTAGGCAAGTGTGATTTTCAGCGTCGGTCCATAGCATTCTGGGGTCCTTTAGCTCCCGCCACGACAATTTAGCTGACCTTAATATTTCCTGTGTTTTATTTTGGTCATTATTGTTAAACTTAGTGTTGATATGTGTATGATAGGCATATCTATCAGACATTTATAGAAATAAGGAACAAATCGCGTCCTGTAACGGTTCAATCGATTCATTTAATAGCCAAATACGGGACGGTTCCGTATTTTAAGGGATATTATTGCATTTAGCACAAAGATCTGAGAACAGAGTCACTTTAAAGCAAAACTATTTACAGCAGCTGGAAATACACAGATTTAGTTGACAGGAAGATTTATAAAACCTGAAATGTCCAAATCCCAACTAAAGACGTTGAATTGGTCCAACAGACGACAGAAGAAGCTCTGATTGGACGTGTTCAGTCTCACCTGGAGCACAGCTGCTCTGATTGGCTGTCAGCAGTCCAGCTCCTGTTCTGGGTCTTTCTCCACACTGGGGGCAGGAGGAGGGTCCAGATGGAGCAGACTGGTCCCAGTAGGACCTGATGCACTGTCTGCAGAACCAGTGACCACAGCTGGTAGAGACCGGATCCACCAGAACCTCCTGACACAAAGCACAGCAGGACGGCTGCTCCTCCTCACCAACGCTGCTCCTCTTCCTCCCTCTGTGAAGACATTTCTTCATCACTGAAATAGTTCACTAACAACAGGCTGGAGCCGTCCTGGTACCAGAAGCTGAGTCAGAACAGAACCTCAGAACATTGATGATCTCTGGTTTGAAGTGTTTCACTATATCTGGTGTTATGATGGATCTTTCTCTGGTTGTTTTTGTCCGTCTGAAATCTTTATTCTGTCTGAGTAGAAAACTGTTTCCATCAGAGGCTCAGAGACCAAAATCTGATTCTGATCTGGATTCCAGTGTAGAAACATGGATCATTATTTAATGGTGGAGCACCAGTAAACAGGATTCAGGTCCAGTTTGCATTTATCTAAGAACTTTATAAAGAGCCTTGAACTGTGACAGAGCATTATTTGGACATGTTAGCAGAGCAACAACAAGTTATTAAATGTGTCTTATTTTTTGCTAAATCTGACTTCATGATGATTCTTTGGACTTTGGTTCTGTTTTCACTTTGTAGTTTTATTGTCCTGATTAATAGTTTATAGTTGTAGTTTAGTTACAGTCCATCTTTATTGAGTCCAGTTCCTGTTTTATTTAGACGGTCTGGTTCCTTTAATGCACTTGGTTCTGGTTTCCATCTGGTTCTGCTCGTTTTGCCCGTTTCTGGGTTTATTTGTCACCAAAGACATTAAATACATTGATCTGTTGAGACGGATCATCCTGGATCTCTGAGCAGAACTTAAAGAAGGAGCCGAGCGGTACCGGTACCGGTCCAGCTGCAGTCATTCTTCAGTCGAGCCGCTTTGTGAATGAGCCTTATGGACATAAAACATCTTTATTCTGTAAATGTAAACTTATAAACATGATTCTGCTATTTAGAATAAACGTCCACTTTCCCACTCAGAGACTCTCTGACTGTCTTTAAATCCCAGCTGAACGATCTGCTGCTCAAACTTAGATCTCTTTATTTATTTATTTTTTTAAATATTTTATTTAAATTTATTATTTTTATTTATTGTGAAGTGACCTCATGTGCCCTCAAAGCTGATTTTAAATCAAATACATAATTATAAATATTAATACTGCTACAAATAAGGACGTTGCCATGGTTACTGCTTCACGTGGTGGCAGACTTCTTGATGTTTATATTAATTTACATTAATATGTATTTATGGAGGCGACAGGCCGACCAGCAGCTGCTCTATTTCCTATAAATTGTGATTTATAAAGTAAAGGTTAGCAGGTTTGTACGTACGGTTTTATATATCCATATTATTTTATGCGCTGCACTTTTCTAAATGTGTCCATGTTGGAGTGAAAACTGCTCTCTCTTTTATACATGAGGCTCCAGACCTCAGTGGAACATGAAGCTGCTGGAGATTCATAAAGACACAAAGGAAACTATTTAGTTTTTCCTTCAGTTTGTTCTGTTCTCTCAAAGATCACAAGAACTAAAATGATTTAAATGATGTTTTGGTCTCCATGAATCAGTTTCTAAGATGAAATAAAGTTTAAATCCTGGAGAGTCACATGAATCAGTTAGAAACTGGTTTCTTACTCTGATGGTTCTGGTTCAGTACTGAACTCTGGAGGTTGTCCTATGGACCGGTCACTCCTCATAGAGGGACAGACGGATCCTGGAGGTTCTGCTCTGTCCTGCTTTAGGTCCAAATCGTCCATCTTCTGGATTTCAGTGAGTCTGAAAGAGAAACCAGTACCAGTCAGTTCCCAGTGATCCAGTCAGCAGAAAGTTGATCCCATCATGTGTTCAGAGGATCAGAGGAACCTGATCCAGCAGGAACCATCTGGGTTTGAATTGTTCTCTCCTTCACTTCTTCATGACCTTCTGATGTCTGCTGGCTGATCCAGAACCTTCTGGAGAACTTCTGACTTTATTAACAACATTTAAAACCTGAAACCTGAACTGGAATCATGTTCCAGGTCTGCAGAAACATCCAGAGTGAGGTCAGATGTAGTGAATGAAGGAGTGAACATTTCCTATGAAGTGGTGATGTGTTGGTCCTGAACAGATGGGCTCAGTTAAAGCAGCGGTTCTGAAACCTTTGGGGTCCAGACCTCCTTTAGACGGGCTGCCAGTCCTCCTGCTGAGAGTCGGTTCAGTCAGAGAGGCAGGAAAATGTGGAAGGAATATTTCCCAGACGGACCAACAATCAGAGAGATTCAGGATCAGGTGATCCATGGAGATCATGAGGAGGATCTGATCACTCTCAGCTCCCAGCAGATCTGTTCAGGTTTCTAGCAGCGCTTAGAGAGACAAAGAGTTTCTCACTGCTGCCAGGAGAAACAAGAAGTCCGACTGGAAAAGAAACGACTAAGAGAGGAGGAAGAGAGGGAAATCTGTTGAGTTTAAATCTGGTTTGACTCCACAGATCAGAGAAACATCAGTTTCTGATGAACCCCAGACTGCAGAGGAAGGAGAGATGTGTCACATTTTAGGATTTAAATAATCAGGTAAAGCAGTTTAACAGGATGGAGTATTATGGACACACTGAGAAAATAAAACATGAAATTATGAGAATAAAGTCAGAATATTACAACTTTATTCTAAATTTCTTCCAAAAACATAATATTTTATTTTTATCTTATGGTTTTAATTCTCTGTGGTAGTTTAAAGTGATTTTGTTCTGGTTTTTCCTACTAAGATAAAACCAGTTCTGCTCTTTAAAAGACTCATTAAGTTCTTATTTAGTTTATGTTAATATAATTATTGGTCACAATCAGATCACCTCCAGGTGTTGGTGCTGCCTAAACGTGGGATCATGTGGGATCCTGTAGATCTCTCAGTCGCAGGAACTAAGTTGTGACACTTTGTTAAATATTTCTCTCATGAAATGTAAATATGTTTCCTCATGTAACAACAATTTATAATCACCAACGATTCACAATAAAGTCTCTATTTCAATTAATTAATTTAATTATCCGTCTGTCTAAATACCTTCTTGATCAGCCCTTAAATTAAAATAAATCCAGTAAAGCTCGACCCCTAAAGGACCCATGACAGACGGTCTTCTATCCGTCCCACCGAGAGGGGAAGCGCAGATCGATGCTCTACAGTAGGAAAATCTGACAGGGCACCACCTGTTCCAATCCAGGTGGAGGTGGTGGAGTGTGTAGGGAGACAACATCAGATTCCTGGACATCCAGGTCACCTCGGACCTGACCTGGTCACTGAACACCTCTGTTCTGATGAGGAAGGCCCAACAAAGACTCTTCTTCCTCAGGAAGTTGCAAAGGGCTGGACTTCCTGTCTACAGAGCCGTGATGAAGAGCATCCTCTGCCTCAGCAGGACTGGGTGGGACGACAACAACCCAGGACCAAAAGGACTTGGCCCGGGTGGTGAGAACGGCCCAGTGGATCCAGGGATCAGTTACCGAACCTGGACCTGATATCTGCTGGCCGACTGCAGAGGAAGGCCAGTTGTGTTGCTGCTGATGATCCACCCACCCAGGACACAAACTGTTGGTACCGTCTGGAAACGCTGCAGGTACATAAGGTGAACAACCACTTTATGGATAAAGATCAGCTTTTTCCCCAGAGCTGAGAATCAATCTGTCCTCCTTCCATCCTCTCTGCCCCCTGCAGACACACCCACAGCCTCATGCTGCCCCCTAAGGGCTGATTAAGACTTTATTGATTCATCTATTGATCACTGAGGCACCACTCCAGTTTCATTATGTTCTAGAAACATAGTAATAAAAACATTATGTCTTAAAACGACACGTTATTTCTGTCCTCCGTCTCAAAATGGAGCCTGATCTGAAGAACAAAGTTAGTTTCAGTTTCTATTTCACTCAGTAACATGACTTGTGTGTTTTCATCATAACAGAAGCGTCTAAAATCCTAATTTGATTTGTGGAATAAATATTTACAGTTTATAGTTCAGATAGATTTTAACAATAAAGTTTAAAAACTTTCAGAATTTCTATATTAAAAGGTTTTGCAGTCAGAGGAGTTCAACTACATTTCCCATGATCCTCTAGTGGCTCAACAAACCTGTTGATCAACATTGAGATCATAACGTCCAACAGGCCGCTCGCTGTCTAACAGGCGTTAAAACTTAAGACGTTTATTTCCAGAGGAAAAGTGACAAACTTTCTATTCAGAGCTTTAAATGACAGCAGCGCAATAATAAATCTGACATTAAAACACTTTTACATAAACAGAGAGATTATATTTAAACAGCTGCTCAGATTAGTTCAAACTGTGACTGAAAGGTTCGGTCTGTTCTCGCTTCTCTGACCCGGAAACAGAGAAAAGCCTGAAAACGGGTCAGAACCAGTTTTATATAAAGTGTGTACTCACTGGACCTGCTGCTGAGACGTCTGGGTCACAAAATGGAGACGATCCAGGTGATCTGATTGATACAGGTGAGGAGGAGGAGCTCACCTGCTGATGTACACTGTAAAAAATATCTGTACAATTTAAAGTAATTTAAAAAAAATACCAACAGTTACAGACTGTAACATCCAAAACATAATACAGTAGAAAATACATGGAATTAACAAAACTTGTTTTAGCATCCAAAACAAGCACATATTCCTTTGGTGGTACGGAGACCAAACCTTTCTAGAAGTTCAGAATACGACATTAAGACACCATCAGGACTAAAACGCTGCTGAACTAAGATGATTCCATGTTCAAACCAATATTCCAAGAATAAAGATTTATGTTTGTACAGAATGTCTCCATTGTTCCAAATATATTGATGGGGTGAAAAATTGTGCTTGTAAATTAGAGACCAGGAAAGAAACATTTGTTTGTGGAAATTAGATCGTTTTATGGGAAGTTTTTCAATTTTGTAGTTGCAAAGGAGAATAAAATTAAGGCCACCAAGTTTTGAGAATAAAAAGTTAGGTATAAAATTCCAGATAGAGGATGGATTTTTAAGTAACTGTTTTGTTTTGAATGTATTATTTAAGGTTGAAAAATCAAGAAAATTGAGGCCACCAAGTTGTAATCAGTTCATTAAGACTGACTTCCTGATATAATGAATCCTATTTTTCCATATAAATCTATGAAGCATTTTATCAATGATGTCAGTTGTTTATTTACAGAAACAGACAAAGCTGGATAAGTTAAACAGGAGATGCTTCTGCTTCTGCTAACAAAATTCTTCGTTGAATTAATAAATCTCTCTTTGAAGCCAAGAACTTAGTTTCTTTTGTACATTTTCTATAATAGGGTTAAAATTCAGAGAACTTCTAGAATTTTGATCTTTGTTGATCATTATGCCGAGATAGGTGACAGATTCTTTTACAGGAATATTATAAATGGAGGACGTGTTACAATATTTAAGGGCTAAAAGTTAATTTATTAATGTTAAGGTCCAGAGACTCTGGAAAATTTATCAACTACATCAATCGCTAAAGAACCTGAGAAGCATCCTGTAAAAATAAGGTGGTATCGTCAGCTAGTTGACTAATTATAATCTTTTTATCAGCAATAGAGATACCTTTAAATGGTTGAGTTTAATGAACTCTGAAAGTAATTGAGAGCAGATCAAAAAGAGGTTTGGGGAAACTGGGCAACCTTACCTGACTCCTCGCTTTAGATCAGATCTGGGAGACGAACCAGTATGAAGCTTGACTGAACAATTAGCATTTTTATACATGGTTTGGATTGCAGCACAAAAGTAAGGGCCAAAACCAAATTTCTCTAATGATTGAAAAATAAAGTTATGTTCAATGGTGTCAAAGGCTTTACGGATATCTAAAAATAATATAAGGCACAAACCATCATGGCACAAATCTAGAGTCAATCAGATCCAACACCAGCCTGATGTTGTTGGCTAAATGTCTTTGTGTCATGAAACCAATTTGAGTTTCATCAATTATAAAGTTAAGAACACTTTTCATCCTCATCCTAGTATTTTATAGTCATTATTAAGAAGGCAGATTGGACACCAGTTATCAATCAGAAGGGTCTTTTTTAGGTTTGGGCATTAATGTCAGCAGGCCTTGACACAGAGGAAGAGTTTGGTTATGGATGCATCCTGCAAACAGCCGGTGGAGGAACGGGGCCAGTTGTTCTGCAAAGGTGATGCAGAACTCTGAAGTTATCAACTCCTGGAGATCTGTTGAGTTTTAGGTGCTTGATGGCAGACAGGACTTCTGCAGGAGATGAGGGACGATCACAGATATTCCTTTGGTCATCAATAATTGACTTAGTTTCTCTAAGATGTGTAAAGAAGTTTTCAGATTCAGATTTATTATATCGTGATCCATACAACTCACTGTAGAAACCAGAGCAATACTTTGCTATTGTTTGGGGATCATCAGTGATAAAGTTGTTAAGTTTTTGAACTGAATTGAATCGGTTCTTTCTAATTGAAAGAAATATGCAGTGTTTTGTTCCTCCAGCCATTTCCTTCTCGGTCTCACAAAAGCCCTCTCTGCTCACCTTCTGTATATTTCATTTAATTTATTTTGTTGAATGGTTTAAATCCTTTAAGTCATTTTCAGATACATTTTCAGGTAAGATTTGAGTAATTTCAGTTATTCTGGATGTTACTTTTGTTTCTTCGTCTCTCCTGGATTTAGACAGAGAGGCACCAAACTCTCTGAAATATTTAGTAACTTCAAATTTAAGGAGTTCCCAATTTCTAGAGAAATTGTTATGAATTAAGGCTTTTTTCCAGAACTGGATTATTAATAATTTGACTTTATCAATTACTAGCGCATTTTTAAGATGGAATTGTTAAGTTTCCAATAATAACTTTTGAATGTGGGAGTAATGTTAGTACAGAATGAGGCGATCAATGATATTGCTTTGTGATCGGTTAAAGGTGTTGTTAATATTCTAGGAGTGATGTGATTTTTATCTAAGCAATCAGAAACTAACCAGTAATCTATGCGAGACATTGAGGCTCATTAGACCATATATAATCTCTAGAAACTGGGTTTTTACCTCCATATATCTATGAGATTAAATTTTAGTATAAAAGAGGACGAGTTAATAGAAGAAGTATTATTAACACTCGGAGGCCATCGATCTAGGGAGCTGTTCAAAGCAACGTTGAAATCTCCACCCATTAAAAGGTTATTTTGATAACCAGAGTATAAAACTAGATTCTAATCCATCAAGTAAAAAACCTGAAATATCCATATACATTGGCAAGAAGGGCAATATTGTTGTTGACATTCAGGATTAAATGATAAAGTGGCCATTAGGATCACTGTGAGTGTAGAACTGAACCATTAAAGTTGTTTTTTAAATATTAACCCCTGCTGATCTTTCTGAGCCGTGAGAAAACCAGAACTCATTTCCCCATTGAGTTTTCCAAAAAGACGCATCATTTGCTGAACTATGTGACTCTTGGAAAAAAAAATCAGACTTTTGTTGTTTGGCAAATAAAAATAAAGCTTTGCATTTAACATTTTCTCTTAAACCCCTGGCATTTAATGAGAAGATTGAAAGGGATGATGTAGGATAAGTGGACACAGAAAACAACCTTCAGACCCTGAATGGTGAAATTTAAACCGTGAACAGAAAGTAGCTAAACTGACTCAGATGTCAGACACTAAGACTTAGAAGAAGCTTTCAGTTTGGAACAGTAGAGCTGCATTAATAACTATAAAGGAACATAAATTCAAATTGATATAAAAAGTGCTGAAATGCACAGCAAGCAGAGACTGAACTTAACAATATAGTAAATACACTTAGCAAAGCACAGTCAACCTGAATTCAATAAAAAACATATAATTAATTTGTAAACTTTGGAGTGAATTAAGATAATGTAAATGAATAGACAAACTGCCTTCAAGGATTAGAAGATAGAAAAGGATCAAATATTAAATGTGTAGGTTTTATGGTGACCAACTGAGCAGAACCTGAGATCTATGAAGGGCTTGTTGTGTCCATGAGGACAGGAATGACTTTCTGTCCAGTTGGGGACAGCGGTGACTTGATGTCTTTTCCCTCAATGATCACGAGGACTCCAGCAAAATGGGCCTTTTTTCCTTCTTTCCTGGCTGCGTCAATTAATGGCCAGTTTTTCTGGCTGAGCCTCGTCAGCTGTGGTGAGATCCTCTGAAAACCTGTTTTCCTTCAGACAGCAGGTGTTAAGCCCAGAAACGCATCCCCTGTAGCAGGAGCGCGCATCGCTCTAAGCTCTCGCATATTGACCAGAAAACGGACTGAAATATGACCAAAGAGGAAATTTTAGATATTTGAAACATTATCACGTTTCTTAGCCATGTAATCCCTAAAACGGTGGATTTTATTTCACAAATTACTTGAAATAAATACGGTTTTTACACCTTTATTGACACAGATGAGTCAAACTTTTTTCAGTTCGTGTCTGTTGTAAACGTTCTCCACAAATGGTTTGAAATTCTCTGCTTTCTCTTTTGATACCATAATAGCTTTAAAACATTACAAAACAGAGGCCCATTATGTACAACATTTTATATTATGCTTAACTTTCTAGTCTGTTAATGTAGGAGGAAATGCATTTTAATTTATGAGTCTGAAAATATTTGCAACCATCCTGTTGATATAAAACTTACAGCATTAGTTCAGAGAACAAGTGTCATTACATAGAAAAGGTGAAAACCTTTCAGCTCTTTATTTCTCCAAATTAACACAGATTTTGGCAATATGGATTTCCAGCCTGCCAAAATATGCATCCTCTCTCTATTCTCCTCAAATATTATTATAGTTATTTAAAACTTATACCAGCAGTTCATGGATCTACTCTGATTATGTAGAAAAAGTTATTTCTTTAGTATCACTATTTCAAAGATACTGAAGGAAATAAATCTGATCTGCAACCTTGCTAAATGTAAAGCATGTACAAACAATTTTTATTTTGGTTTTACATAAAAATGTAATAACTTTTTATTAACTTAAACAAAAGAATATTCATAACATTTTTATAAAACCAATTACTTCAAGTCAACATTATGTCACATATAAAAACCGCAAATGCACTGAACTGTAGTAATTAAATAAATATGTTGGTGCAAACATAACATCTATAAGCACACTGTAAAGCAGTCGCCTTGGTTTTTTCCCCAGTTGCATCTGTCACATACAATCTGTAAATAAACAAATCAAAATGGTCAAATGACATGAATAACAACATAAAGAATATTTTTAGTTCCTTATTTGTTTCCTAAAGGTGATATTAGGTTTTGTCAACGTGAAGCTTCTTCTGAATCATCAATATTTGTTTGGTAGCTCATTATTTGAGAAGGTGACATCATTCATGTTCCTGACATGTAAGGAGGTAAAATGATTCTAGGACCATAACAGCTGTGTTTAATAATGATTTTATGACTGAACTTAAAAAATTTAACAACTTTCCACTTACCTGCCTGGGTTTTTATAAATTTAATTTTAATTTATTTTTGTATATGTAATGTACAAAAATGGTTGCAACCATTTTAAACCATTGAATTTATTTTTACTGTCTTACCCTCAGATCTTCTGTGTTCTCACTGCCACAGTTTCTGCAAAGGTTCTGAACTGACTACAGAAAACAAACAACAATAATCCTCTCTATATATCTCAGTTGTCTATTCATCCCTTTTTGATAATGTATTATAAACAAATACAAGTCATAGAATCGGCACATAATTTGAACATATTAGGCACATGGTGTCTGTTTAATCACGAATTGAAGCTCATATGTATTTAATGTATTTCTGTGATTTATGTAAAATAAAGTATCACTTCACTTAATGTTTACTTTTATAATTTTCTCCAACTTAAGTGACTGAAAGCATAAAATGGCATTCAAGAAATGTAAATATATCTACATACTTATGTATGTCTTGTGAAATTTTTATTTTTGTAAATGTTAAGTTTATGAAAACACAGTAAGGAATATAATAACTATTGCTAATAAATAAAGAAATAACTTTTTCTACATAACCAGAGTAGTTCCATGAACTGCTGGCATAAGTTTTAAATCAATAGGATAATATTTGAGGAGAATAGAGAGGAGATGCATATTTGGGCAGGTTCATAATCCATGTTGCCAAAAAATGCATCCCTGTGCTATATTTGAGAAATAAAGAGTTAAAAGAGAAATAACTTTTTCTACATAACCAAAATATTTCCATGAACTGCTGGTATAAATCACCTGTTTTTCACGTGTGAAGTTTTTCAGTCTTTTTTCAAAAGATCTTCATCAGTTTATTCTCAACCATGGTTTACAGTTATAGATATAACCATACAAGATCTTAAATCTGGTATCTTCATCAATGATCACTTCATTGACTATGGAATAAATAATGTTTTGTTGTTGGCTAAATTTCATTTACACAAATGTCTCTTTTCTAAAACCGTTCCTAACTTTAGACAGTGGATGAATCATTTAAACTTATTTTATAAATCTTTATGTCTAGTAAAGTCAAAAAATGCATTTAAGTTGTTTACTTTTTTGAAACGTTTCATACTTTAATATACTGCCCTGTTGTATGTTTTTTATTTTTCATTTTGTTTTGTATCATTTATGTCTTTATTCATTTATTTATTTTATTTTTCTCTTTCCAGTTGTTGTCTGGCTCTGTTGACACTTTGTTTGTTCTGTGATCTTATAATGTTTACATTATGGTACCTTTATGGAGCTGATTCTATGTTTATATAATAATAAAATAAGAAACTTTTCATCTTATAGAAAACTAGTTGATTTAATGGGACAATCAACGGGTGTACTTATTTGTGGAGGAGACTGAAATATAAGACTTAATCCATGGCTGGACTCTTCAAAACAAATTCCCCAAACAGCTTTACAAAAAAAGAATAAAATTCTAATGTCAGAATATGGTGTTATAGATATCTGGAGGAGTTTGTATCCAACTAGCCGTGACTATACTAATTTCTCTCATGCACATACGGCATACTCTAGAATAGATTATTTCTTTACTTTTAAAAGAGATTGTCATAAGATCTGTAACTGTGAGATAGGCAACATTGACCTCTCTGATCATGCCCCCTTATTATTAACTTTAAAATTAGACGAGGACCCTAAAAATACACAATGGAGATTAAATACGAGTGACTGACCTCCAATTTACAAAACTAATCAAATTTGACAAATACTTTTTAAAAAGAAAATAACGAAGAGGTTAGTCCAGAAATAGTTTGGGATGCACTAAAAGCAGTTATGAGGGGTAAAGTTATATCTTTTTGTGTCCAAAAAAAGAGAGCAAACCAATTAAAACGATCAGAATTAAATAATGAAATAAAAGTGGTTGAGACAAAACAAGAGAATTAAAACCAGAACATAGTATTAAGCTTAAAATATTAAGAAACTTAATGCAATGTATCTCCAAGAAATATGAAAAAAGATCATCTATACTAAGCAAAGATATTATGAATTAGGTGCCAAATTTGCTAAACTCTTGGGGAGAAAATTGCAAAAACAACAAGCAGATAACATGATATACAAAATAAGGGACCCAAATTCTGAGAGGTGTGTATAAACAAAATGAAATCCAACAAGCTTTCCAAACTTACTACAAACAGTTATACACACAACCAAACTTAAAAGATGGGCAGCAAATTAAACAATTTCTTGAACAACTTAACCTACCTGTTCTGTCAGATGATCAAAATCAAAGGTTAATGGCTGACATTACAGAGCTTAAAACAAACAAATCTCCCGGCCCAGACGGATTTCCATCCGAATGGTACAAGCAATTTAAGTTAGAGTTATCACCGTTCCTCCTTCAAATTTTTAACATTGCTCTGAAAGAGGGTAAAATGCCACCAACATGGAAACAGGCTACAATATCAGTCATTCCAAAAGAAGGAAAGGATCATCTCAGCTGCAGTTCTTACAGACCTATCTCTCTTCTTAATATTGATTATAAGCTATTTACATCAATTCTCTCAAGGAGAATACAAGATATACTCCCAGAACTTATCCATACAGATCAGACCGGTTTTATCCCACAGAGACAAACCCATGATAATATACGTCGTACATTGCATATCCTGAACCACATTCAAAAAGGCCAAACACCGGCTGCAGTGATCAGCCTTGACGCTGAAAAAGCTTTCGATACAGTAAGCTGGGATTTTCTATATAAAGTACTTTCCACTCCAATTTTATTGACATAATCAGGTCATTATACACAAAACCACTTGCACGGATAAAAATCAATGGATATCTGTCAAATACCTTTGAATTAGAGCGTGGAACGAGACCAGGATGTGGACTCTCTCCTTTACTGTTTGCCCTTTACATAGAACTGTTAGCCCAACTAATACGACAAACTGAAAATATCAAAGGTATAAACATTTCTGGTGATGCACACAAGGTGGCGCTATATGCAGATGACGTGTTGGTATACATAAGCGAACCAAACACATCACTGCCTACGTTGTTTCAGAGCTTGAGCAGCTTTGGTGAATTTGCAGGATATAAACTGAATGTGAAAAAAACACAGATATTGACATTTACTTATAATCCACCAAATTCTTTGCGTACTGAATTAAAACTTAAATGGGACCAAACGGTATTGAAATACCTCTGGGTTCTTATCCCCAGAGATACAACCACTATAGCCAAGTGTAATTATGAGGATCTTCTGACCAAAGTTAGATCAGATATACAACGATGGACTGTCACCTCCTTCATGAGTTTAACCCAAAGAATTGAAGCTATCAAAATGAACCTACTACCAAGATTTATTTTCTTGTTTCAAGCCCTACCAGTAGAAATTACTAAAAAGCAATTTGTAGAGTGGGACACAATGCTTTCCAGATTCATATGGCATGGAAAAAAGCCGAGAATTAGATTTAAAACACTACAGCTTTCAAAAGAAAAAGGGGGCATGAACGTACCACATTTAAAGAACTACTTCTATTCTGCTCAAATTAAACCACTGATAAACCTATGTAATAAAAACTACAAGGCCAGATGGAAGGATATCGAATTGGCTCTATATCCAGACACCCCGTTACAGACAATCTTGGGGAATAAAGATGTAGGACAGATTAAACTCCAAAATGAAAATCCTTGGATAAGATCCCAATTAAAAATCTGGACAGATGTTAAACTGGAATATAAACTACATGATACACTAAGAACTATAAGATGGTGTGCTTACGATCCTGACTTTAAACCAAATCAAACAGACACAGGATTCCGTAGTTGGACATTTAAAGGCACATTTCTCATTAATGGATAAAGGACAAGTAAGACTTTCAAACACTTAAAACGAGTTATAACCTGGGGAAACAGGATTTTTATAAATATTTACAAATACGCCATTATCTTAATCAGGAATTTATTAGACATATAGATGAACAGGAACCAGTGCTTAAAGAAATACTAACGGCATATCAGGCCAAATCCAAAAAAGGTATTATCTCACGGTTGTATAAGGGGCTTATGAGTAAAAAAACACATTCTTCTCTATATGTGAAAACAAAATGGGAAAAGGAAAGTAAAATGGAAATACCAGAAGAAAAGGGGCATAGTTACTGCATGACAGTTTGGAGATGTACCAATTCGTACTCATGGAGAGAATTTAACTGGAAATGCTTACTTAGATTTTTTATAACACCGAAACAGAAAATCTCTCATACCAGGGGGGAGCCTAAGTGCTGGAGGCAATGTGAAAACACAGAACCCAACCACTGGCATATATTCTGGGAATGTACAATTATAAGACATTATTGGGTAGAAATACACAAAAATATGGAAAATATCTTGAATATAAAAATACCGTTTAAATTTAATATTCTTGTTCTAGGTGACACAGAATGCCGACCTAACAATGCAAAATATCTGTTTCAAATATTAATCACAGCATGTAAAAAAACTGTCACCAGACGCTGCTCCTCCCTGAACCTCCTACTGTAGAAGAATGGATAGAATGTGTTAATGAAATCTATCAGATGGAAAGATTAACATTTCTAATTCGTTATCAAATGAATAAGTTTATCATCTTGTGGTCCAAATGGATGTCATATGTCAACCAAACACAATATGCAGTAAATTGATGAGAATTTAAAAAGAAAGGCTTCATCCTTCAGGAAGTGTCTATTCTCAATATAATATACTTAGTTATATACATAAAAGAATGTCTCTCCAAAACAATACCCCCTTGTTCTCTTTTTTGTTTTACTTTGTTTGCTTTTTGTTGTTTTTTGTTTGTTTGGTATTGCTTTCATAAATGAAAATGTAAGGAGAAGAAATGTATCGGATCACAGACTGAAACTGTGCTTTTGTAATCTTGTCAATAACTCAAAAATAAAGAATAAAAAAAATCAGTTTTTATGGACGAACTGTAAGAATTTATAGTTTGAATTATCTGAGGATCTTCATGAATTTATTTATTTTCCTGAACTTGTACAGAAAGTTTTATTATTTATGATATTTTGATAAATGTAACTGAGCCACAGAGTTATTATTAAATAAATTATGATGAAAGTTTTTTTGTGTAGATTTTGTTTCACTAAAGTCGGATTCTGAAATCCAGGATCAGAGATGAAGCCGGTTTGACAAAACTCCATGTTTTCATCCAGGATCCATCAGCTGCACAAAGACCAAACCAGATTCAGGAGGAGATTTTATGTTTATACAGGTTTAAATAATTCAGGAGCATCAACAGATTTCAGATCAATGAGATCGATCACAGATTCATCGATGCTACAGTAGATAAACTGCGTTCACCAAACCAACATGTTGATGGAGGATTATGAGGAATTTAATTTTTATCATAGTCAATAAAAAAACTGCTACAATAGCAAATGATAGCGGCTCATTTAAATGTGTAATTATCCTAAACATACATTCCTAAACCATTAATAATAATAAAAATCATAATCATTATTGTCCTTTGCTCAAATAAACTTTAAACTTATAAACAAACAGTGGAAGTTAATATAACGAGTGAATCTGGCAGCAGATTAATTCATGTTACTCTTTTCTGATCCACAACTTATTTATACAGAACAAACATGAACAACAGATTATATATAAGAACATTTGCAGTTTCTGGGAAGTATGGGGTTAAAATGTTGACAACAATGTGCAAATAATTATACTAATAACTTAGAAGATTCTGAATTAGTTTTACCTACAGTTAACTTCCTGTTTGAGTTGTGATGCTTTTGTTTTGAAGGGACAATTTCTAGTTTAACTGTCAGTGTAAAAGCAGCTTAATGACAATCAAAAATACAAAAGATAAATTATAACAGAGCTTATAAAATGTATATTATTTGCAGCCACCAAGATGGAGACAAAAGGTAAATTTGTGATGTAAATAAGTATTTGTTTTAAATATTGTATTTAAAGTTAATTTCCATTGTACATATTATTTTAAGTTATATTAAATTCATCAGTAAAGTATGATATAACTAATTTGGCTGGACTTGATTATAAACCTGAGTTTCTTTATGACACATTTCTCTGATCCCCTAAAAACTGCAACGGTCTATTAAAGGCCTTTATGTCAAACTTAGAACAGAGAAACCCAACAGAACAGGAAGATATTTACACTGATGCTTTTAAAATTGATCATGTTATATTCTAACATCATAATGTTACAAAAATATTAATGGAGCCGAGTTACAATTTCATCTTCATCCATCCAAAGAGAAAAACAACATCAGATACAAAATGACAGACAGGAGGAAATAAACAGGATGGAAACCATTCAGGTCAAAGGTCATCATGATCCAGTCAGAGTCTCTTTAGACTCAAACTGCTGCAGCTTCTGAGGATCAGCAGGAAACAGAGACGATTCTCTAATTTAATAAAGATGGCTTCCACCTGCAGAGAGAAGAAAGAATCAGAGATCAGATCAGTGAGTTTCCAGCTTCTCTCCAGCAGCAGCAGTCAGTGACGCAGCACATCCAGTAGAAAGAGCAGCAGGGCCTTCAGTCGTGTTCAGAGCAGCTTCCTCTCAGCTCTCATCTTAACGTGTTGCAGTGAACACACTGAGCTCCAAGCTCACACACCTACACACACTTTCAGCATCCAGTCTGCTTCCTCTGCAGGTTCCACTCAAGTCCACAGTGGAAACAAACTGCTGAGAGCCTGAAGGTTCACTGCTGCTCCAACACTGGAGGGATGGATTTGCTGCTGCTGCTGCTGCATTTCAACACAAACTGCTGCTGATGAACAAACATCTGCTGCTGGACATCAGCTGACTGAGCAGCATGGAGGCTGTCTGTCCCTGAACACATCTGGATGAGACTGAGGACAGGAGGACACATGTCCACATGTGAGGACTGGACTGGAGCAGGAAGAGCAGCTGCTGACTAAATGAATGATGGTTTGTGAAACCAGAGTTTCCAGTGGTTTCCAGGCTGCAGTCAGACTGATCTCAGAGCTGTGACCAACATCAACCTGATCACTTGTTTCCTGTTGAACTGAGAGAACAAGCAGATCTGAGATCAGATCTGCTGCTGCCACAGTTTGATGAATGAGGACCACTGTCTCTAGACATGCTGGACGGCTGGACGCTGGAGTCCAGCTGGACGTCCTGGAGACATGGACACAGCAACAACACTCATCTTCACACCAACACAAACACAGGAACACAGCAAGCTGCTGCTGCTCTGATTGGCTGATTGCTGTCTCTGTGTCCAATCAGGAAGCCTGAACCATTCTCCTCCCACTGAGAAGCTGCAGCTTTACTGGGAACACTGGAGCTTTGATGGGAACTGGTTTAGTTCAACATGCTGACAGCAGCTGGACTCACTGATAACATTTACTTACTGAACATCCTTTACAAAACGTTTCAGCTGCTGAACGTCTGAATATTCCAGGTCGTTGTTTCTCAGGTCCAGTTGAGTCAGATGTTGGTTGGACTTCAGAGCTGAGGCCAGAGAAGAACAGCTGATCTCTGACAACCTGCAGCTCCTCAATCTGAATAAAGAATAAAAGATGTGAGCTGAAGCAACAGGATGCAGGTTAAAACTGAAATATGAACAAATTAATAATAAAAATGTAGAAAATTAATTTGACTGAATGTAAAAGAAACATGATGAACTGATGTTTAATATCTGATCCAGTAAAACTGGTTTATAGAGTCCAAACCAGCAGAACCAGAACATGTTATTATGACGTGTTGTTAGAATATTTCAGTCGGGCCTTCAGTGGTTCTGGTCGGGAATTAAAATGGACTTTAAGAACCAAAGTGAGACATTAGAGCTGTTAATGAATTGTTGTATTGATGTTTATCTCCTATTGATGGTTTATTGGTTGATTATTGGATCATGTGATGCTGCTTCATGTCTTCTTTGGTCCTGTTTAAAGTTGTCTAGAAATAAAGCTGCTCTGCTATCAGCTGTCCCTCCGTCGTCCATCCAGCTCCTTCTGTCAACGTCACAACTTCCTGCTACATCTGTCACAAACTCACAGGATTCCTGCTGCTTCACCTCAAACACTGGAGATTAGAAACAACCAAGGAAAGGAGGGAATACTTTGTTTACCTCACATTTATTCACAGCTTGGAAAATATTTACATATTATTTTCAGATAATTGACTTAAATTGATGCTGCTGTATTAAAATGTAACTGTTTCTGTTGGACTGAGCTCTAATATTTCAGTTCAGATTCATTTTAAATGTCAAACTGATTCCTGATGTTTCTACATCTGTTCATCTTTACAGGCTAATAAAGTTTGTGGTTTTATCAATGATGGTTTATTGATCATTTATGATCAGAAGGTCAGAGATGTGGATGAACATCATTATTTAGTGAATTCAGCCTCAGTCTGTCTTGGACATAAAGACATTTTATCAGATTTTATATCTGATTGTTTGTAGATATTAAGACATTTAATGATCCTAATATCAGAGTTTTATCAGCCTTTAGTCTCCAATCTGACCTTTGACCTTCTCTCTGCAGGTGTGGTTGGTGTCTGTGAAATGAACGCTGTGATTGGTTGGATGTGATGGTGGGAGGAGGAACTGCTGGTGCTTTTTGTGACAAAGTGGTTCAGTTTATGTTCACCACTTGTCCCTTATTCTTTCTCATATTTTATATTTGGTTAAAATGATTAATTTAAACATTGCAATTTTGCTTCACTTACCATCCCAGGTTTGTTTGTGTTAGCATTATGTTGCAGGATCTATCTATGTTTAGGTTAAAGTTATTATTTCTGGATTATGGATTGAATTTGTTTCAAGGTGTATTTATTTTTCTTTTTACTCACCATCATTTGTCCTTGTAGATTTGCAGGAGTATGGGAGGGGCCGGCTCAGTACTTCCTGATTAAATGGCTGGATGATGTCAGTGATTACCTTGCTGGGTTCTACCAATTAGAGGGTTTTTCCTTTATGTATTGCTTTGTTTGTTTTCCTTTAAAGTAACATTTTGAGTTATCTTGTATTATGTACTTTATTTTGCAGATAACTTCATTTTGTAGGAGATTGTAAATTGATTTGCAGTTTTGGTGATTCTCTGTCAAATCAAGCACAGGTGTGGTGCCAATTGTATATAAAAGCAGTGAGCTTTTGGATGCTCGAGGAAGAGAAGTCAGTGAAAGACTGAATAAAAAAAGTGATTTGAAGAAACTGAAACCGGTGGCTGGTACTGATTTTCTGCTCACCTCTGACCCTCATGCTTAAACTACCTTACACTTTTATAAAACACAGAAACTTTAACTGGACCAAACCATAGAAGAAGAAAGCAGACTTTACCATGAAGATCCTCAGAGTGGATCAGTAGAATATCAGCATCTGTCTGCAGTTTAGTGGCAACACAACTTTCACATCACAAACATCAGATCCACA
The DNA here is from genome assembly GCF_904066995.2 of Poecilia reticulata. Taxonomy (NCBI): domain Eukaryota; kingdom Metazoa; phylum Chordata; class Actinopteri; order Cyprinodontiformes; family Poeciliidae; genus Poecilia; species Poecilia reticulata. The sequence continues at coordinate 25,667,532 of NC_088849.1, read as the reverse complement.
ATAAAACATGGTTTCTTACCTTAATGTTTGTATTCTGCATTCAGGATCCTGTAGTAAACCACAGAGCTCCTTCACTCCAGAATCTTTCAGGTCGTTGTCACTCAGGTCCAGTTCAGTCAGATGTTGGTTGGACTTCAGAGCTGAGGCCAGAGAAGAACAGCTGATCTCTGACAAACTGCAGCTCCACAATCTGAATAAAGAATAAAAGATGTGAGCTGAAGCAACAGGATGCAGGTTAAAACTGAAATATGAACAAATTAATGATAAAAATGTAGAAAATTAATTTGACTGAATGTAAAAGAAACATGATGAACTGATGTTTAATATCTGATCCAGTAAAACTGGTTTATAGAGTCCAAACCAGCAGAACCAGAACATGTTATTATGACGTGTTGGTAGAATATTTCAGTCGGGCCTTCAGTGGTTCTGGTCGGGATTTAAAATGGACTTTAAGAACCAAAGTGAGACATTAGAGCTGTTAATGAATTGTTGTATTGATGTTTATCTCCTATTGATGGTTTATTGGTTGATTATTGGATCATGTGATGCTGCTTCATGTCTCCTTTGGTCCTGTTTAAAGTTGTCTAGAAATAAAGCTGCTCTGCTATCAGCTGTCCCTCCGTCGTCCATCCAGCTCCTTCTGTCAACGTCACAACTTCCTGCTACATCTGTCACAAACTCACAGGATTCCTGCTGCTTCACCTCAAACACTGGAGATTAGAAACAACCAAGGAAAGGAGGGAATACTTTGTTTACCTCACATTTATTCACAGATTGGAAAATATTTACAGATTATTTCAGATAATTGACTTAAATTGATGCTGCTGTATTAAAATGTAACTGTTTCTGTTGGACTGAGCTCTAATATTTCAGTTCAGATTCATTTTAAATGTCAAACTGATTCCTGATGTTTCTACATCTGTTCATCTTTACAGGTTAATAAAGTTTGTGGTTTTATCAATGATGGTTTATTGATCATTTATGATCAGAAGGTCAGAGATGTGGATGAACATCATTATTTAGTGAATTCAGCCTCAGTCTGTCTTGGACATAAAGACATTTTATCAGATTTTATATCTGATTGTTTGTAGATATTAAGACATTTAATGATCCTAATATCAGAGTTTTATCAGCCTTTAGTCTCCAATCTGACCTTTGACCTTCTCTCTGCAGGTGTGGTTGGTGTCTGTGAAATGAACGCTGTGATTGGTTGGATGTGATGGTGGGAGGAGGAACTGCTGGTGCTTTTTGTGACAAAGTGGTTCAGTTTATGTTCACCACTTGTCCCTTATTCTTTCTCATATTTTATATTTGGTTAAAATGATTAATTTAAACATTGCAATTTTGCTTCACTTACCATCCCAGGTTTGTTTGTGTTAGCATTATGTTGCAGGATCTATCTATGTTTAGGTTAAAGTTATTATTTCTGGATTATGGATTGAATTTGTTTCAAGGTGTATTTATTTTTCTTTTTACTCACCATCATTTGTCCTTGTAGATTTGCAGGAGTATGGGAGGGGCCGGCTCAGTACTTCCTGATTAAATGGCTGGATGATGTCAGTGATTACCTTGCTGGGTTCTACCAATTAGAGGGTTTTTCCTTTATGTATTGCTTTGTTTGTTTTCCTTTAAAGTAACATTTTGAGTTATCTTGTATTATGTAATTTATTTTGCAGATAACTTCATTTTGTAGGAGATTGTAAATTGATTTGCAGTTTTGGTGATTCTCTGTCAAATCAAGCACAGGTGTGGTGCCAATTGTATATAAAAGCAGTGAGCTTTTGGATGCTCGAGGAAGAGAAGTCAGTGAAAGACTGAATAAAAAAAGTGATTTGAAGAAACTGAAACCGGTGGCTGGTACTGATTTTCTGCTCACCTCTGACCCTCATGCTTAAACTACCTTACACTTTTATAAAACACAGAAACTTTAACTGGACCAAACCATAGAAGAAGAAAGCAGACTTTACCATGAAGATCCTCAGAGTGGATCAGTAGAATATCAGCATCTGTCTGCAGTTTAGTGGCAACACAACTTTCACACCACAAACATCAGATCCAGAATAAAACATGGTTTCTTACTCTAATGTTTGTATTCTGCATTCAGGATCCTGCAGTAAACCACAGAGCTCCTTCACTCCAGAATCTTTCAGGTCGTTTCCTCCCAGGTTCAGTTCAGTCAGATGTTGGTTGGACTTCAGAGCTGAGGCCAGAGAAGAACAGCTGATCTCTGACAACCTGCAGCTCCTCAATCTGAATAAGAATAAAAGATGTGAGCTGAAGCAACAGGATGCAGGTTAAAACTGAAATATGAACAAATTAATAATAAAAATGTAGAAAATTAATTTGACTGAATGTAAAAGAAACATGATGAACTGATGTTTAATATCTGATCCAGTAAAACTGGTTTATAGAGTCCAAACCAGCAGAACCAGAACATGTTATTATGACGTGTTGTTAGAATATTTCAGTCGGGCCTTCAGTGGTTCTGGTCGGGAATTTCAGCTCTAATATTTCAGTTCAGATTCATTTTAAATGTCAAACTGATTCCTGATGTTTCTACATCTGTTCATCTTTACAACTTACCGTATTTTCCGCACTATAAGGCGCACCTTCAATGGCCTATTTTAAACCTTTTTTCATATATAAGGCGCATAGAATAGACGGTACAGGAGAGGCTGGAGTTACGTTATGCATCCACTAGATGGAGCTGCACTAAAGTGAATGTCAACAAAACAGCCCAACTCCGGTCGGCGAGGAGAGCCTTCCTGGGCCGGGGCGTGGCCGGACGATGGTCACCCTTCTCCGTTCGCGCACAGCAAGTTGGTGGAGAACTTGGTGCTAAATGACCTGCAGATGACCTGATTATAGACGGTCGGTAAGTAGATAGGTTAGTCAAACTTTATTAACAAAACAGCGTTCTGACAACTATCCCAGCATGCACCACACGCTTCTTCTACGGGCGAAAATGAAGTCGGCGGCTGCTTACCGTAGTTCTTAGACCTGTTGTGGCTCAATACTGGTCCATATGTAAGGCTCACCGGATTTTAAGGCGTACTGTCGGCTTTTGAGGAATTTGAAGGTTTTGAGGTGCGCCTTATAGTGCAGAAAATACGGTAATAAAGTTTGTGATTTTATCAATGATGGTTTATTGATCATTTATAATCAGAATGTCAGAGATGTGGATGAACATCATTATTTAGTGAATTCAGCCTCAGTCTGTCTTGGACATAAAGACATTTGATCAGATTTTAGATCTGATTGTTTGTAGATATTAAGACATTTAATGATCCTAATATCAGAGTTTTATCAGCCTTTAGTCTCCAATCTGACCTTTGACCTTCTCTCTGCAGGTGTGGTTGGTGTCTGTGAAATGAAGGCTGTGATTGGTTGGATGTGATGGTGGGAGGAGGAACTGCTGGTGCTTTTATAAAACACAGAAACTTTAACTGGACCAAACCATAGAAGAAGAAAGCAGACTTTACCATGAAGATCCTCAGAGTGGATCAGTAGAATATCAGCATCTGTCTGCAGTTTAGTGGCAACACAACTTTCACATCACAAACATCAGATCCACAATAAAACATGGTTTCTTACTCTAATCGTTGTATTCTGCATTCAGGATCCTGTAGTAAACCACAGAGCTCCTTCACTCCAGAATCTTTCAGGTCGTTGTAGCTCAGGTCCAGTTCAGTCAGATGTTGGTTGGACTTCAGAGCTGAGGCCAGAGAAGAACAGCTGATCTCTGACAACCTGCAGCTCCTCAATCTGAATAAAGAATAAAAGATGTGAGCTGAAGCAACAGGATGCAGGTTAAAACTGAAATATGAACAAATAAATAATAAAAATGTAGAAAATTAATTTCACTGAATGTAAAAGAAACATGATGAACTGATGTTTAATATCTGATCCAGTAAAACTGGTTTATAGAGTCCAAACCAGCAGAACCAGAACATGTTATTATGACGTGTTGTTAGAATATTTCAGTCGGGCCTTCAGTGGTTCTGGTCGGGAATAAAAATTGACTTTAAATATTAAAATAGTTTCATATCAGAATCAAAGTGAAGGTTGTTTTATATCAGGTATCTGGTAGAAACCTATGACTCTGTTGATCCACCAGGTGGCGCTGCTCTGCTGGTGATCAGGTTCTCAGTTCTTTGTTCTAAAGTCAAAGTATTTACTGAACTATGGGGACAGTAAATACTTGGAGAACTTATTCTGGTTCGGTCCAGACCAAGGATCTTCACCTCAAGGCCTCGATGGCCGGCGTCCTGCAACCTTCAAACCCCTCAGTCCCATCATGAGGTCAAAGTTCAGCAGGACTCTGGAGAACCTGACTGCGTCCTGAACGACAATTCATCACTTCATTCAGGTGTTGAAGCAGAAACATCTAAAGGCTGCAGGACACCAAACCTGGAGGCCTGGATTTGAAGAGTCCTGGTCTAGAAGCTGCTATGCTGCCTTCTGGCTACCTGCATGTTGCCATGACAACAGCTGAGCCAATCACCAACAAGCAGACGTTGTGGTCCATCTATCTGGTGACATCCCAGCAGAGGATGGACAGCAGAGACAGAGGACAGCTGGAGACGAGGACCAGATGTTTGCTGCAGTGAGACACAGGCCTCCTTTACCACTGATCACATCTGATCATTATTGATCATCAGAAACACGATGGATTAACTCTGAATCAGCTCTAAAGTTTCTGATCAGTGACCTGATGAAGCGTCTCTGAGGCTCCAACCGACTGACAGACTGAAGAGACGGTTCTTCTCTGACCCGGTCCAACAGAACCACAGCTTCAGGACAAAGCTGAGCTGGAGGAACCGGCTGCTGCTGCCAGTTTTTATTCATGTTATAGTTTCTGGTTATAAAACATAACTGGTCTGGTTCTGGTTTTACTCTGGAGGAACTTTTCATTATTAATGTGAAGAAGAAAAGAGAAATAAATCAATCTGATCATCTGAATCATTTCAGAACAAACTGAAACATCTCCATCATTAATTATCATCATTTGACTTTAACTTATTTTTGTTCATCAGACCAAAACATTTTAAAGTGAAAAATAAAGATCAATATTCTCAAAGTCTGAAAAAGAAAATAATTCATTTACAAAGCAAAAAATTTTATAAATTATATTCTGACATTTTGAGAGCAGATTGTTTTTAAAGAAAACAGAATAAATGTGAAGATAAATAAATATTAAAGTATCAATGAAATATTTTTTAGGATAAATAGAGAAAACAAACCTCAGACTCTTCACTTTACTGACTGAACTCTGCAGGATCTCAAACACATGATTCAGTACAGAGTGTGTTCTGGTTCCATCTATGTGGATCTGATTGATTTCCAGTTCAGTCAGATGTTGGTTGGACTTCAGAGCAGAAGCCACAACTTCACATTCAGCCTTTCTGAGTTTACAGCCACCAAGTCTGTGATTAGAGAAGAAATAAAGTCAGTTCTGATTAAACCAGATAATCTATATAAACACATATGATAACATTGATATCATCTGATGAACATCTGGTCTTCACATCAATTTACTGAGTTTGATCATTTCATAATTAACATCCTGGTTCTGGTTGTGTTCAAAGGTCCATTTAATAGAGAAGCTGAGCAACAGGTTCAAATAGTTCAGGCTTCATGTTCTCAGAACAACTGAAGGTTTTAGCGGCGGCCATCTTGGCTGCCTGTTAGCAAACCTCCCTGTTTCTTCATGCTGAGCTCTGACTGCTGCAGCAACAATCTGGATCAGAAGCTCTTCATCACATGACTTTAAACAGGATTTTCATTGGAAGATGAAGGACGGATGAAACCAGTGGAGCTGATATCCTAACAGACCCAACATGGTGGAGCGGATGGTGATGATCAGAAAATAGTTTCTATTCATCCATTTTCTAGACAAATTCAGCTTCTCTAGTTTGTCTGTGGCTCATTACAGCTGCTGTAGTTTCTGAACGATCAATAAACGACAGAATTGGACTAATTACCTTGTTCATTTGTGAGTATTAGTCATTCACAACATCAAATGCGACAAATATATATCACTAAGTGTTAAACACAATGGCTCCTACTGTGATAATTATATTTAATTACATTAATTGCCTAATATAATAGTTCCTCTGTTGAAAATGAGGCTCTAACATTCACAAATGACATTGAAATAAAATCTAGTCCAACATCTGGTTTGATTCTTCTGGATCCTGTTGGAGGAAAAATATCCCAACTTCACAAGATTTTAACTCAACTCTTCGGTTCCTCCTATCAGTCTGTAACTTCTCATATTGAGGTCAAAGTTCTGATCTGCCATAACTGATTGATACCTGCTGGCCTCAGGTTTACAACCAGCTTCTGACTGAGAAACCAGTAACCTCCTCCCAGTGTCAGAATCTCACTGAGGAAGAAACTGCATCAGGTTTCTATCACTTCCATATGTCTGCAATAACTGATGTATATGTATAGAGTTTAATTTACAGTTTCTGTGGGTGAGTTGTAGATCTCAGCCGGCTGGTGAGAGAAAAAGTCGATCCTGGTCTCCAACAGTTTGGTCAGCTGCTCTAGAGTGTTGACGCTCATGTCTCTCCAGGTCTTTATGGACATTAACAGATTCATAAAGGCTGCAGATGAAGAGTTGATGAGGAAAATGGCTCCAGCTCTGGAAGCAGATTCTCAGACCTTTGGGAGGATCCGACAGAAACCAGGACTCCTCCAGAAATTACTTTTTATGACAGCAGACAACAATCACTAATTTATTTATTTAACCTTCATTTCACCAGGAAAATCCCACTGATATTGAAAATCTGTTTTGCAAGAGAATCCTGACCAAGACTGGCAGCAGACAGAGGTTACAGAACAATCCATTCATGTGCCTCTCATTTATAAACTCAGAGGAACCTAGTGGGCAGAAGAAAAGTCAGTTCACAAAGTTTCTAACTAGATTAAAGGGCAACAACTTTGATGCAGGAGTTTATTTTAATGGTCCAAGTTTCCATCAAACCTAAACAGAGATTTAAAAGAAAAGATCCAAAGATCCAAAGATGTGAATTATGGGGAAGCGGCTCAATGAGTGAAAGTTAAAAATGTGTCTCTGATTAATTGGATCTTTCAGAAAAACAGTTTTATAGAATTCAGTACATGGAGACTGATAAAAAGTGGAATATGTTTAAAAACCTCTAAACATTAAAAACTGCGGCAATGCTGTCCTGGAGCAGGTGAATGTTTAGATGATTGAAATCGTTCAAAGAATGAAGGAAGTAAAGACCAAAAACGACCAGAAGCAATTTGAGCTACGAAAAAGAAACAGAGTAACAATGAATCATTGAATGCTGCATTCACACAGCATTCATTGATTAATTGTGTGAATGAATACAATGAAGACATCTGGACCAGTTTTTTCAGTAATGTTGCTTTTTCAAATCCAGTAAACAGACTAAAGTTACTTCTACGTGTCTTGGGGAGCGACCGCCGTTTCTATGCGACAGTATCAGCAGCGACACAAACGTAAACAATGGAGGGAGATGCACATTTTGTTTTTGGAAAATCAGGAACTATTGAGTTTCTGTCACCAAGTTCGATTATTATAAGGGACTTTGGGCTTGTTTTTTCTAAAGTTGCTTGCAAATTTATTGAGTCGCGTTTTTTTGGGTTTGTTTCTGAACATGAAGTTCTTCATTTGGGTTTGGAAATAAGCAAAGACACAGTAAACCCCAGAATTTGTCTGACATCCAGTTAGTTTTAGTCAGACTCTCCCTGTCCATCCTTTCCCAGATGATCCGTCCTGCTGTGTCTTTGTTAATGTCAAGTTAAAATATTTGCTGTGACTGACGTCGAGCTTCATGTTGCACTCCAGAAAACTACAAACATCGAGACTAATATGAACAGAAATAAATGTGAAAACAACCATGAATGAACTAAAATCATATTTAGAGTTTCCAGACAATAGAGGAAAACACAAAGATTATACAGTTTTTTATGTTGTTGTAACCATTAAACAATCTGCTCTTCAGTTCAACCTTATTAATGTAGACACATTGTTGATGTTACTATTATAAAATAACTTGCAATTAAGTTTTGTCAAAGCTAAATGTAATTCTCACAGGTGGTGGAGCGTTGTTAGCAGCTCTTGAAAGTAACTAAAAAATTTACTTTTAATGTAACTTAGTTACTTTCCAAATCAGGTGATCAGTAATCTAAATAAGTTACTTTTTCAAGGAGTAATCAGTAATCTGATTAAAATTACTTTTTCAAAGTATCTATGCCATCACTGGTCTGGACTCACCGAGCCTTTTTGCAGTTCTTCACAGCTGGAACCAGTCTCAGTCGACCCCATTCTGATGTGTTGTACTTCTCCAGCTCCAACTCATCCAGAACCTCTGACATCTGCAGCATGAAGGCCAAAGTTGAACACTGGATCTCTGATAGTTTATTCCCTGATTTCAGGAGCTGCTGGATCTCCTGAAAAACTGAGAGGTCGTTCATCTCCACCAGACAGTGGAAGATGTTGATGCTTCTGTCAGGAGAGATTCCATCAGAGTTCATCTTCTTCAGATTGTTGATGATTCTGTGGATGGTTTCTGGACTGATCTCTGTCTGACCCAGCAGGCCTCCTAACAGACTCTGGTTGGACTCCAGAGTGAGGCCATGAAGGAAACGAACAAACAGGTCCAGGTGGCCATTTATACTGCTGAGGGATTTAGACATAACTCTCTTCATGAAATCCTCCAGAGATGTTTCACTGTAATTTTCTCCCAGGAACTTCTCCACCACTTCTGTATTCCTGCTGGTGAAACAGTGGAACATGTAAACTGCAGCCAGAAACTCCTGGATGCTCAGATGAACAAAGCAATAAAATGGTTTCTGGAAGATCACACTCTCTCTTTTGAAGATCTCTGTACAAACTCCTGAGTACACTGAGGCCTCTGTGACATCCAGACCACACTGCTCCAGATCTTCTTGGTAGAACATGATGTTTCCTTTCTCCAGATGTTCAAACGCCAGCCTCCCCAGGTTCAGAAGAACTTCCCTGTCAGCCTCCATCAGCTCCTGTGGACTTGTCTCATGTCCTCCATGGTACTTGTTCTTCTTCCTCTTTGTCTGGACCAGCAAGAAGTGTGAGTACATGTCAGTCATGGTCTTGGGCAGTTCTCCTCTCTGCTCTGAGGTCAACATGTTCTCCAGAACCATGGCAGTGATCCAGCAGAAGACTGGGATTCCACACATGATAAGGAGGCTCCTGGAGGTCTGGATGTGGGAGATGATTCTGCTGGACAGCTCTTCATCACTGAACCTCCTCCTGAAGTACTCCTCCTTCTGGGCGTCGGTGAAGCCTCGTACTTCTGTTACCCTGGAAACACATGAAGGAGGGATCTGATTGGCCGCTGCAGGTCTGGTAGTTATCCAGATGAGAGCCAAGGGAAGCAGGTTCCCCTTGATCAGGTTTGTCAGCAGAACGTTGACTGATGATTTCTGTGTGACGTCAGAAACCAGCTGCCTGCTGTTGAAGTCCAGTGAAAGTCTGCTTTCATCCAGGCCATCAAAGATGAAGAGCAGTTTGCAGCCAGTCAGCTGCTCTGCTGGGAGCTTCTGGAGTGTTGGATGGAAAACATGGAGCAGCGAGAGAAGACTGTGCTGCTGATCTCTGATCAGGTTCAGCTCCCTGAACGACAGCAGAACCACCACACTGACATCCTGGTTCTCCAAGCCCTCAGCCCAGTCCAGAGTGAACTTCTGCACTGAGAAGGTTTTTCCAACACCAGCGACGCCGTTGGTCAGAACCACTCTGATGGCTCCATGTTGGCCAGGGAAGGATTTAAAAATGTCATGGCACCTGATTGGAGAGTCATGGAGGTTCTGGATCTTGGAAGCTCTCTCCAGCTGCTTCACCTCATGTTGGGTATTAACCTCTTCACTCCATCCCTCTGTGATGTAGAGATCAGTGTATATCCTATTGAGGAGGGTTCTACTTCCTGTTACATCACTTCCTTCAGTCACACATTCACATCTCCTCCTCAGACTGATCTTATGTTCCTCTAAAACCTCCTGCAGACCAACATCTGCTGAAACAGAAGAAACAACTGAATTAAAAATGTGACTGTGTTTAAGTTGGAACAAAACCATTTGGATCAGATTAGAAAGTTTTATACGGTCTCTGACGTCACATGACCTGAAGATAAATGATCGGATCCATTCTCTGAAACAGAATGTTGTTCTGTTGTCAGACAGAATATTTCTGACTTTGTTTTGTGACCAGAATTTGTTCTGTCAGGATCTGATTCACAAAGCAGATCAGAAAAAAATCTTACAGAAACATGTTCATCAAATGCTTTAATGAACATGAACTCTTCCTCATCATGTCACCATGTCCTCATTTTACTGTTTCTATCTGAGCTTCTCCCACAAACAGCAGCTGCAGATACAGAGAAAAAGAATAATGTTTTCTCCTTTTCTAGCCAAAATGAGGGAAATCTAGAGAAAAACATTTTATCTGCCAAAGAAACATGTTTGTTTATTTGATGAACATTTAAAAAGTTTTGTCGCTATCAGATCTCTGGATCGGATGTTTTTAAAGAAACATTATAGTTTGAAAATGACATGGATTTGATTTGGTCCCTTAGAGGTAAACAACAAATTGTTATAATTATTACATAAATTACATGGAAATATATAAACTCTAATCTGTGCCATATTATCAGATTAAATAAAGGTTTCTATTTCAGACTTTCCTTCCCTCTTTCTGTAAAAGCAGCAGGTTGCTTTTTCCACCTTCTTGTCTCCATGCACTGTAGGAGCCAAATATGTGATATATTCCCTCTTTGGTCACTAGGTGGCGCTGTAGGCTCAACAATCTGAGTCAGGGACAACAGGTAGCAGGCAGGTGTTGAACTCAGAAGAGAAACAAGTTTTTTTGAGCGCTGTGTGATCACTGTTGTTGTTTCCTTTTGGAGTTACTGATTCTGTACTATTCATCTAGTCAGAGTTGAATAAAGAGGCGAATCCTGGGACTGACTTTTACACATCATAACAGGTTAAGGTTGCCACCTTTCAGAAAGTAAAATAAGGGTCGCTCCCCGTGGCGCGTCATCCTACTGTCATGGGGCCGCTGCAGTGATAGTGATAGCTCTTTTTAAAAAAGTGATCCATAGAGCAATCGTTCATACTTAGAGTACTCCAAAATTGTACTCCAATCAAAGTAGTATACCTTAAACATGTCTAATTAAGCAAGTGTAAAAAGTATTTGGTAAACTGTTACTGAGTAACAGTTTACATCTGATTTAATAACCACAATGTGTCCTCAGACAGCCTAAAGTATAAAAGTTATGTGAAAACTCTGGTGTTGTAAAGAGTATTACTAAAATACTTATACAAATAAATAGTTAGGCTTGGAGGCTGGTTCTAAACGAAATTTACCACAAGAGTAAGGATAGCCAGTGTTATTTCACGGGGACACTTAAAAAAGAATGAAACGGAAAAACAGAGCAATATTTCATCATTTGATATAATAAATAAGCCAAAGAGCCACTTGTGTCTCCAGAGATTCAGGTTGCAGATCCTGATCTAGTAAATGGAAACTATGATCCTATACAGCAGCTAAAAGTGCAGCACTATTATTTTTAATTCATTGTTAAAGTAAAATTGAGAAGATTAAAAAAAAATCCACCTCTGAATATTAACAAAAGACATTTATTTAGCATAATTTCTTCTGCACCCCTTTGGCCCCCATCTAGAACCGCACCTGGGCTGCAGCTCTGTGTCTGACATTAATACATTAAAGGTCCACTGAACACTGAATTAATAAAATATGTCAACATTTCTTAATAAATAAACAGAAAACCTGAACAAACCTTTTAAAGTAGGAAATATTTACATATTTACTGTCTACTACCACTTTACTCAAATCTAACTCTTTAAGTAGTTCACATTCATCAATCTGTTCTTGACATGATGGTGGAACCACTTATTGCTGTATTTACCCTTATAGTGACATAATGAATTCATAAGATCAAATAAAAACAGGGCATACAAATATCGGCAGCTCATAATTTGCTGTGCCAAAAAATTAATCCCCTGCTAACTCAGCCAAATAAAGAGTGAAGAGGGATTTCACTTTTCTACGTAATCAGAGTAGCTCTATGAACTGCTGGTATGAGTTTCATATCAACAGGACAATAGACAGGGTCATATTTCAGTCCGTTTTCTCATTAATATGCGAGAGTTTAGAGCGATGCGCGCTCCCGCTACAGGGCATGTAATTCTCTGCAGGCCTGCGTTTCTTGGTATAACACCTGTAACACCTGGCCTACAGGACCAACTTTGTACACCCCGGTTTTAAAACGAAGCTGGTTGATAGCGGCTCACTGCAGCTGCATAGTGTCCGTCTCTAGGCAACTGTGACGGCAGCATCGGTCCGTAGCGTTCTGGGGTCCTTTAGCTCCCACCACGACAATTTAGCTGACCTTAATATATCCTGTGTTTTATTTTGGTCATTATTGTTACAATTAGTGTTGATGTGTGTGATTGGTGTGTCTATCAGACATTTATAGAAATACGGAACAAATCGCATCCCGTATCGGTTCAATACGGGACGCAACATTTAACAGCCAAATGAGGGACAATTTCGTATTTTAAGGGACGGGTGGTTAGCCGCCTAGCATGTCACTAGTGCAGAACTAGGCTGCCTAGTTCATACATCAAAATGACCATCAGATTTAAGAAAATGTTCAGTTTTAATGCAATTAGCACAAAGAGTTGAGAACAGAGTCACTTTAAAGTAAAACTATTTAGACCAGCTGGAAAAACACAGATTTAGTCGACAGGAAGATTTATAAAACCTTAAATGTCCAAATCCCAACTGAAGATGTTAAATTGGTCCAACAGACGGTAGAAGAAGCTCTGATTGGACGTGTTCAGTCTCACCTGGAGCACAGCTTCTCTGATTGGCTGTCAGCAGTCCAGCTGCTGTTCTGGGTCTTTTCCCACACTGGGGGCAGGAAGAGGGTCCAGATGGAGCAGACTGGTCCCAGTAGGACCTGATGCACTGTCTGCAGAACCAGTGTCCACAGCTGGTAGAGACCGGATCCACCAGAACCTCCTGACACAAAGCACAGCAGGACGGCTGCTCCTCCTCACCAACGCTGCTCCTCTTCCTCCCTCTGTGAAGACATTTCTTCATCACTGAAATAGTTCACTAACAACAGGCTGGAGCCGTCCTGGTACCAGAAGCTGAGTCAGAACAGAACCTCAGAACATTGATGATCTCTGGTTTGAAGTGTTTCACTATATCTGGTGTTATGATGGATCTTTCTCTGGTTGTATTTGTCCGTCTGAAATCTTTATTCTGTCTGAGTAGAAAACTGTTTCCATCAGAGGCTCAGAGACCAAAATCTGATTCTGATCTGGATTCCAGTGTAGAAACATGGATCATTATTTAATGGTGGAGATCCAGTAAACTGGATTCAGGTCCAGTTTGCATTAATCTAAGAACTTTATAAAGAGCCTTGAACTGTGACAGAGCATTATTTGGACATGTTAGCAGAGCAACAACAAGTTATTTAAATTTGTTTTATTTTTTGCTAAATCTGACTTCATGATGATTCTTTGGACTTTGGTTCTGTTTTCACTTTGCAGTTTTATTGTCCTGATTAATAGTTTATAGTTGTAGTTTAGTTACAGTTCATCTGTATTGAGTCCAGTTCCTGTTTTATTTAGACGGTCTGGTTCCTTTAATGCACTTGGTTCTGGTTTCCATCTGGTTCTGCTCGTTTTGCCCGTTTCTGGGTTTATTTGTCACCAAAGACATTAAATACGTTGATCTGTTGAGACGGATCATCCTGGAGCTCTGAGCACAACTTAAAGAAGGAGCCGAGCGGTACCGGTACCGGTCCATCTGCAGCCATCCTTCAGTCGAGCCGCTTTGTGAATGAGCCTTATGGACATAAAACATCTTTATTCTGTAAATGTAAACTTATAAACATGATTCTACTATTTAGAATAAACGTCCACTTTCCCACTCAGAGGCTGGTCGGCCTGTCGCCTCCATAAATACATATTAATGTAAATTAATATAAATACCCAGAAGTCTGCCACCACGTGAAGCAGTAACCATGCCAACGTCCTTGTTTGTAGCGGGATAAGTATTTATCATAATAATTATATATTTTAATTAAAATGTGCTTTCAGGGCACATAAGGTCACTCCACAAAAAGTTAAAATCCCAGTGTATGGACCGGTCCCAGCATTCCCAGTGTATAGACCAGTCCCAGCATTCCCAGTGTATAGACCGGTCCCAGGGTTCCCAGTATATATACTGGGCCCAGTGTTCCCAGTATATATACTGGTCCCAGTGTTCCCAGTATATAAACTGGTCCCAGTAAAGACGTTTCCCTCTCTCAGTGGGTTTATCTCTGAATTGTTGCTCTCTAAAGTTCTGGTTGTTTCTGTTTCCATGGATCATTTCCATCCATCTCTGACTCACTGAAGCCTCATTAAAACTCCTCTGATTGGCTGACATTCCTCATGTCTACTCAGCTTTAAGTTGGCAGAAAAATTAAGTGTCTTTTTATTTATTTGCTGAAGAAAAACAAGTTAATATTAAATAAATCTGTGTGGAGTCACAAGAATCAGTTAGAAACTGGTTTCTTACTCTGATGGTTCTGGTTCAGTACTGAAGTCTGGAGGTCTTTCTCTGGACCAGTCACTCCTCATAGAGGGACAGACGGATCCTGCAGGTTCTGCTCTGTCCTGCTTTAGGTCCAAATCTTCCATCTTCTGGATTGCAGTGAGTCTGAAAGAGAAACCAGAACCAGTCAGTTCCCAGTGATCCAGTCAGCAGAAAGTTGATCCCATCATGTGTTCAGAGGATCAGAGGAACCTGATCCAGCAGGAACCATCTGGGTTTGAATTGTTCTCTCCTTCACTTCTTCATGACCTTCTGATGTCTGCTGGCTGATCCAGAACCTTCTGGAGAACTTCTGACTTTATTAACAACATTTAAAACCTGAAACCTGAACTGGAATCATGTTCCAGGTCTGCAGAAACATCCAGAGTGAGGTCAGATGTAGTGAATGAAGGAGTGAACATTTCCTATGAAGTGGTGATGTGTTGGTCCTGAACAGATGGGCTCAGTTAAAGCAGCGGTTCTGAAACCTTTGGGGTCCAGACCTCCTTTAGACGGGCTGCCAGTCCTCCTGCTGAGAGTCGGTTCAGTCAGAGAGGCAGGAATATGTGGAAGGAATATTTTCCAGACGGACCAACAATCAGAGAGATTCAGGATCAGGTGATCCATGGAGATCATGAGGAGGATCTGATCACTCTCAGCTTCCAGCAGATCTGTTCAGGTTTCCAGCAGCGCTTAGAGAGACAAAGAGTTTCTCACTGCTGCCAGGAGAAACAAGAAGTCCGACTGGAAAAGAAACGACTAAGAGAGGAGGAAGAGAGGGAAATCTGTTGAGTTTAAATCTGGTTTGACTCCACAGATCAGAGAAACATCAGTTTCTGATGAACCCCAGACTGCAGAGGAAGGAGAGATGTGTCACATTTTAGGATTTAAATAATCAGGTAAAGCAGTTTAACAGGATGTAGCATTATGGACACACTAAGGAAATAAAGGAAAACAAATTAGAGTAATAATGATTATCATAATTATATCATATTTGTAATGATGATAAATCAGTCTCATAATTATTTATAATTATGAGAATAATATTATGTCATAATTTTATAAAATCACAAGAATAAACACGTAAAGTCATATTACATCTATTTTCTGTTAATGTTATTATTTCTACGAGTTTATTCTTGTTATTTCTATATAAAAAATCATTTTGTATAACACTCGTATTTTACAGCTTCAATATCTTCTGCTGTTTAAAAGATTCACTAATTCCTCGTTTTATTTAGTTTATACTTTAAAAGTTAATTATTGCACACAAACAGATCACCTTTATTTGCTAGTGCTACTGTCAGTTAATCATTAATTAGGTTAACTAATAACTACGTTGTGCGCACTTTGGTAAATATTTCTCTCTTGACATATAAATGAGTCATAGCCTTATGTTACAGTAATATATAGTCAGCAACGTTTCTTCCTTTCGAATAATTTTATTTTGTGTGAATCTAAACACTTTCTTGATCCGCCCTTAAATTCAGTAAAATGAAACCCAACTGCTAACGAACCCGATGAGAAACGGCCGATAGAGCCGTGGAGCCCCGACAAGCCGCTGTGGGCGTCACTTTTATCCGATAGGAAAAGTAGAAAAAGCTCCAGAGACCCGAAAGAGACACGGAGGAACATGGAGCTGCAATATTTACCTCTATTAACAAGACGACAAGATATTCCCGTCCTCCGTCTCAAAATGGAGTCTGAGCAGGAGAACAAACTTAGTTTCAGTTTCTATTTCAAAGTCACGTGACTTGTGAGTTTTCATGACTAACCGGAAGCGTCTAAAATCAAAGTTTGATTCGTGTGAATAATTATTTACTGTTAACGGTTCAGATAGATTTTATAGGCCTAAAGAAAACAAAGCGAAAGTTTAAAAACCGTCAGTATTTCTGTTTTAAAAGGTTCTGTAGTCAGAACAGTTAAACTACAGTTCCCATGAGCCTCTACGGGCAGAACAAACGTCTCCCTCAACATCGAGATCATAATATCCCAACAGGCCTCAGTGGGGAGCATTTTCATGATTTTAATCTTTATTGTTTCAACTTCCCTGGTGAAAAATAAATATACTAAATATGTAAATTGTATTAAAGCACAATTTAAAGTGTACTAAGTGTAGTTTCACATACTTTTTGAACAACTAAAGTTAAACTTAGTATTGCATTTTATGTAATATAAACGTGCTTGATTAGTATATTTTGATTGTACTATTTTTGTGATTGAATTACATTTGAAATATATCTGTAATGTATTTTCAATATATTGGCATTACATATTTTATATATTAGTAGTGTGATCACAGTACGTTACAAGTACACTTTTGGTTTATTATAATTGATAATGAAGTAACTTTTTAGGTACTTAATGTATTGTATTATTCTGCTTTGCCACTTTGTACATTAATGCTTCATACACACATCAGTACTGCAAACACATCAGGTACCAGGACACAGAATAATCAATTACAACAAACACACAAAGAGCAGTGAGAAATTTTGTTTTATAAGGATTGTTATTTTTTTAAGATTCTTTGCTATTTTGACAAAATTAGTAAAAGATTATTAAGGCCTACTTTATTTGCATAAAGTATACAGTTGGATGTAATTTAAAACATACTAAAATTTCAGTAAATTTAGTAGTTTACTTTTGAAGTAATCATTAAGTACATTTAAAAAAATTCTATTTTGGGCATATAAGTATATTTTAAAATATAAGCAAAATATATTTTAAAGCATATTGTTTCATTGGTACAATTATATTTAAGTGTGTTTGAAGTTATAATGTCAAAATTGGTACAAGCATATTTTTAGTATACTTCCTATATATATATATATATATATATATATATATAATATATATATATATATATATATATATATATATATATATATATATATATATATATATATATATATATATATATATATATATATATATATATATATATATATATAGCTGACTGTATAGCTCAATAGGTAAGTCACCAGTCTTCCACCCGGGAGACCCGGGTTCGAGGCCAGGCTGGGGGCTGGGGCAAAGAGTTACAACGGTGACATTGAGCTGTCAGTGTGGGTCCTTAGGCAAGACCCTTGGAGCTATATAGCCTACCTCATACCATGAGAGACACAAATAAGCACGACATGCCGGCTCAGACGTCGCCCGGTCAAACAAGGTCTGCGTCAGGTGCTGGGGAACCAGAGCACCCTGATGAAAAGTGGGCTACTGGAACAAGACGGAAATGGGCGAGAGGTGAAAACATGGATCTGTTGGAATGCTACTACTCAAGTAATCCTAGTCAGATTAGTTCAACATCCCCAGTCAACACTAACTGCCAAACAACTAGTAGCTCAGTGTTCCAACATCCGCAAACGGCAACTGCTGTCACAACTTGAGATTGACGAGGTACGACACAAGTGCTACGGGAAGGAGCCAGGATGCCAGGTCAGAAGGGAGTCAACTACAACTCCCCACCCAGAGACTGGGTATGTAGCCCCAGTAATGAATCAACTGACCTGAGAGAGAGAATCATGGCCCGAATGAACACCAGACGACCCCGATGCCAATTACAACGGCTCAGTGAAGTACCATCAGAAAGTCTCATTGAAGATGTGAATGCAGCATTGAGAACGATCCCTACCAACACCATAACAGAAACCAATGAGCTGATATAACTCAGCATCAGTGATCCTTGCTTGGTTATAAGAGCAACCATGAGACCCAATACCCACCATGGAAAAGACGGTTAGAGGCTAAGATCAAGATCACACGGACGGAAGTGAGTCAACTGTCAGAGCTCCAAAGGGGTGCAATGAAAAGATGAAAAGACCCAAGAAGTACAGCCAGATGCCCATACCTGAAGCACTCGAAACTGCCAAACAAAGGCTCCAAGCCTTGGCCAGCCGCCTAAAGAGGTACACGAGAGAGAATGAAGCCAGGAGGATTAACCGGCTCTCTCTTGGATCTGGAGACTGAACAATACTGGAAAGGCATATGGGAAAGGGAGGCATCCCACAACAGCAATGCACAGTGGCTAACCTCTCTACGAGAGGACCACAGCAACCTCCCGGAACAAGCCCCGGTAACCATCACTGTGGCAGATGTCCAAGACAGAGTCTCGGGTATGAAAAACTGGACAGCACCAGGACCTGACATGATCCATGCCTACTGGCTTAAGAAACTCACTGCCCTCCATGAGCGACTGGCAGCTCAACTGAACCAGCTGCTACAAAATGGGACTCACCCTGAATGGTTAACTGAAGGGCGCACAATCCTGATACAGAAGGATCCCTCGAAGGGTTCAGTCCCATCCAACTATCGGCCAATAACCTGTCTCTCTACAACATGGAAGCTCATGTCAGGCATCATAGCGGCTAAGATAAGCGGGCACATGGATAAATACATGAGCAAGGCACAGAAGGGCATAGGCATAAATAGCAGAGGAGCCAAACACCAACTCCTTGTAGACCACACAGTCGCCCGAGACTGCAAAACCCGACACACCAACCTGTGTACCGCTTGGATTGATTACAAGAAAGCCTATGACTCAATGCCACACACTTGGATCATTGAATGCTTAGAGATGTACAACATCAATAGGACTCTAAGAGCCTTCATTGCAAACTCGATGGGGCTGTGGAAAACCACCCTTGAAGCCAACTGCAAACCACTTGCACAAGTGTCCATCAAATGTGGCATATACCAAGGAGATGCTCTGTCCCCACTGCTGTTCTGCATAGGCCTGAACCCTCTCAGCCAAATCATCAACAAGACTGGCTACGGATACCGACTCAAGAATGGGGCCACGATCAGTCACCTCCTCTACATGGATGACATCAAGCTGTACGCCAAGAGCGAGCGAGACATCGACTCACTGATCCACACCACCAGGATCTACAGCACTGACATTGGGATGTCATTCGGACTAGAGAAGTGTGGTCGGATGGTTACAAAGAGAGGGAAGGTCGCCCACACAGAAGGGGTCTCACTCCCAGAAGGAACAATAGCAGACATAGAGCACAGCTACAAGTACCTGGGAATACCACAAGCAAATGGCAACCTCAATGAGGTCACAAGGAAAGGAGCCACAGCCAAATACCTCCAACGAATAAGGCAAGTCCTGAGAAGCCAGCTCAATGGCAAGAACAAGATCCGTGCAATAAACAGCTATGCCTTACCAGTAATCAGATACCCTGCCGGAATAATTAGCTGGCCAATGGAAGAGATGAAGGCCACGGATGTTAAGACTAGGAAGCTACTAACCATGCATGGAGGATTCCACCCCAAATCCAGCACCCTGAGACTGTACACGAGCCGTAAGGAAGGAGGCAGAGGACTAGTGAGTGTGAGAGCCACTGTCCAGGATGAAACATCCAAGATCCATAAATACATCAAGGACAAAGCCTCAACGGACGATGTGCTCAGCGAATGTCTCAGGCAATGGGGAACAGAAGACAAGGTGCTGGAAGTACCATCATGGGAGGACAAGCCCCTACATGGGATGTACCACCGACAAATAACTGAAGTGGCTGATGTCAGGAAAACCTACCAATGGCTGGAGAAAGCTGGACTCAAGGACAGCACAGAGGCTCTCATCCTGGCCGCCCAGGAACAGGCCCTAAACACCAGAGCAATAGAGGCTCAGATCTACCACACCAGAGAAGACCCAAGGTGTAGGTTGTGCAAGGAGGCCCCTGAGACAGTCCAGCACATAATAGCAGGGTGCAAGATGCTGGCAGGGAAATCGTACATGGAACGACATAACCAAGTGGCAGGCATAGTGTACAGGAACATCTGTGCAGAATATGGACTGGAAGCCCCGAGATCAAAGTGGGGAACACCCCCAAAAGTGGTGGAGAATGACCGAGCTAAGATCCTGTGGGACTTCCAGATCCAGACAGACAAGATGGTAATGGCGAACCAACCGGACATTGTGGTGGTGGATAAAGAACAGAGGAAAGCCGTTGTGGTGGATGTAGCAATACCAAGTGATTACAACATCAGGAAAAAGGAGCATGAGAAATTGGAGAAGTACCAGGGCCTCAGGGAGGAACTGGAAAAGACCTGGAAGGTGAAGACCACAGTGGTGCCTGTGGTCATCGGGGCCCTCGGGGCAGTCACCCCCAAACTGGAGCAGTGGCTCAAACAGATCCCAGGAACAACATCAGACATCTCAGTCCAGAAATGTGCAGTTCTAGGCACAGCCAAGATACTGCGCAGAACCCTCAAGCTCCCAGGCCTCTGGTAGAGGACCCGAGCTCAGAGGATGAAACAGACCACCCGAGGAGGGTGAGAAGGGAATTTTTTTTTATATATATATATATATATATATATATATATATATTTCCCTAGTGAAATATATATACCTTTGTGTGTGTGTATATATATATATACACACACACACACACACACACACACACACACACACACACACACACACACACACAAAGGTATATATATTTCACTAGGGAATTCCTCCTCTTTCTGCTCATTTTCACCTCCTCTGGGGTCAAAGTTCAGAGTAATTCCAGCTTTAGGAGCATTTTTCTGTTTTTGTATTTCTGGAGGCTGTGATTCAGAAATGTGAGTAAACTTGCCTCTGTGTAGTTTTTCCAGTGTGGTCAGTGACTGACTCATCCTGAAGTTTAGTTCTCTCAGGTGCCGCCTCCCGACGTGACGCACGGTGACGTCAGCCGCCTGACGGACAGGTAAGCCGACACCGGCCGCCATATTGGGAAAGAACGGAAGTGAGAGAGAAAGAGAGAGAGAGCGAGAGAGAGAGATTGTAGAGGTGGAGCAGTTTCCGAGAAAAGGGCGTCCTCCTTTCATGTTTGTCTCCCCGGAGGAGGAAGGGGCGGTCTCTGCGCCACTCCACAGCCGGAATTAGCCCCTGCTCGCTCGGCTCGGCTCGGTTCGCGTCCCGCCGACTCAGAAACGGGACCGGAGAGCGAGAGAAAGTGAGGGAGAGAGGCTCGCAACATTTTACCAGGAAGAGAAGAAGCAGAAAGAGAGAGAGGGCGGCCGGAGTTTAAAGAGGCTACGGAGAGCAGCGGGAATTAAACCGAAGAAGAAGAGGAGGAGGAGCGGGAGCCCCAGGAGAAGAAGAAGATGCCTCTGGCTCAGCTGGCGGATCCCTGGCAGAAGATGCCGGTGGGGGGGACGGCTGGAGAGGTGAGCGGCTCCGTTTGTCCTCATGTTGCAGCGCAGGGGCTGGACCAGAACCAGAACCAGAACCTCCAACTACCTGGAAGTTGGTGCAGAACCTCCTCCAGAAACACGAAAAACAACTTCAAAACGCTAAATCCCTGCAGGATGAATAACTTTTACACCCTGAAAACAGTTTTCCTGGCTCTAAAAGAGGCTGGAGTTTACTTAGAGTTAAAGCTGAGCTTCATGTCCAAAACAAGCTGCAACATGTTTAACTAGAGCGATGTGACAGTAAGATGAGCAGGAACGATAAAAACCCGCTGATGAAACTGCTCCAAACTTTACATGTCATCCTTATGAAATGTAAAGTTTCATAAGGATGAAACTTTACATCCTTATAAAACTTAAGGATAAAAAAAAAACATTTAAATGAACAGTAAATGACTCGGTTTGCAGCTTTCAGCCTGCAGGATGAAACCCTTTAAATAACTTGTCTGATAGCTGAAACGGAAATATTAAAGATAACTTGCATAATAAGAAGGTTTAAATGAGGATGAACTGTTTAATCCACAGAAATATGTCCCCAAACGTAGGCCTGTCACAATAACAAATCATGATGGAAGATAAGTCACCCATAAGTTACTGCGATAAATGATAATATTGTTGTTTGAGTCCATTTTCATGTAATATAGTAGTAATAGCTTAATAACGCAACAAAACTTTCTAAAAAAAATCAATGAACGTTCAATTCTAATGGAACTGGAAGACATCTTGAATATCAAGAATAAATAAAACAACAGAAACTGCAAATAAAATTCATTATGAAGTGTCTGTAAACAAAATTATCCTTAAATAAGACCAAAAGACCAAACTGAACATTTTTATCATCCAGCTTTTGGTAGAAAAACAGAAAAACTGTAAATCATGCAAATGAAATTAATTAATTTATTGTTTATTGTGACAAACCTACTCAAAAGCTCAGTTTTAGTGAAAAACAAAAATGCATAAAGATGTAAAACTTAAAATATTTTTAAATAACCTCTAATATGTGCATAAAAACACCAATAATGATTTATTTAAATTAAATTACTGCTCTAAGAGGACAGTTTTATTCGTTGTATCAATTATTGTTTTATTGCATGGGATGCAAACACTAAGAGTTGTCAGCGGTTTGCTTCCTGAGCCAACAGATGGGTTAAATATTTGCTGAAGCGAGCTTGAACTTGTAGAAAAAGACAAAAATGTGACATGGAGTCCAGCAGTAGCTGCAACTGGAACCTCCTCTGCCGAATGGGATGCAAATCTAAATAAAAACCTGCGGGAAAATTTAGCATTTAACCAGATTATACCTGAAAACTCTCCTGAATACCAACCTGTTTCCTTTAAAATCAATTTCATCCCTTAAAACGGACCGTTTGCTGTCATTTTCTGCACATTTTTGACAACTCTGGCATCCCAAAGGGTGGAAATGTGAAAGAATGCTGACGAAGCTGCAGAAATGCGATTTAAATGCATGAAATGATTCGCAGGAGGGGAAAATGAGATTACAGAGCACTTTAAGTGATCAGTATGAACTCAGAGGAGCAGATGCTACAGGAAACAGGACACCTCAGAGCAGCTCCACTCTCCTGCAGGAACCCGACAGCCGGTCCAACTTTAACTTCCAGATAAATTTTAGCTGAAGGAGCGTTTGCAGACAACCAGAATCTATTTGTCTGGATCAATTAATGCACCTAATGCTCTGAAAATGCAGCAACATCCTGCTGCAGGGGGAGGCTGCAGCCCACAGCATCACTACTGTCTCTCACTGTGACGAAACTGGAAATCATATCTGCAGAGATGGAGGATAAGCTGGTGCTGAAACCAAAATATCTAAAATATTCTGCAGCCTTTTGTTGTCCCATCTAGAGAAATGATCAGTTTCTGAACAGGACCGTGTTTTATTGGTCCTGTTCTCGTCTGTGGGGAAGATTTTTGCAAAGCGAGCCGCTTCCAGTCGTCTGGATGGAGCTGCACTTTGTGATGCATATTAAAATGCGAGGGGTTTTCCAGCAGCGCGGGAGGAAAACCCGACTCATGAAAACTACAAGTTCAGAGTGGTTCATGTTTTACGTCTCATTTAAAGTAAAAACTGGGACAAAAAGTCAGTTTGAAGGCATCAGTGGCTAATTTCTGTTCTAGAATAGAGCACAACTTCCTGTTTCAATAAATGTAAGATTTTAGCGGTTGGAAGATTTCTCCTTTGTCTTTGGTAAAAAACCACCAGTCATTTCTCCTGCCAGCTCGATTGGGAACCAAAATTACAGCATTTGTTAAATTTTTCTCACTGCTCTGAGTGAAACCAACCAAACCCTTTGGAAAACCTGTTCTCCTCCTGGCCTGTGGGGGCGCTGCACCAAGAACCACTGTCGGAAACTTGGAGCGCAACTTCCTGTTTCAGAAAATGTGAACAGAAATGGAGTAGTGTCAGATTTTAGCAACATAAGTTTGTTTAATTATGAGTCATTTCTCCCGGTAGCGCTACGCTAGTATGTTTGTCTTGGTTGTATTTACCCAGAATGCCTTGTGCTGCAGTCTGTCTACTTCCTGCTTCATGATCAGTCTCCGTTTTACAGTCTCCATTTGAACTGAACTTCAACCAAACTGAAAATGAGGCTAGTGGGGAAACCAGAGTTTGATTAGCATTCACACCTCACCAACTGAACCGGACTTTCTGAACGAACGGACTGGAGTCGGGTTGAACTGGACTCAGCAGAGCTGGTGGGAATGAATCCTAAATATTACTGATGCCTGTCTTGTTAAACAGACAGACATTTTTACATTCTTTTCACTTTAATTCAATCAGAAAAAACTGATTATTACTTGTTAAGACAACCACTCTTATTGCACTAAAAAGTGCAGGCGTGTTGATAAATCGGCCCGATTTTTTTCAGTTTTTTTGGATCAGGAGTCGGCTGATACTCACACGTGGAACCGATCTTCTCTAAATCTGCAAATGTCTGAAGATCAGCCACCGTCTCCTTTCCTCCGCTGTGAGAGAGACAGCTGGTTTACTGACATCAGTCAATACATTTGGCAACTTTTCAGACAAACAAATTGGATAAAATCAGAATCAGAGTCCATTTGGTCTTCCGTGGGTTGGAAGAAAGGATCGTCTGTTTCGGTGTTTTAGAGGAAACCCAGTGGGTCGGAGTGATTAATGGGAGAACTGGTTCTGAATGGACTTCTTTACTGGGACCTTGTACTGGGACTGTCTCTCCATCCCAGGATGGATTCTGGGCTCTTGATTAAAGCTCAGCAACTGGACCACTAAAAACAGGGATATGGATCAGAATGAAACATAAAGCCGGGATTTATTCCGATCAGATTTTGGTCCGTAAACGACTCTGAGGCTTCAGGAAACTCCTAAAACATTTAAAGCTGAAAGGTTTTTACATGTTTCTCTGAGAACTTTGAGATCATCGAAGGATTCTGGAGGAATCTGGAAATCTGATGAATCCACCCACAGGAGGGATTACAGTGGGAATCAGGATCTGGATTAATCTGGACCATAGAACCTTCCAGAACCTCCATCATCTATTAGATTCATTATTAAACCCAAGAATTACTTTAAAATGCCATCAATTAATCAAAACGAATGCGTTTAAGTCCTGGCATAATTCTTCTTTATGTTGATGAGCAGCAATAGTCAATATTAACATACCGGTACCGGTCCAATAAATATAACTGGGCCAATATTTATAACCAATATTTATTTTGTTCTTGTTTGAGTTTCTGGGAGAGGAAGAGGAAATTAGTTATGTGATGTTTGTCCAGCTGCAGCAGAAATGTTTGTAACAAACAACGATATCGGCCTAAATCTTTAGATCGGTGCATTTCTATGTTTGGATCGTTTTTGTGGAAATGGACCCTGGTTCCATCCTGGTACCGGCCTCTGTGACGCCACTGGAGCGACTTTTATTGGTAGAAGTTGTAGATATTTTGGATTCATTCATTTTGAAATATGAAGCTCGGGTCAGGGTTTGTTTTTGAAGAGCGGGATCTCCGTCAGTGTTGAAATGTTTTGCTTCTTCTCCTTCCTCCTATCGAGTCTTGATAAACATCGGGAGGCGGAGCCGCTGCGACGCCATGACTCAGGAAGAGCGAGAGTGTCCATTTCCTGTGTGAGGCGTGGAGAAATGGTAAAAAAAAAAAAATTCACAAACGGCTCAGAAGCTCTGAGTCACTCAGGCTGCTGCTGACAGGCCTGAACCTGCGCCGCCGCACAGGAACGCGCTGAGAATCCGACCTTTGACCCCCTGGTTGCTCCTTCCTCTGCAGCGCAGCAACTTTTAGATCAACTTCTTCCAAACCACAAGAAGAGAGAAACGCAGAGCGTGTTGCAGATCTGGTTCTGTGAGCAGATCAGAGCGGCTTCAGTTTTCTGCTGAGATGTGGAAATGAAAACGACTGCGGCTCCGTTCTGCAGATCGGAGTTTATTTACCGCAGAAACTCACCAGAAACGATGGAAGTTAACAAGAGAAACTATAAAAAAGACATAAAAGTAAAAGAAATACTAAAATAAAAACTGAAAGTAACTAAAAATAAAAGTGACACCAATAAAAATATTACAAGTTTGTCATAAAAAAGATGTTTAATAAAAAAGATAACATGAAAAAATGCAGTAGAAATATATAATTAAAAAAGAATTTAAAAAATCACACTAAAATATTAATAAAATTAATCTCAGCACAATAAAAAAATGGCTAAAAATAAAAATATTTCAAATTAGGTAATAATCAAAATCATGAAAATAAAATCGTAATAAATATTAAATATTTGTCAAATTTTTAAACAAATTCAGAAATATAGATAAAATATTATAATAACCAAATAATTAACCCAGCCCTTCAAAAAGTAACAAATAATATCAAAACTCTGATTCAATAACAACAAAAAAATTCAAATATGTGGAAAAATGGTTAGAAAAATATTGAAATTAAAACGTTATTTTATTAAAGTCGTCGGCTCCGCAGTGAGAACTGAGATCAGGTGTTTTCATTTGTTCCTGTAGTTTTGGTGAAAACATGAACCGTCGTCTGGTGAGAGGATTCAGGTGTTGCACAAACATAAAGGAGGATTCCTGACATTCCTCCGCTGAGTGTTTTGGGTAAACTCTCCCTTTAGGGCCGCGTTCCTTTTCCCTTTGTGGCCGCGTTCCTTTTCCTTTAAGGCCATGTTTCTGTTCCCTTTGTGGCCAAGTTCCCATCAGGTGAGGTTCAGGTTGAGCAACATGCTTCACCTTGAGCTGCTTCTTTGTTCTGCTGAGGAAACTCCTGCATATTTTATCGATTCATTGACCTAACCCGACCCGGTCGACTTCTGATGCAGCAAGACGCCAAACCTGCCTCACAGATTTAAACAAAAGAAGAAGAATAAATAAATCCATCATGGCGCCGTTGATTAGCTTCTGATCGTCTCCTCCATTCTAGATTAAATTCAGTTTAATTCAAAAATACTTTATTTCTCTCAAAAGGAAACTAAATTTAATTCATATCATGGAAGTATTTTTAAAGATTTGGTGGTGATCCTGTAGCAGTCAGTCTTCCAACAAACCTTAAGAGGCTTCTGATTGAAGGCTGCTGCTGTACGACTGTCACGACATGCTAACAGCTCAACATCCAGGCAGCAGATGATATTCCACAGTGACATGTCCTGGATGACATCATGAGTGGTTTGCTAGCTCTGCTAATCCACCTCATTTGCTTTTGCCACTCCTCTTTCCTTCCATTTGTAATCAGAACTTGGAAATTTTTGCTTTTGTGTCAGGAAAAATCAACTGGAACACCCCTGTCAGAAAATGTAAAAATCTTTCAAACGTTGACCTGGAGATCCAACATGGCTGCTCCTCTAGCAGCAACAACTCTAAGCTGTTAGACTGTGTCTCAAATTAATGCTGCATGCAACGTTAAACTGAACAAATTAAAACATTTTAATTACAACATTTGTAAGAGGTATTACAAAGAACGACTACTTTAGCGTCGCCAATATTGGAGGAGCAACCTCTCCCGTTTCGCTAACCGAACCGCTAACTCAAGTGTTGCGTCATTCTCAGTTACAAGCTAACTGGAACATGACCATCATGACATGCTAACAGTTTGACTTTAGGGCAGCGGAGATGATATCCTACAGCAACAGGAGCTGTTAGCTAGCTCTGCTAACCCACCTCCTTTGTTTTTGCTGCTCCTCTTTAAATCTCTGTTTGGGTGTTTGATCAGAGGGATGTTGGAGTAGGGGATCTCTCTCTCTGTTCTGCATCCATGAAGCTTTTTTTCAAATCCTCTGTGATTGGGGGTCAAAGTTCAGGTGTTATTGAGATGCTAATCAGCTGCTTCCAGTTGTAAAAACAGTGTTACTACAGTTACCAATCATAAAAATGGACCCAAAGCAAAAAAAGTACAAATAATAATAATGTAAGAAGAAAAACCCTTCCAGCCGAGGGGATAATTGTTCAAACAGCAAAGATTCAACCAATAAATGATCAATAAGAGTCAGGAGCCAATCAGAGCTAATGGAGCAGCGCCAACATGCTGCATCATGATGACATCAGCAGCTTCAGCGCCAACAACTCAGAGCTGAAAGGTCAGATCTTTAGTTCTGACACCCTTCATGCTAACGTTCATGCTAACGATGGAGTTAGCATGAACCGCTCAGTTGCTGTTATCTCCATGTTCTCTAGTTATTTATTAAATACTTTAAAACATTTTCCCTCTGATGAACCAGCAGCGTTCCAAGTTGCTGCTCCTTCATAAATCTCAATAATCCAATAAAAATAACTGTTTTTATTGAGTTCATCTTGTAATTCCTTAATTTTCTGATGGATTAGAGCTGCAGAATGTTTTCTGTCGTAAGAAAACCCAGCGTGGAAAAACCTGATGTGCCGTTTTCTGTTAGAAATAATAGACGTTTATTCACTTGAACACTTCTTGTTTTTCCTCTGCAGCATTTTCACAACTTTCCTGTGTGGTTTTTGGTGTTTCCTCATAAATTCACTCAGGATTTTAGGTTCATTTCTTCACACTGGACTCATAAAAAACACTTTGAAAGTAACTTAATTAGTTGAATTTGTGGTTTAGATGATTTACCTGAATAAAAGTAGTGATGCTGTGGGCTCCTGATTGAATTGTCTGGTTTTATATTAATCTTTTAATAATTTTTAATTAATATGAGTCACAACATTTAATTTACCTTTGGGACCAATGATATATATCTGAATTTAACTAATCAGAAGGTTTTTCTTAGTAAATTAGCAACTTCTAGATCCAAAATAATTTTTTGAGCTGAAGCAGATTTCAGCTCATATTACTTACATTTATTTAAATTTAAGATAAACTAAAATTGTGAATCAAATGATCAGAAAAGCCTCACAAAATGAATAAAAAGCTCGAGAAAAAACTTCTCAAAGTTCTCAACTTTGGACTGAATCTAAATATTGAAAGAAAATATCTTGACGTTAGTGAAATATTTACCCTTTACTGTTTGTTTTAAAAGAAAACTAAAAGTTTAAAGGCTGAAATCAAAGAAATCCTGCAAACTTCTAGAAATTAGAAACGGATGAGCCCTTCAGATGAATCCTGAGATGATTTTCTGATTCCAACATAAAAAGTTTTCCTTCCAGATGAATAAACCGTCTTTCTGCAGCGTCAGCGCCGGTTCTCCTCTGGTTCTGATCCATTTCTCTCTCCGCCTGCAGCTTTTCTGCTCAGCTGCTGCAGAATATAATCCCAGACAATAAAAGCTTTTATTGCCGTTATTGTTTTAATCAGGCGGTGGCGGCAGGCCTATCGGTGTCTGGATCCCAGCTGCTGCGGCAGCAGGGTGGCCGACGATCTGCCTGACGGAATTAATTCAAATCTGACGTAACATCATGATGGCGGTGAAAATAATGATGCTGAAAAAATAAAAATAAAAATACAGTGGACTGGGTATTTTGGATTACATTTTCTGTAGAAAAAAAATAAATCAGTGAATTTTGTATTATAATAAAAATAGAAAAAGCTGAGGCAGATATGTAAAATATAATAGTTAAAAAAATATTAACATGTTTAGGTCAGTTAAGTTTATTAAAATGGCATAAATTCACAACAAATACAGTTTAGAAAACAGATCTAGAAAAAATATATAAAACACATATAATTATTTCAATAAAATATTTAACTGTATAAATTTGTAGGTGTTTTAATTTATCCAATTTATTCTTAATATATAATATAAATTATATTCAGTATTAATTATCCTATTTATGTTTTTAAATTGTTCATATAATATCTAAGTATATCGGCTCTAATGTTGCTACAGTAACATTAAAAATAACTCATTAATTATAAATCCTGTGGTCCTAGAAAATGTTTTATATCATTAAATTCTGAACCTTTTTATATCAGGATATTTTAGAGGCAAACATAAATCATATTTCATCTATTTCTGCAGTTAAGTGATGTTTTACGTTTTCCTTGTGGGAACGTGACGCCGTGACGTGGGGTGCCCACGTCACGGCGTCGCTAATCGTCCCGTTGCCATGGTAACTCAGGTGGGACCTCTTGTGTGTTGCAGGAGGCGCACCACGACCACGAAGACACAGCGGGGGACGACGACTCGATGCCGGCCTGCACCGTAAGTCCGCCCCCCACCCCCCTGTTCCGGTTAGCTTAGCCCGTTAGCTTCACCTGTTAGCTTATCCCGTTAGCTTAGCCTGTTAGCTTAGCCCGTTAGCTTAGCCTGTTAGCTTCTATTAACGACGACACCTTCCTGACTGGAGTCGGGATCGCTTTGAGTCATGATCCGTGATGATTTATCCGCGGTTTGAGAAACTCCTGCTGTTGGATAATTGCCGGGATGAAAGTGAAACACAATGTGGCTCATTTTCAAACCGTGAGTCATCCTGGGAGGGAATAAATCCTCCCGCCAACCGCCGTCACGTTCCTGGAGTTATTTCGGATTAGGCATTAATCATTCTGCTCTCTTTCTGCTGGTCCGGAGCTTTTACTGCAGGGGATCACGGATGAAGCACCAAACATCATATTTAGCTCACATTACTGATGAAACGCTGCAAAAACACAAAATCCTACAAAGTGTTATTGGCCTGGTTTCTGTTGCACTTGAAATACATTTAAAATAAAACTAACTTAAAAGTAACTTTTCAGCAAGATATGTTTATTTTAAATCAGGGGTGTCCAAAGTGTGGCCTGGGGGCCATTTATTTGGTCTCTAACAAAAAAAATCTACTTTATTTGGTCAATAAAATAGAAATTATTTGTTTTCCTTTTAGTAAGGCTGCAATCCAAAGTGTTTTTTATGTTTTGGATGTTTAATGATGTACAGATTTCATAAAAATGTGAAAAATAATGTATTTTGTTGTCCACCAGTAGTTTTAAATTTGCTAAAAGTTTGGAGATTTTGGTCTAGTCAAAGTGTAGACCTAAAGAAAATGTGAAAGCAGATGTTTTTCATCCAGTCTGACTGAACTTGAGATGTTTAACAAAGAAAAAAAAAGTAAATATGTGCATTGAACAGTGATTTTACTAAGTAATGATTCAGGGGGGCTGGTTACAAAAGCACGCCACACTTTTAAGATTTTCACTAGTAAGAACATCGTTCTGCTTCCTCTTCTCGGTTCTGCTTTACGTTGTGTTGGTTTGTTACGTAAAATGACTGAAAGTTGTGGTTCCAATCAGACAGAACGTGAGAAACGAATCGAAATGTTTACAGTCTGGTTTTTCTCATCACCTGGTTAAATTCACCTGGTTTTTCTCATCACCTGGTTAAATTCACCTGGTTTTTCTCATCACCTGGTTAAATTCACCTGCTTAAATTCACCTGGTTTTTCTCATCACCTGGTTAAATTCACCTGGTTAAATTCACCTGGTTAAATTCACCTGGTTTTTCTCATCACCTGGTTAAATTCACCTGGTTTAACCAAAAATAAATAAAGATAAAAGCTCCAATCTTTAAACAAAATTTTAAATATAATCTCGGTAAATTAAACCTTCAAGATTTAAATGAAACAAGTTTTTTGGATAAATGAATAATTGTTGGTCATTAAGAGTTTCACCTGGTTGTTTTATTAAAAGATGAATTCATAATTAAACACTTTATTAAAGGTTTGTTTTTGTGTGAATCGACTCTTCCTGTTTTAGCTCAGATCAATCAGAAACGTTTATGTGGTTCTGTTCACTACAAAATTACAAAGAAACAGAAACAGATTTATTAAAATGTCAGATTTTCAGTCTCGTTTTCTGGGAAAACTTTCAGTAGCACCTTCTTTGCATTCTGTGACTGGAGATGGCTAAAGCTAATGCTAACTAGCTAGCTAGCTATTTTTGCATCTATAATTTATTACACTGTTTCACTTCTGTTGCCAACTCAATAATTCTCTGTTTTTATATTTTATTCAAGTTGGTTTTTAAAATGTCTTTCAATATTAAGTGTGACTTCCTGAAACCTGCAGATGAATGTCCGATCATATTGATCATGTTGCTGCGTCTTTCTGATTGTTCAGCTAATTTCTTCTTGAAATGTTGTTGCTTGATGGGGCAGAAATTGTTTTGGGTTTTCAGTCATTGCTGCTCATTGTTGTTGTTTTAGAATAATTTTCAGATTTTCCTGCGTCTCGTTGACGTTCTGCAGCTCATGTTTCACTTAAAGGCCGTCCTGGTTGGTGGACAATCCAGGATGTTTTTCCACTTTAACAAAAGCGGCGGCCGCTTGATGTTCGCCGGCCGGTCTGCCACATCAGACGCCACGCATCGATTTTTAAATGCAGAGGAGAGATGGCGTATAGATCAGAGGTTCTGTTGCTTCAGCTGGACGGCGTTCCGGATCGGATCGCTGGGTGTGTGAGGGTGAATACATCACAGAGCTGTTAATGACTGATTTAGACTGTTCCACTGGTTTTACTCAGAGTTGGTTACATGGAGGTAATGAGGCGGTTTTGTTTCGGTGTCACGATGCAGAAGCTCTTTACTCTGCAGCTTTATAAACACTCACAGTGTCAGGCTGCTTCTCTCATCCTGCTGAGGTCCTTCAGAGTTAATCATAAGTAGCTGCCTGAGGTCAGGAGGCAACATCTGCATGTTCGCTCTGATAATGTTTGTCTGCAAGTCCAAAAATAAACCAGCTTTCATGCATTAAGCAATTTTAATAATTCAGTCTTCTAAAGACATTGATTAGCCATTAATTCCTGGATCCATCTTGTCGTCATTCTGCTTTTTATATCCGTTTGCTTCTCTAAGATGCTAACAGGGATGAGCAGGTTAAAAGTAGCAAAAGTTAGCTACACTAACCCTACAGCACTAGCCATAAACATTTGCTCCGCTAACGCTAAAGTGCTACCAAAGCAGTGAAGATAAATAAATTGCTACAACAACATATTTATTGCTAAAGTGTTAGCCTAGCGCAGTATATAGGGAAAGCTAATGCTAAAGCTTTACAATGATATATTTATTGCTAAAGTGTTAGCCTAGCGCAGTATATAGGGAAAGCTAATGCTAAAGCTTTACAACAATATATTTATTGCTAAAGTGTTAGCCTAGCGCAGTATATAGGGAAAGCTAATGCTAAAGCTTTACAACAATATATTTATTGCTAAAGTGTTAGCCTAGCGCAGTACATATAGGGAAAGCTAATGCTAAAGTGCTTCACCAACGCAGTACTTTCTGCAAACGCTAAAGATCTATACCAATGCAGTATTTAGTGGACGCTAATGCTAATACTAATACTAATGCTAATACTAGATTCCTCTTAAAATCAGTCATTAATTTATTCTGAGTTAGTTTATAGGTTCAATCTAAAGTATTTTGATGATTAATTGGGAAGTATGAAGGAGATCTTAATAAACTCTTTGAACCTGAACACCGGATCTCTCTGAGGCTGAAATGTTGTCACTTTTGTGATTTTTAGTCCATTAGTTGCAGTGATTTGAGCGCAGCGTCACACATGGATGTACCTTCCTGCTTCCTGGCAGTAAAACCCTGAGCGCGCACAGCAACGCCCACATCCCAGCGGAGTCCTCCGACTCATCGGAGTGGGTCCGGAGTGCCTGGGAGAACACATTTAGCTGACATACTGCCGAGCGTTGAGTCAGCAGCGCTCACCAACACTCAGCGAATCCCTCAGAGAGCCAGAAATGTTTTCCAGACAGCATTAGGAGCATCGCAGCCCGCTGAGGGGCCGGCGAACATCTGCTGCCATCTGCCGCAGCTCAGCAACCTGCGTGTGTGTGTGTGTGTGTTTGAGAGGGTTGCCAGCTAAAATGGTGTCATGTCTCATCAGGATAAGGTCACATACTCTCTGAGGTCGACTCTGACCACACACGAGAACAAACGACGGCGTTGTAATCGGGTTTTCTGTTTGTTGTGGGTTCTGATTCGCTGCAGCTTTAATTGGGTTAATTTGCTTTCTTGGCTTTCAAACGAGCAGCAGCTCTGAGTCAGGAAAGAGTTTTACTTTAGGATTCAGACAAACCAAACCAGAGTTTTCCAAACAAAGACCCAACAATCAGAACATCAGTACATAAGAACAGAGTTTGTATTTGTGCTCATGCATGTTAAAATAACAGAGAAATCAATTAATTGAATGATAAATTAAAATGAGCTCAATAATTTTCATTTGCATGATTTTCTCTTTTTTCTCTCTTTCTACCAAAAACTGGATAATAAAAATCTTATTTTATCTCAACTAGGACAGTTGTGATAACAGAGATTTAATAATTCATTTTATTTAATATTTTTTATTTATTTTGGATATTTAAAATGTCTTCCAGTTAAAAATTTTTATTGAAAGTTTATCTTTTAGGTACTAAAGAAGCTACGAGTCTTAATATAAAGTACAAAAGTCTTTAAAGTTTTTATCTTTTTTTCAAGTATCTAATCGCCTCATTTTTCCAAATGTCTTATAAAAGGAAACTAAATTATTTATTTTGCCGCCAAACAGGACCATTAGCCCCAATGTTGGACAAAAATAAATCATACATTTCTCCTTGACAGAAGTCATTATTCAGGAGCCATAAATCATTGTGTGTGTGTGTGTGTGTGTGTGTGTGTGTGTGTGTGTGTGTGTGTGTGTGTGTGTGTGTGTGTGTGTGTGTGTGTGTGTGTGTGTGTGTGTGTGTGTGTGTGTGTGTGTGTGTGTGTGTGTGTGTGTTCGTAGGGCTCTCTGGCAGATGGTGTTTAATCTCCTTCTGCCATCTGGACTGACTTTTCTGGTGCCTTTTACAGTCACACACACACACACACACCTCCCACATTTGACTCACTCAGGTGTGTGTTAGAAACATTCCTTAGTAAACAAGTCAGTTAGTGTTTGCACCACGGTTACAAATGACCTGGGTGAATTAATTTAAATGAACCTGAGCTAAACAGCTGAGCTTCACTATAATAATATAAGGTAAAAATATATGAAGAAGATTATTTTAAAGCACATTTACTGGAACATTAACTACTAAAACAAAACACAAATAATTTATTGGTTTTTGCTTTTAGTAAGTATCAGTGTAGAAAGAGTATTGATGAAGTTTGTCATAGTTTTGAAAACAAATCTGAACTAAATCTGAACTTTGGTAGCTAATGAGCTGAAGGCTGTTTACGTTCCAGACACACTGTCTCCAATTTACTGGTTTCAAAACAAAAGAAATACTTTGCTTGACAAGCTAATTATTTAACTGGGACAGTAAGAAGATTGAAAAGGGTAATTTGGAGGATTAAGAACTAAACTTTGTTTTACCTCCTGGCATGTTAACACTCTTAGCTTCTTGCTAACACAGGTTTCAGCCCTCTCTAGGTTGTCAATTAGCTGGGCTGTCTTGGTAACTCGTAGAAAGTTTTGACCTCTCCTAGCTTGTTGCTAAGGTTTTAGACAAAATATTTAGCCTGACAAGCTAGTTGCTTAGCTGGGACTGTAGTATGAGTCACAATGACAACTCCTCTTAGCATTGTACTAAAAACTAAATAAGCTAAATAAGCAGGTTATTTTACTTGCAGACATGCTAACACTTGTAGCTTCCTGCTAATGTTACTTTCAAAACCCCCTAAGAAAAACTACATCACAAATCGCATAAGGTGGCTAATTAGCTTGGCTATCTTGGTAGCAAACAAAGTAGACAGTTTAGACCTCGTCTAGCTTGTTGCTAATGTTTGTTTTTGACATGAAATGGTTAACCTGGCAAGTTAGTTAATTACCTGGGACAGTAAAAATTGACAAAAGAAACAGACTTGGTTTTACTTACAAAGTCAGTAAAACATTAGTTAGCAGGAAGCTAAGGAGCCATAACGTTATGTTAACTAATGTTAGCTTCCTGCTAACATTAGTTAACGTTAACTTCTTGCTAACATTAGTTTCAAAGGCCTATAAAAGAGAAGAAAAAACCACCTGAAGCAACACAAAGTGGTAAATTAGTTGGGCTAGCTAGGTAACAAACATACAGTAGACAGTTTGTTTCTTCTATCTGGTTGCCAATGTATGTTTAAAAGAAAAAAACTGTTAGCTTGACAAGCTAGGTACTTACACTTTAAAAGGCTTGACAACAGCAGCTCCCCTTAACTTAGCTTTGAAAGCTCAAGAAGCAGGCTGTTTGTCTTAGCCACTGACATGCTAACTGAACTCTGATCCAGAAACTGCACAGCATTCTGGGAGATGTAGGCAGAGGAAAGGCTTTAGCTGTTCATACTTTAAGGGAATGATCAGGCAAACTAATGTAAGATTGGTGACTTCAACTAACTCACTCACTCTCTGGTTACCTAGCAACTAACTCACTCACTCTCTGGTTACCTAGCAACTAACTCACTCACTCTCTGGTTACCTAGCAACGACATGTGCGCAGCAGCAGTTTAAGGTTTCTCTAATGTGCTTCATAACTGCTTAAATAAAAAAAAGACAACGGCATGGAGAGAAACTCGATAGAAAAGGTCACAACATCCGTTTGTTAGTATTTCAGATATTTAAAACAGAAAACTGATCAATAATTATTGACTGATATTAAATACTTATATTGTGATATGTTTTTCAGCCATATGGTCCAGCCCATAGGTGGCCATTTATGGTATTGTTTATCGTTTATCATTGATTTATTATTGTCACGATAAACTCCAATTAATGAGTTGGGATTGTTATTTCTACCATTTCCTCCACTTTTTTATTCAATGGAAGCTTTAATACATTTTTAAATCTGACCAAATCAATTCCTGTTTGCAGTTAAGTGATATAAATTACACTTCTTCATCCCAAAGAAGACTAATGGAGTGTTTTTCAAGAGCAGTGTTTGTGTTTATGAGGCAGTGAGTGACCTAAAAAGGTATAAATATTTATTTTTATCATTAAAACTCTTCAGTTTTCAGCTCAGCGGCTTGTTCGGATTCTGGCGTCCAGTCTGGACTGTGTTTGCTTGTTTTTTTTGGTCGTTCTGGTTTGTATTTGAGAGGAGAGGCAGGAAATGTGCGCTCACAGACCTAAACACCTAAAATGGAAACCTCTGCCCCGCCCACGCCGGCTGGACAGGATATTGATGGATGCAGAGAGAGAGAGAGAGGAAATATTGATTGATGGGAGGAGAGACGAGTGGAAGATGATTCTTCTCCTCCTCCTGTTTGGGTTCAGGCGGTGCGGCGACGGGCCGCTCAGCCTGTGAAAGAGGCATTGTGGGGATGGCCATTGTGAGGTCATGGGGCGGTGATGTAATCTGTGTAACCCGGCGCCGCTTTTCCTGAACGCCGTGCAGCTTTCTGAGTCCAGGAACGGACCAATCAGGGCGCAGAGAGCTGCAGGCCGTCTCCCCGCGCAGCGACCCAGAAACTTTTATTTACGCTTTTCCTCAGTCTACTCTAATCTCGTCTGATCGTCGTTCAAACAAATTAATTTGGTTTAATTAAATAAAAAATGGAGCTTTCGGCTGGTTTCAAATCTTCAAACGCTGCACACTTAACGTGTAATTTCAAACTTTTATTTATTATCTGTTCAGTTTTTCAGTAGTAAGTTAATTTAATGCACAGATCTTAAAAACAGACCTGCAGAGGTTGATCTGCTCAGAAAACAGATTTCTGCTTTTCTTGCTGGAGTTTCTTCAGACCTTTAAAAACTTACCTGGTAAAGCAAACGTTCAGCTCGTCTGACTGGTGGTGCGTCATTAAAAAAATTCACATTTTTATTATTATCGTATTGATTTGTGCATAAATGTCCCCGGCAGAATAATTCCTACATCAAATTCCCAGTTTTTGCTGTTTTTTTCCTCTGTAAGCTAAAACTAAAAGCTCCAGAGTTTGGAATGATATTTTTATTTAATTTAGAAATCACTCGGCGAACGCTGATTTATTTGTATTTATTTTTTTTAGTGAAGTCGTCTTCTGACTGTGATCTAAAACCAACATCCTGTTGATGAAACTGATTACTGATGAAAACTCTGCGCTGGTTTTATCTGCAAAATCAAATCCAAGCCTGGAAGATTTTTACCCCAAAGGTCGAGAGGAAGTTATTTTTTCTTTTTTAGATTGTTTTTGTTACATAATCAGCAGCAGTTTTTGCATAAATATTCTAAAGATATTTATCATATATGTGGTTTAGCAGGTGTTTTTAAAAATGTTTTAAAAAATACCAAGTTTTTTTCTTGGTATTTTGATTCAGTTTTGCGTAGAAAAGATAAAGAAAAGCTTGAAATGCATTTAAGATACGAGAGACATGATAAGGAATTCTGCACAATAATTAAGAAAATGTGAATTAAATGTTCAAACAAAAAGAAAAAAACTTGAACTGAAACTTTTCCACTTTTCCACACCATCCATCCATTTTCTAACACCCTTGTCCCTCAGTGGGGTCGGGAGGGTTGCTGGTTCCTCTCCAGCTAACATTCTGGGCGAGAGGTGGGGTCACCTGGACAGGTCACCTGGACAGGTCGCCAGTCTGTCGCAGGGCAACACAGAGACACACAACCATGCACACACACACTCACACCGAGAGACAATTTGGAGAGGCCAATTAACCTGACAGTCATGTTTTTGGACTGTGGGAGGAAACTGGAGTACCTGGAGAAAACCCACCATGCACAGGGAGAACATGGAGACTCCATGCAGAAAGACCGGGAATCAAACCCAGAACCTTCTTGCTGCAAGGCAACAGCTCTACCAACTGCGCCACTGTGCAGCCCTGACTTTTCCACACACAATCTGTTATATTCTAACTGAAAATATTTAATTGTTTTCTAAATTGTTTCCATAAAAATATTAAATTTTTAAAAGTTTGTTTTGTGGCTGTAAAGCAGCGGCGTGCAGGCTAGCTGCTGCTCCAGTGGATGTAAGGAAAACATGAAGGTTGATTTAGAAAATGTTTACTTTTTACATGTTTTGACTCAAATTAACTACTTAAATAGCAAATATCACATTTATTTTCATTTTAGTAACAGTAGAATTTGCATTGTTTACATTTTGATTGAAGTTCACTGAGGCTGTAAAACGAGTAAAAATAAAAAATAAATCTCATAAAATATTCAGAAAATGCATCTAAATTAAAATGTTCTTAAATTAAACGTGTTTTATTAATGATTTAGTTCAAACTGCAGCAGCTGTTTTTGTTCATTTTTAACGTTTTGAAGAAATGAACCTGTGAATTAAGAGAATAATTTATTTAAAACTCCAGGATGAGAATTAAAAACATTCAGACTGATGCACTGAGATGTGCGATAACTGAGGAGTTTAAACTGTTTTCCACTCTTTATATAAAATATAACTTGTTAAGTAAATAAAAATAATTTGATTGTTTTCAGACGTAGTTTTATAAAACATCTGTAGGAAATATTCTGCTGTTTGATTTAACAAAATTAAAATATAACAAACGTTAGTTTCCACTTTGTGCTCTTTCCATTGACAGGAGTTAAAACATTGTTTATCCATTTCTGTAGAAAATGGCGTCCAGACGGTGGGGCAGCCTTCCTCCTGTAGTCTTCCTCTCTGACCGTCAGACTTTCGTTTCCTGGATTTCCTCCCAAACCGTCGCCTCTCTGCCCAGAACCAGCCGACAGTCGTGTTGCTTCCTGCCGCTGGACGTTCGGCCGCCGCGCTGGGTTGTGTTCGCGTTGTGGGCGGGGCCAGATGTGCCCCTTCCT
Organism: Poecilia reticulata; assembly: GCF_904066995.2. NCBI lineage: Eukaryota > Metazoa > Chordata > Actinopteri > Cyprinodontiformes > Poeciliidae > Poecilia > Poecilia reticulata. The sequence goes on along the minus strand of NC_088849.1, from coordinate 25,627,620 downwards.
GTGCAGATGTTGAGCAGGGAGACAATCACAGGACGCGCTCTTATCGCCGCGGCGACCAGCTGGACGGATTTAAAGCGTCTGCGTTGAAGCTTTAATCAGTGTGAGTGCGGCGGCTGCAGCGACCGACGCCATGAAGACGCTTTTGTTTTACGTCAGGAACAGGCAGTACCAGGTAGAGTTCACCTGCTGGGTCCGGTTCTGATCCGGTTCCCTCCGCTCTGATCCGGTTCCCTCCGCTCTGGTCTGGTTCTGGTCTGGTTCCCTTCGCTCTGGTATGGTTCCTTTTCCTTTCGCTCTGATCCAGTTCTTTTCGCTCTGATCCGGTTTCCTGCGCTCTGATCCGGTTCCCTCCGCTCTGATCCGGTTCCCCCTGCTTTGGTCCGGTTCTGGTCCAGTTCCCTCTGCTCTGATCCAGTCCCCTCCGCTCTGGTCCGGTTCCCCCTGCTTTGGTCCGGTTCTGGTCCGGTTCCCTCCGCTCTGATCCAGTTCTTTTCGCTCTGATCTGGTTCCCTCCGCTCTGGTCTGGTTCTGGTCCGGTTCCCTCCGCTCTGATGCAGTCCCCTCCGCTCTGGTCCGGTTCCCCCTGCTTTGGTCCGGTTCTGGTCCGGTTCCCTCCGCTCTGATGCAGTCCCCTCCGCTTTGGTCCGGTTCCCTCCGCTCTGATGCAGTCCCCTCCGCTTTGGTCCGGTTCCCCCTGCTCTGGTCCGGTTCCCTGGTCCGGTTCTTCAGGATGTTGGATGAATTTTATTTGCTTTTCTTGCCGTTCCTCTGTGGCTGTAACTTTACGACAGAATCTCTGGTCCGTTGTAGATATGAAAGATTTAGCAGTAAATTTCTGCCAAAAGGTTCTGAAATTTTGTAGAAAACCTTGTAAATTTCTGAGTTTGGAAATTTGAAAATTAGCTAAAAAAAACAAAACTCCAAAACTTTCTGAGTTTCAAAGTCAAATTTGTTTTACTTTCAAACTCAGAAAACATCCAAAATTTTTAAATTTGGAAATGTGGGGATTAATCAAAGTCTCTTTGTAGAAAATATGTGGAGAATCTCACATTTAAATTTAGTAATTTTAAAAATTTTGAAATTTTCCTGATCTACAAAATTTCTGATACTAATCTCAAAATGTTCCTTTATGTTTTGAAAAATTCTCAAAATTTTAGCATATTTTTCAGCTTTTTTAAAATTCATTAGCCCTGGTTTCCTTTATTTGATAGTTGACAGGAAAGAGGGCAAAGGTCGCCAGGCCGGGAATCGAACCTGCGACGGCTGCGTCGAGGAGCCAGCCCTCCACACGTGGGCTGTGCTCAACCCCTGCGCCACATTTTTGACTTTTCTAACTCAGAAATGTTTACGTTTTTTTTTTTTGAGATTTATCTGAAAATCTGAGTTTTTTCTATAAAACTCCTCCTTCCTGTTTGTTTCCACCCAGAGGGCCGAAACCTGCAGCGGTAAAAATCAGAGTGTAATTAATTATTTTGCTGTTTTAAAGACGTAATCATGTTTAATATCCTCCCTGCTGATGCTCGGCTGGAAAAGCTGCTTTTAAAGTCGTTAATGTGGCTTTTTGCTCACGTTTCAACAGAAACACGAACAAAGGGACCATTTCTGGGGGAATTTGGACTTTCCAGGGATTCATTATGGAACGATTGTCTCTGTTTGTCTCTGAAGGACAAAGGCTCGGAGTCATTTGGGTCCAAACAGAACCAGAAACAGGAAGGAAGCTGATTCTTGGATTTCTGAAGGGAGGAGAACGTGTCCAGAACAGGGGAGTCCAAACATGTGGGTCAAAACAGACGTGGACTAAAATAAATTTAAATCTTTTAAACATGTTTGATTTAAACAAGTCGGTGCAGTTTTAGCAGGAAATGTTCTCAGAACGTCTGAGTCCCTGAATCTGGACCTCGTTTCTGCAACGCCGGGCCGGTTCTGACCCGGTTTCTGAGCTGGAAGTGAAGCTGTAGCACCGGGCCGGTTCTGACCCGGTTTCTGGGCAGGAAGTGAAGCTGTAGCACCGGGCCGGTTCTGACCCGGTTTCTGAAGCGTGATGCTGACAGCTTTGCTCCGACACCTGAGCCTCGTTTGATCGAATCATTTGCTCCGCGTCCCGCAGCATGACTCCTACCAGCTCCATGACCCCTGCCAGCTCCATGACCCCTACCAGCTCCATGACTCCTGCCAGCTCCATGACTCCTACCAGCTCCATGACTCCTACCAGCTCCATGACTCCTGCCAGCTCCATGACTCCTGCCAGCTCCATGACTCCTGCTAGCTCCATGACTCCTGCTAGCTCCATGACTCCTGCCAGCTCCATGACTCCTGCCAGCTCCATGACTCCTGCCAGCTCCATGACTCCTGCCAGCTCCATGACTCCTGCCAGCTCCATGACTCCTGCCAGCTCCATGACTCCTACCAGCTCCATGACTCCTGCCAGCTCCATGACTCCTGCCAGCTCCATGACTCCTTACAGCTCCATGACTCCTTACAGCTCCATGACTCCTGCCAGCTCCATGACTCCTACCAGCTCCATGACTCCTGCCAGCTCCATGACTCCTGCCAGCTCCATGACTCCTGCCAGCTCCATGACTCCTACCAGCTCCATGACTCCTGCCAGCTCCATGACTCCTGCCAGCTCCATGACTCCTACCAGCTCCATGACTCCTGCCAGCTCCATGACTCCTGCCAGCTCCATGACTCCTGCTAGCTCCATGACTCCTACCAGCTCCATGACTCCTGCCAGCTCCATGACTCCTTACAGCTCCATGACTCCTTACAGCTCCATGACTCCTGCCAGCTCCATGACTCCTACCAGCTCCATGACTCCTGCCAGCTCCATGACTCCTGCCAGCTCCATGACTCCTGCCAGCTCCATGACTCCTACCAGCTCCATGACTCCTGCCAGCTCCATGACTCCTGCTAGCTCCATGACTCCTACCAGCTCCATGACTCCTGCCAGCTCCATGACTCCTGCCAGCTCCATGACTCCTGCCAGCTCCATGACTCCTACCAGCTCCATGACTCCTGCCAGCTCCATGACTCCTGCTAGCTCCATGACTCCTACCAGCTCCATGACTCCTGCCAGCTCCATGACTCCTTACAGCTCCATGACTCCTTCCAGCTCCATGACTCCTGCCAGCTCCATGACTCCTACCAGCTCCATGACTCCTGCCAGCTCCATGACTCCTGCCAGCTCCATGACTCCTGCCAGCTCCATGACTCCTACCAGCTCCATGACTCCTGCCAGCTCCATGACTCCTGCTAGCTCCATGACTCCTACCAGCTCCATGACTCCTGCCAGCTCCATGACTCCTGCCAGCTCCATGACTCCTGCCAGCTCCATGACTCCTACCAGCTCCATGACTCCTGCCAGCTCCATGACTCCTGCCAGCTCCATGACTCCTACCAGCTCCATGACTCCTACCAGCTCCATGACTCCTACCAGCTCCATGACTCCTACAGCTCCATGACTCCTACAGCTCCATGACTCCTGCCAGCTCCATGACTCCTGCCAGCTCCATGACTCCTGCCAGCTCCATGACTCCTGCCAGCTCCATGACTCCTGCCAGCTCCATGACTCCTACCAGCTCCATGACTCCTGCCAGCTCCATGACTCCTGCCAGCTCCATGACTCCTGCCAGCTCCATGACTCCTACCAGCTCCTGACTCCTGCCAGCTCCATGACTCCTGCCAGCTCCATGACTCCTACCAGCTCCATGACTCCTGCCAGCTCCATGACCCCTGCTAGCTCCATGACTCCTGCCAGCTCCTCAGCTCCATGACTCCTGCCAGCTCCATGACTCCTGCCAGCTCCATGACTCCTGCCAGCTCCATGACTCCTGCCAGCTCCATGACTCCTGCCAGCTCCATGACTCCTGCTAGCTCCATGACTCCTACCAGCTCCATGACTCCTGCCAGCTCCATGACTCCTGCCAGCTCCATGACTCCTGCCAGCTCCATGACTCCTGCCAGCTCCATGACTCCTGCCAGCTCCATGACTCCTACCAGCTCCATGACTCCTGCCAGCTCCATGACTCCTGCCAGCTCCATGACTCCTACCAGCTCCATGACTCCTGCCAGCTCCATGACTCCTGCCAGCTCCATGACTCCTACCAGCTCCATGACTCCTGCCAGCTCCATGACTCCTGCCAGCTCCATGACTCCTACCAGCTCCATGACTCCTGCCAGCTCCATGACTCCTGCCAGCTCCATGACTCCTGCCAGCTCCATGACTCTGACTCCTGCTCAGCTCCATGACTCCTGCCAGCTCCATGACTCCTGCCAGCTCCATGACTCCTGCCAGCTCCATGACTCCTGCCAGCTCCATGACTCCTGCCAGCTCCATGACTCCTGCCAGCTCCATGACTCCTGCCAGCTCCATGACTCCTGCCAGCTCCATGACTCCTGCTAGCTCCATGACTCCTGCCAGCTCCATGACTCCTGCCAGCTCCATGACTCCTGCTAGCTCCATGACTCCTGCCAGCTCCATGACTCCTGCCAGCTCCATGACTCCTACCAGCTCCATGACTCCTGCCAGCTCCATGACTCCTTACAGCTCCATGACTCCTTACAGCTCCATGACTCCTGCTAGCTCCATGACTCCTGCCAGCTCCATGACTCCTGCCAGCTCCATGACTCCTGCCAGCTCCATGACTCCTGCCAGCTCCATGACTCCTACCAGCTCCATGACTCCTGATCAAAATCTGGGATAATTTTAACGTATTTTATTCCCAAGAAGTGAAATATCCTTGTAATCATTATAAAGTTAATTTAATAAAGTTAATTTGATAAAGTCGATGTTCACGTCGACATGGACAAACGGAGTAAAACTTCATCCCTTCATAGCGCAGTAGCATCATGATGCTAACCCGTTTGTCCCTAATGGGCTTTAAAAAGTAGAATCTACTTTATGGCTTCATTCTCTTTATTTTTATTTATATTCAAGTATTTGATCATTTTCTAAGGTCTGAGTTTATTTTACTCCAGTTAGATTTAATTAAATTAATTGTTTTATTTAATCTGTTAGACAAACGATGCTTCATGTTGTCAGGTGCAGAAAAGGGGAACGAAGAAAAACATGAAAAGCTCTTGGTGCTAAACTACGGAGGAAATCTGGCAGCTTGGAGGGACGACAGTTTCATGTCCGTTTACCAACAAACCACAGAGTCACTGAAGTTATTATTTAAAACGCCGACTCCTCCAGACGTGGTCCTGAAATGACTCTTCCTGGTTTTACTGATGGTTTTGGGCATAAAAAGATAAAATGTGAACCTTCAGATGATCAGAGGAGCTAAAACATTGAGAATCATTTAACGAGAATCTGGACGTCCTTCCTGTTGCTGCGGCTCGTTAGCGACTCGTTAGTTTGGCTCGTTAGCGACTCGTTAGTTTGGCTCGTTAGCGACTCGTTAGTTTGGCTCGTTAGCGACTCGTTAGTTTGGCTCGTTAGCGACTCGTTAGTTTGGCTCGTTAGCGACTCGTTAGTTTGGCTCGTTAGCGACTCGTTAGTTTGGCTCGTTAGCGACTCATCGGTTGAAAACAAACTAAAACAGGAAATGTTTTTTACAGAGAATTGAAATTGAAACATTCAGCTTTGGTAGTTTGTGTCATTTTTTAAGTTCTGGTAGTTTGTCTCTTTATTTCTGGTAGTTTGTCTCTTTATTTCTGGTAGTTTGTCTCTTTATCTCTGGTAGTTTGTCTCTTCAGCTCTGGTAGTTTGTCTCTTTATCTCTGGTAGTTTGTCTCTTTATCTCTGGTAGTTTGTCTCTTTATCTCTGGTAGTTTGTCTCTTCAGCTCTGGTAGTTTGTCTCTTCATCTCTGGTAGTTTGTCTCTTTATCTCTGGTAGTTTGTCTCTTCAGCTCTGGTAGTTTGTCTCTTTATCTCTGGTAGTTTGTCTCTTCAGCTCTGGTAGTTTGTCTCTTTATCTCTGGTAGTTTGTCTATTTCTGGTAGTTTGTATCTTTATTTCTGGTAGTTTGTCTCTTCAGCTCTGGTAGTTTGTTCCATCAGAACCGGAGGATCTGAAGCCGCTCGGCTCTGATTCAGATTCTTTTCCTCCAGAGTCTTGAATAAATGATGAAGATCTTCATCGCTCCTCCTCATCCATTCTTGATGATCCCTCGCTCGCCCTCATATCCGCCTCTCTCTCTCTCTCTCTCTCTCTCTCTCCCTCTCTCTCTCCTCGCTCGTCCTCCCACCTCTTCCCTTTTCCTCCATCTCTTTTAGAAGAAGAAATTCTTCTCATACGTCGTTTTTCTCCGACTCGGTGGAAACGTGAGTTAAAGTGAAAACCTGGGAGTTCATCTGAACAACGTCAGTAGTTTGTTTGTTTGTTGTTGCTGAAAACATTTTAACTTCCAGACGTTTATTAGCTGTGGATCTGTTTCTTTTCTTTTCTCTCCTTTAATGTTTAGGTTTGGACCAGAGGCTAATCTTTTCTTTTCTTATTTCCTGGAGAATAAATTGTCCCTGAATTTATCGCGATACAATTTTCAGCTAATACAGAAATTATGGACAATATAGATATAAAAGTTAATAAATCCTGCAGATTATTTACTGTAGTTTGTGATGAGAAAATAAAATCTACTGTAAAAACTTGTAATTTATCATGTGCAGTTTTTTCACCCAACAAATAAAAATATTTATATTTGTGAATTAAAGAACGACAGAGCAGTAATGAAGCTGAAACTACAAAAACATAAACATTTTACATTTAAGATGTAAGAAAATAAACATTTTCTACCCAGAATTAATTAGGTTACAGTTTTGGCTTCATCTGGTTCAAACTTCACTTTTTTCTGTTCAGTGATTAATCAATTAATCCATAAATTAAACTGTATTGATTATCAGACCAGCAGAAACTCCTGAGTTTTTCTCATTTCCTTGTTTGAAGGATTTTTCATCTTTTTCTAATGATGATGCTCTTTAGCCAATAAAATCTTTATTTTCTTGTTTAGAAAAGGAATTTAATTGTTTTATTTTCATCTTTTAACGTATTTCTAATATTACAGGAGAAATTTAACAGTTAAGTCTCTTAACCTGCGGAATGTGACCATTTATATCCAATCAATTGTGAAAATAATCAATAGAATAATCAATTACTGAAGTAATCGTTAGCTGGAGACCAAACTACAGCTGGACAATAATGGAAATGTATTTTGTAGTTACTAAGATGTTTTAGCCAAAGAGTTTACAGAAAAATCTAAAATGATTAGATGAACACTGCAAAAACACAAAATCTTACCAAGTGTTTTTGTCTAGTTTCTAGTGCAAATATCTTAGTTCACTTAAAATAACACAAAACTAACTTACAAGTAACTTTTCAGCAAAATATAGGAGGTTATTTCAAGACAATAATTCCTTAATACTGATTCTAAAAAGTAAAACAGATTATTTAAATTATAGTAAGATATTCTTCACATTTTAAAGGAAATAATCTGCCAGTGGAACTAAACATTTTTCTTAAATATTAATTAAAAGAGATTTCCATATCTTGCTGAAATGTAACTGAAAGTTGGTTTTATCTTTTGTGCTCTGAGAAATTTGGACTAAAATCAAAAAAATTATTTGGCAACATTTCTGTTTTTACAGTGTTCATCAAATGATTTCAGCTTCTTTGAAGCTTTTTTTTTTTTTAAATTTTCACAGAATTTCTGGCTAATTTTGTTTCCTCTGAAACAAAATGATTTGTAACTAGAAAAGTTGTAAGTTTGTTTTGTTTTTATTTTAAACGTACTGAATTATTTGCTGTGGACTAAAAATACTTCTACAAGTACAACTAGTTTAAATCTTGAGTAAAGTTTATTGCATTTGTTTTGTGTACTAAAATAGAAATATTTGGAAACATGCTCCTGTAGGTGACGCTCTTCTTCTTCTTGTTCTTGTTCTTCTTCTTCTTCTTCTTCCTGTTCTTCTTCTTGTTCTTCTTGTTCTTCTTGTTCTTCTTCTTCTTCCTCCTCCAACTAGCAGCTCAGATATTTAGCTCTCATTTTGGAGCAGATGATTTTATTAAGTTCAGTGTTCCCCTGCTTTGACTCACCGCTGTGTGTGTGTGTGTGTGTGTGTGTGTGTGTGTGTGTGTGTGTGTGTGTGTGTGTGTGTGTGTTATCTGAACCCACGTCCTGACACATCCTGAGCGTTTGTGTGTCTGTCAGTGCGGTGACCATCCGGCCCGTTAATTTGATTGCGTAACGGGCTTAGAGGGCGCAGATTGTCTGGAATGGAATCCATGATCGCTGCTGCCATGGAGAAGCTGCACACAACACACGCACACACACACACACACACACACACACACACACACACACACACACACACACACACACACACACACACACACACATCGACGTTTGCTTGATGCTTTGACCTGCTGACAGTCAAACTGTGAACAACAGTGGAAAAAAACCTTTGGAGTCGAAGCTTCAGCAGCGTAAACAGAGAGTTGGAGGATAAACATCATCATCCTCGTCCTCTTCATCGTCGGTGTGTTTGGGATTATTGCTCGAGTCGCGGCCGCGTCTATTTTTATTACCGGAGTTAATAAGGATGTGAATGTGGTGTCGGCTTCCTGTCCTCTTGTCCTGCCAGCTGAATGAAGTTCAAACTTCTCCAGATCCGACGTTCATTTACGTTTTTATGTTTTTATTTGAGGCCCCCGATTAGATGAACCGTTTTCACTTCCGATACCGATATCTGGTTCCGATACGGCGATATGGACTTAAAGTTTTATCATGATATTCTCTGCTAATGTTTGCAAAGCGATAAGTGAGGTTAATAACTATTATTTCAAAAGTCTAATCGATCAATTATTGTGACATTTAATCAGATAAAAAATGGCATATTCAGGTTTTTCAATACATTTAGAAAATGCAAATAAAAAATAACAATAAAAAGAAAATTAACATTATTGCTTAAATTGGAATAAAATAAAAATTAATGAATCAGTGAAGCTATAAAAACACTTGAGGAGTTTTGACTAAAACGTTTTTACAGAAAGAGAATTTTTTTTAATCTTAAATGCAAAACGTATTTTGTACAGTTTTGCTTAATTACTGCCCTGAATGTGTTTTCTTCAGCAAATGGCCTTTAGACTCTAGTTAACAATTAATCGATTACTAAATTAGTTGACGATTATTTAATCAATAATGATTAATTCGATTAATCGTTTCAGCTCTCCTTTCTTAAAGTAGCTGTATGGCGGTGAATGCATTGCTCATCAATAAAATAGAAAATATAAGGTAAAATAGTAAAAATACCGTCGGACAGTAAAACTTTTTTGAGTGAGCACAGTGGCAGCTTTTGATATGGGCGTTTGCCCAGGGCGACATCAGAAAGGGGCGGGGCACCCAAGAACTGGAAAATAAAATATTTTACAAACGTTAAAGTAATTTACAAAATAAGCTCCACGATAATTTTTATTTTTTTCTAGATTATTAATTTAGCTTAATTTATAAAGGATGTTTGTAAATCCTGACAGTTTTATAAACTTAATTTTTACAATAAATGATCAGACTTTATTACAGATTTTATACAATCGGAGGAAACAAAGAAACAGGAAGACGGCGCTCCGGCGTTATTTAACTGGTTGGTTGCATAACAGGTTTTAGAGAACCAGCAGGTGTTTACACTCCCAGTTTCCCTCCCAGTCCGCGGTCTGAGTCCCACTGGTTCCAGTGGAAACCAGTTCACAGGCAGCCGAGGCGACAACAGGTGGAGGTAATCTAAGAAATGTCAGCAGCATTGTGTACATTGTGTTTGGGAGGAGAGACGGGCATTGGCAGGTGGAGGATTTCCTGCCTGCGGGGTCAAAGGTCGCGGCGGTGGGGGCTGCATTGTGATTCTGCTGCAGAGGATCAGCTGGGAGTTTTAAACATGTTTGAGTTTCTGGGTTTGCGTCAGCGTTTGCTACATCAGCTGGATTTATTCATCTGCTTCACCAGACCTGGAAAAATAAAATATTTAATATTTATTTTAGTTTATGAACTTATTAAACATTTAATGTGCTTTTTTTTTATCAAGTGTGCATCTGAAAAACCAGATTTTATTAAAATTCTCTGGTTTTTCTGATAAGAAACCAAAAGTATCTGCAGTTTTTGTTTATATTTTAGGAGTTTTTCCTGAATAATTAATGAGTTTCACAGCAGTGAAACACTATTTGTAAAATTTTAAAATCTTTATATAAGATCCCTAACATGAGATTTAATGTTTTATATTTTCCCCTTTAGTGAATCTTTCACCTCTTTTCCCACCAGATGTTTCCTTTCATTAACAGCTGCATATTATTTAATATAACATGAAATTTGTTCACTTGATTTTCAAAAATACAAAAGTTTTGAAGATGGATGTTAATAAATATTTGATAGATTCTGTTTTTAGCCATTTTATTCATGATTTTTGGTCATTTTCCCCCTAGATATTTAAAAGATGTTCCATTGTCCAACTTGCATCATTATCAGTATATTACATTAATGTTGTCAAAACAATATCATCGTTTACCACAATAATTAATGGTCCAGTAAATTGTTATCATTACAGGAATACTGTCAGATTGTTCAGTTTCACCTGAAATTAAGAAATATATGTTTAAAAAAGACGGGAAAATGATCCTAAACCAGTTTAAATGAACTTTACCAGTTTACCAACTGGAACGGTTGAATAATCAGCCAGAATTACTGTTGTTGAAAGCTAGAAGTCGTGGGTTAGTTTGTGGTTTTGAACCGGTGCGGAGCGGAAAAACAGAACCATAAATCCAACTACAGGCACATAAATCTTATTTTTAGAAAATATAGTCAAGATGGATTTATTTTTACTTGAATAATGAGTAAAAATGAATCGTAAAAGCCTCAGATTAGTGTGAAATTTCTGCTCAGGATGAATGAATGCAGCCTGAAGGAGCTCCAGTCCGTTTGCCTAGTCAAAGCCCGGTTCGTTTGGGGAAGTGATCTGCCTACAAACGTCTGTCTGGGTTTGGTTGAAGTGAACTCTGGTTTGGTCTGAATTCATATGTGAACGGCAAGCAGATTGGAGATCGCTCCAGAAGCAGGAAGTGGACTGCAGTGCAGGGCATTCTGGGTAAATTCAACCAAAACAAACGCACTAGCCTAGCGCTAGCTTTAGAAATGTGTTTCTGTCGTTAGTCAATGTTTTAGTTTCCATCTGGTGAAGAAGTAAGTTGCTCTTAGTGTCTTCAGAGGTTTCTGTGTCGTTTCCTTCAGTGGTTCTTGGTGCAGCGCCCCCACAGGCCAGGAGGGGAACAGGTTGGTTTGACTCAGAGCAGCTGCAGGTGGAGCAGATGATGGAGTTTTAGTCTCCAATCAAATCAGTTTTATGTGACAATCAGGTGTGAAAACATGAAAACCAAACCAGATGTTTTTCTCCTTAATGCATTTATCTTGATTCTTTTTAGGAACTCGGCTGATATCAGTATTTGGTTCATTCTGTGAATTAAAAGAAGCTTTAGAGATCAAACAGTCGGCTTCTTTGTTTTTTAAATGTAAATAAGGGATAGAAACTTCCTTCTAAGCACAGCTAGCCACCTTCCCATGTCGGGGTATTTGCGGTGCGGATGGGGAATTTGCAGTGGGAGTTGTGCTCCTCGTGGTGTTTGGTGATTGGTCAGCGGCTGCGGGGATCTCCAGGACATCTGCTGGAAACTCTGGGTGGAAGGTTACAGCTGCAGTCCTGAGCACAGGCAGGGACCTCGCTCTGCTCAGAGGGGGATCCCGCCGCGCTGACGCACCATGACCGGCTGCTCCGCCTGCGCCGCCACCGCCGCCGCCGGCCTGGTCAGGGCGCTGAGGCGCCGCCTGAAGTCCCTCCGGCGGCTCCTGCTCTCCTCCGGGTCGGACGGCGGCGCCGGCTGCTGGGAGAAACCCGGGCTGGAGAAGCTGAGAGCTTTAGAGTGTTGTGGACCAGAATCTCTGAGTGAGGCTGTGAGTAATCCTGAGATTTAACGCTAACAGATGTTTGTTTTTATACGATTCTCAGAAAACGGTGGAATGGTTTCAGCTGCAGAAACAAAAACTTTTAGTGCAAATATCTCAGCACAAGACAAAACTAACTTTTCAGCAAGACGTATAGGAGCTTGTTTCAAGTCAATAATCCCTTAATATTGATGAAACATTTCTCGTTTATCAGTGAAATAATCTGCCAGAAGTTTTTAAACTTTATTCAGGAATTATTGACTCAATCAGCTTCCCAGAGGAAAACCACCCAGATAAAGATATTTAATCTAATACATTTTATCAACTCAGTTCATAAACAGATTTATCTTCACTAATATTCTCTTGGAAAGTCAGATTATTTCTGTTGTTTGGCTTCGTATGTGCAGAATAAACCTTTGCCTGTAATAAAAGGTGGATAATCTGACTGCAAACACGGTGAGTAAAGGGATAATTAATAATCTTCTTACCCGACAGAACGAAGCAGCTCTTTCCTTAACCTCTAGTTTTTGTTGTATTCTTTACGTTTTAAATAGCATTTAGTGTAATTTTTTTTTCCAGGTTTGTTTCAGAAACGTCGTAATCTGTTTGCTCAGAGGATAAAAACCGGCTGGCGGTTTGAGTTGATTTAATATTGCTGCTGCGTGATGTCTCCACTGGGAGGTTTGCTCAGCTGATTGAATTTGCTCACATGGCCTTTTAATTATAATTATATTGTCTCACAGATGTGAAGCCTGTTGCTGAGGCCAACCTGTCAGAAATTATCACCTGAGTCACAGAATGAAGGAAATATGGATTTTAACTTTCAGCTAAAGATTAAAACTGTCAGATGTGGGAAAATTGAATATATTTAAAACCATGTTGGATTTTTAGGTTGGAGTTGGTTGCAAAACTCAATGAAATTTAGTCGTTCAGTTGAATTTTCTGACTGAAATTCAAACAAAAAATTCTTCCAAACTGTCATATTTCCTTGTAATCCTTCATTTTGTTCTGCATCAGCAGTTTCTGAGGCTTTAATTTGAGTTTTTCTTGGGCTTCTGCAGCTTTTTCTCTGGTTTCCAGTGCAGGTCTGGGCAGAGGAATGTTTCTGTTTTGGTTGTGAAGGAACATCTTTCTCACATATGAATCATTCAGGCATAAAAAGGCTCGTAAACTCGAGGGTTGGTCCGGCTGGATGTTTAGGCTCTTAGTTTCTGTGAGTTAGTCACAAAAACATCATTTCTTTACAGGGTTTGTGGATTAAAATGTTGTAGTTTTATTATCCTGAGCTGTTTTTGATTATTTTGCTTGTTTAGGCTTAATTTATCCCAGTTTGCTAATCTGTCTTACCTGGTTTGTTTTTTTATTTTTGCTCCAACAGTCTTTATATCAAACAAACCTGATTTTAGTTTATTTAGCTTAACTGAGCTTATCTTGTTTTAAGCTTTGGCTGTAAAATATTATTGATATTTCTTAATATAACCTGTTTTACTTTAGTTTTTTGTCTTATATTTTTGTATCTTTAATAATTTATCTTTATTTTTGGTCATCTTAGTTTGTCTTGCATTTAATTTGCTGTATATTTTTATATTCTGTTAATTTTGTAGTTTTATCTTTTTGCGTCTGGAGTTAACATCATTACATCATATTATCTAATTAGCTTGGCTAATCTTTAGCTCAACTTGCCTTATTTTCGCCTGTTTTGTATCTTTTATATCTAGGTTCATTTTTGAATCTTTTCTTGGTTAATCTTTGTGTTATTTAGCTTATTTTTTTTATCTTAGCTGGTTAAATTAGGGCTTTCAGTTGTTTATTTTTATTTTCTGTCCCAGTCCTGCTTCATCTCACTGATTTCCTGCTGATTTATGAGAAATTTGACGTTGTCAGGTTTTTATTAACACCTCATGATTCAGTCACTAGTAGAGAAACTTTTCTAGTTATTTAACCAACAAAAAACTTTTCCATAATTGTGACTCAGGATCCACCAGTCAGCAGAAGAGCTGAAGAAATGGAGAAAATTAACTGCTTCTGTGCCTGTTTTCAGTTCTGATTGCTTAATTTCTATCATTTAGCACCATAAATTTGCAGGTTAGATTCCCGTGTGGGCGGACGCAGGTGAGCCGTACCTGAGTTCGCTGTTTTGTGCGGTTTCTGCAGAAACAGGTGCAGGACTTTCAGTTTTTATTCCTGTAATCAGGAGGTGCTACATGAGCATCCTGTCACTTCGGCTCTGATCCTCCATCTGCGATCTGACTCACACACACACACACACACACACACACACACACACACACACACACACACACACACACACACACACACACACACACAGACTCACAAAGCCATGATTTCAAATGTCAACATTCAGAAACCTGTCAGCCCTCCAAGCGCAGACAAACTGTCCGGAGTCTGTTTTTATCAGCTGCTGTGGCGTTCAGGTGCGCCGTCGGTTCAGTCAGAGCTGCGATGCTTTTGAAGCTAATTACATGTTTAGCTGCATAATCGTCTTATGGAAACTGGAGCTGCTTTTGTCTGCGATGTCATGATTTTTGATGGAAAATGTATCATGAAATATAATGGAGAATAACATGAAATAGCATCAGTTTAGATTAGAACTGAAACGATTAATCGTTATCAATCGGTTATTGAAATAATCATAAACTGATTTAGAAATCGATTAATTGTTGGATTTTCAAACTAAAATCTGCCATCTGCTGAAATAACAACACATTCAGAGAATTAAGCCAAAACTGTACAGAAAATAGAAACATTTTGGTTTTAAGATAAATAAAAAAACCTTTAATCTGTAAATCTGTTCAACCCAGAACTCCTCAAACTGCAGTTTTAGCTTCGCCTGGTTCAATTTCTTTTAAAATAATTCCTATATTTAGTTAATTAGTTAATCCAAAATATTGTCGATATTGATATATTGACGCTTGACTGTTGATGTTCAGTCAAACACAAAGCTTTGACATGTTAGAAGTATTTTTAGCTGTAGATGCTACAAATGATCAATAGTTCACTAAAAGGAATGCTGTTTGACACAATTTAGGCCATAAAATGTTCATTTTATGTTTAAAAAAGGAATTAAATTATTGATATGTATTTTTCAATGTATAAAATAAGCTTAATTGGTTATATGAAAAATCTCCACAATATTCTAATTTCTTTTATCCGATTTTCAGAATAGTTGATGGATTGATCTAAATTAAGCTCTTCAGAGGGCAACTACTAAAGGGAATCCATTTCACATGTTTTATTCCTCCATTTTGGTTTTTGGTGTCTGGAAACTGAGCCATTTCAAAAACCTCATGATTGTTGAGTCACAGACTGTTACCAAGCAACCCCAGCAGAGTCCTGCCTGTTACCAAGCAACCCCAGCAGATTTCTAGCACGTTTGGTCAGTTTGTTTTACCGCTGTGTGGTCTGCACAATGGCTGCTGGAAAAGACGAGAGTTTTGTTGTTGGCTTTCCATCCAGAAACCACTGGCTGCTTTTCTGTTGGCTGTGCAGGAGGCTCCATTTCTGCTTTTCAAAGGTGAATGGTTGTGTAATTGTGCATCTGTTTGCAGCCATTTTCTCATGGAGTTGAGTTGGGGGCGTGGCTTAAAGCAGCTTATTTGGATTTAAAGTGACAGAGCTCATTCTGAAAATAGACTGAAGTCTCACTATCAAAGAATGATTTTATGCAAAAAGTGTATTGAACATGATTTGTATAGGCCATAGACGCATCCTAGCCTGTTCAAGGAAGCATTATCGGTCACTTTTAACAGTGGATTTGAGTTTTAATCTATTTAACCAGAGAAACTGGTGATTTCTGCTGCCCAGCTTCCCGTTGGGGAACAAAAACCGCTAATGAAGAGACGGAGAGGTGCAAACAGGAAAGGAGAGGTGAGAACAGTTCAAGTAAAGATAGAAGAAGTGAGACAGAGCGTGGAGAGAGAGGGAGGCGTTGTCTCAGGGAGAGAGAGAAGCAGCGCCGGCTCCGTCCTGCCGCCTCGCAGTCGATGCTCGGAGCATGTTGGCGCCACAGAAGCTGAGATGTTTTCGGGACTACAGGACCCAGAATCCTCTGGGGCAGCCGGCAGCCGGCAGGTCGCCCACCTGGGAGCTGCAGGTATGCAGATGAAGGGGATGCTGGGTGTATTTACCTGTTTGGTTGGTGAGCTCAGGATCCTCAGCAGGAGGTGTTTCTGGACTGCAGCCGGTTTCAGGGCGTCTCCATGACAACCGGGATTTCCTGCTGTTTGGATGATGAACAGGCGGGAAACCTGTGACTCATGAAACGGAGGGAGAAACATCTGATCGCTCCTGGATGTTTCTGCAGCTCCGGGTGAAACCCTGCTGGGAAAAACGAGTTTAGAAATCGATCAGTAATGGCTCAGCGGCTCAATCACCTTTTATTGATCGGTCACAACCTGCTCTGACCTTGTTGTCTAAGTGTTGCATGCAGATTTCAACACATCGGAACCAGGCTAAGTGAAACCGGGCCGATATTAATCAATGTTTATTTCCATCTTGTTGCTGTTTTTGTCTGGTCATGTGACAGTGATGCAGTGTTGGATTGTGGGTAGTTTAACTGAGGTAGAGAAGCAACATGAACTGTGTTGTGTTGTCATTTTTTATAGTGTCAAAATGTTATGAATCAAATTAAGACCAAAACAATTAATCGTGACTAATTGACTATTGAAATAATCGACATAAACATTAAATAAAAAGCTGCAAGCAACCTAAGCAGAAAATAAAATGGATCATGATGTCAGAACAACATTTATTTTAATTTATCATGCAATCAGGCTGATCTGACATTTATACTGATATTTAAAGTAGAAAATCTGCATATATATATATTGGTTTTGGTCTAAATTTTAACATCTGTGCATCCGGCTGATGTTGTTTACAGTCAAATCGTTGCACATAAATTTTAATGTGAAGCACTCAGCAGGCAGGACGAGGAAACGCAAAAGGCATCGATGGGAATCCATCAGCCTGAACTGAAACAACAGGATCCTCTTTTGTTTACTTCAAATTTCAATCTGGAAATAGAGAAGAAACGTATAAAACAAGTTTAATTGGAAAAGTTCTGGTCCGGATGAGGAAATAGTTTGTCTGCTGGTTGAACACATTCACATTTTAAGTGAAAATAAACTTTATTATTGTGTAGATTGAGCTGATTTAAACTGAATCAGTTTAAAAATAAACACATCAGGATGACTTTGGTGGAAAATAAGGAAATAATTTACATAATAATCATTTATTCCATGCAGGCGGAGCAGCAGCCAGTAAAATGATTTCACTCTAATTCAGTTTCCTGGCTTTGGGGGATTTTCTTCACACCTACACATTTTACCAAGGAGGCTGTAGAAATAGAGTTGGGGGGAAAAAGGGATTTTTAATATGCTAAAAATGGAGGAAATGAGGGGAAAATGGAAAAATGAAGGAAAGAAGTGGAGGAGTTGGTGAAAGTTTAAGAAAAGAAAGAAGAGATGCTTATTGTGGTGATTTTCTGTTTTTACCAAATGAAAACATGATAGTTGAGATTAGAATATGACATCAGACCAATTAAAATATTTTAATCCATATATCTGCTTAAAGGTTCTTGTTTTCAAAATGTGCATTTATTCTAATTTACTGAATGTGAGCGTGGTAGAAAGAACTGAGGGAGGAAATGAGAGATGGGAGGAAGTGAAGAATCATTTTCCAGGAATGGAAAATTAATTTTTAAAAACACTCTTACTCCATCTTCTGCTGAGCGAAGCTTTAAAATTAAAGTTCAACATGATGATGATGATGATGGTGGTGTTTGTGCTGCAGGATGACGTTCCCATCAAAGAGATCAGCATCACCCACCATGTGAAGGAGGGGTCGGAGAAGGCCGACCCGCGGCAGTTTGAGCTCCGGAAAGTTCTGGGTCAGGGTTCGTTTGGGAAGGTGAGCCGGTTCCGGTACCAGGCAGCGGCAGAGTCTCCGTGTTTTCGTCTTTCTGAATGAACCCGCCTCCGGTCTGCAGGTGTTTCTGGTGAGGAAGGTCACAGGACCGGATGCAGGTCAGCTCTACGCCATGAAGGTCCTGAAGAAAGCCACGCTGAAAGGTAAACACACCTGGATGAGCCTCTTTGGTTTGGGTTCAGTCCAGCGATCTCCGTCCTGCTGCTTCCTGATCACAGGAACCAGAACGGTGCATATTTGCAGAAAATGGTGTAGTAAGTCCGCCGGGCCAGTCGGTGGCGCTGCAGCACAGTGAGAGAACACAGAACTGCAGCGTTGCCAGATTGGGCGCATGAGGGCCATTAGAGATAGAAAGAGAAAGCTAATATTTTTTAGATTAATCTCAGAAATTTTCTAGAAGACAAAAAATTCTGATCTCCAAAAGTCACAAAATTTCTAGAGAAAAAAAAACTCATAAATTCTGAGATTAATCAGAAATGTTCTAGAAAAATTGGACATTTCTGAGTTTAAAAAGTTTAACATTTCTTGAAAAACTCAGATATTTTGAGATTAAGAAGCTTTTTAGAAAACACACGGAAACTTCTGAATTTTGAAAGTTTAAATTTTTCTTAGTTTCAAAAGGAAAAGAAATTGAGTTTTGAAACTCAGCTCAGAAACACAGAAGGTCGCTCCAAACCAGGAAGTAGACCTCAGCGCAGGGAATTCTGGGTAGAAGGAACCAAAACCAGTGTGCTAGCCAGATGTTGGACACTATATCACATAAAATCGCTCTAAACTGTGTTTGAGTTTAAAGTTTTGGTTTCATGCGTTATAAATATCGTCTGCAATCCGTATTAATATGGATTACAGACGTGCAGAGTCACAGTGAGTCTGTTTTATTGAAGCTACTTTAGTTTCTCTGTGTGAAATCGTGTTTCTTCTTCTGTGGATTCTCGGACGTCATCTCCCAAAATGGAATTTCACACTTTCTCATGAGACGGACGAAAAAAGCAGGAGAGAGAAATAAACCCCAGAACGGAGGCTGATCTCCAACCAAACACCATCTGCTGCTGCGTCCCGATTCATCTTCATCGCCCTGCTTCCTCTTCCTCTCCGGAGCCCAATCAAGCGGCGCTGCTGCACCTTTCTTTGGCTGCCGGGTTAATCTGGAGGTTTCTGTGTTTTCCAGTTCGCGACCGGGTCAGAACCAAGATGGAGAGGGACATCCTGGTGGAGGTCAACCACCCCTTCATCGTCAAGCTGCATTACGGTGAGTCGGCCAATCGGAGAGCTCCGTGACTCGCCGATCGGCCAATCAGAGAGCAGTTTGGGTCTCATCCGTGTTGTCTGCAGCGTTTCAGACGGAGGGGAAGCTTTACCTCATCCTGGACTTCCTGAGAGGAGGAGACCTGTTCACCCGCCTGTCCAAGGAGGTAAACGCTCGGCATGGCTAAAACTAAGTACACCCTCAGCAGGGAGACGCTGCCAGATAAACTAAGCACACCCTCAGCAGGGAGACGCTGCCAGATAAACTAAGTACACCCTCAGCAGGGAGACGCTGGCAGATAAACTAAGTACACCCTCAGCAGGGAGACGCTGCCAGATAAACTAAGTACACCCCTTGATCCAGCAGCTTGTAGAGCTGGTGTTTAAAAAATGAGATCTGATCCAGTCTTCAGCTTCAGTTCATTAAGTTCTGCACGGTGCTCCGAAGGTCTGGACTTTGACTAGACCAGGGGTCCGCAACCATTTTCACAGCCAAATGAAAATCGTTTAGAGCTGCAAATGTTTTATAATTTTAGATAAACATACATCAGAAATTTGTTGCCATTTTATTCCTATTTTTTGTTTGCTAATTGCTGCTGGCTAGTCTGAAGGAGCTGAGTGGGGGAGGAGCTGCGTCGGCTCGGGTGTTTTTCAGGTTTTCAATGTTTCCTCAGAGGAGAACGAAGTTTCTCCAGGATCTGACCTCTGACCTCTGAGCCGTTTCTCCGCTGCAGGTCATGTTCACCGAGGAGGACGTGAAGTTCTACCTGGCGGAGCTCGCTCTGGCGCTCGACCACCTTCACGGCCTCGGCATCATTTACAGAGACCTGAAGCCTGAAAAGTGGGCACGCGCACACACACACACACACACACACACACACTCACACTCACACGGACACACACACACACACACCTGCACTCAACTCACTCAGAAGCTGTGTTGGTTTTTACAGATTTTTGATTAAAATTTTAACTGCAGGATCTGTAATTAATTAATTAATCACATTTTAATACCATATATTGACAAAATAAGTATAAACTTTTAGGTTGCTAACATTATTAATTTAATAATTAGATTATTAAATTTAGTAATAAATTGTTTAACAGCTAAATCCTTAGAAATTGTTAGCAATTTAATATTATTGATAATACAGTTTTATGTTTTCTAAATGCAATAATTTAGCTATTTTTGTTTAATTTGTAAAGTTAATTATCCTCTGAGAATGTGATGTTTTACTGTGTTATTTGAAAATGGTCTATATGTTATATATATATATATATATATATATATATATATATATATATATATATATATATATATTATTTCTGATCGCGACATTTTCTAGACGACAGTTAATCATCTAGTAAAGTTTATCGTCACAGTCCTTGTTGTGTCTTTTCATTCAGTTTATTATGTAACCCTGGTTTTATAAAGCGTCTCTGTGTTTCCAGCATCCTGCTGGACGAGGCCGGACACATCAAGCTGACAGGTTGGTGCCGCTCTTCTCGCTCCGTCTCGTTCCCCTGCTGCTCATTTCAGCTGCTGCCGAACTTCTCCTGACGTTTCCTCTCGCCTCAGACTTCGGCCTGAGCAAAGAGTCGATAGACCACGAGAACAAGGCCTACTCCTTCTGCGGGACGGTGGAGTACATGGCGCCCGAGGTGGTGAACCGGCGGGGGCACACGCACAGCGCCGACTGGTGGTCGTACGGCGTACTGATGGTGAGGCGAGGCGGAGAAATAAAACTGTAAAGATGTTGGACATCCAGTTTAGAGCTAAATCTAAGTCAGCTTTACAGTTTAACAGCTTTTAAACTCCAATCTGACTGATAATCTTTTATTAATTTGGAACATAAATGAAAGTTCAAGAGAACAAAAACCACAGCAGATTCTGCCTCAATTTTTATTTAACCGCATTAAACAATCGGGATGTTATGATGGATTTCTAAGCAATTTGAAGTTCATAACAGAGAGAAATGTTGTTTCACACAGATCTTCCATTTACCAGCCAGCAGGTCAAAGGTTAGAGTCAAATTGGTGATCAAGGGTCAAACTCTTTCAAGGGAGGATATAAGTTGAAGTTAGCGGTTTAGCATTAGCCTCCACTGATCTGCATTGTGTTTGTTCTGCGTCAGATCGATGTTTATCTGATGTAGAGACGAACTGTGATGCTAAAGCGCAGAGAAAAATCTGATAACGTCTCAAACCGCAACTTCCTGTCGGATACTCTTTGGTGCTTTTCCTCACTTTCAGTCTAAATCGGCAGAAAATTAAATTAAAGCCACTTTTAAAGAAAGTGCAGGAGCTTGGAAGCCATTTTTAGTGGAAGACGTGGGAGGATAACGAGTTTATCAGAGTTTATAAACACTGTGAAACGCATCAGATCTGACCAGGCTGCTGCTTTTGTTCTTTTTCTCAGTTTGAGATGCTGACGGGAACGCTGCCGTTCCAAGGCAAAGACCGGAAGGAGACGATGACAATGATCCTCAAGTAAGACACTTTATCCAGCCGCCGCGCTCCGATCCCACCGGCTCTGATTTCAGCGCAGAGACGGGGAGCAGGGCGGGAACTGGAGCTTTCTGACAGCAAAGCCTGAAAAGTGGAAATGAAAGAGCGAATGTGATCATGTGGAGCGTGTGAGAACGTCTTCGGAGAGGAAACGTTAACCTCCGCTGCTTCCTCCGGCTCCCTTTCACTGTCGTCTGCAGGAAAGCGCTGAGGCGGCGCTGCAGACTGCTGACGCTGCTTCCTGCGCAGCAGATTATCGTCGCGCTCTGGACACACAATACGGACGTCCAGTTCTGTGGCTCACGCTGCTCTGTTTGTCCCGCTTCTGTTTCCTCTGCAGAGCCAAGCTGGGAATGCCGCAGTTCCTGAGCTCGGAAGCTCAGAGTCTCCTCAGGAACCTGTTCAAACGCAACCCAGCCAACAGACTGGGTAAGATGTTCAAGCTTTCATCATGCTGAGGGGAGCAGAATGTCAGCTACAGACCTGCAGCTTTGAGGTTTTAACAGGGATTTACCATCACATTTATGGCAGAAACTGCCTTCAACACCATTTAATAAACAGAAAAGCTGTTAGCTAGTTATCATGAGTCTGAGCCCATTGATGTTTTAACACAACGCCAAGGTGGAAAGACGACAGCAATGACCTTAGAGAAGCTACTGACATCATCAGACAAATGACCAAAAACAGAACTTTATTTATCCAAAAGGAAATTAAATGTCGTCAGAACTCAGAACATCCAACATCTGACTGAAGACTGACAACATGCTGCCACCACGACACCTCAGATGGAGGTTAAAGGTCACGACAGGACACTGTTTGGACGGGTGGAAGGAGAAAGTTTGGTTTGCAGAATGGCAACATTGTCCTCGTAGAGCTGGTCGGCACAGTGGTGGAGGTGTGGTGATACGGGATTGTTTTGACCCCAAAAGGCCGGGTCACCTTCCAGTCATTCAGTTGTACATTAACTTTGACCCCAAACCAGCTGCAGATCATAAACAGCAATGAATAAAAGTTCAAACATCAGAACCATGAAAACGACTGAGTGAAATTTTCAATCACGGCTCTTTCATCTGGATTCATCTGGTTAGTTTTAGTTTAAATAATTTGAAAAAATGAGTAATAAAGCAGCAACTGTGTTTCTGTTAACCGTGTAGTTAATTTGACATTCAGAAGATAAATTTGCTTAATGGAAACTAAAAAAGATTTTTCAAGACGTTTTGACGCTAGGATGAGATGTTTAAAATTGGATTTATTTCACAAAAGTGCCATGGAAACACTTTTTTACATCACGAGTCACATGATCAACAACCGGGTGTTTCCACTGGCAGAAACCACGAAGAAGAAGTTGACAGGAAGTGACTAGATGATGATTTTTAATGATTTGTAGCTGGAACAAACTAATTTTAATCACCTTTCTTGAATTTAAATAATGGTGAAATTGTGTTTTTTCGCCAAAGTTTTTCGCACATTTGCGATGGAGTTTATGATGCTTGGCGTTGCTATGGAAACCGAGGGTTTGTTTGCTTCCAGGCGCCGGGCCGGACGGCGTGGAGGAAATCAAGAGGCATTCGTTCTTCAGCCGGATCGACTGGAACGTCAGTTTCTGCAGAAACCAGAGATCCTGTTGTTGTTTCTGTTCCTCCGGTTGAAGTTTCCGTTTCTCCTTCCCATAGAAACTTTTCCGCAGAGAAATTTCTCCCCCGTTCAAACCGGCCGTCGGTCGACCCGACGACACTTTCTACTTTGATCCCGAGTTCACGGCGAAAACGCCCAGAGGTACGCTCTCGCTCTCGCTCCCCTCCCGTCTGTCGTTCCCACGGTAACGGCTCGTCTCCTCAGACTCGCCGGGCGTCCCGCCCAGCGCCAACGCCCATCAGCTCTTCAGAGGCTTCAGCTTCGTGGCCATAACGGAGGAGGAGCCGACGCCGATGCCCAATACCATCGTGCAGGTGAGCAAACACTCTGCCGCTCCGAGGTAATCAGACCGTCTGGGTCAGACCTCAGCGGACGACGCAGGAAGAAAAGATTAAAGTCGAGGCAAAAGCACAACCAATGTTTCTGCTTTCCTCGAAGACGATTTAATCTTTCTGGGTAGGAAACGTTCGGCTGAACAGAACCGAGCAGAACTGCAGCAGCTTTCAGACCCGAGGCAGAGAGAACTTTAAGAGCATCAACGGAAGAACAAAGGATAAAAGCTAAAGATGTTGAAGGCAAAGCTAATATTCAACAGCTCATCAGAAGCTGCTGAAGGTTAACAGAATTTATTGTTTATTGTTAAAGTGGAAATAAATTTTGATTCATTATGTTTGAAACCTCAAAAACATTTTTTTTATCATTTTCTCTACAAGAGGATCAATAAATATGAATACTTTTGCAATCATTTTGATAAAATGCTGTTACTACATAATATTTTTTTGTCACGTTTTGACGTTGATCACACTGTTTGCTAACTGGGCTTTTATCATGACACATTTCTAATAAGTATTTTTATTTATTTTGTTACAATAAATTCCTATAATGACATTTAAAACCCTCTAACCTCTCTTCATAACTGGGTTTCATTATTTTCTCCGCTGTTTATTTAAATAACTTTGTGTGCAGCTTCTTTATGTGACTGGAGTCATAAGGAGGATTTTACAAACGGGAATGTTTTTCAAGGTCATTTGTGTTTGTGGGGCTGTAATTGCTGTGACACACAGTTACAGTCGTGTAGCTACATAAAAACAACATAATGAATAGTTTCTATGGTCACTTTTATTATTACCACAATGGCACCACAAAGTGATAAAACTTAACTCCACATCGTTTAGTGCTGCTGCTGACGCTCAGGTTTGTTCTTCAGTTGACAGTGAAAAGATGTAAATAATTCCTGTGGGAGAAAATAAACTGTTTTGTTTTTCCAAATCCATTTTTCTTTAATGACTTTTTTATTTAGTTTAGTTTAAACATTCATGGCAGCGTTTCACAGATTGTCTTGGTGAAAGAGCAACATGTAATCTAATCTTCCTCCCGTCTGAAACTCGGACTGATTTTGTTCCTGTTTTTCTCGCAGCAGCTCCACAGAAGCACGTCTCAGTACTCGGACACCTACGAGGTCAAAGAGGACATCGGCGTCGGCTCCTACTCCATCTGCAAGCGCTGCATCAACAAAGTCACCGGCATGGAGTACGCCGTGAAGGTAATGAAAACATCCTGCTGTTCGTCTGGGCTTCAGTGGAAACGGGTCCGGAAGGAAAACTGGGTTTCTTGTTTTTTTCTGGTTTTCTGGTGGATCTTGGCCTTATTTTTACAAATTTAACTTTAAATTAAACAGCTGACTTTGTTCCAGATCATCAACAAGACCAAGAAGGATCCAACAGAGGAAGTGGAAATCCTGCTGAGATACGGACAGCATCCGAACATCATCACCCTGAAGGACGTGAGTCGGATGGATGGATGATGGGTGGATGGATGGATGGATGGATGATGGGTGGGTGAATGGATGATGGGTGGATGGATGGATGATGGGTGGATGGATGATGGGTGGGTGGATGGATGGATGATGGACGGATGGATGGATGGATGGATGATGGACGGATGGATGGATGGATGGATGATGGACGGATGGATGGATGGATGGATGGATGGATGGATGGATGGATGGATGGGTGGATGGATGGATGATGGGTGGGTGGATGGATGGATGGATGGATGGATGATGGGTGGGT